>NW_028327180.1:6060000-6685000 GCF_987537825.1 Furipterus horrens
TAAAATTGGATAACTTTCTCCTGATGGCACAACATGGCACTTAGACACAGACATTTTCCCTAGGTACTAACAAGAATTAGCAGCGTGACTAAGTAAAACAGAGAAAGGAAAGAGAGTAGTTACCTGGGATTCCACAAGCCTGTTACTCAACAATGAGGTAAAATAAAACTCCAAGAAAGAAAAGAAGAGGGAAAAAGAAAAAAGAAAAAAATCTGAAAGAAGAGAAAAATGAGGGGGAAAACGGTAAAGAATAGTGAAGTAAGGAACTGTGAGGGCTAATTATATCTGTTTAGGAAAAAAGCCACGGGGAACCTTAGGTAAACCAGTTAGTTCTGGTGGTCAGCCAACCCCAGATGGTTCTCGGTGCCCTGTTATTTTCAAGAAATGAGGCTTTTCACTGATCTAACAGGTCTACTACTCATACCTAGCAGTGGAGGAGCCCTTCTCTTGAGGAAGTCACAGTCTAATTACTCCCAGGAGATCCTACCAAGGACCCTATGAATATTTTCCAATTAAAATATATTTCAGATAGGTGTTAGCTTTGAATCTCCTGTCGTGTTATTAAATGTGAAAGAAAAAGACGTAAAAAGAAGAGTACTACTTACACTGAACTGTTAATTTCATGCAAGTTTTTTTTTTGTTGATTTACTTTAGCATAAATAAACATTCATAGTGACAGTTTCCAGTTTATATAAATAAGTGCACTAACCGAATACTTTCACTTACCATTTCTACGTCCTCCTTAGTAACACGAAGTTGCTCGCTCACTTGTTGAAAACTGCTCAGCTGATCCTACAGTAAAAAAGGGAGGGGGATCCATAAATAACTAAAGTGTAAAGGCATTATGTCTTAAGTCTAGATAAAACCAGTAGTATTTCTTCTATTATTATGTGAATTAATAGACATACAAATCCGGGAAGCACAGAGAGTCCCAAACAAGTTGGACCCAAAGAGGACCACACCAAGACACATCGTAATTAAAATGCCAAAGGTTCAAGATAAAGAGAGAATCTTAAAAGCAGCGAGAGAAAACTAGAGGGTTACCTACAAAGGAGTGCCTATAAGACTATCAGCTGATTTCTTGAAAGAAACTTTGCAGGTAAGAAAAGACTGGCAAGAAGTATTCAAAGTGATGAAAAGCAAGGACCTGCAACCAAGATCACTCTATCCAGCAAAGCTCTCATGTAGAATGGAAGGGCAGAGAAAGTGCTTCCCACTTATACATAATAATCTAATAGCTGCTTCTTAACACTAAATACAGCTTTCATTGCTAAACACATTATCAGACCCAATGCAGCATGTCTACCTATGCCTCCACCTTGGCTGGAAGCCCATAATGTGATTTCTTATTGATATAAAAGGAAACCATGATACCCAAGATTACCTTCTGTTGACTTTCAGCTACATAAATCTGGGCCTCAGTCATATGTTCCTGGTAAAGTTTCTGCAGTCGGTTCAACTCCTGAGAAACAGTCTGCCAGAGTTCCACAGCCTTATTTTTTTCCTATGAAACAAAAAAATTTGAGAACTCATTAAATTATTAGCAGGCTATTGTATAGTACAAATCAATCATATTCGCTTACAGAATACATTCTTGTATATAAAATCACAAAATTAAAACAGAACTTGTGCAAATATGGTATAATTGTAATATTTAAAAATTTTTTGTTTTAGAGAGAGGGTAAGAGAGGGAGAGAAACGTCAATGTGAAAGGGAGACATCAATAGGTTGCCTCTCATATGCACCCCAACTGGAACTGAAGCTGGAACCCAAACCTGTGCCCTGACCTGACTGGGGATTGAACTGGAGACCCTTTGCCTTGTGGGATGATGTCCAACCAACTGAGCCGCACCAGTCAGGGCGAACTGTAGTATTTTTGATGCTAAGAAGTTGTGTTAATAATTTAGAGAACAAAACTGAAGGTGGAAATTTCTTTCTTAGAAATTTTTTTTATTAATTTCATAGGTAAAATTAAAACCCTCAAGTGAGATATGGATTAAACCATGCTCCTTCTTCATCTACAGAGTGTGAGCCTCAGAAATTACTGACACTGGAAACTTCCCCCAGTAAAGTACAAGACTTTTTGTGGTTGTAGAGTGTTTATTGTAGAAAATTAGGAAAATAGAGAAAAATGGAGGAGACAATAAGAATTACCTATAATTTAACCAACTAACAGCCAATATTGCTAACATCTGATTATAAACATTTTTATAAATCTTGGATGTACTGATGTTTATAAACGTAATTTTGGGGGGAAATTTTGTATTTTTTCTTATAACAAAATTGGAAGTCATATAGTGTACTGTTTGTATTACACGTTTTCACTTGGCATTTATAATGAGAATCTTCTCACATCATTATTCTTTCAATATAGCAATTCTCAAAGTGTGGTATGGGGGTCCCTGGAGTCAAAATTGTGTTCCTAATTAAATAAACGGATCATTTGCCTTTCTGAGTGACGCGCATCTCCTGATGGGTGCGCAGTGGTTTTTCTGAAGTTCACATGACGTGGCGTGTGATGCTGTCCTCACTCTGCGGGCTACTGGGATGCGTTCTTATGCGCTCACTGGTGTCCAACAATGTCTGTTTAAATTTGTAATACAACAAATACCGACAGATATACAACCCACAAAAACAAGAAGCTCCTCGGGGTGTTCAATAACTCTTAAGCATCCTGGAGAGGAGTTCCGAAACCAGAGGGGTTGAGAAACACTGAACAGCATTACTTTCTGTTCAGACAAGTGGAGACTGCAGGTCAGGCCACCGGCACAGGGGCCTCGGGAAGGAACGGCAGTCGGGAAGAAAACTTCGTGGGAAACTTTGTAGCCAATCTGCTTTTCCCTTACAGTTTTTTTGGGTAATTTATTGATTTCAGAGAGAGAGAGAAGAGGGGGAGAGGGGGTGAGAGAGAGAGATCAATTTGTTGTTCCACTTATTTATGTGTTCATTGGTTACTTCGTGTATCAATAGGTGTCCTGACTGGGGATCAAACCTGCAACCTTGGCCTATAGGGATGATGCTCTCACCAACTGAGCAACTCGGCCAGGGCTGCTTTCCCTTTCTGACTGCTCCAACGTGGACCTCACCAAATCTTGATGAAATAACTGATCCAAATGGTGCAAAAAAGTGGGACCAAGCAAGGCGCAGATGGGAAGGCAGAGAGGGGAAAGACAGGAGGGGAGAGGGTAAGGAATCGGAGTGTGGTTTTAAAACATATAGTTCAAAAGTACAGTTAAAAAAGGATAATTTTCAAGTTGTAACAAAATTTAGCACTGGAAATTAGAGCAACATGTTAATTTTTTTAATTTTGCTTTTTAAAACTACAATATAGTAGTTTTGAAATGACAAACTACTACGTATTTCTTCTACATAGACGGCTGTAAGTGCTTCCTGGTAACACCCGTCTACAGCAAAGTAAAAAACACGATTTCCTCACACTTCTCCCTTCTGGTACCTTTCAAACTCCTTCCCTTCACAGATTAGAAAAAAAAAGTCAGTGTAAATACATGCTCCTTATCAAGGTAAATACAGCATATCTGATTAACCTAAAATATCGCTTTTATAAGTAAACAGTTCCAAAACCAAATTTCCAAGGAATAAAAAATAAGACTTTTCATAGATAACTATATAATCAAAATTGTAACACAGGATTTCTAATCCTCATTTATAAAAGAGGAAACTGAGGCACACTGCTAGAAAGTAGAACAGGAATTCAAATCCATATGAGAGATATCTTGGATATAAAATTGCAAATTAGAATAAAATTCTCTTATGTATAATCTCATATAAGTAGTATTGAAAACAGAATATATATAACATGGCTTTACAAATATTTCAGTACTATGAGGGAGGATAAAACAAGAAAGAATGTAATTCTAGATGTATCATTTTAGAAAAATATAATTCTATAATCTTTATAAATGGAACACAGAAAAATAAAAAAACATAAATTTAGGGAAGTGGATAGCTGATGATTTTTCTCTTTAAAATTTCCTTTGACATTAAAATATTTTATAAAATAAATTCACAGCAAAAGCTTTATGATTCAACTAAAATATATATTTGACTACTATATTGATCACAAACAAGGTATTATTAAAAAGTTTTGTTACCTGTTAACTACTGTGTAAATTGTAGAAAATCATTGTTAACAATTTTGTTATTCTGCTATCATCATTCACCAATAATGATTAACACAGATTTTCAAAAACTCTTTATTCAGAATATAATTTTTAAAAAAACATATGTTACTCACTTGATTGGCTAGATGTAATTGTTCTCGAAGATTCTTGACTATTTCATCGTCTATATATATATCACTTTCCATTTCTGTGCCAAAGGGCAGGGCCTCCAACTGTTTTTCGACAGCATCTTTTAATTCACTGTGCAACCTTTGGGACAGTTAAGACAATAATAATCTAAATTCATTTTAGTAACACTAATTAATGTTTCAGGATTAAGTAAGTAAATATCTACATAAAAATATTTACATAAAAATAATTTTTAAGACCTCAAAAATTAGAAATATTTAATCTCCATTCAATACTGGAGATAAAAACATTATCTTACAATTTCAAGTATACTAAATCGGTCATAATTAATTCAAGTTAATTCATTTTGTCTTCGGGAGTTTTTAAATATCTGAAAAGGTAAATTTCAGATATTATAACTCAATTGATAAAACCAGATATCAGAAAAATACTTAAAATTTGATAGTGTTTTCTTCTAGTCAATTAAATGAAAATGGGATATTAAATCTTGTAGAATTATGTTATTTTCCTCATTGTGTTTCACAAAACTTATTTGACATTTTACTCGTCTCAGTTAATAATCAGACAATAAAACTGTTGCTAATTATGAAATCAAGATTACTGAGGCTTTTTCAGCACATTCTTACAGAAGCTTGACCATAATTCTGAAAACCTTAAATTCAACCTAAAGTTAATATTAAACTAAATTACATAGTTCATACTTTAAAACAATTTTAAAAAAGCACAGGAAGGTACAAATTGAAAAACTAAGTGTTTTATTTAAAAATTATATAAACCTCGGAGGAAAAAAGTTTTATAATGTCAGAAAAACTTCAAAACAATTCATATAATTATAAGCAGAACATATTATTCACTACTGACACATTAATGAAACTAAAAACTACTTAATATATTGTTACAACACATATACATATAAAAACTTTCAAAAGTAAGAAAATGACAAATACAAAATTGAAGACGGCATCAGCCCCTTGCAGAGGGAAGAGGGAAGGGACAGAGAAGGGACACATGGTGAGGGGCACCTGTTGGTAGCATATTGGCTCTTAAGTTGGGTGGCTGCTTGAAAGGTTTTGGTTTTATCAGTGTATTTCATAGCAATAACGGCTAACATTTATAAGGTGCTCATTATGTACCTATTTCATGTACCTTATAGATGAAGAAACTATAGTACAAAGAGGCTGAGTAACTGGTCCAGGGTCACATAGCCAGTAAGTAGGGGAGCCAGGAATCAAATAAGAAATCAGACCCGAGGGACCATACTCACAACTATACAGTTACACTATATAAGTAGCCTGTACTTATCCTATACAAAGTGCCAAGTAACAACAATAAAACTTATCGAAGACCATAACAAAGAACCAATAGTTAATGGACACGGTACCTCTCATTTTCCCTGATGACATTTTCGAGTTGTAGTTTCATCTCCCCCGTCTGTTTCTAAAGGAGTAAAACAGGGCTGTAGTCACACATCTCCCCGACAATCGGATCTTTATTAAGTCACCTACTCATATGCAAGCAGTCATATTCTATGACATGTCTCCAGAAAAGACATAATTATTATTTACTTCTAACAAGAAATATTAAATAAGAATATTTTAATGGCACACGGAACTTAAGACATTCATTCTGACTAGCATATAAAAGTATTTTATATAACAGTGAGATATGTTTATAAATGTAATTCCTATGACTTGTAGATGTCTATGGAAAAAAGAGATGAAAGATATTCCTCAGTATGTCACCATAACAAATATCAGATGCTCCCTTTACTGTGAATATATATTTTAATTAATTCACCTTTGTTTAGGTAAAGCTTACACAAGCACGTGCATTTCAAAAAGTTAAATGTTAACGGTGAAAAACAAAATAAGTAAAGGCCTTCTTCAGCATTAATTCTTTCAGTCTCTGATCCACTGTCTTTATTAGTCGTCTACACTCTGCACTATACAAGGCTGCTATGGCAAACCAATGCGCTCACTAACGTATACTTGAGCAGGGAAGAGGGAGAAGTGACTAAAATATAAAGAGTAATAAAATATATACCATAAAGGGAATGAGATGAAGGCTTGACTAATTTCCTCTGAAAAGACAAAGGGATAATAACAGGATTTCGATAGGAAAGGAAGGGCATTTCAAGGAGGGAGCAATGTCAGGAGCAGCAACGAAGCAAAGAACAGAGGTGACACAGGCCTGAGCGTCAGGTCCGAGGCAGAGCGGATGGGAGTGAAGAGCGGGAGGAAGGCCACGGAAAATCCAGTGAGAACAAAACCGCACCCAACTCCTGGTCTTTCCATCAGTGCTGATGGGGTACCCAGGAGAAAGGGGAGGGGTCAAGCCTGCAGGGGGCCTGGCAGGGAAGGGGGAAAGGCAATGCTCCCAGCCTCTTCTCCCTTCCTACCGAGGAAGCTCAGGGCCGCTCGGCCTAGGAAATCGGTGCCAGCCAATCCTGCCTACCAAGCTGGCTCCTCAGAAGAGGGAACTGACCCAGGTCCCTGCTGTGCCTGAATCACAATTAAACCAAAAGGAACGAATTTACTACCAGAGCATTGAGATACGACCATAGATGGAGCAGTGGAGCTTGAATGCCATTCTAACGGGAAGGTTTGGATTTTAGTGCAGCCCGTTTTGTAATTATAAAAAACAAAACAAAACAAAACAAAAAAACCCTGATTTTTAAACATTGCAAAAATGTCAGAATATCTTCAGAAGTATTTTTATTACTTAAACGATTCTCAGGTAGAATCTAAATGCATAAGCTAGAATTAAAGGTGGATTGTTACACTTATGCCAAAGATTTTTTCAGTATAAAATATTTCAAAATACTTAGCAGTTGGAAGGAAATTAAATCTCAGCAGTACCTCCCATATCATCAAATTTCCTCCTATTATTTACATTTTCTGGAAGAAAATCTTTCATATAGAGAATTATAGCGATATTTTTCTTGCTTTCAAGATACACCATTTTTGACTGGGTCAATAAGATACATCGTAAGTACTAGTCCCAATCAATAATGTCTGTGTGAGCAACTGTTCTAGAAGCAGCTATCAGCATCTTTTTATCTAACAGCAGCAACTGTTCTTATCACAGGCCCTTGGGCTTTCAGCTTCCTGTCATTAATGCAGCACTATCACTCTTAGGTGGGGAATGCCAAATGGGAGAATGAAGTTAAACTCCGTAGTAAAACAGCCGATTAAAGAGATATATAAATCAGATAGGTTATGAAAAATTAAAACTTTGAAACAGTTTAATTTCAAGATAACAAGCTATTCCATTTTTATAACAATCGAAACCATATATGCCATTAGAGCAAGTCTAAGAGTGTGAATTCAGCAGAAATTTAAAGCACACTGGTCCTAAAAATAAAAGCAAACTGCCATTTGTGCCAAAGAGAGCTCTCTGTTGCTATTGTCAAACGGGAAGATGAAAAGGTGTCACTGTGGCCGGCGCAAAGCCTAAATGACCACAAGCTAAGAGCACACGGGACAGACCAGGAAAAACACTGACTTTGTGATGAAAGAGAAACTGCCATTTAAAGAAAGGTTTGCTTTTGAAACTGGGGTCTACAGAATCACTTTATAAGTTTATATATTAGAGGATTGACTTTGGAAATGAAAAGCATAAATAATTTCAAATGAAATGGAAGAACTTTGTTTTTAGAAGGTATAAGCATTACATGTTCTTTTAGTAAAGCTACGTATCAAACCATTATTTTATAAATAGGAGATTGTTATGCTAGAGCTAATCATCTTGTCCAGGAAGCCCTGACATTTATTTATGCATCAAAAATTCAGGGCCTACTATGTGCTACACTTCAAAGCACATGGTAGGCTCTCTTGCTGTCAATGCTTGGAAAGAAAGAGATATAAAGTCCTTAGTTTCTGCCACATTCACAGCCCTTTTCTGAGGAAAGGAGTCTCAGGGGGTTGTTTTTATATCATGTTGTTATACTTTCTTTTCTTTGCATTAAATAGAGTCGACTCTGCTACTCTTGTCACAACTGCATTGATTCAGAGATTGGTATCACAGCCAAACCCAACGATGAGTGTATTAAGTATATTAAGACTCTAAGAGGTCATCACTTCTTGGTGGACTTCGCTGGAGACACATAGCATCTATTTAAGAAACGCTTCTACTGTATGGCCGTCCAGTAATCAGAAAGGTCAAAATTTGAGGGGAAAATGAAAAAATCATATTTAAATCAAAGAAACAGGTTATAAATATTAGGTGTACTCTAAAAATGCAGCTAATTGAAAGTCAGATAGTATCCCAAACAATAATGTGCTATTATTCTAGTTCTCCGTGAGCCTGCTCTGTGGGACCCAGAATGATAATCCGTATATGTGGACAACTTCCCCTGTCTCTTCGCTCCTCTTCGCTCCAAAAATAAACCCTAACTACTAAGAGGTTTTAGAAGAAAAAGCTGCTACAGCTTAAGCTTACATTAGAAGTGAAATAATAGCTTCTAAAATCTGACATAATATTTGAAATTGGGGAAATAATTTATCATTGAAATTAATGGGAAACACAGATGAAATGAGGGAAAAGAGACAGGTCTAAAAAGATGTGACAGGGTTTTGGGTCTTTCTGGGGAAAAATAAAGATGTAAGCAAATAACAGACTAAGGGATGCTTCTAAGCATCTAAGGGACCCTCCTGCCAGACAGCAGGGGCAGGGAAACACTGGATTAGAAAACAAACAGAGGATCATCTTTCACACACACACATACAACAGGGAGCTAAGTACTTTATTTCTTATCAATGTCTTTAAAAAGAAAGGGAGTTGATTTTACCATTTTCAATAAAATGTTACAAAAGCTTGACAACTAGGGTGTCATACCTGATAATATTTCAGCTGCCCACTGAGCTCTTCCAGCTGCTTCTCATACTCAGTAATCAGAGGTGCTAAAAGGCTGAAGAAAAAATACAAAAAGATAAGGCATATTCTGTTCCATCTGGTTTAGTACATATGTAACTTATGAAGTAAACTGTACACCAAAACTTTTACTATTCTTATGGTAACAGCAATCAATCCTCTGCCTGTTTCCTAGACCAGGGTCCCTAACCCCAGCTCAGTGAATATCCTGTGTGGAACGATGATTTGCTGCGGGGAGCCGACCTGTGCTCTGTAGGGTGCTCAGCGGATCCCTGGCCTCTACCCCAGATGCCAGGAGCACCATCAGCCTCCACAGCTGTGAAAGGCAAAACTGTCCCCAGACATTGTCAAATACTTGGGGAGGGGATGGAGGCGAAACCACTCTTAAAGACTCTACTCCTGGCTCTTCTTTCTTTTCAATTCAAAGACAGACCATTCAAACCTAACTACTGTATAGCAGACCACAAAATAAACATTCCTCGCACTAGAGGAATTATTTTCACACTAATTAAGTCTAACTAAGAAAATCATATTTCTCTGGTAACGCCACCTTACCTTTGGTCACCTGCTGAGCGTCCTAATGTGTCATCTCCCTCTCCTTTGAAGGCGGCTTTCTATGAGAGAGAATACTTGCTCTTAAATGTTTTCTCAGATCATTCTAGCCAACAGTTTAAAATTAAATACAATTAACGTTGTTATAACCTTAGGAACTATATTAATGCAATGAAAAAGAAGAGAAAAAAATTATCTCATTTGATCTTAAAAATGTATTTGGTAAATTTTCACACCCATACATAATAAAAACTCTTGGTCTACTAAAAATACTGGTCCTGGCTGGTTTTGGCTCAGTGGATTGAGCGTCGGCCTGCGAGCTAAGTGTCGCTGGTTCGATCTTCCAGTCAGGGCACATCAGAGAAGGAAAACTCTGACTCCAAAAAACCTCCGCTGCCTTGCAGCATAGCTCTTCAGGGGAAAGGCTAAGGGAGTAAACCCCGACAGAAAATCCGGAGCCGGAGTCCCTAAGGCGGTTTGACGTTGTAGTCAACACCGGCAACTCCTGCGGCGCACCTGAAGCCAAGCTGTATTGACTCCGTCTTTCCCTTGGACCCTTCAGCTGCGAAGAGAGGGGGGGTCTGCTGCATGGGCAACAGCAGACCCTCCATATCACCCTGCCCAGGCTCTGTAGCTTCAGCTTCACTGGAGAGGACACTCCAGCGTCATCGCAAGATGTCGATTCAACACGGGAGGAGACAGATGCCGTGTCACTCCCGAGTCGGACTGCACAGCCATTCTCGGCGGTGCAGATAGACTCTTAAGAAGCTACACCATCGTCTCTCGAGACGGACGGCTGCCGACGACTAAAAATAGGAAGAACTTCCTCAAATTGTTGGAAAAAAACCTACTTCAATTACTGTTCTTCATGATGGAACATCAGAAACACTGCATTAAATTCATTATTACAAGGCCGCTTCATTGTCATTGCTAAAATTCAACCCAGACTAGAGGTTCTGGTCAATGCAACCTGCCACCGGAAGGCGGTCATATTCGGTCGGCCAAAAAGTCTGTTATGTTTTTTTCCACAAATAAGACACATTTTTCATTTTCACCAATAGCTACTGATTTGGCTATTTTGAGTATGTCGGCTGTCTCCCACTATTGGCTTCTAGTGGGGAGAGGCCAGGGCTGTTGCTAAACACCTTCCAGTGCATAAGACAGCAGAGCAGCAGAGCAGAGAATTATCTGGCCAAAATGTCAATAGTAGCAAGAAGCTTCACAAACCACGTGTGACACGTTCCATCAGTCACAGCACCTTCTCCACACACTGCACACATTTTTTTTTTTAATGTTTCAGTTGCATTTTAACAGGCCTGTGTGCACATTGGTATCAGTGACTTCATTCTGTGGAACCACCCGATCAGAGCCAGCACACAGTTCTGATTGGCTGAACTTGTTAACTCGGCGCCACGCAGAGGGAAGTGAACTCTCACATAAAGGAAGGTCCTTCTGTATGGACACACCTGGGATGACACCGATGACTCCTAGGTCTGCGTCAGGCCGTTCCAGCAGTGACGGTCCCAACCTCCTCTCCCACAGGCAGCATTACGAGAGTGGTTCCACCCCTTTGTCATCCCCTGGATTTGTGTCTCTCCCATCAGTCAGTGGATGTGCAGTAGTATCCCTGCAGTTCTACTCTGCATTTATCTGACCATCGTGAGGTACGTGTTCAAGTCTTTGGCCTGTTTTTCTGAGTAGTTTTTGATATTGATTTGAGCGTTCCTTTATTCTAGCATGACTTTTTTCCCAGATTGCAAATATGTTTTCCAATTTATAGCTTGCTTTTGCTTTCTTAATGGTGTCTTTTAACAAATATTTTCCTTTGGATTTAGTGCAATTTATCAGTCATTTTATTTGTGACTAGTTTGTTTTGTGTCCTGTTGAACACAACACGCCTACTGCACATTGACAGAGTTGTTCCCATAAATTTCTTTCTAAAAGTTTTATTATTTTACCTTACGCATTTAGATACACAATCAGTCCAGTGATTCTGAGAATAGTATGAGTAAAGATCAAGGTTAATTTATTTTTTCCTAAATGGAAATCTGACATGTGTAGAGCTATTTATGAACTATTATGTTCAACTGGTTTATTGGTCTATCCTTCGTGAATATCACACTGTCTTAATTAGAGCTTTACAGTAAATCTTGACATCTGCTAGTATCTGTTCTCTAGCTTTCTCATTCTTAAGATTGCTTTAGCTCTTCTTAGCCTTTTGGTAATAAATTTTGGAAATAGCTTCAGACGTTTGAAAAAAAAAATCTTACTATTATTTTGATTGAAATTTTGTTGAATGCAATTAATAAGCCTTATAATCTATGAACATAGTACATCCTTACATTTATTTCATTTTTCCTTAATTTTATGAATGTTTTATGGTTTTCATTAGAACTATTCCTAAAGAGTTAATGTCTTTTCATGCTATTAGAAGTAGCTGTGTTATTTAAATTTCATTATCAATTGGATTATTTCTACTTATAGAAATAAAATTAAATTTGTAATTTTGCCTTGTATTCAAAGAAATTGGTAAATTTATTTATTAAGTCTGACAATTTTAAGATTTTTTTGGATTTCCTACATACACAATTTATTTTCTGCAAATAATGACAGTTACTTCCTCCTTTTCCAGTTTTTATGTATTCATCTTGCTCAGACTTCAACATGATGCTGCATAAAGGCGATTTTAGCATGCATCCAGCCTCGTGTCCATTCCCGGGGGAAAATGTCCAGCCTCTCACCATCAAGGACGTGTGTCTAGTTTTTGTAGCTAGTCTTTCAAACTGAAGAGGTTTCTTCCTAGTTTGCTGAAAAATTTCATCATCATAGGGAACTGAACTCGATCAATTATTTTCGAGATCTCTTGAGGTAGACAATTTCCTTCTCTTTCCTGCCATGATGGTGACTTACATTGATTTATTTTCAAGTATTAAACCACCTTTATATTGCAAGCTATGCGGTGAAAGGTAAGAACTACGATGAATAGTCCTGAGCCAGCCGCACGCTCTGAGAAGACAGCAGACTGCAGGGGGGACTTTGGGCAGGAACATCACCCTACCGCTGAAAATAAGAGATAGGAACGAAGAGACCATTGTATGACTGCGGTAACAGTACATGTGAGAGAAGAACGTACACTCTCAGAGAATTAAAGAGGCTATCATTTCACCACAGAGGAAGTGAAGAGGTGTCCCTACTTGGTATGTTACCATCAGGCCTTAATGAATTATAATCACAATGCCTAATGAAGGTCCATCTAAAAAGCCGACTAGAGTCCTTGCTTTACCGGGTATAATCATCTTTCATAATCAAATGGGCCGGAGCTCCCAGTAGATATGAGGCAGCACGCCTTGCCCAGAAGTCTCCTGGGGATTTGAAATCAATCTTACGTTTGAATGCTCCCTTCAGGCATATTCGATAAGGCGCATTATTAAGCAGAAGCAAAAGAACGTAAGCATCAGACCAAACTTTAGAGGCTACTGAATTATGAAAGATTCTCTGTCACCTAAATGCTAATAGTTCTTAGTTAAATGCGCATAATAAAATAACAGAAACAATATGATTAACACAGTGAATAGTGGATGGGTAGTTTCAAGACCCTTGGACTCTGAGTCTGGTCTTTGAAAATAAAAACCACGAGCAGTAGCTAAATGTTGAGTACACATTAGGGTAAAAAAAACACCCATAAGGGTAAGTTTACTCAAGTCAACCAAACTATTTCTTTTTAAATACTTTAAAAATAACTTTCTTTTTAATACCTTAAAAATAATTTCAGTTTTAATTACAAGATTCATTTATGTTGAAGGCAAAACACTTCCTTTTTAATTCAGAAAACAGCTATCACTAATCTAGGAGCAATAGTTTTCCTTTTAATATTCTGTAACTCAGAGTCCACGAATATGTACACCTTATTGGTTAAAAAAATTTAACACAATATTCAAATAAAAACATACACACAAGGAAAAGATATATTAAAAACAATGCCATATATCATTTATTATTTTGAGTTAGTCTATGCTTCTGTCATAATTTATGAGAACTCAGGGAGTTAAAGTTTACAACTGGCTATATACTGAAAAACAACTTTAGACTGTTTTAAAACAATGAATTTTTATTTTAGAACTCAGACATTTTAACACTACGGTCAAAGAATTTACATTCATCAAGCAAATACAAGCTTTCCTCTTACAAGAATCAAAAATTGTAAGTAAAATTTCAAAGCACTGTAGGCAACTTCACAAGACGAATCCAAAGAAGAATTTATTTTGATTCATATTTATGTGGATACATTTACTACCAAAATGGACCAGTTTGTTAGACCTTAATTAATTTACATACCTGTACTGCTGAATATTTGGAAAAAGTTTCCATTTCATACGGCCTAAGAACTTCATTTGGTCTTTGAGCTGAAAAAATAAAAATAAAAAAAGAAAAACCAGTTTGTAGTTCATTGGGTAATGTTCAATTTTTAAAAACTAGAAATAACTAAGTTATTATTTGGTATAGCCGATGCAAAACTGCCAGTCTCCACTGTTTCTCAAAATAAAATGAATCATGAATTTCAACACATCACTTTAGAGTTTAAGAATAGGGCCCCTTCTATACACCCAAACCAACTATTGCCAAAGGAAAGAAGAACAGCTGCAAAGAACTAATTTTTCTGACCTCATAAATTTTAATTTTCTCTCTCTGCTAGGTTTCTCCTCAGGAGAGCAGAAGTCAAAAAAATATTCTGCATGTTTCTTTTTAAATTCTCGCTACCAGAAGTAAAAAGAGTTGGAACGAGTAGCTGTAGCCATATTCTTTAGAATTATTAAAATCTGCTGAAATTCTTTTCTAGGACAAACCCCCACATTGAGGAGAAACTGCAGGATGGAGAGTCCAAACTAAGCTAGAGCAGGCAAGAACGATGGGAAAGGAGGTCCAGAATGAAGCCAAGAGCTCTCAGTAAGTCCTGCACAGGATGTTATTTTTAATTTACAGCAGAACACAGCACGCAATAAGTGTACAATACTCCTTCTTTCAAGATCACCTGTAACAATTTAAAACTGAATTGTTTCAACAATTAAAAGTCTGAAGTCAAGGGTAGCATATTAAATAGCACAATTAAACTGCAATAGAGAACCAAAAAGTAAAGGGAGAATCTCCATAAACTCTGAAGTTAAAAAATTACTTATCAATAACCCACGGGTCTCAGGAGAAGTTACAAACCAAATGTGAAAGTACTGTGAACTGAATGGTAGCGAAAATGTAATACCGTGAAACCTCTTTAAAGAGAAATCTATAGCTCTGATTGCATATACTAGAAGAAAAGGCTGAGGTCAATGAACTACTCATCCATTCCCAAAAGTTATAAAAAGAACATCAAATTAAACCCAGAGAGGGTGAAGTGAAGTAAATCACAAAGATGAGTCACTCAGAAAAAGAAACAGAACATAAATAAACACACCAGAAAGAGGATCAACAAATACGATCATCTCAAAAGTTACAGAAAAAGCATCTGAGGAAAATCAAGATATATGCATGATAAAGATTTAGGAACGCAGGAATAAAAGGGAACTTGCTTACCAAAAACACACCACAAACATCATACCTAAGTGCGAAAATGTTAAAAACTTTCCCTTGGAAATTGGGAAGGGCAAAAGATAAATTCTTTGACAAGTATTCGCACTCTACTGGAGGTCTGAGTTAACACAATAAGGCGAGCACAAGGAATAAAAGGTGTAAAGACTTAAAAAGAAGGAAAAGTTGTCGCTATCTATAGTTGTAAGCGCATCTTTGGAATACGGAAAAGAACACAAAGGTCGTCTGAGAATCAATAAGGAAGTTTAGCAAGGTTGTTGGGCACAAGTCAATACGCAAAAAGGAATTAGATTCCATATACTGGCAACATAGTTAGAGAGTAATAAAAGGTATCATTTAAAGTATAATAAAAATGTCAATATCTAGAAATAAATTTAGCAAATGATGTTTGAGACTCTCGTATAGAAAACTATAAAACATTTAGGAGAGAAAGACCTGAACAAGTGGAAATATACTCATGGTTTACAGAAGGCAGTACTGTAAAAATGTCAATTCTCCATAAATTTATCTCTAGGTTCAATTCGATCCCAATTCATATTCCCAAAGAGGATTTTTCAGGAATTTAAAAAGTCGATTCTAAAATATAGAGGGAAATGCAATGAGAATAGCTGTGACATTTCTGTGAAATCAGAACAGGGGAACACCTGCAGACATCAAGATTTATTACAGAACTACAGTAATTTAGTTAGTGTGATAGTCATGTAAGAATAAACAGAACTGGCCAATGGAAGAGAATCCAGATATATATTCACATATATATGAGCACTTGAATTATGATCGAAGTGGCACTCCAGAGCAGAGCGGGACGAAGAAGTTTGTCGGTGGTTCAGGGCCACTGGATATCTTCACGGAAAAGAATAAAGCATCATCGGTAAAAACCAATTCTAGGTGAACTGAAGATCAGCCTGTGAATGCCAAACAATACACTCTAGAAGAAAACAAAGAGAGTATCTTTATAACCTTAGGGTAGGGGAAAAATTTTAAATCAGATCACAGAAAGCACTGGCCATCAATGAAAAATTGATAAACTGGACCATGTTAAAATTAAGTAGTTCTGTTTATCAAAATGAAATTGTTAAAAGAGTAAAAATGCAAGCCATGAACACAGAGATTTCTAACACATGTAACTGACAAAGGGTTTATATCTGGAATATACCAAAAAAAAAAAAAAGTCATCAACTAAAAGGCAGACAACAGCATAGAAAAGCGGTGGCATGATCTGAATGGGGGTACTTCACAAAAAGGTTACCTGGATGGCCAATAAACACAGAAAAGCTGCCCAACCTTTCTTAGGCACCAGGAAAGGAGAGATTAAACTTAGAAAGTTCTGCTCTGTGAAAGACAGTTTAGAGAAGGAAAGGAAAACAATGTGTCCATCTCCACGGCCCACAGTCCCCACTAACAAGAATGAAGCCTTCATTTCTTAGCTGGATATACAAGCCCCTCTTTGAAGAGGTCCCCAAGAAGTAGCAGACCTCCCTTCTCAGGTGGAGGTGGAAGAACAGTGTACTGCACACATGCTAGAAGCTGACTAGAAGAATGGTTAGGTGTGGAATTGGCGGGGTTATGATGTATAAAGCTGACGCTTTGTCATAAAGAGGCAATGTCACATGGTGGTGCCAAGTGAGAAGTACCAAATCCACATGGAACAAATGAAAAGAGGCCAGCAGGACCATAGAAGCCAACGGAGAGAAGGTCACGGGGAGGTGGGAGACGGTCAGCTGGCTGGTCTAACAGGGGACGTACCAGTAAAGGAAACAAGTGGGGTGCCATCAGCATCCATCACTGATCCTCCCCTGCCTGAACACGCACTGTTATTTCAAACCTCTGAGCCCTGTTCTATTTGGGAGGCCGAGCAAAGCCATTATTAGCACTTCACATTTCAGCCCCACGGCACCTGCCTTGACCACGGTCAACGACAAGCCTGCACGAGTTAATATTTGCTTAGCACTATGTGTCGGATACCACCCCAAATCCTTCACGTATCTCAACCCTAAGTTAACCATGCCAACAACCCTAGGAAGAGACCGAGGCACAGGAGTTAGCAGTGGCTGCCAGTCCGGCGTATTTCTAGAATTTCCATAGTTCCCTTCTCGCCTCCCTGGACAGTCCACCTGTCCTCTTCGCCTTGGTAGCAGCTCTGCTTCCACAGCGCGGGCACATCACTGAAAAACGAGGACAATACACATCCTCGGAACAAACGGCCTGCGCTGTGCCTCTCGGTTCTGACGGCAGATTCGGGACCGCTTCCTGGCCACTGCCCTCCCATTGCCCCGGAGCACGTGAGAAGCACCACAACCATGTTTAGCGTTGACACTCAAGTCCCACGGAAGCTTCAGGAACCTACAAGGATTTACCAAACGGTTCTGCTGAGACAGAGACACATCCTCGTATGTTCCGCCAGCTTTTTCGGCAGCTGACTTCAGTTTCCACAACTTTCCACGCGCCCGACGGGCACTCACAAAATAGTAGCTGCAACGATGACTTTAAAAATTACGGATCAGAATTCTCAATAAAGGGCTACGGAGCTTACTGTTATCTCCCAGGGGGTCGATTTCTGCGGCCATTTGGATAAAACTGGAGTTTGGAGCTTCACCCGCGTTCCTTTCCTCAAAGAGACACACCGATCGCCGCGCGGGAAAACAGAACGACCGCGACGCGCCGGCGGCTGTCAAGCGCCGCGATCGGCATCCTTTTCACGCGGCGTCCGCAGGCGCCGCGCCTCCTCCTCCCGAGTCCCAGCCGAGTCCCCGCTCAGGAGCGAGACTTCAGAGGTCGGGTTTGCTGGGGGCCCGCCAAGTGCCTTCGGTTCCACGTTTACACGAATCCCAGCCGGGGCGATCGGGGACGCGGGTGGACACAGGCGCCCCGCGGGCCACTCGGGGTCCTGTCGGGCCCCCGACAGCGTGGAGGGAGCCGGCGGGCAGCCCGGTGGCGGCGTCCTTCGCGGAGTGACTGGCGATCTCAGGACGGTCCGGGCAAAGCCGCGGAAGTCCACTCGGCCCGCCTGCGACTTTGAAAGCCGTGCCCGGACCGCTCCTTGGAGACGGCGACGCCACTACGTCACCACGCCGGCGTCAGCGCTGACGCCATCACGCTTCCTAGCGTCCTCGCACGCTATTGGTTATCTGTCCAGAGGCGAACGGAGCTGAGAACGTGGTTGCAGCCCGCTGAGCCCGCGGAGTGGCGGCGGGAAGGCTGGCGGGACCCAGCTGCTTTTTTGTTTGATTCTTTTAAAAAGAACCGCCACCTCCAAATGTACACGTAGGTCGGCCAGGAAAGCCCTGTTTTCAGTTCCCCGGGACTTTGGTGCGAGCACTTCCGGACCGGGAGACCGCGCCCGCGAGCCGAGGGGTGGGGAGCCGCTACGGTCCTGCCTCGGGGGGCGGCCCCCAGGCTGGCGTGCGCGGAGGTCGCCGCCGGGGCTGACCCTCTGCAGGGTTTCTGAGTACGGACTCGGTGGTCTGCAGAAACCGCGTGCCGGCGTGCCCTCCGTGGGCCCAGGGAGGAAGGAGACAGGCGCCGATTAAATACTTAACTGCGTGGCCGGGAGGCACGTAGTCGGGGTACGCCGGCGTCCCGCAAACCCGGCGGCGGTCTCTTTCGGGGGAACTCCGCTCGCGTGCAATGTCACGCAAAGGAGAGACAAAGGGTACTTTGTTTTCGAGGAAAGAGGTGGGCAAAACTTTGCATTTGTGGGTGGATCACAATTTCCATTAAAATTGGGCTCTGTCGGGATGTAAACCTGATCTTTTCTATTTTTGCAAATGACCATGGCGGTCAATGGCCACGCTAGCCATCAAAATGTCAGTTTTCGTGCTTTTGAATAGATGGTGTTTCTACGGAAGTAGTTTCACTGGACAGACATAGATGTAGCTCAGTTTAGCTTTCTCTTTAACAGTTAAATGTTGTCCCGTCCTCAGTAGGGTGATACTGTATACGCAAAGTAATGTTAGCAGAATGTATTAAGAAATTTAAAAAATGGGTCCGGCTGTGTCCAGTTTGGTATTTGAGGTCCTGTTGATGGGCTGTCTCCATTCCCACGGGTGAGAGAGTAAGGTGGTCCCCTCCTCTGAAGACTGGTTGTTACATCCGCCGGTGTATCTCATAACCACGCATGAGGGTGATTTAGCTTTGAGTCAGTGAAGATTGAACTTGATTGGTTTTGTGGCGGAATGTCCCAACAAAAACCGGTTGGCAAAGGAAATGGGGTGTGCCGGCTCCACCCCTTCTTTCCAAAGCCAGGGTGTGGCTTTTCTTCATGAACTTTTCATTGACCCCCCCCAAGGTCTTGCTTGTACCTTCTCTTACGTTTGGACCTTGCCTGTTATCCTATTGTGGTTTAAGCTGGCATTAAACCAATAGTTACAAACTTGACATTTGCGCTATAAGTTGGTAAGATATGTTAGCGTTGGTGAAAGCAAAGAGCGCCTCCTGGATACACTGAATCCTGTATACGGTCACGAAGTCCCCGGTGTCTTGGGTGACGGAGACACTAAATGAAAGAAAATAGGTTGACAAATGCTAAAACTGCTAGGATAGTTAGGACTGAACCAACAAGAACCGCACCGTGTATTTCTAGAACACTTAACCGTATTTTATGATCTCAAGGGCCAGTCGTACTATCCTGTCTCATAGGCTAGTTTTCTACAACCACTTCAGTTCAGAAACCACCAATAATACCCACTGGCACAAACTTTGAAATGAATTTATTGTATGAACTGACGTGTCATGGTTGACATTGTTCATGACAACAATAAGGTACCTTTTTTTTAAAGATTGTAATTAAGTGAGGATTATGGGACTGAAAATATGTTTTATACTCATGTAACTGGGGAAAACATCAAAAATTTCAGATGGAAGCAAATTTGTAATCGATATACAAGTATTCTACTGGTAACTTTAAAAGCGAAACTGTAAAAAGGTGAAATTTAGTCACACTTTTACCCCTTTTGTTTTCATTCTGAGATTTGTACAGAACTGCTTCCTTATTCCAGAAATGGGTCAAGATATAAAGCCATTTAAAAATCTACCTTTGCTTTGGTGCCAAACACAGCAGCTGTTATTTTCTTTTAAGAAAACACTCATCCCCACAGTTGCTAATCAGCCAAGGAATGCTTTAGGACTTGACCTTCTCACGGCTGTTTAAATCACACATGTAATACTCTTCATTAAGGTAGACAGTTCACTGCGGTTACCTGTGACCGTTTTCTCCCCTTAGGGACATCACTAACCATAACCACCCCACCCTGCCCCCCGACCCCACAAGCAAAACTGGTGAAGTTACGGAATTCAAAACTCTTAATAGACCTTTTCAAGAGTTGTGGCCTGTGTGGAGTTTACGTGGGTCTCTCAATGGAAGAAAGCTAATGTGGTTAGTATTTGCGCGTTTCACTAAAACGGCGCCTTCAAGTTGTATATCTGCTATGGTGGTACCAGTGCTCATGTTTTAAGTGAAAACAGAAGTAACTTCTTGGTGCTGTGGAGACACGATTTCTGGAAAAGTAAAGAAAAACCCTCCTTATGACTCCCACACTTTAAAAGTAGTGCCTGACCCTCAAGTGTGTGCTTACAGTTCATCTGCTTTTGTCTTATTCTAGTTTCTTTTGACGAAGAAAAAGATAACCGCTTCAGAAACATGTAGTAGTAATAATTTGAACAAAACAGTATTTTCTTTAAGCAAACCTATATACTTTACTAATAAGTTGATAACCTTTTTTGAATACTTACTATATGACCAGCAGTGTTCAAATAATGTGTATATATAATATAATGATATATATGCCAATTTAATCCTTACAAAAACCTTTTAAGGTAGGTGCTAGGCTAATACTGTTTCTAGCGAGTATAATATAATTTCCAGGTTTGGCTTATATAACCGGTTAGCCTTTGGTTGCATTTAGTTCTATTTTAGTCTTAATAGTTGACAGTTGATTTTCAAATTGTTGTATGAGATTTTGATTGCTGAGTTACTCTTCTTTCTCCTAGAAAACTGCTCACACTTCAGCGGAATGATTAAAAGTCTTCAGATGTTCACTGGTGGTCCTTCAGCGTTTTCCTTTCCTGGAAAGAATCAGGCGTCTGCTTCAGTCCGCCAGGTCCCTCCCCGAGAATCTGCAGGCGCTGGGCGCAGCCCTCTCCAGTGATCTCGCTGGAAGCAGGAGCCCTGGACTGAGCAGAGCTTCCTGGTCTGTGTTCTCCTCCTGCTACACTTTCCTCACTCACATTTCTTGCCCCTTCCTGCAGGCTTGTTGTTAGCTTTTCCTCTAGTCACTAGGTTTTTAGCTGCCTCCTTCCGCAGACACATTTTACTCCTACTCTCAGCCTGACTTCCTCATTTCTCCTTTTCTCTTGTAATTTGGGGGCAGGGAAGGGGCGGAGGGTGGAAACTGAAAAGTCATTCTTGTAGAAAACTAAAGAAAATTTCGTGAATAAAGGAATTTGGAAATTTTCCTTGCAAAGCGTTCTGTTGAGAAAACTCCTTTCCATAACTTCCTTCTTTTAACGTTCGGGGATATTTTTCCCTCTCCTAAACTTTTAGTGCACCAAGGTTCTGCTTCCTTCCTCAACCTTCATTTCCTTTTAAAGGTCTTTGCATAGTATAAGAAAAGCGTGACAATTCATTTAAAATTATTATTTTTTTACTGTTTTTGATGAAACAGTGGGGAAAGCAGTGTTCATAGTAAACATTCTTTTAAGACAGGCCACGTTTAGGAGCTCAGCACTGGATGTGGTTTAATTGCATTTAGAGAGAGAGATGATTTTCTACTGGAAAATCACTGACTAGGACAGAGCTCCCTTTAGTGTGCAGCATTTTTGCGGATCTAAGGGATGTATGCAAACTGAATCAGTCTACCCAAACTTCCTAGCTGCTGAGCTATATTTTGCCGGGATCGTCAAAAATTGTCAAGCTCCAAGTTTGGAGAACAGCATATCCTCTCAGCATGTTGTGCCAGAATCAGGTTTAATGAACATTTCTAATATTTTTATTTATTCTTATTTTTTCCTATGTGCTATAAGAAGATACTAGTACCAAAAGTTGGGAGTAGAAGGTTATACATTTATTTTTGAAGAAAGTATCTGGATATTATAGCTACAGAAAGTAAATTTATTACTGAAGTATTTTATTGCATGCAAGTCAGGACTAAAGTCCATATCAGTTTATAAAGTCTTAATATTCACTGAGCTTATTTCAATATAAATTACTGAACTTATCCTTTTCTGAAATGCTACTACTTGCAAATGGGTGGCAAGACCAGAACTACTTTTTAATTTTAGAGGTTGTCTGTTAAAATTTGTTAGCACGTATTGAAAATTAGGCAAAGCTACCTACTTTACAAAAAGGTTTTCAGAGCTGTGGGATTCCTTATGTGAAACAGAGCTTATATATTTGGATCTCCCCATGCTTGACACGTAGTTGGTGTTCCATACACATTCACTGAAATAAACGTATTCAAAATTTAGTACTTTATTACTTGCAGTAAAAATAACATGTAGCAAGGAAATGCCTTCGAAGACTTTAGATACATAAATTACAGTCTGAAAGTATAGTTATTTCCTAATCAAGATTATCTTACGAACAAGGAAGGCATAAGGACCTGGTGTAATTTGGCAAATCCACTACTCCTAAAATAAAGTTTTCATCTCCTTGCAGGTTCCCGAAGTGACTTCATCCGGGAAAACATGGCGAACACTGGTTCACTTTCTTGAGCTGCCAGCCATGTGACCTTGAACAAGTCAGTTTCCTCGTTTGTACTGAAGATAATACTTTATCTGCAAGTTTCTTGTGAAATTAAATAGTGTTTATAAAATGCCCAATTCATCGTTTTCAACAAAATATAGTTTTGTTAATGGAATGCTCTGTCCTTCCATTTAATCCTTAAAGAAACCATATAAAATACAAATACTTCTTGTGTCACACGTACTTAACCTTTTTAGTTTTTGATATTTTAAGTGTTAGATGACCACTTGCTTGGTTAATCCTTTTTCTCCAGTTGAAAATGGAAAAAGAATCTGCCATCATTTAAACTCTGAACTAGACTAAGGAAATCTACACCCTGAGATCAAGGAAGACAATATTAAAGTTTACTAACCTTCAAATGGTTGGAGCCCCACTTTTTCCCCCCAAAAAGAAAAAAAAAGTTTTTTAAACAGATGTTAACAGCAGTGCTTCTGCTGATTTATAAATTTTTTTAAAAAATCAAATTGAATTTTATTACAAAGATCTTGGTTCCCAGGGGGTGAATGGTTCAGACACCTGCACATTTACAGTAAATGACAAAGGATGACATACACTCATCATGCTTATAGGCGTTAAGTACATGAAGAACTTCTGTAGTGGACTTAGGGTTTTATAAACTGATTTGGATCTAGACTTAAAGTCACAAAACTTTTAGGATCCAACTACCTGTTTTACAGTGGAACTCAGTGTCTGTGATTTGCCGTAACACAAATGGCCTTTAGATTCGGAAACTGTGTTCTGGTCACTGCCTCTGTCCTGTCCCGCTGCCATCGGGCATGGACATTTTCATTTTATTTCTAACTAAAGGAAACATTGGTGTATTGTTAAAGAGTTTGTTTTAATATTTTTCTTTATATATAGAGTCAAAATGGATTTTAAAATCACACACACTTGGGATGGCTTTCCTGTGAATCACGAGCCCGTGTTTGTCGGGCTGGATCCGGGGGACGGAGGAGTGATGTTGAAAGTCAGCGGTCCGTTTTTCAATGATCCTCCAGCCCCACTCGGAGAGCCAGGAAAGCCTTTCAACGCCCTGTGGGACTACGAGGGTAAGGGGAAGTGCTGTATTTTATTGCAAACATAAATCTTTGTATAATAACCTCTCACAGAGCTATTATTTTATCTCGCTGTAAGGAAGTGAGTGCTTCTGAGTAACTGATGCGTGCAGTGCGTGGTATTTCCTACCAGTCTCTCGTTCTGATGTCTCCATGTTCCCTCCGTGACTTCAGCTGTGTACCTAGAACGGGGGAAAATGGCAACAACAAATCCAGGTTTCTAACTTACTGCCGTCCGTCCCTCCTTTACCTCTGCTACCTATTTTAAGAAAAACTCAGTATTTCTGTTCTGTCTTTCACTGTCTTCAGATCGCCCCATTAGACTTATAAACCTGCTTTCTGGACGTTGTGAGGTGTTTTACTTATTACAGAAACTCCATCAACTTCCACATGAGATGTAGTTTTTGTTTTGTACGTACTAACAAGTGACCTCATAAATCACAGTTTCAGGATTGCTGTATGGCTCCCTTCCAATGTCTCCACATTAAGCTACCAACGCTACCTATCTGAAATGCTCTTTATAATGCCATTCTATAGTTTATGTCCTAGCTTTCCTGTAAATTAGAAGATTTATTTATGTAATAGTCAACAATCCTGCATAATAGGATATAATCATTTAGATAATTTTTCATTTTTGAGCAATACTTTGATGACTAGCATTATATTTACTTCTTTTTCAGGTTGTCTGATTATTTCCTTAGGATAAGTTCTTAGAAAAAGATAACTGGCTCAGAGTCCGTGTGATAATGTTGATTTCTTTACAGCCGCACCAGCAGTAGCCTTTATTAATCTTTTTAATTTATGGCCATCCGATATGGGAAAGTTTGATGATGATTTATTTCTAGGCAATGTCTATTTATTTTCTTTGTTCCTTTTCCTATGGGGGATAGAGCTATAATTAAAAATAATGAGTTAATTTATTTTGAACTCTAAAGGAATAGAAAAATTAGTTATTTTTGAAGCAAAATTAAATTCTCAGTATATTGTATTTCTGTTTTCAAAAGTTGTGGAAACATTTTTCTTGAATGACATTACGGAACAATATTTGGAAGTTGAACTTTGCCCGTAAGTATAAAATTTTTTTTCTAACTCATTACCACGTAATTTGAACACATGTTTTTTGGTTATAAATCATGTGGTCATAGTAATGCTAATCTGAATTATGTATAATTCCTTATTTTCAAGTAAATGTATAATTTAAAATATATGTTTAGAACAGGGTGGGTAAAAGGTTTACAGTTGAGAGTATGCAAAACACAGTTTGTTCTGGTATTATTGTTCATTAATTATTGTATCATTTTCCGCATGAACCGCTGTAAACCCACTGCTGCCCCACCCTGAACATACGTAAATGTTTGAGAATATTACGTTGGCGTAAGGTTTGTTTTACTCGTGTGGTTGGTTTTTCTAATAAATGTAAAAATAATTCTTTTTTGAAAAATGAAAAATTGTTATAAAACAAATTTATGATTTACTCTATAAATTTGCATTATTATATCTTCAGAAATGAAGAGAGACATAGATATAATGAATTAAACTAGTTTATGAAAATGTTTCTTTTAGGGAATTTTTTTTAATGGCTAGATTGCACTTTAAATTTGTGTATTCCATGAAAATGTATTCATGTATTCCTCCATTTGCTCATCGTTCATTACTGAGTGTGTCCTGTGTCGCTTTGCATTCAGTGCCAGGGATAAATCAGACACAGCTTTCCCTAGACTCATTTAAAATATTAAGCGTGGACTCTCTTTGTTCAAACTTAACCATTCTCCTGGGAACCTTCTTTACCTGGTTGACAGTTTTTGTCCTGTAGATTGAAAAAGTTAATTTATGTCCACCTTTCATCTATATTGTAACAAATTTTAAATTAGTAAGGTAATAATGAAATATTCTTTTTGTATTGTGATTATTCAGTTTAAATGACATTTAAATATCTCTCAGTATTTAATATCCAGTAGTCTCTGTCCCTTTGTAGTCTTGGGATTCACTTAAATGAGATTTTAGATATTTTCTTTTCCTTATTTTAATTTTTCTGCTAACTCTAATTTGGAAAATCTAGCTGTGCGCAATTATATTTTTCAGAAGAAGACCATATATCTTTGCATGTCACCTTTCAACTAACGTGCCAAAATCTTTTATTGAAAAATATGACTGATTGTCCTAAACTGTTACATGATGTAAAAAAAATCTCACTTATTATGTGATTATTTTCAACATATAGGAGAGAAAGCGAAAGCAAAGAGATTTATAACTTGTCTGCAAGACAGTAAGGAACTTGGATCTACTTGAATTCTAGTTTCATCCTTAGTTTTACTTTTGTTAGATAAAAATGCCCATTTATTTTCATAAAGTGGTGACTTAATACTAGATGAAGAGAATAATTAGATTCTCTTTTGTTAAGATATTACATAATAATCATTATGTACAAAATTAAGTTCTAAAAGTTAAAAAAATCCTCAGCGTACTTTGGTTTCGTATATATCAGGACAGTCAATAATCAAGAATCATGGTTTTGCTTCAGGCAGTCAACTCCTGTAATAGTTAATTAATCTCTAGGAAAGTAATGTGAAGAATATTGTTGTTTCAATTTACAAGAACTTTTACTTCTCCTAGGATGTTCTTAAGCTTGCTTAATAACAGTAAAACTAAGCAGAAGAAAACAGTACTTGTCATCTGCTAGAATAGTTTGCTGAAGAAAATCCTCCTTGGAAAGTTCACAAAAGACTATCTGTATAGAAATGTACAGATATAGTCTTTCCCAAAGACAAAACGTTTGTTTCATGGAATTATTTGAAAGTCTTTGGTTCTTATTGACCTGGCTAGTCCCAATTATGCTCTCCTATTTGAGTTTTCTTTTCAGAATTATTTTGTTTCTCTTTAAAAATGTGATATTGGTGTCTGAACTAATGGTTGAAAGCAGGAAGACTCTAGAGGCAGACAAATGAAGTTTTAGACAACCTGTATTTTGTATTTGCTATCATCCTAATGAGCTTCAAGAGTTTTCTTATAGAGATAACCTTTTGGAAAGTTGTTGGATTCAGACCTGGAAAGTAGTGCCAGCTTCTCTTAAGGTGCTTTAGTTTTCGAAACTGGTTTTATGACACATTCCAAATACCATGATACCCACCCTGCTCCTTTTCACACTTTGCATCATCTAACCAACTGAAGTCTTTTATATAATTTTGTGTTTAAAGAATATCAAAAGCAATCTGAACATGTGTAGCTAATATAAATCTAATATTTATATTGCTTCTTATTTATTTGGACATTTAGTCACATTGCACATATGAAGGATAGCGAAGAAAATAATGTTTGTTTCTTTCAAACACTCATGAGGAATTTTAATTTTGACAGCCACGGACAGCATTTGGTGCTTTTATTATCTGGAAGAAGAAATGTGTGGAAAGTAAGTAAATAAAAATGAAAGACAAAATTCTGAAGTAGAAGATATATCGTATATATAATACTTAATGTATATGTTTAAAGTATAAATCCAAATTTACCTTCTATATTTCACATATTGTTTCCATAGCAAGAACTTGCTCTGTCATTCAAAGTGTGCAGAGGAGAGACAAAATGGGAGGGCAGAGCTTGTATTCCTTGGAATTATTTTCCACCAAACGTGACAAAATTCAATGCATTTGCAATTCATGGATCAAAAGAGAAAAGAAGCTACGAAGCTCTTTACCCTGTACCTCGGCATGAGCTGCAGTCAGGACAAAAACCTGATTTGTAAGTAGAGAATGAATGAAGATACGTTCCAACTGTGAGAGTTTTTTGGACATTCTTGGCAGAGCAGGGACAGCAGTTTTGCTTAGAGGATACACATGTGTGTAAGCACCTAGAGGGATGCCGAGTTCCCTGACGGCAAACATGCTGGACGGACTGACTGTGGACAGACTTAGTCTCTCCCACTGCCGGAAGTACAGTGCTCGTATTTCCACAGCAGTGGGAAAAGGCTTGCTTAGTGAATCTTGCAACAGCTGGTGTAGAGTGTAGCAGACTCGCTTATGATCCCTTTCGGAGCTAAATGGCCAGAGGCATCCAGGTTCTTGGTGTGAACAAAGGGTCAATAAATTCTCTCCCTTGCTGCGTGCGAATGTGACCTTTAGTTAACTCCCTAGCTCTCTTCCCTTGGTCACCCCATAAGGATAAAAATGTCAACTAGGTTTCTAGGCAACGTGGCTTATGATAAAAATGACCCCTGATTGGCAAATTGCGTCTGGATTGGTGGTATTAGGAATAAACCATAGATGGCCGGTGGGGGCAGCATGGCTTCCGTTTTCCCTGTAACAGTCATGGTCCCTGTGGGGACCCTAGGAGCTCCGTCTGGGGGCTTTATTGTAAGAGAGATTGGCCCTGTGAGGTAGGAGGCACGGAAGCCCAGGCATCTCCTGCACTTGCCCCGTTTGAGCCTCATCTTGTAGCTGTCACCTAAGGAGGACCCCGCTCCCAGCCAGCCGTTTGGATGTCTCGGACAGTGGCACGCTCTGTGCGCCTAGAGGGAGAGCCAGGTGCCGTCCTGGGGCAAGCTGGGGGTCCGGCTCCCTAGATCTCTGGGTGTGCTCGGTGTGGCCGTGACTGTGGTGAGTCTCTGTGTTCGGAAGAGCCTGAATAGAGACGTCCCAGTGGGCTGTGCACCACGGCAGGCCGACCCCTCTGCCTTTTTACCCCCAGGGAAGGCTCTCCTCCTCTCCCCGGGGGTCTGCCTTCTCCTTCCTGCCTTGCTCTCTCTCCATTTTGCCTGCATCTCTCCTAGCCTCTCCCTTTTCCCTGCCTGACATACTTTCCCCTCTGCTTTTCTTCCCAGTCCTGCACCTTTCTAACTAGCCTCTTCCTCCCCTCTTTTCCCTTAACCTTCGCTGTTGGTTCCTTAACCTCTTCATCTGGGATTGGCAGTGGCGACTCAGCCTGGCCAGGGGAGCAGCATGGGACGGGGGCCTGGGGCAGCGGACTCGGGGCCCGCACATCCAGGTGGCTTGTTCCTCTGGTTCTTCACCACCTCGCTGCTTCTTACATTTAGGCTCCTTAATGTGATGGCGTATTCGGCTCCTCAATTTATATGTTTTGCAGGCTCAACCTAGGAAAAAGTATGAGTGTACCATTGAGCAGGGCAGAGCAAGGCAGAGTGGTTTCCTGCAGAGCTGAGTTCCGCCGCCGTCAGCTCAGCCTTTCCGTCCACATCAGGCCGCAGTAGAAATCTCTGTCATGGTTAAACAGTGTTTGCGGGAAGAAAAAGAACTAGGATTAATACTTGTTTTTGGCCTCCTTCACTTTGGCAAAGGAGTCTGTCCTCTCATGTATGGAGCCGAAACTTTTAAAAACAATTGTTTATATGACTAATATAAGCTGTATCAAAGTTTAAATATCAACCGTCTTTAAGACCATGCAGTAGTATGATTTGTTTAAGGCTAGATGGAGTGAGTCAGGATCTGAGGGTTGATTTGTGTTTCTCCCCTCCGCTGTGAGGGAGCTATCTGTAGAATTTAGAGGCGAGTGCTTTGGGATGTGAGTGCATGTTTTCAGAGCTGAATGTTTGAGAGCTAGAGTGGGAAAATTACACATACAGGCTATAACTTACCTTTGGTATTCTTGAAATAGAACGCTCTGCTATCACAGCTGTGACAGAATGAGTAGCCCTTCAGAACAACTATTTCACAAACGCATGATTCACTTCAATTCCCACCTTCTTTTCCTTTGCATGTAGCCACCGTCTGGAATACTTCAAGCCTTTCAGTTTTAACACACTGCTTGGGGAAGAATGGAAACAGCCAGAGTCTGACCTGTGGTCAGCAGAGAAACAGGATGTGTAGGAGGACAGTAGGTGACATCGATCATTTCTTCTCTGTACCTTTTAAGGTAAATCAATACCAACTCTAATCTCTTTCAAGATACCGTGAATACATCTCAACAATAAATATTTTCATAAGGTCCATGAAAGTATAGTATCTCTCCAGCAAATTGTGTATAAATTAACAAGGAAATGGAAAGCTTGTAGATGATTGTATCTATAAAGTTAAAATTTTTCTCTGAGTTATTTAGTCCAGGAGCCTTGATGTTAATGAGGTCTGTCACCTGCTCAGCGTCACCCTTACCCCAGATATCCCTGACTCTGTCAATCAGATCATTATTTCCCTTCCTACTTCCCTAAACCTCAGCCAGCCTGAGACAGGAACGCCTTATTTGCATAGTTTTGAACTCCCTGTAATATACATTAATTCTTTACTTAGAATCTTTTGTCCATTCTTGAAATGGGTAGAAAACAATGACCTATTTCAGTGGAACAGGAAATCCACATCTGTTAAGGCATAATTAAGATACATGTTTTATTTAATGAGCTGTTTTTCTTGTCTTATGACTGTTTTTATCTGTAGGAGAAATGGAATTTGAACAGCTTCTGTTTTTATTATAAAGAAAAATAAAACGCTGTTTTCTTAATGCTATTGAACAATGTATAGGAATGTACTCTCTCTTTTTTCAAACATCAAATTTTCAGTTGTAACACATTTCAGAGCCTGAAGCCATCTGGTAGGTCATCTATGAACTTCTCCACCAAACCTGGTCCTTCTCTAGCATTCTTAACTCAGAGATTAGCAGTTTTGCATAAAAACCTTCATTATTGGTACAGATACCCAGTTGCCTACCCAACAATATCCTTTCTCCTCTTCTTTAATAACAGAACTTTAATTTTTAGGAGTTCTCAAAAATTGTGTTTTCCCAGATTCCTTTGCAGGTAGAAATGACCCTATAAAACAGTCACGTCAATGAGATATAAGTACCATATATAGCATCCGGTGGGGCTTCCAGAAAAGATGCTTTAATGATGAGAGACTCAGCTGCCATAGACCTTTGTCCTTTGCCTTCCCCCGTCCTTCTCCTAGAATTGCAGAATGAATACCTGAGGTATTGCACTAGCTACATAGGTCATTGAGGAACCAACTCAGGGACACCTGGGTAGAAAGACAAAGGAGCCTGGGTTCCACACAGCACAGTAGCGTCATTTGTTTGGACTGCCTACTTGTTCCGGGGAGAATAAACTGCTTAATTTCTTTCCCCAAAGTGATCTACAGATTCAATGCAATCCCCGTTAAAAATCATAGAAGGTTTTGTTGGGATGGAAATGAACAAGCTGTTTCAATGGTAGTGGAAAAAAATACAATTACAAAATGTAAAAATTAAAAAAGAAAGAAAGGAAAGAAATGCAAAGGACCTCAGCCAAAACGATTTCGAAGCAGAATAAAACTGGAGGACTTCTACTGCCTGAATCAAGACCATTATTAAGCTTCAGCAGCGAACACAATATAGCCTTCGTGTAAATTCAGACAAATATGTTGTATGTCAGTGGAACAGAATAGAGAAACCAGAAAGTGAACTATATAGACTCAATTGATTTTTGACAAAGGTGCCGATGTATTTAAAAGGGAGAGGATAGTCTTTTCAACAAATGCTGCTGGAATAACTGGAAAAACATGAAAAAGTATGAACCTTGACCTCTGCGTAACATCTTACAGAAAAATGGCCCTGGTTGTGATGGTGGAAATAAAAAGTTTCAGGAGAAAATCTTCACAATCCAAAAGAGACACATTTCAAATAGGACATAAAAAGCATCCACTGAAATAGAAAAAAATAAGTAAATTGGACTTCATCAAAATTAAAAGCTTCTCCTCATCAAAAGCCTCCAGTAAAAATGTGAAAAAGCAAGTCAAGTCACAGATTGGGATAAAATACTCAAAATGCACATCTGGCAGAGGACTCTTACGTGGGACATATAAAGAACTGGAAATCAGTAACAGACAAGCCAGTTAAGGAGCAGAAGACTTGAACAGACACTTGGCAGAGGAAAATGTACAAAAGGCCAATAAGTATATAGGAAGGCTCTCAATTTCACTTACCACCAAAGAAATGTGAGTTAAAACCACAGCAAGATACCACTGAGTGACTAAAATTACAACATACACACCAGGGCTAACTGGCTGAAATTGAAAAAAAACATTGGGAATACCAAACATTAATGAGAACATGGAGTAACTGAATTTCCCCGCACTATGGGTAGGAAGGTAAAATGGTACAACCGCCCGGGACCTCTTTGGCAATTTCTAGTAAAGTTAAATGCATACGTACGCTGTGATTTAGCAGTTTCATTCTTACGTATGTACTCAAGAGACATGGGTGTTCGTGGCAGCTTTATTCATAACAGCCAAACTGTAGACGGATAATGCGATACAGCCAGACAGTGGAATACTCAACAGTGTGGTGATGGCTGGGGCCTGGGGGTCCGAGGGGGCTAAATGGTAGTGGAAACAAATACAATAAAGGTTAAATTAAAAAAAAAAAATGGCTGGTTAATACATACAACAACCTAGGTGAATCTCAGAAGCATTATGCTGAGAAAAATAAAACAGATACAACATACTGTGTCATTTTTATATGAAGGTCAATTATAGGCAAAACTAGGCTATCCTGAGTCAGAACCACAACCACTCTGCGTAAGGGCAGGGGGTGCAAATACCTGGCAAAGGGGCGGGAGGGAATTTCCTGGGGTGGTTGAAATGTTTTGTATTTTGATCTGGATGAGGGTATATACCTGCATACATTTGTCAACGTTCCTTAAGCTGTATATATTTTAAGATATGTGATTTTACTACCTGTAAAATATACCTTAATAAAAGACTGTTATAAAATAAACTATAAATAAAATAGCGTTCACTTCAAATTTATCCTGTTCCATTAAATAATCATTAGTGCTGGTTAAATGTGACTTATCAACTAACTTATTTCACTTATTAAGTATCTTCCCTATCTGAAAAGATAGCTGGTGTAAGAGAAACACTTCCTTTCCAAGAAAAACGAAACAAAACAAAAAGCACTGCAATTACATATCATGGCGACAACGTTAGGCATCTGCGATTAAATTCAGAAATTATTTTAAAAATTGACAGTAGTAACTAATTTGATACAGTAACAATCTACCAATTGTGGATAGAAAATACATAAAATAATCTAGAATGATTTATTTATAAGGTACCTGAAATAATTTTATAAATGCATATAAGACTATGAGTACATAAATAAGATAAATTTTAGAGTATCCTGAATTTAGAAGTGACTCTGTCACTCTGAATCACAGGTTCAGGTATAAATCATTACTGTTTATAATGTGGGGAAAAAGTAAAGCCGCAATAACTGTAGATCACACACAATCGTATAAAACATTAAATTTGCAAGTTGTGGTTTGTGAGCTTTCTGAAATGTATTATGTATTCTAAAAACTTTTAAAGATTTCTTAAGCATCTCTTAACTTTCTTTCATCTAGGTAAGAGATACGTTCCTTCTTTCAGTACCAAGCAAACAACTTCCAATACCAAGCAAACAATAACACATTATAAAAACATTTTCTTTTGAAAGGAATATGCAGTGTAACCACGGAATTTTGGAAAGTGTGCCCATTAATAAGATACAAACAATGCGCCCTATAGAAACTTAAGATTTGGGAGTGGGTGTTTGTAATAGCTCTTTCCAATGTGTTTTTCTGCTTCAGAATCAGGAGAGAACTACAGTGTGCGTGAGTGCATGTCCTCCCAGGGTTTTGAATTGTTCACCACGGTGTCCCCCAGATTCTCTCTTCTCCCACCTAAATAGATTACACAGTGGTCCGTGCATTCAGGTGCTTGTTCAGCCCCCCCTCCCCGTGCCAGCCAGTAAAGCATAAGTGACCATCCGGAGGAAAATACCGACTTTTAGCTCTAGAACACTTTTTTGATATTAAAAAAAAATAATTGCTGCAGAAAAATTCTTTTCTCATCTGCCTCTTTTTAAAATAAATGTTAGACTTTGGGGGCAGAAAATGAATATAATTAATCTGATACTTCAATAAAAATGCATTACACTGAGCCCGCAGTACTTCTACCCACGCCTCAAAGCCCAAGGATCATCTCTGCTTTCCTGTTTAATTTTCCATAGGGTTTTATATGTTGCTTTATTAGAGCACTTACCCCTGGGGCATTCATTAGAGAGCTCCTGTGACCCCGCCCCTGTCCTTTCTGGCCACCAGTTGTGCTCAGGGAAGTGACAGCACCTTGCTTCCTGCCAGGGCTTCGCTGCTGCCTCAGCGTGGGGACCATCCGCGGGATCCCACTTCGCCATTCTCACACGTCGGCTGCCGTGGGTGCGTGACGGAGCTGACACCTCAAGGACACCTCTTGACTGATGAGGATAGGAGTCAGTGGATCCATACTCCTCTCTTTCATTCCTCGGATGGAGAATTCTGAAGTCCCCCATCGCTCCTCAGAGGGTCCCTAAAGGGTCACACTCCAGTTGCCTGTATACAGCAGTGACCAACCAGTAACACGCCTTATTTTCCCTTTTCCTCATGTCCCGTTTTCTCAGTTCCTCACCGCTGTTTGGAATTGTTAAACCAAAATCAGCCTACTGTGAGCCCTGTCCCAGGTTGTCACCTGATTCTACAAATAAAAATACTGTGGAAGATAAAAGGTGTTCATGAGCCCTTCCTTCACGGTGCATACACTCTCAGAGAAGATGAGTGTTCAAACCTCTTTGTTAATAAGCCACTCGCAAAGAGAGACCCCCTTTTCCCCCAGGCCCCGCTTGCGTTTCATTTATTGCAGCAACGTCACTGTCATTGAGGCAAGTGGACTTGGGTGGACTCGGGGCTAATCTGAATGCAAATCTCTTAGTCTTTATCACGAATAGGGGATGAATCAGAGTGTGGTAGAAGCTGAGACGGGAAGAAAACCCAGGCTGCCTCTTATACTAACTGCTTTTCCTAACTTGGTATTTGTGAAAGATCAAAAGTCAAGCTTTAGAAGACAGGACAATTTTGGCACCCAGACTTCACACCCGTTGAGTAACTTGGAATAACTGTAATGGCTTTTTAGCTACGTATTAGAAGCTGAAGTAATTTATCAGTAATTTATTCTAAACGACTTTCTAGTCTCCTCGTGCAGAAAGCCTAAAGGTTGTGAATGTCCCTCTCCCTGTCCTTCCTATTTTATTGTTTGCAACAGTGACAATACACCTTTTTTCCTTTCTGAGAAGACCAGTTTTTTTGAAAGTAATGAAGTAGAATGATGTATTTATGTCGGTAACTGTTCAAGCTGCAAGTTGCAGACCCCTTAGGAAGTGGGTTGTGGAATCGCTGTAGGCACCTGGATTTGCTGTGCGTTGTGTCTAGGAGCTTGATTCCAGTCAGGTTTAATTTTTGGTAGGAATATTTTGTAGACAGTGGTGTATGCTTCTCCCAGGAGATGCACGGTGCCTGGTCGTCTCCTTTTTGGGGTGTTGGACGCCATTGCTGAGCATTGCCTAGGTCCCTGAATTCATCAGGGCTTGCGGTATGCCGATCCAGTTTCCTCCTTCCACCCAGCTGGAATACTTGTATAGAAAATGATCCCAATCCAACTGTTTTGATACCAAGAAGCACTGTGTTTACAAGATAAGTGCTGATTCTTTTATTTAGCTGCTTTCTGAATAGTTTTGTTTTCTAGCAACCTCCAAAGATGGCCAGTGAGATTCTAAAAAGTATCTTTTTGAACTCATTGATTTAAAAATACTTCATGCATATCAGTTAAGCCATTGCAGTTTTCTTATTGATGGTCAAAGTGTTTCTGTCTTTGGCCAGAGGGAGTTGCTCTAAGTTGGCTCCTGAAGTGTTTAACGCACCTGTAGTTGTCTTTAATAGCTTATGTGCTTTCCGAATAACAGGATGTTCCAGGCTGATCTTGAACATTCCCTGCTATAGACAGAGTTGGCCATTTCTCCCGTGAGTCTTGGTTTCTCTCAGGGGCAAATGATACTTAGAGAGCACTGCTTGGACACCAGGAATGCGCATTATAACTGAGCTGTGGACGTGTTTTCCAGTCCTTTTAAATAGAAAATACATTATGACTTTATCTTAACACTTCCTATTTATTCTCTTCTTACTCTGTTTCCTTCTAACATGACCCAAATTGGTGTTCCTTGATTTCAACATAATTTCTCATTTGCGTTTTTCCATAGTACACAAAACAGACTGAGTAAAAAACACCATCAACAATAATATGATTACTGAAAAGAGTTTAAAGGGCATATAATTTTTGTTTTTGTGATTCTTTTTGACCTTAGAGTATATCCCATGAAGGATCTATAGCCAAATTCCTGTATTCAAGCATTTATCTTGAGTGTAGCCTCCTCTGTGTATTGTGCCACCAGACTCAATACACAATAAGATTCATTGGTTTCATTCCCCTTTCACTTTATGGGATTTTTAAAAAATTGAAAATAATTTTAAATATGAGATTTCAAATTCAAATCTACAAATCAAGATGTACTTGTGAGAAGGCTGGCCTCCATTCTAGTTTCCTCTAACATGTTATCTACCTCCCTATAGATAATCATCGACAAAATTTATATAGCTCATGCATCCACTTTTTAATAGAAGCAATATGCAGTGTGAGACAAAAGTAGACTTACAGGTGTGAGTGTGTGAAACACAGAGCTTACTCTTTTATTGTATTAGGTTGTATTTGGTTGTAGTTATTGTTTTCCATACAAACAATGTAAACCTACTTTTGCTCTGCTCTATATAAGTAATTACATGCCCTTCCATCTTAGATAGACATGTTAGATACTGGATCGAACAGAAAGGATTTCACTGTCAAGTTAGACATTCATGAATAAAGGGTCTTATTTAGATTTACTAATAATTTTAAGGATACAAGACAATCAATAGTCTGAGGCACTGGACCATCCTTTGTGGCTACGTTGGTCCTTCCTTTCTGCACTGGACACAGTCTCTGGCCTAGAGTAATAAATGAGGTCTACCGATGAGGTTTTGGAGTGACATCACTTAGCGAGAGGGGGGTTAAGTTATGTAATATCTTCATTTTATAGTTAGATTGGCCATGGGCTTACATGACATTTTCCTGGGGGTCATGCCTTAGAAATCCATAGCTTCTAGGGACAATTCTACTATGAGAATTCCATACATAAGAACAGTCCTGCTAGCAGGTATCTTTAGCTTAAGTCAGTTATCAGCACATTTTTAAGAAGATTAGACTGGGACCCCCTGTTTTTTTTTTTGCCCCCCAGAGAGTGTTTCCTTGGTAACTGGAAGCACATAACAGCCTAGCAGCTTTAATTCCTTTCTCCCTAGTCCACCTCCTGAAATTAGTATCTTTTCCACATACCAGGTATCTCTCCATTATTTCTTCCACCCACTCTTTGATATTTATACAAAACAAAATACTCCATTGACCACCAGGATTTGAACTCATTTATTGGAGAGTGAGAATTTGCTCCATAAAATACCTTAACAGTGACTATACTGCTTTAGAGGTCTTTTGCTATTCTTTCATCAACTCAGTGACTTTCTCCTTTAGTCATAGTTATTTAAAACTTTTTATAATGTGTTGATGGAAGCATTTAACGAGTATATAATTTTTCTAGGCCAAATCCACTGTCTTCTCTAGCCAATCAGGTTTTATAAGGATTAGTTCTATTGGAAGATTTAATTCGGCTTTCCCAAATATTTTCTCATCCCGGGGGATCATTATTTCCATAATTCTTGCTTTTTATTTAACTATAAATAAACTTTAAAATCCTGTGATATCCCATATAGCTGTTGAAGAGAGATTCAAGGGATGCTTGGCATTGCGTTATCAGTCCATCAGTATCTTCCTAAGGGAAATGGCTTCTCATAGACCACATCTGCTGTTACAGGGGTGGTGACCGGAGTCCACTGTCCGTCAACTCTGGGTCTCATTTGGTTTGTCCCAGATGTTACGGGAAGTTTTTAACAAGTGTCGTTGTGTAACACCTATCCCTGTTAGGGAAGACACCGGTGGTTAGCTGCATACCTGCTGGTTTCAAGGACCCAGGGAGCTAGCTCAGGAATCTGACTAAGGCATCTGTCTGAGCGTTCTAATCCCCTTTCTGAGCTGGAAACCGGACTTTTTTTTGGTGAATAGCCACATGACGCGCTTTAATTTGTCTTAATTCTCCATGAGCTTTCCTTAACTGAGTGCCACATAAGGGTATTTTCTACTGTCCGGTGATGTCAGAACCGCTTGCTGTTCACTACAGCCCAAAGGCTATCAACACCTAAACACTCCTCTGGGACCAGGAGCCTCATTCTCCTCCCACAGCTAAATCAGCAGCTCTCAACTCTGCCAGATTTACACACATGCCTGTTCTTTCTCCCTTCAAGGCTTTTCCCCTCAGTAAGGCACGTCGCTGCCAATTTCCAAGCCGTAACATGGCCCACCAGCCAGGAACTCCTGTCGCAGAAACAGACAGCTGCTTTGTCTTGGCTGGAAAAGCATCGCACGGCTTGGAGCGCCGCAGTGTAGGACAGGGAGGTCCCCGGAGGGCTCTTCTCAGTGGCTCCCTGAGCAACGTGCCCCCCTGTGCTCCCCCCACTCTGCAGCCTCTTCCAGGCAGCTTGCCCTCTGGTGCTGCCCCTCCCTATTCAGTGCCCATGTGACATCATCCAAGGCGTGAATGGTATTTGAGCCTAAATTATTTGATGCAGTTTTAATCAACGTCCAGAAACAAGCTAGCAACTGTCTTTCCAATGGGCTTTAATGCGCAGCTGCCTTCGTTTTCAAGTCCAAAATCCAAGAGGTCTTTGCTACGTAGCCCTATTTGATTTCTCCCTGAGGCTTCCATCTGCAGACATGCTAGGAGGCAGAAAATCTGAGCATTTGGATCATGAGGTATTAGGGGCAGCTCCCAGTACCACCACCATTCTCTATAAATCTTCTAATGCTTATTTCTACTCAGGGCCCCATTTACTAATAAGATTTGTTTTTGATGACTCTGTGGTAGGAGCTAACGGGATTCTTACAGGAGCGACATGATTTTGCGGAAACTCCGACTGCCCGCTCAGCGGCGAGTGTCTTGCTTGCTGGACGGGTCTGTGAGAGAAAATGACTTATTTCTCACGGTGTGAGGAATGTCTCTGGTTGCTCCAGGAATTACTCAGATTGGCTTGGACTTGATTGTTAGCTGGATTTATGAACTGTCCTCTCTTTGTCATAAAAGTGATTGTGGATTCAGCCAGTCCCAGAGTTTTCTCATTCGGCATGACCGATTAAACATGGTCGGGAAGGAAAGGAAATGGGCAGTGCCAGGCTGGTTCCGCCGCGGGCGCCGGAGGTCCTGCTGGGCCTCCAGACAACGTCGCCTGCTGGTACCATATGGTAACAACTGTGCGTGTCCATTTAATTATGGGGGGCGAGGCTTCCGGTCGTGTGGCTGTTGGGGCATCTATGCAGCAGCAATGGGGCCAGCAGCCTCCCAGGGAGGTGGCGGCCTTTCGGGGAGACCAGCCACGAGAATACCGGCGCAGCGGGAGTCGCCATGTGCACCGCTGTTTACCCAGGGGGGGCTCCCCGGAGACCCCGCGTTCTTTGCGTTACTGTCTCCTCTGCGTCACTGCCCCAGTTCCTCTGTGTCATCGTCCCATTTCCCTGCCTTCTCTCCCATTTGTAGCAGCACAGACAGTTTCTAGGCTGCTTCCGTTTGAGTAGAGAAGGTGGCTGGGGGGGGTGGGGGGGGCAGCCAAATTTGCTTTGGGGCTGAGGTTGTTAAGGCAGGATTTTTCTATTCTTGAAAATTCTGATGTTCTGAAACAAAAAGTTTTCTTTAAAAAGAAAATTGCATTAGAAATAATCCTGCTATTCATGAACACTTACATTATCCCTTACGTAGTCTTAATATATTTGTACACTTTGATGACTCTTAATTTGTCCACCATGGCATACTGTTACCGGGCTCACTGAAATAGGGGAGGGGAGGGTCTTCCTGTCTTGGGGAACGTTAGTCCGTTGTTGCGTAGCCCACAATGAACTCCTAAACCATTCCTTACATTTGCAGGGAGGCAGACCCCAGTGCTAGAGGGGCAGCCGGACCTCATGGGTTGGGGATAAGCCAGCGGCCTCTGGGAGGGCGGAGAAGCCTCGGTGACGCTGTGCATCGCCTGCTGTTTCCTTTATTAACGCCTCTGACGCGGCTCTAACAATGCAGGGCAGGTGACCGTAGCTCCCTCACGTCCTGCCTCTCTCCTCCCCTCCAGGTGACGCCATGCCTCAGGTCATAAAGTATTTCACTGCCTATTTCTGAACATTTCTTTTAACTGGTAATTCCAGTGGGCTAGGCCAATGTCAGTGCCTCTCAATGTTACCTCTTGAAACTTATAACGGCACTGTAGTCCTGTGCCTATAGCTGAGGAAATAATGGAATACTAAGTAGTGATCCAAGAATTTGGTTCTGACATAGAACTATGGATACCAAAACAAATCCATCCTGATTTAATGGGAAGTGATATATACCCTCCTATATGTAGCAGAAGTCTTTGTTAAAAATGTGCTAATATACATATGAATTTAAGTAACGTTGATAGTCATTCCCACCCGAATACCATCCATTTGCTTTATTTATTTATTTATTTATTTATTTATTTATAATCTAAACCTTGGATATGGGACTCTCACCATCAGTAATTCCTAAAATGGCATTCAGAACCATATGACCATGGTGTTTTTCTAGGACATTGTTTCTTACTGCTTTTTGCCACTAGATGGAAGAAGCAGGTTAACAAAATAATATTTCTGGTGCTTTATTCAACTCTACCCAGAAACAACCACAAGACTGTGCTTCAAATAACGACCATCTCAGCATTCTTTTATTTATGTATTGTTACCGAAGTATTTCTTTCCCTGTGAATACTGGATCTAAACACTATAGTTTCTTAGTATTTTTTTGGTAGAGACTCATTTTCTTTTCATTATTTTAAAGTATTGGGATTTTTAAAAGTAACCAAGAAAGAAAACACTGGCCAGCTGGAAAAAGAGAAACATTATATAAAGGTGTTGGTAACAGGTAGCCACAGATAGCTCTTCACGTGCATCATGGTGTGAGGCACACACCCACATAAACATCACCCCGTTAATTTAATTACTCTTTCACGCCACAAATGCTTACCGAGCAGCCGGCACATCAAAGACAGTAGGTGCTGAGAAACACACCAAGGATGTCTCAGAGACAGCAGCCGTTTATAAGAATTTTACCTTCTACAAGAGCTAAGCAAGGGGCACGCCACACGCATTTATGCACATATTTAGAATAAGAGAGAAAAGGGTAAGTCTCAGAGATACAGATGCGGTATTTTAGACATACAGAGCAGGTGGGGAGAATGTGTTTGGGGTATGACTTTCGTCTGAGGAAATCAGCGATCTCTTCATGAAGAAACTGGAATTAAAATGGATCCTTGAACTGAGAGGGACAGAGAATGGCATTCCAATGATGAAGGCAGACTGAGCAAAGGCACAAAGACAAGAAATAGTTTTTAAGCGTGTTTAAATATGAAAGGACAGTACATTTAAAAAAGCAGTAAAAGTTTGCATAGATAGGACATTGTAATTTGTACTTTTTCGTGTTATTAATATTTTTGCTTTTCCGTTTTTAACTTCTAATTTTTCAATTACAGATGACATTCAATATTATTTTGTATTAGTTTCAGGTACACAGCATAGTGGTTTGATATTTATATGATTTATAAAGTGATCCCAATAAGTCTCATACCCCCCTGGCAGCATACATAATTATTACAATATTATTGACTATTTTCCCTATGCTGGACTTTACATCCCTGTGGCTATTTTATAACTACAGATTTGTATTTCTTAATTTATCCTTTTTCATTCAGTCCCCCAACCCCTTCCCACGTGGCCGCCTTCAATTTTATCTCTGTATTTATGAGTCTGTTTCTGTTTCATTTGTTTATTTTGTTATTTAGATTCCACATAGAAGTGAAATAACATGGTATTGGTCTTTGTCTGACTTATTTCAGTTAGCATACTACCCTCTAGGTTGTCCACATTTTGCAAATGGTAAGATTTCAGCCTATTTTATAGCTGAGTAAAATCCTACTATATATATCACATCTTCTTTATCCAATTGTCTATTGATGGGCACTTAGGTTGCTTCCGTATCTTCACTGTTGTAAATAACGCTGCAATGAATGTAGACGTGCGTATATCTTGTCAAATTAGTGTTTTGCATTTCTTCAGGTAAATACTCAGAAGTGGTGATTCTATTTTTACTTTTTTGGTGAACTGCCACACTGTTCTCCACAGTGGCTGCCCCAGTCCGCATTCCCGCCAGCAGTGCCCAAGGCTTTCCCACACCTACTTGTTGTTTGTTCATTTATTGATGACGGCCATGCTGACAGGCGTGAGGTGCTATCCCACTGTGGTTTTGACTTGCACCTCTCAGATGTTAGTGATGTTGCACATTGTTTCATGTGTCTGTTGGCCATTGATTGGAAAAAGATATTCACCAGTGATACATCTGATAATGTATTACTACCCAAAATTTATAAATAACTCATAATACCCAGAACCCCACACAGTCCAATTAAAAATGGGCAGAGGACCTGAATAGACATTTTTCTAAAGAGGACATACAGGCTGCCAACAGACCTGTAATCTGTATTCCTAAAGCAGATGGTGGATACAGGACTTGTCCTCACAAGCTAAAGCACCGCAGAGAGAAGAATGGACAGTCTGGAAAATTGAAGCAGCTTGGAAACAGACTCCTCAAGATAAAATAACCTGGAAATGGGAATTCCAGCATCTGTCTCTTGCCCGTGTTTTATCAAATGTAGGCTTACTGTGCATGTGGGTCTGTAAATTAATGAGAAAACTTCATAAGAAAATGATAAATTCTGCCTTATAAGGGCAGCTCCTATAGCTTCTACTCTCCTTCATCACTCTTAGGCATGTTAGAAAGGAGGCTAACATGGCAAATGGTGCCATTTGGCTTCAAAGAACCAATATTTAACCTTTAATACAACACGTATACTACCTACCCTCATACCTAGTAGTCTACTGATATGAATGATCAAGGAATTCTATTCCAGCTGCTGAGGGCAATGAGCTTGAACACTGATATTATGAGTGCTATAAAATTATCCAGCTTTTAAATCCAACCACAGAATTTGATTTTATGATCTCCTATGGAACTGTAGCTACAGGTTAACGAAAGGTTATGAAGTAATATTTCCTTTTTATGGTTCCAAATTCACTGCCTTGTAATTTCAGAGATCACCTTCTTCTGCAGCGGGGCAAGCTTTATAGCATTATAATTTTGTGTAGTTCAATGAGACTCTTGTGGTTTTTTCTTCAAATTCAGATGCTATATTATTCCTATGATATTATTTGTGTCTAGATCATCACTATTTCAATTGCTAAAATGTATATAGGAGACTTTATATAACGCTAAGCCTTATTCCTATTTTGTTCTCTGCCTTGCTTACAAGTAAGCTGTAGTTAAAATTAAATATTTTTTTCTTTCTTAATATGGTAAAAATGCTATGTGTTAAGTCCTGCTTAAATGTGATTTATAGTACATAGGATTACTAGATTATATAGAATATATACAGTATTCCCTCACTTATCATGGGTATTACGTTCTAGATCCCCTCCATGATAGGTGAAAATCTGCCAAGTAGGAACCTTACATTTATTTTAGTATTTATATATATATTTTAAGGCTTTATAAACCCTTCCCACACACTTATAAACTGTTTCCAGCCCCTTATTAACCTTTCCCACTCCCTTATTAACCATTTCCACACTTAAAAAAAAATTATTTGTTTATTTTATTTTTAGAGAGAGGGGAAAGGAGACAGAGAGGGAGAGAAACATCACTGTGTGGTTGCCTCTCACTTGCGCCCCCAACTGGGGACCTGACATGCAACCTAGTCATGTGCCCTGACTGGGAATCGAACCAGCGACACTTGGCTCGCAGGCTGACCTTTTCCACACTTTTATAAAACACCACTTATGTTCTTAAACATATTCTACACTCTTAAACCTATGTAACTTTAACAACATACATATATGGTACTGCAAAGTCCCACAATATAGTGAAAAATCCGCGATAAATAATTAAATATATTTTTAAAAATCCCGGGATACAGTGAGGCCATGATAAGTGAACCGTGATATAGAGAGGGCAGAGAAGGAAAACTCTGACTCCAAAAAACCTCCGCTGCCTTGCGGCATACCTCTTCAGGGGAAAGGCTAAGGGAGTAAACCCCGACAGAAAATCCGGAGCCGGAGTCCCTAAGGCGGTTTGACGTTGTAGTCAACACCGGCAACTCCTGCGGCGCACCTGAAGCCAAGCTGTATTGACTCCGTCTTTCCCTTGGATCCTTCAGCTGCGAAGAGAGGGGGGGTCTGCTGCATGGGCAACAGCAGACCCTCCATATCACCCTGCCCAGGCTCTGTAGCTTCAGCGTCATCGCAAGATGTCGATTCAACACGGGAGGAGACAGATACCGTGTCACTCCCGAGTCGGACTGCACAGCCATTCTCGGCGGTGCAGATAGACTCTTAAGAAGCTACACCATCGTCTCTCGAGACGGACAGCTGCCGACGATATAGAGAGGGACCGCTGTATGTACTTTTATGTAAAATATATTTACTTTTATATAAGTTCAAGTGAATATATTCAGATTATAAACATCTCAACTTTTTAGTCTACAAAAACTTTATCAGTAGCTACATATCTGCTACTTTTCCTTAATTCAAAATAGTAATCCCATGATTTTAATATACATGTCAAATATTAGTCATGTTTACATCTCATTAGACAAAATTAATGATTTGATCTTGCTGACCCTACATATACAGCACTTGATAAAACATAAGGTAATCCCCTGCAAGGAGAATGATATCAACTTGATATTATAACTTTTCTGCCCAAAGGTTTTTTTAAAACCTTAAAAAAATATATATCATGCATGACTCAATAGTAGTATTACACATGAAAAAGTATAACCTGAAGTGTATTTGTCAGAAGGATAAAGAATGGCCCTGGAAGCTGTGTGCTCATAGGCAAAGTAGAGAAGAGAAGTAACTATTTGAAAAAGGCTGGACAAAAATTTTAAGCCCTGAAGCCATTGAAGAAATGACATTGCATGGAGTTTTTAGCCTAGTTACTCGGATTCTGTATTTGCATTGATACAATTGACTCAACACAACTGTCTCTTTGTACTTACAGATGCAGGTAGAAAAATCTAGAAGTAAAATTCTCTAACTTGATACAACCTGACCCTAACTTTAATGCAGCTTGGTTTCCTATTATTATAACTTAAAAATCATTGATAATTTTCCTAGAGAGACATTAAAAATAAAATTCTATCAAGAAAAGTATATAAAAATGAGACAAAACATGTCTATTAAGAGTGTTATCTGCTCTTTTATTGACTTTTAGAAGTTCATCTCTCCCAGTTTAGAAAATCTTAGTTTTGCCTTTCAGGGGTCATAGCATTTGAGGCCAAATAACATCTCTCTGTTACGACAGGTGATATGATATCTCTCTGTGGAAACCTGAGTAAGACAAAACAGAACAGAACAAAGGGAAACTCATCAGGCAAAGGTCTGTTCTATGGAGTGCTAGCTTCAAATAGGAATTTCACAGATTTGACAGAAAGCAGACGTTGAGCGGTAGAGATTTTGCTAAACATCGAGCTGTTTTAGAAGGGGGTTGACATCATGTTTACCTCAGCAGCTGAGCAGAAGGATACCTAAAACTATTTGTGTGGCATTATGGGGTTTTGTTTTGTTTTGCATTTGCATTTAAGTTGTTCTTTGTATATAAACCAGGTTTGATAGTATAGACAACTCACTTAAGGAGTTTTTACCAGAGAACATTTGAAAGCTAGAATAAAAAAATATGTGCTTCTTGTCCATACATATTGGTGTTATTTTGTTCCACAAATTTTCTTGTTGGCATTTAATATTTCTAAACTATATAATAAAACAACTAAAAATGCCTATCAAATTAAGATTATTTTGACATTGTGAAAGTTAAAGATGATATTTTAACTAAAATTTACAGGTTGCCAGAAGAATGCTTTTGACCATTTGGGGATATTATAAAGACCATAATCTAGGTATAAAGAAAGGAAAAAAGAACTCTCCACATAATACATTTAAAAATTGTTCCAACTTTTTTTCTAAGCGGAAGTCACTCAGCAAAACATAATTTGAGACTATTTAGGAGCAGCAAAAGAACAATCATACTACTGAATATATGAAGTTTTAAACTTTTGTGCAGATAAACCTCTTTTGCTTTTATGATGGTATAGTTGTCTAAATGGCTGTTTAAATGTATCGCATTCAGAGCTTACAGTAATTTATTCTTGGCTCTAAATTTTGTGTTTTTTTTTTTTTTTTTTTTCATTCAGAGTCACGTTGGTTGATTTTCTTTACATAATGAGAAACGAATCCTGGAGGGCGTCTGAGTGTATCTAGCACCAGGAGATGCAGGAAGCATTGTGTTGTGGAGAAGCAATAAAGGGTTCCATTGTTATTGAATTGAGTTCAGTTCTATCCTTGAAGATCCTTTTCTCTTACAGACGTTTCACAACAGTCATTTAAAATGAAGACTATAACTTTGAAAATAAAAGCCTACCAGTGTAGTCAGGAGAAATCGGGATAGAAAACTAAATTTTGAATAAGACTTCATATTTTTTGGGCGTATGTTTGTTCTTTCTATGCGTCCTCCAGAGTGATAAACCTCATTCGGGACTTCTCTGCTTAAGGCCCCACAGTGGCTGACCTTGGCTGCCAAGGATGCTCTCGTGTTAGCTGCAGGGCCTGCCCGCCTTCCCCCTGCAGGGCCTCTCTCCCCAGCCCCGCAGCGCCTCCCCGGGGAACGCTGCGCTCTGTTGGTGGCTGCTGTCCCCTCTCCCTTCCGCTCCCTCCATTCAGCTCTTTGGGGGCTTCCTGCTTTTGTTGGTGCCATTCCCTCCATTTATAACCCACCCCTTTCCTTTCCCGCGCTCTTCCTCGGCGGCTGCCCACCGCACGTTCTAGGGAGTCTTCCATGCCGTCCACTCTCCCCCTGCCCACCGGCAGAGCGTGAGGCTCCCTGCTCAGTGCTCCCCCGCTTCTGTTGAGGCCCTTTTCACAGCTTTCGGGGTGGTGTTGACAGGTGTTTCTCCGCGAGACTGGGAGCCACCTGGGGGCTGTCTTGTTTCTGTGGTTCTAACAGCACAGAAAAGGTGGACGGTGGTACACGAGATTTCTTTATAATAACAAAATCCTTATAAATGTGTGTCCTTTTGATTATATATATGTTTTTCATGAGATAACGTTCTGCAGTATATACATTCCATTCTAGTGTGGTGTATTACACAGCATTGTTTCGGCAAATAGATAACTGATACGAATCTGCAACCCTGCCCTGCCGCTCATTCTATCTTGTTTTTCCTTTAAAAAAAAAAAACTTTTTGACCCTTATAACAGTTAATATAACACTTAATAAGCATTTAATGTATACCTAGGCAAGAACAACATTCTAGTACATTTTGGGGATTTGGGGGCAATACACACAGGTCAGCAGCAAGTATGGGATGTGAACAGTGAGTGCTGACAAACTGATGCCGGTATTTTCAGTTCTCAAAAAAAGTGAAATTAAAGTCGGCAAAATAAACATCTAAAATTATTACTTATATTTAACATATGTGTTTTCCTTCTTTGTGTCTCCTTCCCATGAGGTATTTTCTGACTATTCCAACCCACTTGTATCTCCATGTTTCTGTTACCTTTCTGTGGGGTTCAGTCGGGTTCGTAAAACTTTTATGTTCTTTTAGGGGAGGGATTACCTCTTCCACTTCTTCGAATTTTCTCTGCAGGACCTAGTGAGGAGCTGCACGCATAGTATGTCCTCAAAAATTCTTTGTGGGATGAATAAAAACAATTTCACATCATTAAACATTATAAATACTACATAAATAAATGTACCTATGTATTAGTTCACAAAAACACTTCCTCAAATACATTTTTTTGGTAAAATTGCTATGGGTGAATATTAACACAAAAGGGTTTTACTGTAATTAATAGAATTCCCTAAAATGTAATGAGGTGTTGATTGCCTTGAGGATATTAGTGAAAAATGTTATTTCAGTTGAATTTGATCAAAGCCAGGGGAGCAAAAAGCACGTCGTTTTACTTATATCAGGATATTTGCTCTGATGTCCCGTTTTGATAGTTGGAACATGGAATTCTCCCCTCATGCGACAGATGGCCAGGGCCCCGCAGGCCTGTGGCTGCCAAGTTTAAACCCGGGGTTCAAGGCTTCCTGCGAGATGTGAGTGCTCCTTTCCCTGATGACTCCCCAGCACCACCAGGGCAATCAGAGTGTGAAGGTGAGAGATCTATTCTGAGGGCCAAAGATGAGAGGAATGAAGGGCATGCGTCATGACACATGGTGATTTCTCTTACAACTCTTTCATCTCCTCACTGTTTCCAAGTACCTCACGCAACTCCTCCTGGGTATCTTCAAATTCAGTGGCACAGAAACTTCGGGTCAAAAACTGTGCGACCTGGAATTGGAAGTTTTTGGAGTGGGCGGTCTATATCCGATAGACACGTTTGTTGGCTGGCAGTTTTATACGAAAGCTACCCCACATCACTGGCTACTTTTTCGTAATTGAATATGAAAATGAAACAATCTAAAGAAACTGCAATGTACCTTATTTTTACATAATGTATGGAAATGAAACTTTGTACGTATCTTCTATATAACTTCTAATAACTTTTTTTTAGTATGATCAACTGTATAGCAGTTTATCCTGCTTGAAAACATGAGTTTATTTGTGACCGGTCAACAATGTGTAAGACAATTATTTATGAAACAGTATCAGTTAGCAATTTCTGTGAAAATGTTTATGAGTAATTGTTTTATTTCAGCCGTTGAGTGGTATTTCCAAAGCATGCATCATTGAATTTAAGTTTTTCTTTTTTTCTCGTTTTAAACTAATTAGTTAGTTTGTTTATTTATTTATTTTTAGAGAGAGGGGAAAGGAGAAAGAGAGGGAGAGAAACATCTCTGTGTGGTTGCCTCTCACTCGTGCCCCCAACTGGGGACCTGACGTGCAACCTAGTCCTGTGTCCTGACTGGAAATCGAACCAGTGACACTTGGCTCGCAGGCTGATGCTCAATCCACTGAGCCACAGCAGCCAGGGCATCATTGAATTTAAATCCAGTGTTCTCTTAAGTTCTAGGAACTATAAAAACTACTTTAAAAAAATAATAGTACTGTGCCACTTATTTTCTAAAATTTTAGCTACATATTTTGATAATGATTTTTCACCCAGATATTTTGCTTTTGCAATTTATAGACTTCACTGAATAATTCAGGGAAGCTAAGGAGACCTTTCATGGCCTCCCGGGCTATTGGAACTCTGCCTGGTATCTAGTCATGTAGACGCCTTAAACCTCCTTGTGTCTGCATCTGAGGCCTCTTGAATACAAATTCAGAATCTTCCATTAAGTTTTGTTGTTCTAGTTAAGAAATTCATTTCTTAAGCTACTAGAATTTAATGAGTAGGAGCTCTTTCTGGGCACTCTCACCTGAAACATACCTACAGCATTGTTGAGGATGCGAAAACCTGGCTGTGTTCCCTCTTTACCCCAAACTTTGCACATCCAAATCGGAGCTTCTCCGTGTACAAAAGCAGTTTTATTTCTGAATTTCCAGTTTTTGTTAGGTTATTCCCCAAGTTCCAGCCTCAAGATCCTGGTATCGTTATTGATCTCTTCATCCCCTACCCCCCTAAAAAAAATACTGTTATCAAACCCTGGTGATTCTCCTTTGGGGATATCCCTTGAATATGTCCCGTCATTTCCATCCTCAGTGCTACTTCCTGAGGACCATTGACACTATGAAAATCTGCTGTCAGATGGTGTTCCTGCTGCTTATCCCGCATGTGGTGGCCTGGCGGGGTACCCTAAAATAACCCTTGGATTACGTGACTCCGTTTTTCTCCAAGGCAGCGAGGGTTCTGGGAAAAAGGGAGAAGCCTGGCAGAGAGAAGTGACTGGGGTCCGTGGCGTCTCCCTATCTCTAATGCACGCATCACGTAGTTCTTAGATGTAAATCCTCTGCGTTCCTCCTGTTTCCCCTGCCTTTTGGTAAGTTTTCTGGAGTACTGACCGGGAAACAAATGTTCGTATGCTATTTTGCCACGCACCAGGAACGACTAAAATATGTTGTTGGGAGGTAAGATTGTAGTTTCTTCTGTTAAACACATTGTCTTGTGTACTCCCAAGACAAATAAGAAAATTGAATTTATCATTTTGGGTTTTTCATGTTATATGTTAAGACTTCTTGAGTGTCTAACAGATGTGCTTAATTAACTCCCCACACTTATGGCTGATTTGAAGATTTTTTAAAAAATTGTTAGCGGTTTTTTATTTGTTTATTTGTTTATTTACTTATTTATTTTTAGAGAGAGGGGAAAGGAGAAAGAGAGGGAGAGAAACATCACTGTGTGGTTGCCTCTCACTCGTGCCCCCAACTGGGGACCTGACGTGCAACCTAGTCATGTGCCCTGACTGGGAATCGAACCAGCGACACTTGATTTGAAGATTTTATGATTTATATTATAAAGGCAAGCATTTTTCTGTAAGGAGTTATTGCTTATGTAATATTATTGAACTTTCTTTCTAAGGCAGGATCCTGGGAGGAACTAGACTCTCTCGGTATATTAGAAGTCTTGCTTCATTTAATCCTACTGGAGCATTCTTCCACGTCATTGGTAAGTTTTGACATAAATGTTTTCAACAGAGAAAATGAAATCATTTTTATGTAACAATGTGTTGATTCATTTACTGAACAACCTTTTTTTTGAGTACTCATTGTGTTCTAGGACCTGTTTTAGGCATAGGTGATACAGTAATGAAAAAAAAAGAGGCAAAAGTCCTTTCCGAGGGAACTTTACATGATAACATAGTACACAGATTTTAATTGTACGGTTGTACTGTTGGAATTACTTTGTAGCTATTATGTGCTTGATTTATAAACAGCACTCATTGAGGCTCTGCTATATGGCAGGCTATGCTAGACACATCACACACATGATCTTGTTGAATCTTTACCTGGGAAGGAAGTATTATTCATTATGATTGTTTTACCCATTTTATAGGTGAGGAAACTGAGGTATAAGAAAGTGAGGTACACTAAATGGCAGAGCAGATATTCAAACAGATTTGTCTGACCTGGAAGCCCCACGCTTAGCCACAGCACTGTGTTGCTTCTAGTACCCAGAGCATTGGCAGGTACACAGTAGGACCTCAGTAAACAATCTTTGAAGAAATGTATTTCTGAACCTCACAACGGTAACGTTGTTTTAGGTGTGAGAGACAGTGCAAAGATGGGCGTTCATTAAACTTATTAATAAATTGGAGGGAGCATTAACTAAGAGGTTGGTAAACTGACAGAATCTTGGGAATATATAAATATAAATATGGCAAAAGTTAACAGAAGTCATGTTATAAATTAGGGTAGTAATTACTCCATGATTGTAACATAAATCAATCAAGCAGTCTGAAACTGTTATTATAAATGATGAACGAAAGGAATTTTAAGTTCCAATCAAATTAATATCAAAACCGTGAGACAATTTCATTTCTGTACTTTGAATCTAGAGCTTGCCTCCTAGATTTTAAAATATATTTGTTTAAAAGACATGTTTATTTTAATTTAAAGGGTAGTGACCTGTGAAATTTGGTATTGTATTAAAATGATAATTAAAGCACATTTTTTCCCTGGTGACTAGAATATACTTCCTTATAATCTACTCCTTAGTTATAAATTATTTAGTTCAGAATGTTGCCTTTTCTTTATTTCTTTCTCTTTTTTTGCCTCATTCTCTCTGGCCCTTCTGTCCTACCCCCCACTTTCTCTCCCTTTCCAAAGTTCCCTCTCCTACCTGGGATAAAATATTAAGACTTCTGTTCAGCTGGACTTCAGTGCTTCTTCATAATAGTTCTAGAGTTCAGCTGTAATTTTGCTGTGGTCGTGGGAGGAGGTGGGTACAGCATTTAACTACTGGGTGGGCCAAAAAGTCCGTTTAATTTTTCTACAAAAAATAAAAGACACATTTTTTATTTCCACCAATACCTTTATTGATCTGGATATCTTGAGTATGTTGGCTGTCTCCCACCATTGGCTGTCAGTGGGTAGAGGCCCGGGGTGCTGCTAAACATCTTCCAGTGCATAAGACAGCCCCACCGCAAAGAGGTATTTGACCAAAATGTCCATAGCACCAAGAAACTCCACAAACCACTTCTGACACGTTCGATCAGGCTCAGCGCCTTCTCCACACACTGCACACATCTTTTATTTTTAATGTTTCAGTTGTGTTTTTACCTTTCTTGAAATAATAAAGCATAATACTCTGAAAATGTTGTGTATCTCCTTCCATCTTCAATGTTAAAATGGCTGCACAAAAATTTACCAGTTTTGGTAAGTATTTTTTAGATGCACGCTGATGTGACAGCTGTCACGATACAATCTTAACAATTTTTTCAAATGAAGTTAAAGACAACTAAGCACTACTAGAGCCGTCGTAGAGAAACAGAATAAACTAAATGAAGTTTTTGGCCAACCCAGTACTTTGCCATCTTTACCAAAAGTCTGGTGATTAATTTCCCCTGTTAATAGAAGTAGAGCTGGAAATTTAGATGAAGTTTAGGTTTATGGGCAATATGTAGCATATCTTTAATAGTCCTCTTTTAAAAAATTGAAGAACTATATATAATCTACAAATGGAAAAAGACCTTTAAACTATGTGAATGCGGGAACTCAGTGTCCCTCCCCGCTCCCTCTTAGCTTTAGTCAGTTGCAGAGCCTGAACTGAGTTCTGAGAATGAGCTACTGGAAAATCATGAATAAGATTCGATACAAACTAAAACCGGATGATGTTTTCATTTGGAAATGCCTGGACTCTGGTGTCGTTCGCATGCTCTCCTCGTTCTCTTCTCGTCCGCTCAGGCGCGGAGCGCGCCGTCTCCCTGCCTGCCCCGGTGGGCGCGCGTCTGCAGGGAGCAGGCAGATTTCTACTCCATCGAAGGAGCCGTGGGTTTTTTACAGGAAGTACCGTGACTGCATTTTAATGTGGGCTCGGATGCTTTTGGAAATCTGGATACTTAGCGACCTGGTGTTTACAGTTTGTCTTCTTCTCCAAGGTTGTGGAGAAAGGGAGCGAAGGAGAGCGAACGCACTTGCGTGGGGCCGATGTGCATGGGGCTGCGGGCGGGTCATGAACAGGGCTGATGTTTCACATGTGCTCTCTCTCCCACGTCGGTTTTCGTCATGGTAACTGCTCTAATGGGAATACGGTTCCGACTCCGCTCCCTGAAAGGGGCAACCGAGAATAGCGTGTGCTTAGTTGGAATATCTTATGCAAACTGAGGACACTTTTAATGATGAGGATGCAGAGTGGTTTTTTTTTTTTTTCTCTTTCGAGTGAAATATTTCAAAACAGCTGAAAGGTACAGAGAATAATGACTCCCACCACCTAGATTTAACATTTGCCCCCTAGATGTGACAGATGTTAGAAAATAACTCCCTCTAGACGCACCCAGTGCCCATCTCTTGTCCCTTTCTCTTCCTTTTCTCATTTCCTCTTCCCATCCTCTCTGGCTTTTTCAGCTTTCATTATTCTGCATTTTATCTGTGTCATTCTTATCGTATTTTTGTTTTAACATGTGTATACCCTTAAAAACTGACATATGTTGTATTTTTTAAAGGTTTATGAGATGACATATTCTTCTTACTAAATTGGGAAGAGCCAGGAAGATGTTTTTATAAATGACAGAATCTAGGGCCAATAGATATAAATATTGCAGACGTCAAATCTTTTGCAAAGTCATATGTTAGCAATGGTCCCCTCACTTCAATTGCTGCACTTTATTCTAATACATAAAATTTGTATGTTCCTCACTTGATAGACAGTCAGGCTGTTTCCACAGATTTGTTTTAAAAGCAATTTTATTATTAAAAATTATTTTTAAAATTCACGTGGTACTGGAGGACTTATGACTAAATACAGTGTTCATGTCCCATTATTCCTCACTCTAGTCTTGTTATTACAGTCACTGCTTTCAAGAGTTTTATCTGTTCTTTTTTTTTTTTTTAATATATTTAAAGTTCTGGGTCTGTGTTTTGGTGGTTTTTTAATCATTAAATAAAGAAGACACAATAGTATGACATCTCTCTCTTTTTCCAAACAAAAGCGCATTAAGACAGAAAGTTTCTGTGGTAGTCTCTTTGAGGACACCTCAAAGAGTATGTCCAACTAAGGCCGAGATTAGAAGTTTCATGTACGAGTATGTGTTGGCCATTTTTTGTCTGTGTGTTCCATGACTGTAGGTTACAGTTGTAACTTCTGTCTGCTTTTCACTCGTGTGTGCAATTGTTTTCAAACTCTTCAGAAAATATGAAAGCAAGGAAAATACCTGAAACTTATTGTAAAATTGCTGACAGTGGTAGAAATATAGGATTGAGAAGCTAGAAAAATGACCTGCCCATAAAAAATATATAACAAACTATTGGGTTCTTTTCCAACCTCTAGAAACAAAATTCTCAGCAAGGTATTGTCCTAGGGAATAGATGGCCTCATCACTGAAATTTACAAAGCATCACGCACTCTGTTAGAAAGACTTGTTTTACTTTGTTGTGTTATTTCAGATTCGAAGGAAGGGAAGATAACCAATATATGACTCCAGGTCTATTAGTTATTTTGTGTATGAAAAAATCATGGAAGAATTTTTGAATTGGAGGACATTATTGGTCTTACAATGTAAAATAGTTCCAAGATTATTTTTCAAAGTAGTAGTGAACAGGAAAATTAAGAATGCCTAAGTGTTGGCAATAGAAAAAATAAAGAAGGTAGGAAAGAAGCTAATAATCTTATTTTTCCCCAATGGTGAAAGAATAATTTACTAACTGTCATCTGTATCCCTTTGGATCATGCCAGATATAGCCCTATTTTCTTTTCTTTTATGCTGGTAAGAAAAAAACACATGAGATCACCCTCTTAAATTTTAAGTGTACAATACATTATGGTTTTTCCTATAGGAGCAATGTCACATGGCAGGTCTCTAGAGCTTATTCATCTTGCTAAACAGAAACTTTATGCCAATAACTACTGAGTCCCCAGTTCCCATCCCCCCAGCGCCTGGCAGCCACTCTCTGATGCCCTGAATTTACCTGTATTAGACACTTCACATGAGTGGAATCATACGGCCTTTGTCTTTCTGGGATTTTCTTGTTATTTCTCTCAGCATCATGTCCTCACGTCTCATCCATGTTGTCGCATATTACACAGGTCCCTTCTTTTAAAAAGTGGGGAGAGCGCCCCTTGTATGTAAATACCACACTTTCTTTATCTGTTCATGGATAATCATTATATTAGAAAAATAGCAAGACATCCTAAATAATGACTTATCAATGGAATATTCTAGATCACTACCGCCCAACAGAAATTTCTGATGATGACGAAAATGTTCTGTATATACATTTTTCCTAAAACGGTGGCCACTAGCCACAGGTGGCTTTTGAATACTTGAAATGTGGCTATTATAACTAAGAAAATGAATTTTAACCTTTATTAATTTTAATTAATTCAAATTTAAATTTAAATGACCAGGCATGGCTAATGGCAATGATATTGGACAGTGAAGTGATAGAGGAAGTATCACATAGAAGCGTGACATCTTTTTTTCCCTTTTAAATATAATTGTCCTTTTCAGTCTTTAATATGTTTAAGAAGATATTAATATAACTAGTATTTCAGTTATGAAAGTATAAAAGAGAGAAAAGGTAGAAAAGGAATGTACTAAAGAACTAATATGTGCATTGTGTGAGAACTCTGATATAAAACATATTGCTGGCTGATACCATTAAATTACATATATGTGTGTATATATATTATGATAAAAATTAAGATATTAACATATTCACACTGAGGCACATGACATAAAGATATACCTCAAATTTATACCATTAAATAGTGTATGTATATACTTAGGGATACATAATATATTGTTATATTTGATAAGAAATAATATATGTATTAAAGTCAGCTATAGAAGATGTGGGTATCATGATATTAAAGAAAATTAAGATATATTTTCAAATTGTGGTGATCTTCTGCACATTTGTTATCTACCATGAAGATGAATTCAGAGTAATTAGGATCTAGAGAGAACAGAACAGAGAGAATAGAACAGAACAGAAGTGAGGATTCATTCAAACAACCCATGGGACTCTTGGGAAATGGGATATTGTTTGATAAAAGTGTGAAGAGGGGACAGAAAAAGGAGCAAAACAATTCTTGAATCCTATCCTTTTGGATATTTGACATTAGGATGAAACCGAATCGACAGATGCCTGCTTCCACTAGTGAGAAATTAATTGTTTTGTGCAGTGTCCAGATAAGGAAAACGTATCAATTGGTGATTGATATACTTATGAAGTAAGAAAGGATTGAGATAGAGTTTTTCGCCAGGCAGATGACAAATGTCGACGTCAGATGGAGGTGGGTCCGACCTCCAGCTCTGGTGCCCACTTCCCGTGTGCCTGTGGATCCATGAATTAACTTTTCTGACACTGAGTTTTCTTGTCTGTGAATTGGAGAGAATAAAAACATTCACTTCAAAGGTATTGGGAGATGATAAGATGAGATAATGAATGCCAGACACCACACTAATGTTTAATACATAAAGTAAGCCCTCAAATGGTAGTTAACATTAACTATTAATGAAAATATTTATAGCTTAGCAGAAACCGAGCGTTTCAAATTCCATGCGGTACATTTCAAGTCTGACGGTGACAGAATGACTTAGGAAATGCTCATGAGAAGGAGATGCTGTCCAGGTACGATGAACGCAGGTATGGAAACTTCCGAAGGGAAAGCGTGTGAAGTTTATGAACTTCAAGTAAGGGAAGTTATTAAAGAAGATGCGGAAATTTTATTATAATTTAAAACCTTAGGAAGGAGGTGGTTGAAACGGAGAAATGCTGCTTAAAAAAGTGAATATACATCATGTGGGAACAAAGCCTGAGCTGATGGGAAGTAGAAGTGGTGAGAGCGCTTGATTGTGGAATGCCCAGATGCTCTCAGGCGTTCCGGGAACTAGCCAAAGATAAAATAATTTATCATGGTCACCGAGGTCCTGCGTACAAAAGGGATGAGCTCCATGAAAGACTTATCTGAAGGCTTTTTCCACACTGTACTATGCCAACCATGGAAGAAGGAAGTTTTAAGCCGTAGCAAGAGATCAGAAATCAATAAGATACTTATATATGCTTTATATCTACTATTTAAAAAGCCTTCTCCTGCTCCAGCTCCAGCGCTCTCCTAAAAGTCTTTCCCGGTTGCTTTCTTTTAGAAAAACTCTACACCTGCAGCTCCTTTTTCTTAAATGTATTTATTTCTCAAACGCTTGCCTTTTGGTTTTTACCAGTTGAAGTGCTCTTGGGGAACAGATTTAATGCAATCGTCCCACTGTCCTTGGTTTCAGGCAGCCAGTGACATTGGGGATCGTTTCTTTTTCTTGAGATTACGTGCAGGGTTCTCCTGCTTCTCTAGTCCCGTTTGAGCTTATTCTTTGCTCCGCTTCCTCCAACTGTTTCCGCTTTGTCTCTGCCGCCAGGCGCTTTGCCCTCATGTTCCCCATCACGGCCACCTCATTCTCCCCCGTGCCTTGGCCTTCGTCCTGTTCACGCCCCTGCCCCCTACATCTGCGCATATATCTGGGCCCACGTCCTCTCCAGACCGTCGGTCCTGCATTCCTGAAACTGCCGTCAGCTCCCAGGTTTTGGCTGGGCCTTCCCTTTATCAGTATGGCACCGTTATTTTCTCAATTAGGCAGACGAGACACTTCTCGGTCCAGCTCTCTTGCCTCTCAGAAACGACCAGCTGCTACGCCTTGTAGCTTTTGGAGTTTTGCTCTGAAGTGCTCTGCGAAGGAGAGCGAATGCCCACTGCGTGGCATGACTGCATGTTGAACCAAACTTAGCAAATATTAGTTAGAAGGGCTGTCAGAACCTTACTCATTCCCTGCTAGTCGGTCTTGCAAGCAAGGGGCGAGTATTGGAAACAAAGCGGGGCCGGACTGTGGAAGTAGATCGTGATGGGGGATGGTGAGGGGCCTGGACCACGGCCCAGGCAATGGGGCGTCCCATTCTCTCCAGCCTCCCGGCGCCTGCAGTGCTTGAGGCGGGTCTCTCCAAGGACCGTCTCCCCTGTGTGGCTTCGTCGGCGTCCTCGGGTGGGAATGGCTCCGTAAGCGTCTGCGGCTCTCTTAACAGGCTTCATTCTAGTGTTGTTCGGATGTGAACGAGACCAGAGAAAAACATTTTCTTACATATTGCAGCAACAATTTTTGTCATTTGCTTTCCCCCGCTGCTCTAAAACATTTTTTCAATATAATAAAAAAGTTATTTGAAGAGTAAACTGGGCCTTGTGAATGGCCCGGAATAATGTGTTGTGTTTTGCCACCTCCCTGCCTTTTATAACCAGAAGCTACATATTGTCAGCTGCTTTCCTAAAACATGCATCCCTGACATCTCAAGGTCAAGTTCTGGTCATTTGTTTCTTGAACTCCTTCCTCTTTCCCAGTGGATTGATGACAATATGGTAAGGCCCATTTATGCACTATCTTTTTTTTTTTTTTTTTTAAAGTAAAGCAAATGGATTTCTGCATCTTGCCTTACTGACAAGTTTGCAAATTGCCAATCTTTGCTCTTTTCTCTCCCTCCCAATTTTTCATGGTGGTAATTAAGGACTGTAAATTTCACTTCATCATTTGTGTTAGGAATAGTAGCATAAATCATAGTAATAGCGCCGTTTATTTCGGTAATACCAGCCCGCCTGCAAATCACTTGTAAATTGGTTCCATGGATGTACCTCGATCAAATCAAAAAGCCACCTGCATACATTTCCTGAGTTTACATCAAAGGCTTAGTAACAGTGAAGAAGAAAGACCATTGCTGACCTTTTCATTTTTATTTATCTGCAAGTTCTGAATGGCTCACGCATGTTTTCATTTTGAACTCTGGCCACAGCTAGCTGACCGTGTTATGTAATGCTTTCTATTTAACCGCAGGTAGGGGTTTGTGCCCCAAATACTGTGCCTGCCAGCTGGTCCTACTGTGATCCATATGCAATAATAATAATGTTCAATTGGACATAAAATTATATACCATTTAAGAATTTATGAGAAGTAATGCTTTTGTGCTGAAAAAAATAGTTTTTCAAGTGAGCATAATAGTTTTTGACATTGGGAAGTTAGGCAACAGTCACTTTAGTTTGTCCCCTTGTACGTAGGAAGGTGATATGAATGTGCCATTCTGGATATGGAGGAAGGAAGGGACTCTTTCCTTATGTGCCTGCCCCTGCTCCCGGGAGCAGTTTCTAAGACACCCCCAGTTCATGCACGGCTGGCTCAGTGCACTGTGTATGTAACATGCTGCCTTCTGTCCTGCATGCATGGTGTCTCCTTTTGGGGGTGTCCTGATTTGTAATACTCAAGTCCAGCCTACCTCTTACTTATCTGGTCCTTGCCCAAGAGTAGGAAGGGGAATTTAAATTTAGTAATGACTTACTCTTAGTCTTACCCTGAATCAGGCATTCTTAAGGGAAACACAGGTCATTTATTTTAATTTTTATATTTGGAATTGCAAAAGTGAGGCAAAATCAAGTTCTAGGGGTCAGAAAATAAAAATATAATAATAAACAGAATATATAACTTCATATTTTTATGGATACTTTTTTTCTATTTCTGCTTCTGGAATATAAACCTGCTTTTGAGAAACTATTATCTGTCTGTTGATTCAATAATTCAGTGGGTTTTATTCATTGTAGAGTCTTAAAAGTTAGTGTAAGAAATCAGAAGTAAGTAGAGGAAGCTTAACTTTTATAAACAGCCTGCTTTTGCATTTAATTAAGGAGATAATGAAAAGCACTCTTTAATTTTTAAATAGTTACATATGACTTTAGTCTATATTTTCCATGCTAGTCTCTCTCCTCTTTAATAATCTGTATCAAAGGCTTCCCACTTGGGAAGTCAGAATAGTCTTGAAGCAAATCTACTCACTATTATTTCTCTTCTTCTCTCTGGATAAACTTGTAAGTAATTGGTAGTAACTTACTTCGAAAAATTTCTTTTCTTAGAAAAAGAAGAGACAAGAGCAACAGATTGCCTTGAATCTTCCTATTCTCTAAAGAAATTAGACTAAATTGTTTATTTCTGTGTAGCAAAATTTGAGAGCCTCAGAGTTTGATACATTTTGAAACACTTGAATCATTGTTTCAGCAACCATTTTATAATTTAGTCAAGTATATATTCAATAATTCTCATGGAGAAAGGACTTTGGAAGGTAATGGGTTAAAGTGATATTAAGTAGAAGATTTAAAGAGTGACAATTTGATTATTTTGGACTTTCCTTTGTGTGGAAGAAGCTAGTGTTGAAAATGTCTGAAAGGATGCCCACAGAGTAAATAAATATTGATTTATATATAGATTCATGAATGAATAAATGTATTTGTAAATGAATTAAATGAGTTTGTAAACATATATAGATTAAAGCATGTTTTTATTGTCTAGTGTTGCAGTAATCCATTTCACCAAATTAACGTGGGAAAGAATAAATTAAAATTAATTTAGCTACAGGGAATTTTTTAGCCTATTGCAGTGATTTACCATTCATGAGACTTTAAAATATTTATGTTATTATTAAAGTTAAAAGCAATAAAATTAAATGTTGAAAGCCATTGCATTAAAAAAAACAACCACCTGTGATTAACTGACATTCACGTTCTCAGAGATGGCAGAATCATCTTTCTTCTTTCTACTCCCCTCACCTCTCTTCTCTTCTAAAATAAATAATTTCCAGATTGTCAACAAGCCTGAGAAATTTCTAGCTAAAGATCTTTCTTTTCATAAGGCCTCAGAAAAGAGGGGCTCAGAGCGAAAAGGACCTTCACTGCAATGGTGAGTGCATTCTGCCAAGAATAAATAAAAATTGCAAAGCCTGACAGTGAAGGATACAGAGAAGAATTCAAGTGAGTAAACCTCAAATAAAGGATTATCCTTGTTTGTGAAGAATGTATTCCAGTAAGAAATCGATCTGGGAACCTCTGCATGCGAAAGCACCTGGCAGGTTTTGTGCCAGAGGGAGCGGCAGTGGAGGCCGGCGATGCTAATTGGGCCGAGACAGGTGAGCAGGTCTGCGGGCTCCCGCGATGGACGTCTGCCTTGGCCTTTTTCTGTACAGTTATTAGGCCCTGAATTTATTTATTCAGACCGCAGCTGTCCTAAGTCAGCGACACTCACTCTGTCATTAAAATAAATTCGGCACTATACATTTTTACAGCTCTATTCACTATACCATCTGACTTTCGACTTTGTTGAATGGGAAGAAAGAAAATTGAGAACTGTGAGTTTATTGTTTGTTAAAAGGATGCCAACAAGATTAAAATCCCACCCACTGTAGTGGAGGTACCAGAAACGAAGTGACAGATTTAATGCTGAGTGTCAAATGGAGTTAAGTGTGTTGCTGAATCCTTGGAATGGTTTGCTCCGTTGTACTGTAGCCTCTGGCATAGTCCGCACTGAAAACTGGAGCACAGTTTTCTTAATTCGTGGACAAGGCATGTACCCTTGAGGATCAGGCACATTGCTATGGACAGTGGTATGTAAAAAATGGGTTTGATTAATGAAAAAACAATTATTTATTCAGATATATTTATTAGGCAGAACTAAATTAACTAAATTCATTCATTCATTCATTCATTCATTCATCAAAATTTCACTGAGTACCTGTGATGGACTTGGCTTTGTGTTAGGGGCAGAGGATACAAAGTCTAATAAGATGTGGGTCTCTGCCCTCTTGGAGCTTCTACTCCTTTTCAAAATGTCTTGTTAATTTAGGTAATGTTGATTGGATGTCTTCCAAACAGGGTTTCTCCAAAGTTTTTAGTATATGTTTTCTTTATATTTACTTAAATATTTAAATAAAAAAGAAAAGGTTGATCTCTAAGTGAGAGGCATTACAATCTTCCCCAAATTGTCTATATTACTGTTTGGAAGAAGAAAACAGGCTGTTAAAATGCACTGAAGTCATCAATATCAACTTCCAATCCTAATTTAAAATTCTCGATGTTACATGTGGGGTCCGATATGTACAGGGCTCCACAGACTGACTCCTTTGCTCAGCACATACTTTGTCAGCACTCACGACGCAGGGCATTGTCCTTGGGCTGCGGTTATTTGCCTGAACATGACAATCACAGCTCCAAGGAATTCACATTCCTGGGAAAACCCAGACTCACAGATTGCAACTGGAGAGAATCCTGAGGATTCTGTCCCACAGAATAAACTACCTGTCTGTAGGAAATGCAGCATTGCATTATGGGACTCAGTAACGCATACATTCACTCTTAACCGGTGCTTAATGTGAACCTGCGACGTGCAAGACCCTGTTCTAGGCATTGACTCTTTAAAAAAAATTGAGATTCAAGAGATCTTGAATGGATCCCAGGTGTCTGTGTTTTTATAAGTCCCTTGTGTGAATTTACAATCAGACACTTTTTTTTTTTGACATGGCCACTTTGATCCATTCCTTCTGAATTTAATAATTTTTAACAGGATTTGTCATAAGAACTACCTGGCAGGAAGTTTATAGTGGGAAACAGCAGCGAGCACACTGTGGTGACGCGTAGCTGCTTGATGCATGACTGTTGTGACCTCATCAGGAAAATGGAGGGCCAACACAGTGTTTCAAGGGGAACATGGAAGACCGTCACTGACTTTCTGTCTGGAATGAAAATTCCACCAACTGTAAAGGAAGGTGTGCAGGACTCGCGCAGAGCCAATGCTTTCCTCAGGAAAACATTTCTGGGCCTTCTCCTATGCTGAAAGGATGGAATTCTTTACTGCAGGCCTGGAAGAGGCTGGCTTGGAATATTTGCGAGGGCCAGATTTTAATGCGGCTTTAGAAATGTACTTAAATTTTTTTCCCATTTAAAAAATGGTGCAACTTAGGAGGAGAAACTGGAGTAGGGTTTGAAGAGGCTAGGTAGCAGGCTGAACAGGGAGTGCTCCTTGGTGATAATACAGAGAGGCACATTGGGTCCCTCTTGCAGCTTCTGTATGGAGTCTTTTCTCATCACTCAGAGGAAAAGATAAAGAATTTAGCGGCAGAATATCCAAAAGTCGGGAAGTGGAGGCAGGGCTGGGGGGCAAAGAGCGCAGAAGTGGCTCCTTCAGTCTAAGACTAGTGCACTTACAATTTGTCTTAGGAGCTCGCCTGCTGCCTGATACACAGGAAGGTCACTTGACAGAGTCACTTTGTGAGCAAGAAGGATGAAAAATTAAGGGTGTTAAATCAACCATAGTTATAGAGTTCCCTGTGAGCTGACGCTTCAGCGACACTCATTTTTTTCATTCCTTACTTGCCTGTGCTCATTAGTCATTCAACAAACGTTACGTGTGCTACACAAGGGGACATTCTGGTGTCCAGTTAGACAGCCTCTTGGCCCCTTAGAACCACATTCTTCTCAAGCAGAAAGGAATCGATGAAAAATAAAAAGGCTCTTCAGCTGGATGAATGGGGCTTTCTACAGTGTCTTCAGCAAATCAAAAATGGCCTCCTGTACTTCTCTCAGTAAATGGATAGAAGAGGAAGGCGCTTGCCTTTGGTGTCTGCAGATCCGCCATTTGCACAGATGGAATCTGACTCTCTGCATGTTTTCTAGCAGGCCTTAAATACTTCTAACTTTTTATAAATAGTAAAACTATCCATGGGGTCAGTACTCAGTGGAACTTCTAAGGGATCTTCAGTCTGGGAGCCATAGCTGATGAGCACTTACAAAGCAATTATGGAATTTTGTTTAATTTAAACCTTGGTTCCATTTGATTAACACACAAAAACTGCCAGTTTGAACTTATGCTGTTGTGATGAATCCTCCTAACTGTAAAAGAACTGTGTTTACAATGGAAAGTCAACATTACTTGGAACCAGTGGAATGGGATTGCATCTTTTCCTTGGGAATATTGTCCAGCTGGAATTGATAAAATTAATTCACATGCAATTCACAGATTGGGGATTATAAGTATTTATGAAACCCTTTACTCAATAGTACTGGAAGAGCCCGAGGAAGGACAAGAGCCTAATTTGTTAGCATGCGACAGTGATTTGGTTGCACTTTTTACTTATACTGTATGAGCTACTAGGGACTGAAAGCCAAGGGACAACTGCGAATTACTTACGCTTTTTAAACTGTAGAATTAAATCTACTGTGTAATCTTTCTTGTTTATTTACATTATTTTCTCAAACCCCCATAACTCAAATACTGAGATATGGCTTACCATTTGCAAGTATCCCCTATGTATTATATTTTATGAATATTTGGGTTTTTTGGCTTCATACCTGCACATTTCAGATGCTACGCATGTTTTTGGAAGACATTGTAAGCCTTCATGATTGTTTTAATAGTGCCTAAAAGTTAAAAACTTATATGTCCATATAAAGTTTTTAAAACTATTTTTTTTTACGTATAGCACATGTAAATTATTTTCAGCCTGTTTGTTTGAACTACTTTTTATACTTTTATACTTTAATAACTGTTATTCGGATCAACTTCCACCTAATTTGAAGTGAATCGAGCAGTCGATTTGAATCCATTTCTTCCAGACCGTACTGGGCCCTGCGCAGGATGGCGTGATTCCTGTTTGTTCTTGTGAATAGTGGCAGTAACGTCGCCGCAGGTAGTGAAAGCCCCTGCACTTTGATAACCTGTAGGTAGAGCTGATATTGCAAGGGTGCTGAATGAATGGGAGAGCTTACTTAGCATTAGTAGGAGATGAGAACCTGCGTGATTTCAGACGCAAAGGCTGTTCTTTGTAGTCCGGGCAGTACTGTCCAATAGAACATTCCGCAATGACAGACATGTTCCATCAATGCGGTAGTCACTGGCCACGTGTCGCTTTTAAGTACTTCGAAATTAGCAAAGTGCAACCGAGGAACTGAATTTTTAATTTTATTGAATTTTATTGAATTTAAATAGCCACACATGACTAATTACATTCCTATTGGACGGAATAGATCTAGACGAATAAGACTCAAGATGGAGACACAGGCTAGAAAAAAAGAGCAAAAACAGATTGAGGGAACAAATTCCGTGACTATTTGAATGTGCAAAGTGAGGGAGAGGGAGAATCCTATCTGATACCAAGATTTAGAATCAGAGAGAAATGAAACACGGTCATGTCCTTTAAACAGAATTAAGAAATACATATATAAACACACACACATAATTGTGCATATATAATCATTAATTGGCATAGAAAGAAAGGTATCTCATTCTTCAATGAATATTGTGGTAAGGCCTGTACACATACATGCACATAAGAAAAATTACATACGTAATTTTAAATATCACTTAAAATATTACAACAGATATATTATGCACAATTCCTAATGTAATTAAAAATATGTATTACATTTTTGTTGTATTTAATGAATCAATGAAAACATGGCTGTGTATTAAATATTTAAAATTTATTTATTTTTCAATGTGACCTGAGCCATTGTCTTGGGTATTTTAAACCTTTGACTCTTTTGATCTGAAAGGGATTATGGGAGACAACTGGGAGCAGCCAGTCTCAGAGTCAGGGAGGGAGCTTTGCTGTGATCCTTAACCTTCTGTCAACATGGGTTGTAACTCATAAAGAAGGCACTTAACAAATAGAACTCCGTTACCACCACGTTTTGGCCTCATTTGCATAGCTGAAGTAAAATCTTTGTCTGCCACCACTATAAATGTCCCAACGACATGCCAAAAGAAATCATTTAGTTGAACATGACTTTTACCGTTTAAGTTTTACTCCATAATGATTCTTTTAATAAATGATAAGAGAAAATAATTGCTAGGATGCTTCTTTCCTATCAACTCACCCTTCCTGGCAAGTTTTCTGTTCCCTGAAATAGAACTTTGGAAAATCAGGAGCGAGCATGAGATGTTTCCTTTAAAATGCCAGTGAGAGAGAACGCAGTGCTGAGACCTGCTCTAGAAAAGTAAGCTGCTGCAGATTTTGCCGCAGGGACATGTCAGTGCTATGCAAATACATGGAGGTGACTGTTACAGCTTCTACTCAATGTTACACCTAAATATGGTGTGATCTATTTCCTAAACATGACAATTATCTTAGGCATGCAAATCATCTGTCAGAATAAATACATGCTAACTTAGCCTAAAATACCCTAAACAGTACTGGTTCAGGGGACTAGAGTAAGTCCATTAGGCATTGTATCATTCAATCGGGTGCTCGTTGAATGTAGGAATGTCTCATATGTCTCTCCAGTCCTCTTTCTCTAGCTCCCAACACTTGGACTCTCTGTCAGTTACTTGTGGTGGCAACAGTAGTCCATTCTGAGGTCATCAATTTAAAAACAGTGTTTCCTTTCGTATTGGCCTTTGAATTGGGGTGGCCAGAAAGAGAAGACTACGAACAGTTGCTGGCATAACTGTTGGGCAAAGATTCTCCTGTTGCCCTGGAGAGAAGTAGAATCTAATCTTGAGAAGTTTGCCTGTCCTCTTGCTTGCCTCTCTGAAAAGGAGTTTAGATTATTTGTAAGTGGAATCCTTGTTCACTTAAAACTTGTAAATTACACAGTGTAGTTCTGATCTTGTGGCAACATCATAATCACTTCTGGGGATTGCAGAAAGTGAACATTCTTCACAAAACAAATAAGCAACGACAATAGCAAACAAACAATAAAACCTCAAGAGAATTTATTGAATAACAGCTTCATTTAGAAACTTATATGAAGTATCCGAGTCCTGAAAGAATGAATAAAAAGACAAATTCCATTATTTCTGAGCACTTATTATGGTCATCTAGTATTATAAATCTTAAAATTACCAGCACTTCAGATTGAAAATGTACTATAGTTTAAATATATGGTGCTGTGAAATTTAAATGTGAAATCATTCCCTCTAGGCTACCAGCCTTCCTAGCTGGAGCGAAGAGAGCATATTCCTATGTCCTGATTCATCAAAGTCCAGTTTTCAGGTTTCGGGCGATGATTAAATCTGTCTGGCAAGAGGCCATCAATTTCATAGAAAGGTTTTTCCGTAGGGCTGACTTGTCATACGCTTCTGTAAATGGGAGTTTGGGAACTTCACATGAAAGAGTGTGCAAAGTTTTCTTTGCCGAGTGTTATTAACTGAGGGACTCTGGATTAATTTAGCAGCCAGGTTTGTTCTTTCAGCCATAAGCCACGCTGTCAGAGAAACTTAATTACACTCTAAGTGGGATGCAAATGAGTGGTGACACTGCATCATTTCACATGAAAGGTTCATTACTTACATTAACTTGCACGATGCTTTCTCCCAAACCTAGAGCTCATTGCAGTATTCCTGGGGTTATTTTTTAAAGCGTAGCTATATGCAAGGAGAGGTTTTAACATGGAATAGCCTCTTTCTTTCTTACTATTTAAGACTACAGATGTTCACTTTATTAAATGATTATGAATTGAACGACTGGATACGTGAATGTATTAAGTCTGGCAGGGGAAAAAAGGTGTTCTACCATGCATCTGCTCAATAGTGCCTTGTCAGAATATTCTTTAAAGGGAATTTATAGGAATAACTTCTTTAGCATTCCTGTGGCTTCAAACAGGACATCTAACAAGCTTTAAAATCAGAAGTCTAAGGAATTTTATACCAGGGCTTTGACACATTTTTCTGAGCATCAGTTGGTTGAGGAAATATATAAATGTAAACACACAATTTCATATTGCTAGATCAGAATTTGGAGTTATAGGGAGGAATCAGTCATGACTATCTGACAAGGTGTTAGAACAAGTACAAAAAATACAGTTGGTCCCATTTTTGAAGAAATAGGAATTCTAAGGGGAAAGGAGGGTCACTTTAGCTTTCTCTCTCTATTCTTTGATGTCAAACTGGAACAGATTTGGAAAGGTGAAATGTATTTTCCAATTGAAAAAGTATAGAATAAGTTAAAATCCGATACTGCACCGAGATGCCCCCCTAAAATTAAATAGGCTGAAATTGTAGTTTGTTCGCTAGTACTTAGATGTTAAAAAGAATGATACAAATTTTTAAACACAAATTTACCTCCTCATATCATAACCGAACCATCCATCATTTAAGTTTTAGAAAATTGGCTCTTCAATGGAGGATATCATGAGCGCAACAGAACTTATATGCAATCCTGGCTGTGCCGCTCACAGTGTCCTGCCCTCTCAGCCTCAGCTCCACCCTCCATAGCCTGTTCTGCAACAATGGAGCTGAATTCTGTATCATTTCTAAGTTTTAACACATGTTAAGCTAAGACAAGAGAGGGCAGTGGAGAGACGTGGTGGGAGGAAGGAGTTTTTCCTGTTTCCAGTGTTTTCTTTTCTTTTTTTAAATCTATTTATTTATTTATTTTTAGAGAGAGGGGAAAGGAGAAAGAGAGGGAGAGAAACATCACTGTGTGGTTGCCTCTCACTTGCGCCCCCCCAACTGGGGACCTGACGCGCAACCTAGTCATGTGCCCTGACTGGGAATCGAACCAGCAACCCTTGGCTCACTCTGTTTGGTTTTTAATGCTTCTGCTGAATGTCTGCCAGCAGTGCATGAAGGGTTGGGACATTCAGTTCACTGCACCCCAGTTGTGACACCAGAGCACAGTTCCTCAGTGAGCTTGTGTTTCTGACCCTGATCAGTTGACCACCTGACGGCCAGTGTGAACACCATTCACCCTGATTGCAATGTACGTGAAAATGGACATGAAGTTGGTGATGAAGGCTGGCGTATTAATGACAGCAGAAGCCTTAGCAGTTGTCTAGCTGAAACCTCCCTTTTTGTAGGAACCCAGAGGGCTTTATTCTGTGTAGCATGTAACACTTTTAAATCTTCCCTTTCAGGGTTTATATTTTAAATAATGACACATATAATTATGTAAACTAACCAATTTGAATTGCAAAGGAGCTTTTTATGGAAATTCAATGAGTGTTTATTGACTTTCTACAAATTCTCAAAGGGGTTTCATGGAATATAAGAATAGAAAAGATAGGGACTCTTACTTTCTAAGCTAAAATTTAAAATCCTGATAAAGCAATAAGTGAAGAGAGAGTATGAGAAGGACCACAAGTGTCGTGCAGAAAGAGACTGGAGAGCACATCTGGGACAATACAGGGTGCTTTCACACACAAAGAAGCCTTGAAGAATGTGTAGGGTTTGAGAGGTGGGCTTGAGGACTGAGGAATAAGGACGTGTGGATGTGCCAAGTAAAAGCAAAGGTTCTGGGGCAGGAAAATGTTTTGCCCTTGGATGGAAAATGCCCTCCAGCTGGCCTCACTGTGGCATGGGCTGAGTATGGGGAATAGTGGGAAAACTTGGCAAAATGATTGAGCTGACATTTTGAATTCTTATAGATCACGGTACATGGTATTCTAATAAAAATAAAGAAAATGTAAGATGAGATGAGTTGAGTAAATGAGTTAATCATAATTTATATTTCTATAAATTCAAATGTATTAATAAATTGCATGAGTTAAAAAATAGAACTTTGAAAGCAACCGAATTTTTCATCTTTGGCCTCTGGAAAAAGAGCTTTAAAAAGAGCTAAGAAAGGGCTAAAACCATTTTGAATGTGACATTAATGAAAAGATTTCTCACTGAATCTTATATGACAGATTTGGTTTCATTTTTAGTAATGTAATCCTAAAATTATCTTCTCTATCATTGAATTGAATATTAAACCTAATATCTAATATTGCAGACTGACAGCTGTTGGCAGGGAGGGGGACTGGGGAGTCGGATGAAAGGAGGTGAAAGGATTAAAAAACATATGTGTGTGTGTATATATGTGTGTGTGTGTGTATTTTAAATAAAACACACATAGACACAGACGACAGTGTGGTGATAGCCAGGAGGAAAGGGGGGTGGGGCAAGGGGGAGGTGAGCAAAGGTGGGTGAATAGGGGTGGAGAGAGACTTTGCTTGGGGTGATGGGCGCACGATGTCATGTGCAGATGACGTTCTGCTGAGTTGTGCACTCGAAACCTGTACTGTTTTGCAAACCAATGTCTCCCCATGAAATTCAATAATAAAAGAAAAAACATAAAAGTCTTTGTTTTCTGGATAGTGGCAATTGGATTAACTCAAACGGTCTTCAGTTTTTAAAAACCTAGAAATACTAGATAACACATAACAACTATTCATTAAAATGCTCCCAAGAGAATTTGGAAAATCCCCAAAGATATCCACGGTGAGGGAATGAAAGCTTTGTGGCAGCTAGCTTGGGAGATAGGGATGGGCAGTGGGGGTTGGCGCCACCTCTCAGTTATCAAGAGTTGGTATTTCATGCCCTGTCAGGAGAGAAAACGATGCTGTGGATGCACAGGATCCAGAGAGTTAATGAAATAGAATAGAAAAGGAAGAACTATCCATGAGTTGCAATACCAGTGAATAGGTCAAGGGTGAACTGGAAAAATATCTATCTACTGGCTCACCCAGCCAACCAAGCATCATATCTGTCTCAGCCTGAGCTGGGAGCTGGGTAGCAGAATTATTGTCTGGGAATTTTCAGGTATGGGCCCACCTTCACGTTCATGGAGCTCAACTCGACACTATCTAGGTGGTTTATACATTGAGAAATTAACCTAAAACATGATTTCAGCTGGTCATATCTCCAGGAACGCCAGGTTGAAGCAACCGCAAATTATTAGAAGCCAGGCTTCATAGAACTTAGAACGTTTTAATGTTATGTAAGATTTTTTTTTTTTCACACTGGCCTGCACACAACAAATTTTCCCAAGATCCTTTATGGACATGTTTTTTAAATCTATGTAAATCCAAAGATTACTATTAAAATCAACAGATAAAATTATGAGAAGAGAAATAAAATCTTTGAATATTTTCAAACAGATATAATATTATGGAAATAATGATATCTTGAAAGTAAAAACAAAGTTTTTTTGAGATAGAGTTTTAGAATCGATGTTTCTTTTCACGTTTTTTTTTTTTTTGACAGATTATAAAGGCCTAGATGCACAAAGAGTAATTTACTCAAACCATTCAGTAAAATAGAATCCAATTTTTTTGTTCCCTTATATGTTGTCAAAAACTTTTGACTTCCTTCTCGCTAGATTATACGTTTTAAAATAAAAAACAACCTGAAACTATACCGATTGTTACTACATTCTTCTTTTAATTTTTCCCTTCATTTCATGCAAATACGGTTCTAAATTTGAGTATGTAACAAAATTACAAAGGGCAATCAATAACGGAAAATGCACTGGAGTGGCAGTCTTTAGTCTTTTGGAACTGTAATTTTGTACATCTACAGAACACGGGTAACAATGGCTCATTAACCATGAAATCTGGGCAGTTTGTCAAAAGGATATCAATGTTGCAAAGCACTGTTGGACTCAGCGTTCTCGTGCTGCCCACCAGCTCGCTACCTAAAAACTGAATAATAACCTGCCCCTCTATCAGGAGGCTGAAGTACGGGGCCTCTCTCTCCGTTGGAGATGAACGTTAGGAGGAAGGTTTCTTCAATGTTTTGGTCTTATTTCAGAACCTCAGCAAAACAGCTTTTCTGATCGATTATCCTAAGACCTACAGTCTCACCTCCCTTGAGGGCAAGGAAAGCGTACACCAGGATTTCAGGCCTGAAAAATGGCAGATAGATAATCATCGCTGTCAGCCTTTAATCTGCTCCCCACATCCTTCAGTGCTCGGGGAGCCTATTTTAAAATAATTTTCTCTTTCAGCAAGAATATCTGGCTCCTTCCACAATGGTTTTTTCTAAAACAAGATTTTAGAAAGCAGACTTTTTTGGGGGGTGGGGGTGGGGATGCTAGTAGGAGTTTCCTAAGCCTTTGGTTGCTTTTAGACAAGGCTACTAAAAAAGTCTGCCTAAACAGAGGTTGCTTTGTCAGGCAGCGAGGCAAACCTCCATCTGTGGTGTAGCGTTAACAGAGTGAGGATCTCTAGAGCCGAGAATGTGGTTGTTGTTTTTTCTTTTTTAAATGACTGCACAAATATTTACAGCCCCAAACATGCACTGAGATGAAAAATCAGTACCACTGGAGAAAAAAAACAAAGGCTTAAAACAGTTTGGAAGAAAAGAAAGTATCCTAATAAATCACTTGTCATTGTGGATAATAGAATAGTGCATCATCTTCTATCAGCCAGAATAAAGGTTAACGCGCCGCGCTGGCTCTCAGCTCTATGATCTCACTGGCATATTCAACAGTGGCTTCCATCATTACGGTCTTTTTGGGAATGGAAGCACTTCTCTTTCCTGTAATTGTTTCTAATGCCTGAAAATTCTTAGGGAGCGTCATCTCCTTTAATAAGTAATAGATTCTCTGCTGCATGTGTGGAGAGATAGCCATAATAGGAAGAGAGAAGGACATTTGTTTTCCCTGTGGCATGAAAAGCTGACAGAATGCTTCACAAATTATTTAAAACAGTTTGCATTAAAAACGTAGTTTTGAAAACAAGTTGTCTTGCTCTGAAAAATGATAGGTTTGAAATGCAAGGGTGTGGCATTGAACACTTCATTTGAAAACCTTGAGAGATTCCATCTAGACCGTGTAATCCATCAGCTCAATCCAACCATTAGTCCTGAAGCTCATCTCCTGACTGATCACCTCTTGGTCCCTTTTGCAGAACTCCCGCCCTCTTTCTGAAAAAAATGTGAATATTTTATTTACATAACAATTGTGAATGCACATCATTTAAGTAGTTGAAATGGGATGCCAGGCTTACTACAAAATCACCAGTCTCCAGACATGCTTCCTGTCATTCCCTCCACCTGAAGAGACCTCCTTCACCCCTTAGCTGATCATTTAACCCCTTTCATATTTATATGATAGATGGCTGCATATTTAATGATTGCATGATTACAACCAGGTGAATGCTGTTCAAGAAGCCAAGTTAGGGAGTAAACTATATTTATGTTAATATTCCGATGCAATTTATGGTTTACTTGGAAAAAAATACTTGTCTTATTGTTCTTCTATGTATCTTTCACTAATTAAGCCTGATTGCCTAAGTCTCCTCTCTAGATGCTCAGATGTATGAGACGATATTATTATTATTATTATTATTATTATTATTATTATTATTATTATTGGAGTTATTTCTCCCAGAGCTTGCTCCAATCTGGGCTGTTTTCCTTGGGAATTCTGGGATTTATTTACCATCATGCTGAGATCCCTTTACCTTCTCTCCTTAGTTTGATCTCCTATTTTTTTCTATCCCATTTCTCCCTCATTGTTGGTTTACTCTCATTTTGTAGAATACAGCTTTGAATAGCTTTCACAGAAAGCATAGTCTATGAAGTTATATGTCTAAAAATGTTTATATTCTACCTTGAACTATCAATTACCATAGTTTTCACTCCATAAGACGTACTTTTTTCCCACAAAAGTGGTGGGGGGGGGAATGTCTGTGTGTCTTACGGAGCGAATACTGCATCACAGACCAAGATGTGTATAACCTGAGCTATCAGCGGGGGCGACAGCTATTAGAAGAGGAAGCGGTGGGCCCACACGAAACCCCTGGGGACCCTTAAATGTCCCACTTTACTGCTGAATCTCAGGGCGCCTGGTCAGTATGAAGACAGCGAAGGAAGTGATATCAGTGATTGTGAGCAACTGAGCTTCATAGATTCTGACACTAGTGATGATGAGTTCTTGGGGTTCCCAGAAAACTAGAAGAGTACTTGAACCTTAAAGTCTCTCCTCATTTGTTAATGACAGTGATGATGGTTCTTAATACCACTGTTGACTGCTGTTCACTTCACATCATTGAAATATTATTCTGTTATATTTTATTAAATATTTTAGTACACCATTTGGTTCAGAATATTTTTTTCTTGTTTTCCTCCTCTAAACCTAGGTGCGTCTTATGGTCAGGTGCATCTTATTGAGCGAAAAATATGGTAAGCCTTTATTTATTTACCAAATTTTATTGAGGTAAAATTACTACAGAGCGAGTTGCACAAATCTTAAATGTACAGTTTGATGACTTTTTACATATGTGTACGAGAGGAAGGTATGGAACATTTCCATAGGTCAGGAAGGTTCCTTAGTGTCCCATGCTGGTTTGCGCTCAGATGTGCTCTAAGTATAAAACGCACACCAGATTTTGAAGACTTCAACAAAAGAACATAAAATACCTCAGTAATAATTTTTACGTATTGATGTGTTGAAATGACAATATTTTGGATATATTGAGTTAAGTAGATTATTAAAGGGAATTCCATTTCTAAAAATTTCACTTTTTAGAAATGTGACTATCAAACACATAAAAATTATATAGGTGATTTGCATTATATTTCTACCCAGCAGTGCTGTTCTGGTCTCCTCTCCTCAGTTGTCAGATTCTTCTTCCTTTATTTTGCAAAAACAAATTAGCTCTTGAGGTTCTATTTAAACTTATCTACCCAATTCCAGCAAGGACTTTCATTTTTTATAAGCTTGCCTTAGGAGGAACTTGTTATTTATATCAGAAACAAAAACTTAAAACACCCAAACATTCTTATTCCTGCTTTGGTACTTACCCCCTTGTAGCGTGGTTATTTAAAAAATGCCTCTTTCCCCCACTGGGCTGCAAACCAAAAGCTTGACTTACTCATCTCTCCACCTTCAATACTTAACACCACGGGCAGCACATAGTAAGCACTAAGAAATGTTCGTTAGATGACAGGATTGGGTTATTATCTGAGAAGCTAATATTAGCAGAATTGGCGAATAACACTCTTGGCGATCCGTTTGGTGTCATTAAGAATAGTGGTGAGCATGTTTTGATATTCTTATATCCCTCCATTTTCCCTTGACCTTACAAATCGATCCAATAATGATCACTCTAAGCTGTTCATGGCATCTTTGTCACCAAGTCTGTGCTGATATCATTCTCCTCTACACATGCAAGTCGAAGCAGAGAAAGAACTTAAATCAATACAGCTAACAAATAAGTAACAGGCTGGAGAAGTGGAGCCTGTCACTTAAGAACATAAGGGGTGAGGGGCATATTGACAGTTTCTGGAAACTAAGTAGATTGAATATCGATAGCAGAAGTCACTAGGTAATGAACACTCACTTCAGATCGCGATTACATAAAGTTATCACGGCAAGTCGGTGTTATAAATACCATATAGCATTGCCCTTGTGCCTGTTAGGCTAGGGTTTATGTCACACTGTAATCACTGATCGCAAATAAAATTCCTTTAATGCACAATTCAAAGTTTGAAATGTACTCGCTGACTTCACACAACACTAGCCCCCTAATGACAGAAACTATGCCTGTGTTTCAGAAGAAAATTTCCGGAGAGACCAAGCATAAAGTGGCACGGTGAAAAATGATCATACAAATTGAGCCAGATTTCCCCCGTGGTTTAGGTACATCTCGATTTTAAATTTAAAACTTTTGGAAAGTGCATTTACTGTTTAAGGCCACGCATTTAGTAATCTCAAGAGGTGTCTCATAATTTCTGTGCGTGAAAGACTCTAGGTCTTAAGGGAATACTTATGAATAAGAAGAGTGAGACAAGTATTAGTTTATATTTTTGGCAATGAATGTGTAAATGTCACCCCGAAACCCTCCGGGGTTTCAGATGGGGTGTGTGTATCTTCCTTCCAGAATAAAGAGAACATACTTAGCACACGGTAGCCATGCTGCAGGTCATGGATGGCATACGCATACCGTGCCTGGGAATCACTGCGGGCCACATCTCAGAGGCTGGGCAGTGGCAGGCGCGTCACAGCAGGCCTGCGTTGTCTGCGTTTCTCTTCCTGGAATCTGGTCGCTGAGAGGAGCAGAGTGATCTTAAATCATGGCACCCCTCCCCCACTTCCCATTGGTGTTTAGGTAGAACTATGGGCATTTTAAGCATGCTAAACAAGAGAAGAAATAAAAATTCTAAAAGCTAGCTGTTTATAATGCCTCTGTTTCTATAAGTGGCTGAGCAACAAATGCTTTTGGTTTCATCAGAAACAGTAAATTTACCAGAAAGAAAAGTAAAGGTGTAAATATTATATTTTATCTTTTTTTTCCCCCACTGGAGCCAAAGCATCAGAAAGCCAGCCAAGGAATGGAACTTCCCAGCAGTTTAGAAAACCCTTTGTACAGGATGAGCTGCGTGGTGAACGTACTCCCTTGTTCCCTTTTAGGGTAACGTTCTGCTGAATTTTAGAAAGTGAAGTTTGCCATAATAACATTTTCTCAAAAAAATCAGCCACTTCTTCCCTCACTTTTTAGAAAGTCTTTTCTGAAGTGAAGCCACAGCACAATGGCTTCTTTGCTAACTTCGAGGGTTGGAACAATCCCTCTCCTTATTTTTCATTCATTCCTAGGGATTACAGATCTAAACAGGTTCAAACTAAAGTCGGTTTCCTCAGGGGAAACGCAACCGATGACATGGGAAACATTTAATAATGTCCATACCCACTCATTTCATCTACTGGTAGCCCACCTGGCCTTCTTCTTTTTATGTGAATAAGTAGAACTAAGCAACTAGTTTATTGCCTGTCAACTGCTAGCTTTTCATGTTTCTCTGCCAGTTTGGCCAAAACATTTCTGTTACCTTTTTGATAGTAATATAGTAATGAACATCCAAGTTTCAGAGTGCAGTATGGTTTGTAACAATCCTCTATTGCAGAGAGAGAGAGAGAAGAAGAAGAGTGGACAGGCAGTTTAAACGACAAGCGGACGTGGTGCAGCAATGGCCGCTGTAGAAGTATCTCAGAAATGTGGAAACCGGCCCGCTCAGCACAGCTGACCGTCACTTATCACACAAGGGACAGCGGGGCAGGAGGGAACAGTAATTCCGTTCCAATGCTCCTCTAATTTAAAAGCCACTTCCCGTTAAGGAGAGCTTTTAGGTACTCAGAATATTCATTCTCCCCAAAATTAATGAACTTCCCGAAACTTTTTAATTTTCTCTGCTCTAGTTGACCACTTTCGTGGTTGTGATCAGCAGAAGCCCGGAGTAGACATTTCTTCCCAAGAATGTATCTGCAGGCGTCGCAGGGCAGGAAGCGGAGCCCCTGGAAGGCGGAGCGCGACCAGAGGAGCCAGAAGCCTGGCGGGGGTCCCGGGGCGATTCGCACAATCGTCTCCCTCCTGGAACCGGGTGTACCTGCCGCGCCACCCTCTCAATTAAACCGACTGGCAGCAGCTCGGGAGTGTTTCTCCTTCAGAGATCCGGACGGGATCTTTTTGATTTAAACGGTGGGATTCGGTCCCCTGGCAGGACGCTCACGCTTTCTGCAGCGCTGCTCCCTGATCACTGCTCGTGGGCGTCTCCAGATTTAGGGTTAGACACAGAAAATCAGACGCGCACAGTGGGACTTCTCGCGGCGGGCATGAGGATGAGAAGTCCAATTTCAGTCCCTGTGGGTGAGACGTGGAGAGCGGAGGACCCACGCCCCAGTGACGTGCACAGCAACGGGAGCCATCAGAAGCCACCGGCTGAACATCGGTCACCGTGGAGGTCCGAAGAGGGTCGCGTTTCAGAAACCCGGGTGGGAAGAAGGTAAATGGCTGAAGCCATGCCGATGGGCGTTGCGAAGAGGGGGCAAGATGGTGTGAAGTAACTGGTTTGGGCTAAGAACTCATCTAATATTGTTAAAGTATAACTTGCATTAACTAAACTGTCTCCAAGTCAAGTAAAAGACACCGGTAATTGCATTATAATTTTTCCAAACATCTCCATTTATTCTCCCCTCCCCACTCTTTACCCTCTTCTACGCCCCTCCCCCAGCTTTCCCTCTGGTAACCACCATGCTGTGGTTGTCTGTGTCTGAGTTTTTTTTCTTTTGCTTAATCCCTTCACCCTTTCCACCCAGCCCCTGGCCTCCTTCTCTCTGACGGCTGTCAGTCTGTTCTGTGCCTCTGAGTCTGTTTCGAATTTGTTTGTTAGTTTATTTTGTTCATTAGATTCCTCCTGTAAGTGAAATCATATGGTTCTTGTCTTTCTCTGACTGGCTTATTTCACTTTGCATAATAATCTCCAGGTCCATCCATGCTGTTGCAAAAGGGAAGATTTCCTTCCTTTTTAGGGCCGCGTAGTGTTCCATTGTGCAAATGTACCAAAGGCTTTCTACCTACTTACCTACTGATGGGCACTTGGGCTGCTTCTAAATCTTGGCGATTTAAATAATGCTGCAATGAACGCAGGGGTGCATGTATTTTTTCAAATTAGTGCTTTGGGCTTCTTCTGGTATATTTCCAGAAGTGGAATTGCTGGATCAAAAGGCAGTTCCTGAATTTTTTGAGGACAGTCCATACTGCTTTCCACAGTGGCCGCACCAGTCTGCATTCCCACCGACAGTGCAGTAAGGTTCCCTTTTCTCCACGTCCTCGCTAACAGTTGTTGTTTGTTGATTTATTGATGATGGCCATTCTCACAGGTGTGAGGTGATATCTCATTGTGATTTTAATTTGCATTTCTCTGATGATTAGTGATGTTGAGAATCTTCTCATCTGTCTACTGGCCATCTCTATGTCCTCTTTGGAGAAGTGTCTATTCAGATCCTTTGCCTGTTTTTTAAATTGTATTATTTGTTTTTTGATGTTGAGTGGTATATGTTCTTTATACATTTTGGGTATTAACCCCTTACCAGAGGTATCATTGATGAGGATGCTCTCCCATTCTGCGGGTTGTCTTTTCATCCTGTTGATGATCTCCTTTGCTGTGCGAACCAACAATTACATTTTGATGTCAACTCAGATTATTCTCACATAGGGTAGGTGCAATTTTCTTGTTTATTTTTGGTATCTGATGCATTTTTCTGTTTTCTTTTCTGGCTTTAAACAGAGAAGATGAAAGACCTGATCCATCTTCGAAGAAATAAAGATCAGTACTGAGCTCAGCAAAGAGCTTTAATTTCTTACCCAAACGAGATCATCCCAAACTCAAGGAACCTGACTTGACGGCTTTCCAGACTAGAGCACATTGAAAGATAAGTCTCTAAAGGGAAAGGCAATCTTTGTATCAGTTGTTTTATGATTATTAAACCCAGTGGAGCTAAGACAGGTACCAGGAGGTAAGGAATGCAGATGATTGGCCAATACTGGTGTGCTGAGGTCACTCACATGTGAGACAGAGGACATGCTGATCTGCCACATAATCCTGGCGGGAGTGGTGAGGCAAGGGTGGGGAAACCTCCGACAGAGTTAGAGATATATTTAGGAGTCCTGAAGGCATTCTAGCCTGATCTGTATCTAGTGAACATCGGCGGCGGCGGCGGCGGCAGCCGCAGCCGTCCGTCTCGAGAGACGATGGTGTAGCTTCTTAAGAGTCTACCTGCACCGCCGAGAATGGCTGTGCAGTCCGACTCGGGAGTGACACGGTATCTGTCTCCTCCCGTGTTGAATCGACATCTTGCGATGACGCTGGAGTGTCCTCTCCAGTGAAGCTGAAGCTACAGAGCCTGGGCAGGGTGATATGGAGGGTCTGCTGTTGCCCATGCAGCAGACCCCCCCCTCTCTTCGCAGCTGAAGGGTCCAAGGGAAAGACGGAGTCAATACAGCTTGGCTTCAGGTGCGCCGCAGGAGTTGCCGGTGTTGACTGCAACGTCAAACCGCCTTAGGGACTCCGGCTCCGGATTTTCTGTCGGGGTTTACTCCCTTAGCCTTTCCCCTGAAGAGGTATGCCGCAAGGCAGCGGAGGTTTTTTGGAGTCAGAGTTTTCCTTCTCTGATGTGAACATCACTGCCATACAAAATAGTAAGCCCCTCCCCCCAACCCGGTGCTCATTCGTCCTTCATCTGTGTCATTATTTCCTCACGGCACTGATCTCCATTTGGTACCCTCTACACCTGCTTTTTGTTTTACTAGTTTTCTCTGCATGCTGGGACCTAAGTTCAGTGAGGGCAAGGACTTAGTCTTATCGTGGCTGCATCTTCTGCGTGTGGTAGCTCGATGTCTATTAGGTAAGTAAATCAGTCAGTTCTGTTTGGCTTAGTGGGATGTTTGGAATGTGCCTCAAAGGTATATTTTGAAAAATAAATATGATTGTGTTAGTATTTATTCTCTATAAACAGGTGTGAGAACAGAGAGCTGGAGGTTAAGTGATGCTTAATGATAGTATCCAGGTATGAAAATGTATGGTTATTTTGTAGACAATATTAAAATGATATTGTATATAGGCTGGGACATGGGATGTCACACATTTTAAACTATTTTAGGCACAGAAAATAACAAATGCTGTTTCTAAACAAATGGCTCCAATTATAAATTATATTGCACGGCCTTTTACTTTTAGTCAGAGCCCATGAATCACGGAGAATAGGGCATTGCACCTGAAACGAGGCTCACTTATTTGCTGTGACTCTGTCTTCGGCAAAAAGAATCACAGTGATGGTTTAGTTACCTCATTCAGCTGGTATTGGGTACATGAGATGTATGTTTCAGAAATCTGTTTGAAAAGAAAAAAGTATGGCCATTTCTTTGGTGGTTTTTGAAATTTTTTATCTAACAAATTTAAAAATATATTTTTATTGCATTTGTTCTCATTACCATTTTATTCCCCTCATGCCCTCCCCCACCTCCACCCACCGCCATCGTCCCTGCAATCCCCACACTGTTGTCCACGTCTGTGTCCTTTCTCCTTTTTGCTCAGTCCCTCCGCCCCTCACCTCCCCGCCCCCTGAGCAGTCAGCCTGCTCTCTGTCTGAGTCTGTCTCTGTTTTGCTTATTAGTTCAGTTTGCTCATCATATGGGTGAAACTGTATGGACTTGTTTTTCCCTGGCTGGCTTATTTCACTCAGCATAGTGTTCTCCAAGTCCATCCATGCTGTTGCAAATGGTAATTTTTCCTACCTTTTTCATGGCTGAGTAGTATTCCACTGTGCAACTGTCCCATAGTTGTTTTATCCACTCAGCTGCTGACGGACACTTGGGCTGCTTCCAAATCTTGGCTGTTGTAAATAACGCTGCTAGGGGTGCTTATATTCTTTCAAGTTAGTGTTTTGGGTTTCTTCAGATAAATTCCCAGAAGTGGGATCGCTGGGTCATAAGGCACATTCAGTTTTAATTAACTCTCTTTATCATAACGAATCAGGACCAAAGTTATAATAAGAGTGAAAAATGGAACACAGATAGTAATTTTTCAAACAGAAGTTATTTTCTAGAAAGCTAATTGTAAATGAGTTCTGTGAAATTTAATAAAAGTGGTTCTTCTTGATCAAACTATTTTGAGGTATAATTCAGAAGATGATCATGCTATATAATTAAACTTTCTAATTAAAATGTATGATAACTTTAAAGCAATACTTTTTTTGCATAGATGAAAAATAAACCATACAGTAATATCTTCTGAAATCTTCCCAGTAATACATTGTGAATGGGTAGGAGGCAAACTACAACCTTGGGAAAATAGTTTCTTCTATGTTGTAGACAGGTCAGTGAGTGAAGCACGACAGTGTTCAGTTACCGGTCATTACTGGTGTCATAGATGAAATTCACCTGGTGTGATTTTTCAAGCAACTTTTAAATATTTCAAAAGATTAATTAACCCCTTTATATGTCTGATTTCCTCCCTACCAGCTACATGGGGATAAATGTAGTTGGGATGGGTTAGTTACCAAGAGACAGGGAAGCAGGATGGTTTCGAAGAGAGTAGTAATACATCCATGAGCAGAATATGCTTAGGGTTATGCCAGACAAACTGAAATCAGCTCACAGGGTCCATAAAAGTGGGAGGCAAAGCAAAGGGTCAGGCGTTGGGGAGACGCAGCGACACCGCGATGAAGTGGCGCACAGCCGAAGAGCGGACGGCGTCGCGGCCAGTTACCGACAGTGCTGGGGTCCTCACGGCTTCCTCTTCCCACTCTGGTCTCATGGTGCACGGCTGGGTGTTGAATTAAATACGGATACAGGTCATAGGTTTTGGACTTTGAGCCAAAGAGACTGTGATTGCAAGAGACTTTTAGGGGTCTGCAGAGGGCACGAATACATTTTGCACATTCAGAGTGTAAATGACCGTGACCAGATCCTGCTGCTGAACACGTTCTCGCAGAGGTGAAGTGCCTTTCCCCAGCCCTTGACTCTGGGTGGGCCTTGTGTCTACGGGGAGTTCTCCATAGCAGCCCAGGAGAACTAGTCACACTCACCCTTCCGCTGTCCCCTAACTTGTAACCCATATTAAAACAGACTTCCGCTTTGTGTTAGTCGAGCCGTGGGACTTCAGGGTGGGGTGTGTGCCTGCGGTCCTGGCCGTTGCCCAACTCCAAGAACCGGAGTGAACCAGTTTTCTTCCATGAACCTCAGCTTCCTTCTTTGTCAAGATAGGGATAATATGTTATAGCAGCCCAAACTGACTAAGCAAGGGAGTAAGACATGTTTACTTCATTTGTTCCCCCAACAAATTAAGTTCTCTAATGACCTGTCCCCAAAATAAGTCATCACTGTTCAAAATCGGAGAGAACTCAGACTACCTCTGGGCCTTTGGAGAGTGCCAGCACATGTATTAATTTTGTGCTGCGGTTTTGGCCCATCTTTTTAAGAAAAGGGGGTATCTTGGGGTTCCTCTCATGTTGTTAGTAGAGTCTTAGAAAACTTTGGTCAAAAGATATTTTCAGGCTGCGTTACTCTATTTAAGAATTCTCTCATATTTCCCCCAAAGAACTTTGATTGTTGAGAAGCACAGATTGTTACCAGAACTGAACGGCTCTCCACCCCCTCTCAGTTTTCTGAGTTGTTTAAGCTGCACTAAGACTAGTTTTGTTACCGAATGTATGATTCTGAGTACTGACTCGCGGAATTCATGTTGGATATCGCCACTGCATAAAACGCAATTTTTTAAAAAGGCTTGGTCAGAATTTGTTGTTATGAACAACAAAAATTCATTCCTCACAGTTTTGGAGGCTGGAAGCCCAAGATTGGGGTGTCAGCCGGGCTGGGTTCTGGTGAGGACCTTCTTCCAGCCCGCAGACTGCTGATTTACCCCTGTGTCTTCTCCACATGGTAGAAGGGGTGAGCTAACATCATGGGACCTCATTCATAAAGGCACACTCGTCCCAACTGTGAGGGCTCTGTCCTCGGGAACTGATCATCTCCAAACTCCCGCCTCTAAATACAATACCATCACCTTGGGGTTTAAAATATCAACATAAGAATTTCAGGGGGGGGGGCAAACATTTAGACCATAGCACCCCTATTGTAGAACTGTCACTAAAATATTTGTGTTCGTGTAGTCAGAGGAAAATTAGAAATAATCTTCCAAAAACGGCATGAATACGTCTTTATATATAAAGTTGATATCTGTATTCAGTCATTTTTTCCCCTGTGTCAAAGAACTGTCGTATTTTAATTTGCACTTTTAGTATTTGTGGAAAAAATAGTAAATGCATTTTAAGAGTTATATTATTCTTAAAAATAATAAATCTGAGCAGTTGAAAAAGAAAAATTGAAAAAAATTAAAGAGTAAAGAGACAGACACAATAGCAATGAAAGTAGAATTCGTAGATGCATCAGGGACCTGGGATAAATTAGTTTCTGCAGTTGGGTGTCACATGTGTCTCTGAGTTCCCTTAGGGTCTCACGACTGCAAAATATATTCCAAACAATGAAATGGTTTTATCTGTTGGTTGAGATTATTTTGAATTTTTGTTTAAGCAATTAAACAATTTTATTTTTAAGATTATTTTAAAGATTAAGCACAATAAGTATTTGTTGAATAAATAAGTTAATTAAAGTAAGGGTAAAAATGACAGGGATTAGCTGCTACTTTTAAAATACACTTTTAAGTTCTAAAATTAGTATTTATTGTAAACATTCAGGCAGCTCAGAGGCATATGAAGAAACCAGGGTTAGTTTCTTCTTCTACTTCTAATCCTATCTCCCTGAGAAAAAGTAATATTAACAGGTGGCGGGCAGCCTGATGTTCTCCCATATTGTTTCGTGTGCGTGTGTGTGTTTACATGAACACATATGCACTCACATGAGAATGCATGTGCACGTGTTATGCAGTATGCACATGACTTGCTCTTTTTTTTCACTTGGTGACAGATCTTAGTTTTTTAGGTCAGGACACAAGCCCCAGCCCCTCTTTGTTGCCTGCAGAGCCCTGTGCCCGCGGATGCTCTGTAACGCAGGGAAGCGCTGCTTGCTGAGAGCCACGAGGTCCCGTTCAGGACCTTTGGTGTCACAGACGGCGCTGCAGTGGTCTTCTCCATACGTCCTTGCATGTTCGTGATTTTGCTTCAGGAGCGTGAGTTTCTAGAAGTTGAGTTGCTGAGTCAAAGGGGATGCACATTTGCCAGTTTGACAGAAATTGACAGATACTTTCAGAAACGCAGCAGTTCAAATCCGCATCCCAAGCGTCCGGGATCCCCTGGCCCCACCTCCTCGTGAGCGCTGGGAGTACCGCCAGTCCTAGATGCTTGCAGCGGTCACGCGTGACAGTGATGTCTGGTTATCTCGCTTTGCATTTGTCTTATTGCTGTGAGCGTGAGCCCTTCTCTCTTGGTGACTTGCCTTTCTTCCTCTCTAAGTCACCTTTATTTTCCTCTGCCTGCTTTTCTGTGGCAGGATTTCTTGTTTTGCCTATTAATCAGGAGGAGCATTTTGTACTTTATGAGTTTTGTACACATTGTATTTGCTTCTGCAGTTTGTTTCTTGGCTTTGTTCATGGTGTTTTATGCCAAGTAGAACTCTTCTTGTTTTACTTTTAAAAAATTTAAAAAAACATTTTAATTATCTTCCTTCTGGATTTGGGGTTTGCTTTATGGCTTAAGAATTTTCCCACTTTAAAGATTTACAGGTAATCTCCTATGTTGACATTTTTATAAATTTATTTTTTTAGTTTAGAATATTCACTTATTTGAAATTTATTTTTATGTGAAGTGAAGATCTGCCTTTCTTTCCTTCCTTTTGTATGTATAGTTATATAAATATCCACTTTTCCCACAGATTAAAATACTTTTTAAGCGGTATATTAAATTATTCTATATAGTACTTGGATCTGTTTTTCTCTAGTCAGTTTCATTTATCTACTTGACAATTTCTATGCCAATATTATTACTGATTGGATTATAGGTGAAATTTTACTATCCTTCTCCCTGCCCCATATCTTGGCAACAGTCAATCACATTGATTCTCCCATATGAACTTTGAAGTATTTTTTCAGTTCTCTAAGAAACTCATTGATAATTGCATGGAATTTATGTAATGACTGGGGAAAATTGCTGTTAGTATGGTACAGTTGGGCCCCCCTTTCTACTAGAGATCAAGGGTAAGGGGAGACTACCCTATAAATGTTGTGGTCAAAGATGAATGAGGGGCAGATAAATCAAAAGAACAGTTGGGAAATGCATTTCTGGACAGTTTAAAGAGAAAATCTATTCAAAAGACTGGATATTTAGACGGTCAAAGATTACTCAGGGGGGGGGGCTGCTCCCTCCTACCTGTTTTTCATCTTTGTCTGTACAGATTTCTCTTGTGAGACTCAAGCCGACCCTTCCTAAGCTGCTTAGCAGAAAAGATGCAACCTGCTCCGGCAGTTTTGGGGACGCGGAGCCGAGAGGAGAGTAGGTGTGGAAGGAATTGGGTAGCATCCGTCAGCATCAGTGTTGAGCTGGCCAGAGATGCTGTCCATGGTGCTGCCTGCTGCAGTCCCGTTGTTGGCGGACTCAGGTAACCTTGTGAATACGGGGTGCCCCGTTCTGATAAAGCCTTTTACTTTCTCCACCATGGCGAGCTTTCCTGAGCTCGTTCCCTCAGGTTTGTTCTCGTGGAAGAGTGGGTGAGTGCGGGCTGTCTGAGCCTCCAACCAGCCCATCTTGAGAAATAAGACTTCTACTCCATTTTGAACTTTTTATCCGATCATATTTGTGACATAATTTTGAGATTCTGAGAAATTTGGGGAGAAGTCACTTTTAACACGTCGCGTACCGCGGTATATAAATGCCTTTTAATCCTCTGTTCTGGCAGGTTTTTAAGATTTAAATATGGTTATATGGCTAATATTAATGAAATGACTTCACGAAGTTAACAATTAAGCTACTACTATCCTTAATAAAAAAAGCAAATGAAAAATTACTACTGAATGTGTAAATATCCTTATTTAGTTGTTTACAATTACGCGATCAAATGATGAGAATTCTCACCATCCGAACTCAACGTGTTAACTCAATAAAAATTATAACTTTGTACAGCACTTACATTTATAAACACTATATATATTTACATTATTTTATCTGATCTTCCTAACAAGTCCATGAAATTATTGATTAAAGAAAAAACATAGACCGATATTACAGTATACAGAAGGGAAAACAGTCATAAAGAAAAGTTTAATTAATGAAAAGCTATTTTGTAGGTTGAATATCATTTTTGTACCATTAGTTTTTGAGGAGATTATAGGCTGTGTGGGGAATTTTTGTATGTTGTGGAAATATGTTACAGATGCTGAAAATTGGCACATGCATTCATTGGCCATGCAACTCTGGTGTGTGCCCATGTATATTTTATAGACATACTTCTCACAGTTTAGCCGTGTGCATGTGTTAGTGAACAGGCCTGTTCTGCAACTGATATACCAAAAGTTTGGCTTTCCTCACTACTAATGTCAGCTTTGAGCTATCGATTTTGTTTCTATAATAAACAGGACAGCTGGTATTCCAGAATTTTGGGGCGCTGCCTCTTCTTGTGTCTTGTGCTTAGTGGGATGGAGGCTAATTATCTGACGGGGGTGAGGACTGGCCCCTTCCCTCATTCATTCCACATGGTTCCTTTTATGGAAGCCACTGCCGTTGACAGAGCTGTGAGGAGAGCTGTGCGAAGAGCTGGGCACGTGACAGCTGAGAGCCCAGTTACATTTTAGACTAATTTATAGTGAAGGGAATTGACATTTATAGGAAGCTATGGTCCGGTCTAAAGACAGTGCACAAAAAAACAGTGCTGACCTTAAGAACTGCTTGTTTTCCTAGTCTGTTTGGGTGATGTTAACTGCTGTGTCTATAAAGTAAAGTTGACTTTGGTGTTTATGGCAACCCCATCTTGTACAGTTTTCAAATTTATGAGTCTCTAGTAGTTTATTCTTCAAAAACGTTCTGAAGTCTTCTGGTAAATTCTAATTGGTCTTCCTTTCAGGTATTCTCTCATTCATTTGCACCATGAAGTCATTGCCTCCTATTTCTGTATTCCTTTTGTATATTGTCTGCACTGGAAGGGCATCTCTTACTGAATTCTACCTGGTTTATTTTCTGCATCACAGGAAATAGAGGGATCTTTAATTGACTGAGACTCATTTTCTCTGTTAGATTTTTATTATGATGGTTTATTTTTTAGCCTTCATTCAGTCAAGTAAATTGAGTCATTTGTTAGATATTTTTCAATGTGTTTAAAGGATTATGAAAACTATTAACATCAACTTGAACTGCCCTCACGTTGATTTTCATATTGACAGTGGCTTAATTTCCGTAGACATGTCTGCTCTGAGCTTTCTTTCCCTCAAAGCTGGAACAATTTGTTTCAGAATGATGACAGTCGTCCCAAGGATTTAAAAAATGTTATTTTAGAAGATTTATAAATCATCATCAATGAATAAGCTTTAGTGACACAGTTATTATATTCAATTCTGTTTAACAAACGATTAAAGATTGTTTGTCGTGGTGTACTATTCGGTAGGAATAAAGGTTATAGATAAGTAAGACACTGTTCCTGGTGTGAAAGACACTACATGCAGTTCAGCAGGATGAAAAGATAATACAAATTCTAACCTCAGGCATGGACTACCCAGACTTCATGTGTTAAGAATTCTTTGACTATATGCAAAAGGTCTATTCTGTTCTATTGGGCATTTAGAACATACTTTTTACCAGAGTGTCTAAGGATTGGTGTGCGGTCTTTTGTTAAAAGGTGAAGTGTCTGGTCATACATTTATCACTTTATCTTAAATTTTGATATGCATTGTTCATATATTAGTTGTTATCTATAGAATAAAGAGTTGTGCAGTTATTTATAATATTGCATTTTTTGATCAAGTATAAATAATCAAGGTCAGAGCAGGCATGCCTTCTTCCCCCAATTATCAGTTGTGTCCCCAACGTTCAGTCCACTGACGTCGTGAACAGACCTGCGCCTCGTTATGTATGAGTGACACTGAACTTCAGCGCACTTGCTGTGTGTTTGTGGCTGAGAAGTCCCCTGAAATTTCCCCGAGGGCCATGGGAATTGGTTTCTTTTTCTTTACATGGCAGCCAAGGGGCTCTGTTCTGGTGGTAACCACCCCACAGGCAGACATTTAGCAAATTGAAAACCTTAGAATTCCCCTGACCCTTGATTTAGGGTATTTTCTAGGGAGAACAGAAATCCCTGCCTTCAACTTTTTATTACCCTCTTTTATGGTCACTAGCAAATGGAATTTCAGTATGTGCTGTCTCCTTTAAAGGACCTGTTCACTAAAAAAGGATTTGAATTTATAGTAATTCAGTCAGTCAGGGCAGACCAATTTGCCATTAATTCTTTGAATTGTTCAATAAACATATTCATGACAAACTATTTTTCTACTACCTTTAACAGTGTGAAAATTAGATGTGCTACTTTAATGGGATTTCTTCTGAATTTGGCATTTTGCTAATGAAACTCTCATTTTAAAGTGTGACTTTTATTTCCAAATAAATAACCAATAGCGATTGTATTTGTGATCTTATCATCACTGATGGGAGCAAACATCTTGAATTTCCAAAACTTTTTCTATCAGCGATGCTTTCCCATACAGGCACTTCCCTTGGAAAAATGCTAAGGCTCTTTTTCTAGGGCTGTGCCAGATGTCCAGGTCGGGCCGTTTTCTTGTCACAGTTTCCTGGAGGTGGCAGCAAAGCCCGCAGAAGCAAGCTGGCCACTCGTGACACATAAACAAGCGGCCGGATTGATGGCGTTGCAGGTCAGGGGAGGGCTGATGGAATGTATCAGCCTTTCTGCTCTCAAACGACAGGGCAGGTAAATACAGAGCAAATGTAGGTATTCATCTGATTCTCGATTATGACCAAAAGTGTCCCAAAACTCCTGTACAAACTCCTGTTTTTATTTTATTCCTTCCCCATGGTCAAGTTCAAGGGTCTCCCGTCTCCCTGCTTGTTGGTTGCCTTTGTTTCTTCTGCGGGAAAGGTATTGAGAGGTCTCTAGAACACACACTTTCCAAAGACTTTATTTTATGTACCGATCTCCATTTGTTATCCTTACTTCATTTTCCTGTAGCTATTTCTAATCGTGGAGCGCACCGCATTTCAATCCCTGCGGGCTGTCAGGTTTTCAGAATCTATAATGGGATGATTAACTGGCCAGGCAATGCACAGGCTAATGACAGATTGCAAAGGACAGCATATTAGACGTTGTAAAAGCCCTCTTTATCCCAAAGTATACACCCAGTAATGCCCAAGCAGAGATGAGTAATGAGCACTGGAGCCAGGCTAACAGGGACCCTCTCTTTTTGGAATTTGGGCAGAAAGGTTATTAAAATGAAAAAGAGAGAACTTTCTACTGAATTGCAGCTGTTGGTTTCAGTGCTAAACTTGTTTGTCACAATGCTATTGCCGGGAACCAGTGAAAGCTCACACAAGATCAAAAGATTTCACAAGTTGGTTGAGTACTATAAGAAATTTTTTCTTTGGAGTAAGCTCAATGAAGAATTTTTAAATTTATAGAGCCAGTGTTTTTCAGATAAAATGAATAGCTATCTTTTGAGAGGATTTTTTGAAGTAAATTTTACTTTTAAGATGAGAGAAGAAGGAACACCCTTGATGGTGACTAAAGAGATCTAGTTACGGTTTAAAAAGTTAACTTTTCCTCACAAAAATTTTTTTTTTTTAAATAGGACATTTACTTTCTCAGACATTATATAAATAAGATGAATTCAATAAACTGTTGTTTTTCGGTCAGATTGTTTAGTTAGTAGAATACATTTTGTTGCAATGAAAACTTGACTCTTTCCCTGGAAATATACCAGAAGCTTTATTCTGTAGTTATCCACTGCAGAAAGTTCTGAAGTGCTCACTTATAATTAAACAATTGGTGGGCAAAATACAAAACATTTCTATCTAGTTACCCAAGGGAGACAACTCAGAACAGGGTAAAGGAACCCTAAAAGAAAGGACTGGGCGCTTAGCTTCAAATGTGGGTGCTGTGCTTTTCTGCGCATTTAACCCAGAGATACTTGCGTTGTTGTTCCTGGTGGGTGACGGCCTGTCTCCAGAGCATTTTTGAACTTCGCGTTTCTTCATTGTGATGTCATCAAGCAAAGTAACAGACTTGAATAGACATATAAACCTGGCTATAGAATGGTAAAGTAGAAAGACACATTGAAGAGTGTGCATCGTCAGAGTATAAATGTTGAGTTATATTAAAAAGTAACTAGTATCAATATCTCCTTTCCCCATTCTTACTCAATGGAAAGTCTCAGGAAAGATTTTTTTGAAGGACCCAAATTCCCCTTCTCTCCCTCTAGAGATGTTTTTGCTTTTGAATCTTTGAAAAGGTGGGAAGTGGAAGGAAAGCTTATAATAGGCAAAAGTGGTCCAGTGGAAGGGTGACAGGGGGTGGAGGGCCTGTTGGAAGTCCCTGAGACTAAGAGCAGGGTGGGCGGTTTGTGATCCAGCTTGTATACTTCATCGTGGGTGGGGCTGCTGCGGATTTTTGCTGTAGGAATAGTAATGGGAACGACAGCTGCTCCTTACGGCACAACCGCCAGGTACCACACTACAGACAGTAGGGTGCTCTATGATTGATTATTAACCAAGTTCATGCTCATAACCATCCTTTGTGGAGGTTCTGGAACTCGTGTATTCTAATAATTTTACAGATATGAGGCACAGACAACTTAAGTAACTTGCTCAAATCAAAAAGTACGTGGATTTGAATACGGTGGTCTGAGTCTATGTCTTTAACGACCGGACACTTGCACTATGGGCTGAAGGTCATTTTGTCTCTCTGTGGACAAGTCTGGGCAGTAGAGGGACTTTTCTAAGGCCTAGAATACCAGTTCTTGACAGCGGCATGAAGGAAAAGAAGCAGCTACAATGTTTGGAATCCCCATGGACTGGATACCAAGTTCCTCCCTGGCTTTCTGGCGTAATACAAGCCACTGATTCTAATATCCAATGGAGAGGGAAATAACCTTGATAATGACTGAGATTGGATTCCCTGCCAGCCAGTTAGATGGGAGCCCGCAGCTGACTGTGTCCAAGCTTCTGGACATCTTTAGTTAGTCGTCTAATAGGCATTTCAAGCTAAATGTGTCCAGAACTGGATTATTGAGTTTTCCCTTGTGATGGTGTGATTTATAATAAGAAATATGTATTTGATCTTTGGTCTTTGTTCTCATTTCTGGCACAGAGCTCCTAAAACCCTTGGAATTTCCTAACTGATAAAAGAGAGAAAGTTTTTTTGTTGTGTAAACGAGGAGACATTCGTACAGCAAGGAACGGGGAGGCTGGTGGCCTGGAGGACCTATCAGGGGACTAGAGGGGTGGAACTTTCAGTCCCTTATAGCCCACCTCCAGGGCTGGGGGCAGTGCTGGAGAGGGAGTTAAAATCCCCAGTGGTTAATGGCTTAATCCCTCTGGCTTGTGTAATGGAGCCCCCATTAAGACCCCAAAAGACATGGTCTGGAGAGCTTCCTGGATGGTGAACATGTGGTGATTTGGGGAGAGGGAGCACTTGGAGAAAGCATGAAAGCTTCACATCCTTTCTGCCATACCGTGGCCTATGCACCTCTTCCATCTGGCTGTTCCAGAATGTTAACCCTCTATGAGGGCAAGGCTTATTGTCTTTTTATCATTCATTCATTCATTCATTTTTATCCCTACCCAAGGCCATTTTTTCTTGCTTTTAAAGAGAGAGGAAGGGAGAGAGGAAGAGGGAGAGAGAACCATCGATTGGTTGCTTCTTGTATATGCCTGCACTGGGAATTGCACATGCCTAGACCAGGGGTTGTATGCACCCCACGCAGGGGCTGAAACCACAGTGTAGGCATGTGTCCTGATCGGGAATTGAACCTGCAGCCTTTCAGTTACTGGGACAATGCTCCGACCAACTGAGCCACACCGGCCAGGAAAGGGATCATCGTACTTTTAATCACTGATTTATAGCTGGCCCAGCGATTGGCCTGATACATAGTAGGTATTTGACAAATGCCTTCTGAATTTAGGAATTTATAGGACTCAGTGCGATAGGACTTGCACCTTCGGGATAGGCACAAAATGTATACTCACTGCAACCGTGTTTGGATTTTAGTGGATGTGGGTTAAACTTTCATCTCGTTTTACCAGTACGCTGGTAAATTAATAAATTAGCAGGAGAACCTGCCAATGAAGTTTCCAAGGCATTTAAAATATGGAATGTGAAAATCAAGGTGGTTTGTCACGTGAGCTGATCCGTGTGCCCCAGAACACAGAAAACACACAGGCTACGCCCCGTGATCCAAATTCCCCTGCACCGATGTCTGGTTAGGGGCTGCACCCGGTGACCACCTGCTGTATGTGAGTCACCCCGAGACGCGACGACGTATGCGGTGATCGCGGCAGCTGTCCCCGGGGAGCCTGTCTTTCTGACTCCGTTTGCTCAGTTTATTACCGACTCTGCCTTCCATGGGAAAAGGGAAGGTGTGGCCGTGTCCTCAGACCCCGTCCAGGAGCAGGGCCTGATGCCGTGACAGGGACGTCACAGGAAGAGGACGGGGCTTGAAGAGATCCAGGACGGGGAGCAGAAGAGCCCAAGCACTGGGTGGTCGGGAGCGAGGACCCGGCGCCGCCGCAGCGCACGCGGGCAGGTGGGAGGCGGTCATGTAAGTCGGACGGCGGACCTGAGTCTATTTAACTTAGAAACACATCCGGGCGCACGTTTCCTCGGCTCCGTGTCCGCGGTGGGAGCATTTTTGACGTTTTTAGCTTCGTAAGACGAGTTAATGGAACAGTAACTGGCTCGCCTTCTGAAGCGGTGAACTTTCAAAAACAAAGTTAAAAGAAATGAAAGCACAGGATCCCTTTGCCTTTAATTTTAAGTAAGTTTTTAAAAAGAGGCCTTCGAAGGTGCTGACCTTTGACAAATAGCTATTTCTCCAGCGACACGGTTTGTCTGGGAACAACCACCAGCGGCAGCCCCGGGCGTAGTATCTGTTGGTGAGCCCCACGCCGCTGCAGAGGGACAGGAGAGGGCGCTTTTTACAGACGTGGGAGGCGCTGTTGTAACGGGGCGTCCCCTGGAGGAGGCTGGAAGTTGAAAGTACACTGGCTTTTCATTGGCTGAGCTGTGGCAGCCTCCCATTGGCTCAGTTCTGGCAGCTTCCCATTGGCTGAGCTGTGGCAGTCTCCCATTGGCTGATTTCTGTCAACCTCCCATTGGCTGAGCTGTGGCAGTCTCCCATTGGCTGAGTTCTGGCAGCCTCCCATTGGCTGAGTTCTGGAGCCTCTCATTGGCTGAGTTCTGGAGCTTCCCATTGGCTGAGTTCCGGCAGCCTCCCATTGGCTGAGCTGTGGCAGCCTCCCATTGGCTGAGTTCTGGCAGCCTCCCATTGGCTGAGCTGTGGCAGCCTCCCATCGGCTGAGTTCTGGCAGCCTCCCATTGGCTGAGCTGTGGCAGCCTCCCATCGGCTGAGTTCTGGCAGCCTCCCATTGGCTGAGCTGTGGCAGTCTCCCATTGGCTGAGCTGTGGCAGTCTCCCATTGACTGAGCTGTGGCAGCCTCCCATTGTCTGAGCTGTGGCAGCCTCCCATTGGCTGAGCTGTGGCAGCCTCCCATTGGCTGAGCTGTGGCAGTCTCCCATTGGCTGAGTTTTGGAGCCTCTCATTGGCTGAGCTGTGGCAGTCTCCCATTGGCTGAGTTCTGGCAGCCTCCCATTGGCTGAGCTGTGGCTGTCTCCCATTGGCTCAATTCTGGCAGCCTCCCATTGGCTGAGCTGTGGCTGTCTCCCATTGGCTCAATTCTGGCAGCCTCCCATTGGCTGAGCTGTGGCAGTCTCCCATTGGCTGAGTTCTGGCAGTCTCCCATTGGCTGAGCTGTTCCTGGCAAGGAGGAGTCTTTTCTTTTCCCTGCCCAGTGGTAGAGTGTAGCGTCACTTCCTGTGCAGGGTGCAGGGCTGCTTCTTCCGGTTGGGGGCAGTAGCGCGCATTCAGCGAAGACGAGCTTGCAGATCTCTCTTCCAGCTTCATTGTCACTTGTCCGTTCCCAGCCCCTAGAGCCCGCGTGCTGCCTCATAGGCGAAGGGGATTGTGCGGGTGCGATGCAGAGGGAGATGCTCCTGGGTCATCTGGGTGCGCCCAGCGCGGTCCCCGGGCCCCTGAGGCCTGAGGCAGAGCGGTCGCAGGAGACGGCAGAGGCGGCAGCGGTGGGGGCCTTCCCTAGAGGCTGGGAAGCGCAGGGAAGCGAACGCTCCCTTGGCCCTGCAGCAGGAGTGCCGCGCTCCGGGCCCGTCTGAGGTCTCCGACGGCTGTGACCGTAAGACCGTGAACTTGGACTGCTTTAGGCCGCCAACAGCACGGTGATTGTCCACAGCAGCCGCGGCCGCTCCTGCAGACCCCGGGAGCAGAGCTTCGCCACCGCTGAGTCGTGTTTTCCTCCCGCGAGGTTTCCATAGACGTAACAGAACAGATAGTGCGGCTCTGCTGATCGGCGATACCCAGTAGGTGGTACAATAAGCACCTGAATTTGCAAACTACCTGTTACGCCTAGAAGAGCTGAATATATTAGATGGGTTTTGAGTGGCTGGGGAAACCTTTATTCAAGGGCCCTATTGAACCTCCGTTCGGGCGGCTGACCAGTGCATGAGTAGGTCGCCTGGCCTGTCAGTGAAACTTCCGTGCGTTTAAAAGACGTGCAGTTCCAAGGCGGACAGTCGGCTTCTTCCAAGCCTCGCGGCTTTCGGAATGCTGAGAGCGCCCGTCTGTCAGGCCTCGTTCCAGGGAGGAGGAAGGTGACAGAACCGGAACAATGGAGCTGCTGGAACCCGCCTTTTGAGCCAGAGACTAGAGCAAGAACGGACGAACAGTGTGAAACCGTGGTGCTGCTTTTACAAGTCGTTCTCATTAAAGTCTGAAGACTATAAAGCTATTGGGCTCCTTCTGGGATAATGTCCCCCCAACTGTTACAGTTCTTCCACCGAAGCCCATCTGTGAGCTTCTGCAGGATGTTCACGACGTGCATTTGGATGGCCTGTTGTGTCCCGGAAACCCCTTCTTCCTGCAAACAAGTGGTGACCTCTCTGCTCCCTGCTTATCCAAGGGATGGGCCCCGTACCTCATCCCAGGCAGTCAGCCAAATGTGGCCACCTCCTGCTCAATGCAAAAACACACGTTTTCATTAAACCAAGATAATTAGAAAAAGGAGCAGAGAGGAATGTGAGTAATTCCATCAGTAATTACAGCAATTACACCCTTAATTTCCATGCCACCTCCAGTGTCACATTATATACATGTACTGGCATTTTACAGAGAAAACGCTCATCTGTTTTTTTATATGAACGATATATCTGCTTACATCAGACACTTCTAGTGTTTAAAAGATAATTGAGGTAGTATTGTTTCATTCTTGCCGTGATCAAAGCAAAACACTGCATTCTCCTCATTGTGGTCATTATTGAGGGCTTTTTCAAGACATGGATTTCTGTGTATTCAAGAAACAGAGAGAAGTAAAAACCAGTGTACTAGAAATCATTGTTTCATAGTTTTTTTTTTTTCCTTCCAAACTGTGAAAACCAGTTTCTCAAGTTTCCCAATAAAGAGAAAACACCTGCCATTAAGTTTTTGAATTCTATTCCTAGAGCATATCCTAATAGCCTATTAATATTTTAAATATTTACCTCTGGCTTTGACTTTCCAGCCTCCCATCTCCCTGATAGCATATAAGAAGCAAATCTAAAGTAAAAAACAATCTTCATCCCCCGCCCCCCCACTGTGTTCTTGCAGTAGAAAGGCCAAGTCAGCAGGCATTACTTCCCTCTGCCTCCTGGGCTGATACCTCTTCCTCGGCCGCAGCCGGGTATAAATGGTGAGGAAAAGAGCGAAAATTCGTCTCTTCTCTTGCTCAGCTATTAGGCGTGATCGGGGCGTGGCTCCCTTGCTGCCTAGCTGCCTGGTCACCGTCAGTCCTCAGAGATATGAGGACAGTCCATCCCTGGGAGGAAGGGGCAGAGCTGAGCCGCACAGGGAAGGATGACCTGTTTTGTATCCCGCTAAGGCAAATTTTTATAGCATTTTCATTTTCGACTCAAAGTTATGTGTCTGATGGGGATGGTTTCATAATCTTGCAATGAAAGACACTCACCTTCATCTTTGTTTCTCCGTCTACCACGCGCCTCTGCTCACCTCACCGAGTGGTCGCCGGCTGCCTCGATGGCAGCAAGGCTGGGGAGGGTCCTGGCAGCGGCCCGTCCAGACTGTCAGCTGCCATACAGGGGGCACGTGCTTGAGTGTTCCCTCCGCCTGGGGTTTCACTTTATGCAGCAATGGATTCTAGAGGAACAAATGAAGTTTCCCGAATTCACAAATATCTAGTTGGTTTACAGTAAAGCCAAAGGCCATGTCAGTTGGAGCTACAGTGGCTCTTTGGTACCTCAGAAGTCCTCCTAGGCAGAGAGAATTCAATCACAACGTACAACCGAGACCAGCCTCTTGGGGGAGCGTCCTGCATTCTACGCTCAAAGCCCTCCCAGGAGCCTTGTAGGGCCTTCCCTGAGGGTGAACACGGCTGGAACACGTGCGCTCGCCGCCTGATTGCCCTCTGCTCCCTTTGCTTGTGGCGTTTTTCAGGATGACACTGTTAACATAGCTCAGTTCGAACTGGGTTCTTGGGAGGTAACATCTCACTTTTGAGTTTTCAGGACTGCAGACATCTTGTAGGTTCCTTCTCTTTATTTCATCTGTCCTTCCGGGCCGATTTTTGCTGCTTACTTGCTGTGCATCTTGACCAAGTGACCGGAACTCGCCTTGTTTCAGTTTTCTCACCTGTAACGATGCCTATTTCCTAGAGTTGTTGTGAGGATTTAATGAATGAAGTCTGTGAAGTACTTTGACGATATCTGACATAGTGTTAGTGTTCGTTAAATCTCAGCTCTTTTGATCATAATGACTACTGTTACACTAAATTCACTAAGCTTGGTACTTCATGGTTAGTACTTTTGTGTTGCCTAAAAATCTTTTTCTTCCTCAGGTCATATAAATATTCTTTTGTTATTTTTCTTCTAAAGCCCTTAGGATTTTAGCTTTAAATTAAGGTCTGTATTCACCTCAAATGAAATTTGTGCATGGTGAGGGAGAGGGGAAGTTTTATTCTTCTTTTTTCATACCTTTAAAGAGATATTCAGTGCTATTTGTTGAAAATATCTTTTTTGATTTATCTTGGATTTCTGTCTAAAACATATTTATCATATATGAGGTCTGTCCGGGAAAAGTCCAACCGTTGTTAATATAACAAGAATGGTTCACACAACACTGATGTAACCTGGCAGCCAAGGAGAGGGGACTGGAATGCACATGAGTGAACAATGACAACCTCACTGTACTAGTCAGTCGGGGCGGCAGACGCCGTTGAGTGAGCATGTGTACTGTGTGGCCGTCACATTCAAAATGACTGAGCAGGAAGAGCAGCGAATCTGCATCAATTTTTTTGTTAAGCTGAAACATTTCTCTGCGGAAACTATTCGGATGACTCAGAAGGCTTTTGGGGACCATGCAATGAGTGCAGCGCAAATAAAAGTGGTACAAATGTTTCAAAGGTGGTCGATAATCTGTTGAAAGTGACCCACGTTCTGGAAGGCCTGCAGCAAGCAGATACCTGAGAACCCTGAATGGTACGGGCTGCAATCAACACAGATCAGTGACTGACAGTGTGAGAACTGGAATCTGATCTGGGGGTTCTAAAAACTATTGTGTCTGAGTTTTTTTTTTAAGTATATTTTATCGATTATGTTGTTACAGTAGTCCCAATTTTTTTCCCTTTGCTCCCCTCCACCGAGTACCCCCCTTCCCTCCAGTACCCCCCCCCCTTAGTTCATGTCCATGGGTTGAGCATATAAGATCTTTGGCTTCACCCTTTCCTATATTATTATTAACATCTCCCTGTCTGTTTTGTACCAACCAATTATGCTTCTTAGTCCTTGCACCTTTTCCCCATTTCTCCCCCTCCGCCCTCCCAGCTGATAACCCTCCAAATGATCCCCATGCCTATGATTCTGTTCCTATTCTGGTTGCTTAGTTTGATTTTGTTCTTATTTTTTAGGTTCAGTTGTTGATAGTTGTGAGTTTGTTGTCATTTTAGTGTTCATAGTTTTGATCTTCTTTTTCTTAAGTAAGTCCCTTTGACATTTCATATAATAATGTCTTGGTGATGATGAACTCCTTTAGCTTCACCTTGTCTGGGAAGCACTTCATCTGCCCTTCCATTCCAAATGATAGCCTGCTGGATAGAGTAATCCTGGTTGCAGGTTGCCTTGCATCACATTGAATACTGCTTGCCAGTCTCCTACTGTCTGCAAAGTGTCCTCTGAGAAATCAGCTAATAGTCTTATAGGCACCCCACTGTAGGCAACTCTCTGCCTCTCTCTTGCTGTCCCCAGACTCTCTTCTTTATCTTTCACCTTTGACATATCAATCATGATGCATCCTGGTGTGGTCCTCTCTGGGTCCAACTCGCCTAGGACCCTCTGTGCTTCCTGGACCTGTATGTCCATCTCCTTCGCAAAATTTGGGAAGTTTTCCTCATTCAATTCTTGCTTCCTCATTCTGCACTGGTTGATTGTCTTTTTCTTCCTTATGTTCCAAATCATTGATTTGAACCCTGGTTTCCTTCCCTTCACCATTGGTTTTGTGTGGATTTTCCTTTGTTTCACTTAGCATAGCCTTCACTTCTTCTCTGATGTGTTTGCAATACTCAAGCATATCTGCCAAGCCTGTGAGCATCTTTATCACCAGTGTTTTGACCTTTGCATCTGTTAGGTTGTCTATCTCCTCATGTGTGAGGTTGGCTATCTCCTCGTTGCTTAGTTCTCCCACTGGAACCTTGATCCGTTTCCCCTTTTGGGCCATAGTTCTCTGTCTCCTCATTCTGACAGGCTCCTGTGTTTGTTTGCCTCTGTGTCCCAGGTAGAGCTGTCGCTCCCATTATGTTGTAAGGGGCAAAGCCTTAGGGATTGGTCAGTACAGGGAGACCTGTTTGACCACCTTGTGGCACTGTGTGGGGGAGGGGTCCGAGAGGGAACAATGCCACCTGCTCGGCACTTGTCCCTTTTCCAGGCACCTCTCTCACTTCTACACTGAACTGGTGCCCATCTAGCTGCTGCCCTGGCTGTCGTTCCTAGAGTGGGTATGTCTGTGGACCTTCTAGGACCAGGGGGGGCCCTTCAAACAAGCGGACTCTGCTGATACCGGCAGTTTCTTCCTCCACCCCAACCCCCACTGGTCTGCACAGTCAGAAGCAATGAGGCTTGATTTTCCCCAGAGCTGGAACTGTGAGCTGCGATGTCTGGTGAGGAGCTGGGAGTGCTCCCCAGGTGTCCCTCCTGACTTAAAAATGTGTGACTGCACCTTCTGTCAGCCCGCTGCTGCCGCTGCTGCCGCTGCTGCCGCCGCCACCACACCATGTCCTCTCTGCCCCGGCTCCGGCCCTCCTACCTGTCTGGATGAGTATTTCTTCTTTATATCTTTGTTTGCTCGACTTCCATGCAGTTTGATTTTCTGGAACTTCTGGTTGTTTCTAGTTTTGAGATAGCTGTCTTCCTTCTTAGTTGTGGAGGGAGACGCAGTGTGTCTGTCTAGGCCTCCATCTTGGCTGGAAGTCCGTGTCTGAGGTTTTGACGCAGGATCTTGGCATGAAATGTGTCGTGGCAAAATTTGTTCTGCAGCTTCTGCTACCAGAGCAGAAGGAACATCGTGCTGCCATTGAGAGAACTGTGTGAGGTCCCAAGGTGCCCACTTTGAAGGGGACTGAGGCATGATTGCCCTGTGTACAATGTTTCTTGTATCTTGTATCTTCTTCAATAAATGTCCCTTTTTCATATTACATGGCTGGATACTTTCTGGACAGACCTCAGACGTACGGATCTACTTTTGAACCCTCCAGTATTTTCTATTAGTCTTTTTGTTAATAGTTATTTTAAAACTACATTGTCTTGATATTTAATAGCATTGTAAATAGTATTGATTTTAAATTACCTCTTCCAATTGTTCATTACTAGTGTATACAAATATAGTCAGTTTTTGTATGTTAATTTATAAACTTACTTTACTAACTTTACTTACTACTTTTAGTAGCAGCTTTTCTGTAGATTCCTTCTGATTTTCTTTTTTCTAATCTTGATGCCTTTCTCCATTCCATTCAATGAATGATTTTTGTGATGAACCAAACTCTTTTTACCCGAGAAGAGGAATGTTGAACATCTAATTATTTCTATTGCTTATCTGTCTAAAGAGGATGTGGGAGGTGTGCCTGGCTAGGACACACTACAAAAGTCATCTTCAGGAGTGTTTTGCTGAAAAAAAATATTGAGGTGAAAATCTGGAAAGATGAGTTCTGTTGCTGCCACTCTGAACTAGTTACCCAGGGTGTTTGTGAGTAACCCTTTGATCTGTGGGCAATTGGGGGTAGAGGCATATTATCAGTCTCTTTTTCTAGTATTAGGATTTCATGTTCCTGCACGACTTTGTGGAACTTCAGAGCTTTTCATGTCCTTAGCATCCCGTCTTTCTACAGATGTTATTAGCCTCATTGCAGACTGAAGAAAACTTGGCAGAACATATTGAAATAAGTCAGCAGCATGACTCTCTTTTACCAGATACTATGGGTTACCTGAATTAATCTCACTGAGGACTCTCCCCCAGAGAAAAAAATTAAAACGTAAAAATCCACCCATCATGTTTTCCGCCTGTGTGCTTCGGCTCCAGTGGAGAGGGTTTCCTGGATGCGCTTTCGTTATCTCAGGCAAATAAGCAGCAGGGACTTCTGTGTAAACATGCAAATGAACATCCCGAATTAAGGTGTACTGTTTGCTCAGTGAAGATGGGCTTTGGAGGAGGCAGTGTTTGCGTAGAAAGCTCTGAAATCCCTTTGTAGATGCATCATCTCAGGCTGACAGCATGGAGAGGTGGAAGGTGATGGAGGACTCGCTCCAGCAGCCCCGCTTGTGCCATGGGCGCGGCTGGCGGAGAGGCCGTTGCCAATGGCTGGTGCTTCTTTCTGTCACCCTAGCAATGGCACAACCAGAAATAGCAGACAGCATGTGAAGGGATGACGATAGAGTGCGCGGGATCCGCGGAATGAAGATTACCCGGAACCCGGCAGGCCTTCTGAGTAACGGGGACCTGGCTGAGCCGTCACTCTCAGAGAGGCGCAACGCGGGGGGCTTTCCATGGGCGTGTGTACGGGAATCACTCCCGCATCCGACAGAGCGGGCGTGTGTGTGAAGGAGACAGCGGCTGCTTCCTGTGTGTGTCTGTCCGCCTCACAATTTTGAAAGAACTACAGGGAAGAGAATTGTTTTTTTTTTTGCTGAATTACGCCATCTGGCTCTTATAAGTATAGACAATTAGAGATAATCACAACTTCCTTCCTCCTCTCTTCCCGAAGTTGACATGCTGGAGTTTGGGCTTGTGGCCTTGCATCTGGAAGCCCAGCAGGTGTATTCGGGGCCCTTCCATGTAAAGAAATGTGACCTCGGGATAGCGCTGCAGGTATTCAACCCAGATTAACGATCTCTAGGCCATCGGAAACTTGGTCCTACACGGTTAAATGTCATCTTCACCTATGTCGGGGACACCACATTTTATTTTAATGACAGGAGAGCTTTGCATCAAGACGCGTTTGAGCAAAGCACTGCTGCCGTTGTCCCCTGTGGGGTGCAGGTGCGGCTGGGGGCGCCCTTCAGTGGGCGGTGCAGACAGGTCCTTTCTTTCTGAAGCCTCCTTCTCCTTCTCCCTCTGGGGGATGTTCAAGAACACAGAGGTTATTATAACAATGCAGGAGTCGTTTGAATAAAAAGTTTAGGACAGAAAAGAGTGAGCTTACTCACTTTGAAGAATTTGCTAGGAAAGTATAACTGACGGTGGCTCATTTTTTTTTCGGGCCAATTTGTTTGAGACGAAGTTACAGAGCCGAAAGTTTTGAAAGGCGTGACACACCGAGTGAATTCATAAGCCGACGTTCCCTATGAAACAAAGCTTCCAGGCCCGGAAGCACAAAGCCAGGTTTCTGCGCCTGCCACAGGCTCACTCCCTTGAAATTGTCCTATTGCTTTTATAAGCTAAATTGCAGCATAGCCAATGGGCAGATAGAAGCAGGTGGGGTCCCACTGTGGACATATTCCGTCCGCAGGCCATTAGGAGTCTGCACCAGCTGCCCTGTGTCGTTCTTATTAAACACTAATCAAAAGGCTGGGGCTCATCTTTTTTTTTTTTTTTTTGCAATGCTCCCAGTTTCTTTTAATGCACCTGCAAATGAAATGAAATGAGCCTAATAGACTAAGGCTTTGACCGGTGCTCAGAGCCCTGCTGCATGGCCAGTAGTTGCTTCTCTCGGCCATTTATGAGGCTTCCCGCTGTATGATAAAACACAGATGCTCCGGCTGTCATCCAGAGGCATGATTTATTAGCTTTAGTGGTGCCACAGACCTCAGGCAGCAGGCACTAAATCAAGGTAATATATACTGAAATAATATGTTTTCCAATGATGACCTATGGCGACCCTTTAGCTGTTCATGCCCTTTACCCACTGCTGTTGGCTTTGCCATTTCTCCTCATTATTTTAAAGCCCTCAGGATTTACTTCCTGTCTTAATTTCTCACCTGCCAGGATGGCCTCACCACCAGCGTTATTGCTATAGATTTCTACTTGATCCCTCACACCACCGAAGAGATCCTGCTAATGAGGAGGAGAAGGGGAACCTCAGAGGGTTTATCAGGCTCAGGGACACTTAGAATCCCTATGCTGCGCTTTACTTTGATATGGCTGCCAGACAATAAAAGCTCACATTGTCCTTGTAAAAAATACTTCTTTGAGGTTAACTATGGCTGGACATTCATTTGGCACATTTCTTCTACTGAATATTTCTTCTTCATGAAAATTTGTTCAGAAGTCCGTCCTTCCCATTTTGGTGACAGTGGCTATCAATCAGAGTGACTTCTTGTTGATTATCAGAGAGCCCTATGAAGAGATCAGGGAAATCTTTAATTACTATTAAATGCCTGCCAGACATGAGCACAGGGAGGAATCTCTCAGTCAATCAAAGTGAAGCCTGGTGTGGACTCTGAATTTTAATGAGAGGACAGATCAGAGATGGATAGGGAGTCCTATTAGATAAGAGAGTGAACATAGGGAGCAAAAGGTCCAAAATCATTCTGAAAATCAAAACAAGCAGAACACACAAGGCAGGATGGGAACAGAAGAGTCAATGATGGAAAATATTAAGATAACAAAAATGAACATTAATGATATACAATAGATTTAAAAAACCCAAAACTTCGCCTCAGAGAGGCTACCCTAGGGGGCTCTGCAGCTTTGGCCACAGCCACAGGCAGGCAGTGGTCATAGCCCGGCCTGCGTAGCTGTCGGGTGACAGGCACCGCAGAGCAGTGGGTGTCGCAGGGAGAGAATGCTCATGACTGAGGGTCCTCAGATTTGCCGAAGTTGAGTGAGCAGCCAAGTGGTGAAGATGGTGAGCATGGCAGCCTCCCAGGAGATTTCTGAGTGCTCTCAAAGGCAATGGCCACCCAGTTGTTAAAAGGAAGAAGTGAAATATACGAGGTCTGTCCATATGGTATCCAGCCATGTAATAGGAAAAATAGAGACATTTATTGAAGAAGATACAAGATGCAATGACACCTCAGTCCCCTTCAAAGTAGGCACCTTGGGACCTCACACAGTTCTCCCAATCGCCACCTACTGCCCCGTTGTATTTTCCTGAATCTCACTGATGGTCTGAAATCTTGTCCCTTTCAAAAGTGATTTAGTTTTGGGAAAAGCCAGAGGTCTCAGGGCGCTAAATCTGGGCTGTAGGGGGCTGAGTCACCTGGGTGATTTGATGTTTCACCAAAAAACTCTGTATGAGACGGGATGCATGAGCAGGCGTGTTGTCGTGATGAAGCTGCCAATCGCCAGTTGCCCACAGCTGCGGCCTTCTGAGTCACCTGAATAGTTTCTGTGGAGAAATGTTCAAGCTTAACACAAAATTTGATGAGATTCATTGCTGTACTCAGTCCATTTGAATGTGATGGCCACACAGTATACATGCTCACTCAATGGTGTCTACTGTCCCCACTGACTAGTACAGTGAAGTCATCATTGTTCACATATGCACTTTCCAGTGCACTGTCCTTGCCTGCCAGGTTACATCGATGTCGCGCAAACCATTCTCATTGTATTAACGGTGGCTGCACTTTTTCTGGACAGAAGTCGTATGTGATTCCCCAACGCGATATTTGAAACATTCAGCTCCAGTGAGGCATCACCCTGATCCTTCTGAATGGATGACAGCCATGCCCTGGAGCAGGATCCTGATTCCTCTGCTGGGACAGGCATTAGCCCAGGGTGGCTGTGTCATGGGGAGGCTGCGAGTCCTGGGCGAGGGCTGAGCAGCCAGGGATGTGAGGGGCTCTTGGGGGTTTCAAGGCAGTGCTTCCTCTCCACCATGAAGAAGAGATCCCAATGTGCTGACCTTTGTCACCAGTGCGTGCTGCTTATCTGTAATCCTGTTCAATTTCTTTTATGAATGTGAGTTCATGGTGTTGCCAAAAATCTCCCTTCTATCTTTTTTTCTAAAACTACGTAGCAAGAAAAAGAAATAACAGGTATTTTAAAGAGTAAATAAACACTGTGAGCAACGACACCCCTCTCCCAACCCCCCAAATGCCCAGCACAAAAGCAACATGTATACTGTGGCCACAGCAAGAGCAGCCCGCCAGCTCCGTGACTGATCTTCCGCCACAAACCCGCGGCCGTTCTGTCTTCCTTGCTCTTTTCTGCTGGTTTTTAGGCTGACGATTAAGTCTGCTGTTACACCAGACATGTGAACCTCTCATTTTCTTAAATACTAACAAACACCATCTTCACTGCATTCAAGTAAGATCGATGGAAAGAGCTAGAAGGGCCCTTGAGAAGCTATTTACACAATTTTCTAAGGGTCATTGTACAGAATAGATGCTCAGAAATACTTGCTGAATAAGTAAATGGGTACCTTATTGTAGTGGAATTATGTTTAAGTTATACCATCAGAGAGCATCTATCGATCGTTATCTCTTTTGCATTATTTTTAGTACTGTGAAGTCCATACAAAAAAAGTGATGAAAAGTATAAGCAACACAGAAATGCCCTTTTTTTCTTTACTGCATGGTTTTCCATAAAGCAGAAAAAACATGTTTATATGAATATAACCTACTTCTTTTTGATAGACCTTTGAATTATACCAGATTTTCAACTTCCTCAGCAATGCCACAGTGTTTATTTTTTGGAACTTGTTCAAGTATTTATATAAGATAAATTCTGGGGAGGGACTTGACATGAGAAGGGGGTACACATTTAAAATTGTAAACATGTTGTTAGGTCACTCCCAGAAAAATATTTGTTTCTCCACATTCTCAACAAATAACTGGTGATACTATTTTCAAAAATTGCAAATGCAGGAGGTGAACAGTTGTAACGCCCTGTATTGTTTCAATGTTTCCAACTGTTGGTGAAGCTGAAGATCTTTTCCTGTGTTTAGTGACCTTTATGCCTCTTCCAGGCATTTCTAGCTTATCATTTTTGCCATTTTTAATGGTAGTTCTTGAATCATTTTACTTATTTATTTGTAAGGTCCTTTTGTAGATTAGAGAAGTCAACCTTTTGATGTGATCTGGGTTGCATTTTTACTATTTAAAAACTTTGGTTACGTCAATTGTATCATGTTTTGTTGTACATACATTTATACTTTTCATATTGTTAAATTTATCCTTTTTTTCTTCATGGTTTTTGCATCATGTTTAGAAAATCTTTCCTTACTGCAAAATTGGTCTAAAATATGATCATACATTTTTTCTAGTCCTTCTGTGTTTCCATGATTTTACATTTAAGTATTTATTCTATCTAGAATTGTCTAATACATATTTAAAGACTTCAGAGAAGGATGCTCTGTAGCCTTTCTGGTTAACTCATTTAATCATTAGCGCTGGAATGGTCAGAAGAGTCTTTCTTAGAAACATAACATTTTAAAGCTAAAGAAATCATCTTGGTTATTGTAAAAGTAAAGGGACTGAGATCTTGAGGGGTTAATAAACATGACAACCTAGGGGCACAGCAGAGCAGACCCCACATCTCTGAATTCTGGTTTAGGAACCCTTGCTCTGTGTCATGCTGACATTTAAAATATTTAAATAAATCCTCCAGGCCAAAGCTCAAATGCCCGCTCATTGTTTTGTGTCTTCAGTGGGAACATACGTATTTTATTCTTTGCATGACCGTGAAAACCACGAATGTGCTGATTTCTATTCAGCCATTTCATCCCCACGTTAAGTGAGTGGGGACAGATACCACATGTTTGAGAACCAGGTAAAGTGTGAGGGAAGAGTGGAGAGTGTCGCGCATAAAATGTAGGATCTCAGGAGTGTTTGCACATGACTGGAACATAAACGGTACATGAACGGTAATTGTAACTGCCTATTATTGCTAACTTCGGATGTGTAAAATGCCTCTGCTATCCCTGTTTGGTTATATGTTGAGCTTGTTTTGTGTTTTTAATGAATGTAAAGGTTATGGGCTCCCTCATAACTTTAATCCCTTCATCCCGCTTTCCTTTAAGGTTCAAAGTTTTTCGTCCATGAAAAGGCAGACTATCTGACGGCTCAGGGAGGCGGGTGCCCTCCCTCCCTTTGAATTGTTTTAGAATCCCAGCCCACTCTGCGGTCCTAAGACTTCTCTAGCCATGGGGATTTTGGGGGGTCATTCAGTCTGTGACTGCGGTGATGTGGGAAGCAGGGTGCGCTCTGGGAACTAGAGGGGCAAGGCCTGGTAAGGGGACCGGGGACCACAGCTGAACTCAACTGCTATAGCCTTCATTATTGATCCCACAGGAAACCTAGAAAAAAGCCAAGGAAGAGGTCAAGTCAGGGCGGTCTATCTAAACGCCACACATAATGAGAGTGAAGTAGCGTGACTACAGCCCAGGGAACAAGGCTCATTCTGGGATGACTTCTTACCAGGAAGGGGGCAGTAACCTACATCCAGACACTCACTCAGACTGGAGCCCGCTGGTTACAAGTCCCTGCAGTACAGAGCAGTGTTCTTTGGAGTTGGATTTCAGTCTTGTTCTATTTAGCATTTTGGACAAGTATTTTCTCTGTGCTTCAGTTTCCTATCCTATCTAATGAGAACAACCTTACCAATCTCATGTGAAACTAAATTTCATGACATTGCAGTTCCATTTGGTAATGTATGAAAAATGCTTGGGACAGTGGCTAGCACATAGTAAGTACTCAGGCAGTGGCGGATGTTATTAGGATTGTTGTCATCATTATCTTGTTACTTTTATTGTTACTTAAGGCTGAAGCCGAGGGTCAGGCAGAGGCCAGCAAGCAGCCGTACGCAGTGACGTTGATGAGTAAGGTCTTGCCACTTGCGTGCTATAGAAAAATTCATTCTAGAAGTATTTTAGCCTTTAAAAGTAGAGCTTTCCTGTGATGCGGTAAGTCGTGCCCTGGCTGATATCTTCTCAGAGAATGTTTCTCAGGTTTTACATTTGATCTACTTCCTGAAACCTCAATGATGTTGGCAACAGATACATAAATTGGTGATGTTTGTTGTATAAAGTGCTTCTGGTCTTTTCAGCCAATAAAAACCAGTTACCTTCTGGCTCATCTGATCCTGGCCTCAGCTTGGAAGAGTTCCATCTGGCAGCTATAAAGGATGAACATTAGAGAGCAATGCGGGGAGAGAAGTACCTTAAAATCCCGTTAGTAACTGCTGCATGTATATCATCTTCTTCCTTTTTATTTCATATTAATCGAGAGAATGGGGTATAGTATAAGAAGATGTGCGAGAAATTGAGTCTTCCCTCAAAGATCTACTCTTGTAAGGAAAGAGGAAATATGCAAATATACCAGAAGAAAGCTGTACCTTGCCCTCCACCCACCAGGGTGGCTGCAGAGAGAGTGCTGGCAGACAGAAGACTTCTGCAAGGTGTAGAGGAGTCTAGAGGAGCATTTTGTCAGGCTCTCCTCCAAGAACGTTGGGACCTGCAGTGTCATTATTTTATTGTTATATTTATTGTTGTCTAACACTGAGGCAGGAGGACCAGGCAGAGACAAGTAAGAAACTGAAATACTGTGGCTTTCGGAGTGAGGACCTGATCCCCCGTGGAAAACACACAGAGACAAAAGCAAGGGAGGGTGGCAATGAGGGCAGTCGTATCCAGGCAGACCCCTGCCTACGCTGTCTCCTGCTCTGGAAGACTGGACAGGAGTCGGTCACATCGAATCAGGAGCACGAGAGTTTGGAGGTGGTGCTGAGAGGCTGCCTAGCAGAGAGTCCTCAGTGGCCACGGGCAGCAGGCGTGGGCGAGGCCTGGACAGGCCTGCTGTGTGGTATGAAACGTGCGTGGGGCGTGACCTCCCTTTTCCTTCTGGGAAGCCATAAATAAGGTTGACGTTACTCACTACCTGTGCTCTTGGAGTTGGATGTTTTGGGGGGAATTGTAAGGGCAGATAGGTGAAGAGTACATACTGCCTCTGGCTGCAGGGGACCACGGGGTATAAGCCACGGGGTATAAGCAGAACCTGCCTGAAGGGTCCCAGGACACCTTTGGATTACAACTCGATAAACATAATAAAGCTTAAGATTAGTAAGTGCCATAAAGCAGATGCACAGGAAACCACATCAGAGGTCTGGGCTGCGAAAAGTTACTGCTCCCTGGCAGGGCGCGGAGGAGAGAGAGGAGGAGAGCTTTGCAGAAGCTTTCATTGGACTGGGCTTTGTGGACACAGTGGCTAATTCCCTCGGACCTCAGATGATGCATGTAAACCGGTCGTGGCGATTCCACGCTCTTCGTTAGGGAGGTCAGAGCAAAGCCGCAGGGGTGAGCACGTGGGCAATGTGTGCGGAGAGCAGCCGGCAGCCCACCAGCAATCCTCTCCACGCCCTGCCTGTCTGGCATCTGAAATCAGTGGGCAGGAAATAATTTTTGTAAAGTGTTCAGTTATTTTAACTTTAAGAGTATGTTTATTATTGTATTTGAGCTTTATACATTCAAACGTGGTGGACGAACTCAAGAGTTTGGTGGTTGATTGCTTTCCTTAGTGGTTACTCAACTTGGGGGCTTTCAGAAGTTGCTGGAGTTTTCCCCCACAGTCCTCAGTCACCTCCTTCCTGCCACAGCCGGGTGTTAGGGGAGGGGCTGTGGAAAGAGATACCGGTGGCCCTGAGGCCTGGCTTTTGGTCACGTGATAAGTGTGATGACTAACTTTTGAACTGCATTTTCATCTGCTGTATCTAAACAATCTTTTTTTTTTTTTTTTTTGGTGGTTGTTGTTAAAATAAATGACATCCTGTTCATGTTCTAATTTTTGTAGTCTCTGGAATCAAGACTGAACCTATTATTTTAGGTTTTTACTGGAACATTGGCTCCTCTTCTAGAGTTTTCAGGGAGAGAAGAGTCTGTCACAGGATGATGAGATTTTTACTTTGGATGATCTGGTCAAATTCTATTTGCTGTATTGGTATCCTGTCATCTTAAAATTTATACAATTAAAAAATTAACCGTTATCAAGTGGTTACATGTGGTTTTTTTCTTATTTCTTATTCCTTGTTTTACTGACTGGTTTTCAGCTGGCTAGAATGTGAGCTAATGAGTAGAGGAATTTTTCCAGGGTTTTGTTCCCTTTGGCATGACTAATACCCCGAAGAGGGCCTGAAGCGTACTCAGCTCAGGACATGTTGCCTGGGGACGAAAGTGGTTACTCAGCACTATTATCCTGCACTTGAGAGCCAGTTTATTTTCATGTTGGGAAGAATGATTTCGTCATTTCTATATTTTATTAATTGAATTTAATTGTTGTTAGTTGGAAATTTATTTTCTAGATGACAAAGCGTTATAGAAAGCACTTAAACTCTGTAAACATTTGTTTACTAAACTTAAAAATAGATCTAGGTTTTGGAAACAACACTAGAACCCCCACACACGGAATATCTCCTTTGTTAAGAAGATGTAGATAAATAGCTTTGTTTAAGTAAGACTGTCCATTTTGATGAGCTTTCTGATATAAAATTGCTTAATTCTGCTTCCTGTGCTTAATCTAGATGCACTTAATGTCATTGGCTGCGGTTGTCACCCTAATATTTAGAATCAAAAATAATAAAGATGAGGAAAATGTCAATTTAGCAAAATAAAGACTCTCCTCCACTTGTCCCACCATTGGGGGGAAAAAAAACACACAAGAAAAAAACAAAAACCAAGAAATAAAGAACTAATTCTCCAATGGCGTGCTAACTGAAACAGAAATATTTGAACTAATAAATGTCTCCAGATACCTGGATTTACACTCTGTTTGCCGGGCTATGTGAGCGCAGGTGATAATGACCATGACTGCACTGTATGTGTAGTGAAGGCATATGTCTTGATGGGAAACAAGGGACAAGGAACGTAATGAGATTCAACTGAGGGATTTGGGACTTAACTCTTCTTCACGTTGGAGAGAATCCAGATTCATGGCAGTAGGAGGACTCCATAAACATAATTCACTGAAATGAGAGGGTGATAAAAAGGCTTTTTTTGTTGCCCTTTGTGGGCATAAATTATACTCGACGTTACAGAAATGTTCCTTTCCAGCTTCAGATTAAGCACACTTGTATAATAAACGTTTCCGTAACATGCGGCTTCTTTAGCCCCGACAGCTCAATTAGGCTGCGGGGTAAAATACGGCTGCCACGCGCCCCGTGAGCGCTCAGGTGACCGAGGGCCTGCCGGCAAGAAGTCCCGCAGAACACGGGTCTCGTCAGGTCTTTAAGGACATTGAGTTGGCACTGTGTTTAGCAAATGCATGTACATACATATTCTTTTAGATTCTATGGAATTGAATTACACTGACATACTTTAGTCTCCTCTCTGTGAAAAGTCTGCTATTATCTCTCCTGTTGGCTGGAACACCACGGGGAAGGAAACTTGGGGAATCAGAATTGTTACAGGTGGGCCCAGATGCTGGAAGAAGTTTGAACTCCGAATGCTTGCAGAGGGGCTAGAGCAAGCCTTGCTCCCAATCTCGGAATCGTCCTGAATGGAAGGTAAAGCCAGTGGCCCCCGCTGACGTGCAGTTCTGCCGCCGGGTTCATTTGCATGGTTCTGTTCCGGAGGACAGAGAACAGCAGGCCTCTGGTAGGAGTGGTGGAGCAAGAGACTGGGCTTGGTGAGCGGGGCGAGGGTAGCGTTGTGTGCTGGAGACTTCGACCATCCGCCAGGCTTCCTTACCTGCACATCAGCGTGAGAAGCCACTGCCGGACTGTCTTCCAGCCTCTGCGTGGCACTGCTACAGTGTCATGAATACTGTCACGATCACCTGCCACGTAACTCTTCTGTCTCTTAGTCCGCCTTTCAGGGACCTCTGAGACAGGCCTTCGTGTCAGATTCCCAGGCGCTCATGTTTGTAGCGTGTGTGCCAGGCCAGTGGCTTTCCCGTGACTCCGCTACTTAATTGGAACCGACTTTCTACCACACGACTTCATGCCTGCAACTCCCGTGACAAAGCTTTGTCCCTGCTGTCCCGGGCTTCTGCACCTTTCCCTGTCTTCCCCTGTGTCCTCTAAGCTGCATGGCTGTGCTGCTCTGGCTGTTTAAGGCCCTTTAGCGGCAGGCTCTCAGGTGGCTGCCCCCTGGGGTCCATCCCTGGTCGAGCCACGAGGAGTGTCCCCTCGAACTCCTTGATTGCCTCATTTTTACTTCTCCTATGACACATCAATTTCTACCTGTGTTATTGTTGTTTGTGTACCGGTCCCTTCTTCCTTGGGGGCAGAACTGGTGATGGATTCTCTGTCAAGCTTGGCGCTAGTGCTGCATCTTCAGCTCTCTTTTCACTTATATGGAGCATATTTATAAACAGGCTCTGCTTCCTGAGAACACAGGCAACAGTTTTGAATATACGTAAGTACCACGTATACATACAATTCAAGTACCTGTAATAATGTGGTAAGGAGGACCTGAATGATCATGAAGAGACCACCAAAGCAGACTTCCACTTGTAGCAGAATAGGATCAGTGTCTTTGTGAAAAATTTGTGATTTCCATCTCAGAAGAGAAATCTTGCAGATTAAACAGAGAGAGAAGGTCCGGGGGAAAATCAAAGGTAAAATGATTCATTTTTCATGTTACACGATGTCTCTGAGAGGAGATAATTCAGATGCCAGATGCCCCTCTTCTTCCCTGGTTTGGCTTAACACACAGTGTCGGGGAGACAGAAAAAAGCCTGAGCTTCTCACACGGCTTGTTTACCTGTGTTTCAGTCACGCAAGACAGGTGGGATGTCAGGGAATTCTTTACTTGCGCTTCGAATTGTTTCCTTCAATGCGTCCGTAAAACTTCATTGAGAAAGTTGCAGCAGATTTAAGGAGGTAAAACGAGGCCTCCGATGGTGGTTAGAAATACCAATAACTGAGTGTGTTTGCAAACTGCACGCCAGCCACAATGAACAGCATGATGTTGATTTTGGTGCGGAGGGGCGCCCTCCGTGAACAGCCCCTTCCAGTCCAGCAGCGGCTGCGTTCACGGCGTCGTTGTCATTGAAGCGCTTTGCTGCGCACGAGACGGATGGGTGTCTGATGACAATTTGTTCCGGCAGAGCTCGCTGCCAGGAGCCCCACCTTGTCCTGTGAGCAGGGGCCGTCTCCTCGGTGAGGGGGTCCGGGAGGGTGGGTCCCAGTCACCGTACGATGGCATTTATGCCGACGTGAAGCGATGTTGGCCTTGCCTAGTTTTTCACATGCAGCGTGATGGGTGGGCCATTTTGGACAAATATTGATCGGTGACAAGCCAACGAGGGTCACGATGGCCACTTTTAGTCTTCCCTCCTCACACTCTGTAAACACTGTCTGCCTTCTTGAGGAGAAGCAAGCAAGCCGTGGGGAAGCGCTGGCGTGCGAGAAGCCACACAGGTATTTTCTTTCCTGCCACGGAACGCCCTCTGGCACCTGCCAGGGTTTCTTGGGCGCACTGCGATTCTGCGCGCACGCATCACGGCGGCCTTGCTTGCTGATGGCGCTGAGCTTGCACTTGGTCGCGGTAAAAGCAATATTTGGAGACTTCCTGAATTGGATTTAACAGTCAGTCCATCAGTCTGGCAATTAGTCTGCCCGCCCTGTCCTCTTGCCGTGCCGGCGCGGCGCTCACCGCAGGCTGGGACGGAACCGGCCGCATAACGGTCCCCGGTTCTGCTCTTCTAGGGAAGCTTCTGTGCCTGTGCTCAACCATCTTAATGGCTCTGTTTGTTACCACAGATGCCAAATGGCACTATGGTGGGAACACGATGGAAAAATTAACCACGTGTTAATGCGGAGACAGTGCTTCATGCCACCTTAAAGGTGCTGAGGGGACCTCTTTCCTGTGGAAGACGCAGGCAGAAATGCCGCTTCCACCAGTTAAGGGGGCGTTGGGCTGCGAATAACAGAAAACCCTACTGCAGTGTTTGAACACGCACTCTCATTCTTAGGGTGTAGAATGGCAGACATTTCGGCTGTGAGCTGAGTGCTGCACCCCCAGAATCCTGCCTGCACCCCAGGCAGGAAGAAGAAGGGAGAAGCAAGCAGAGGGTGCCAGCATGTGTGTCAGGAAATCATAACTTCCTGGGTTCTCTGTTGGTACCCCGTTTACCAGCAAGGTAGCCCCAGCTGTCGTGGAACCAAGTCAGGTCTCGAGACTGTGTCCCATGAGAAGAGGATGATGAGGACGGGTCAGTTAATAAATAGTGCGTCCTGTTGCTTCGCACACGAAAGGAGTGAGAGTCTCGTTGGCAGCTGCTGTTAGGTGTGGCAGGGCCTCACTCTGCTGGCTGACTGCTCCTGGGACGGCGCTGGGTGGGGGGGGTGGCGAGAGTTGGTGGGAGCTAGGGACCGGCACAGATGGTGCTTTTGGTGCCTGGGTGGCTCTGACCTAGAAACCAAGGAACCAGAGAGAAAGACCCTCTGGTGACTGCAAGGTGACTCCTCCTTCTTTCCCTTCTATGCACTCTAGCTTCTCCTTGATACGGGGAAGCTTGTAAAACTGCCACCTCATTGCTGATGACCTGCCCTATGAGGACAGATATTTTGAAAAGATAGATAGTGTTGGGGTAAGAAAATCCTAGACTCACACCTCCTGTATGAGAAGGAAAAGGAAAGGAGAATATAAGGAGAAAACCCACGAAATGCTGGCAAATATGACCTGCCAGGAAGCTTATGTTTGTAAACTTTTGCCTGGCTTTATTTTCAATATTTATGACTTTGTGATATTACAGAGCCCTTGACATCACCTTATTGTTATCTTGAGTAGTTTCCCAGGAAAAGGCAGGTAAGTGATCAATTGCTTTAGGAAAAAGTCATTCATTGGTGTCAAATCAGATTTTCGCAGTTAATTTTATATTCTGACAATTACATAAATTAATCCGGTAAATCCAACAAAGCTTATCAAGATTTATCTGGATTTGTCATGAACATTAAAATGTCATCAGCATACATGGTAATTTGTACCGCCTACGACAAGCAGTAATCCTTCTGAGAAACTAATCACCAGAGCTAATGGCTCTAATGCTAAAACAAACAGCGCAACCTCTCTTCTTTGTGCTTCTGATAGTTGTCTGGTGTGTGTAGAATATTTTCATGGTGCACATAGTTTTGAAGAATATCAACTCCTTATTCCTATTCCAAATAAAATAGTTTCAGTACATCATAGAATGCATTGTTTCATTAGGTGAGTTATATGTGTAGTGTTTTAAATGGTAAATATTTAGAGTGCTCACATTTCCTCAAATTAATCCATAACTGTCATCTTGACACCAAATGCCCTAAGCCACTCTTAATTAAATTACTAGTTTTAACACTGTAACATGGAGGTAACAATAGTGACAACAAGTAAACATGCAGGTGACAACAGATGACATGCTCTTGTATTTAGAAGATCCTAAAGAATCTGCCAAAATACTATTAGAACCAAAATGATTTCAGCGGAGTTGCAGGGCACAACACACAGAAATCAGCGGTATTTTCATATATGAACAATGAACAACCTAAAAAGGAACTTGAGAAAACAATTCCATTTACAGTTGCATGAAAAAAACCCCAGAATACTTAAAAGAATTTAACCAAAGGGCTGCAAGACGTATACACTGAAAACTTGAAAACATTGCCAAAATCGATGTTAAAAAAGGCAGTTTCTGCTTGTGGGTTGTGAGATTTAATACTGTTAACAATGACGTTTTCCCCAAAGAAGTTTACATATTCAGTCCAATCCCTATCAAAATCTCAATGACCTTTTTAGCAGAAATGGAAAAGCTGAGTCTAAAACTTGCATGGTGTTCCAAGGGACCTCAAAGAGCGTTCTGTAGTAACCCGATCCGAAGAGTTGGTCCTTTTGTCGCTCGCCATGCTAGTCTGCTGCCTTGATGACATCGTGCTGACTAGTCCTGAGAAGTAAGAAGCAAGAAATAAGTTAAAGGCCTCAGAAACCAGGACCTGGTTGCAGATTCCAGAGCTTTAGTCGTCTGGGCATTCTGACATGATTCATTCAAAATGGAAGACATGTTGCTACGTCTCCCAGCCTCCGCCACTGAGGCAGTAGGCAGAGCCCCTTTGGATTGGGAGGCAGTCTGTGCCGTATCCGAGTAACCGCCTCCGAGTGGCCCACGAGCGCTGCTAGCTCCGAGCGGGGCAATTGCAGAAGAAGGCTGCAGGGGCGATTCAGGGTACGCTGCGCGCTGTCCTGCCGCTGCAGCCTGGTGACCTGGTGTGCCCAGTTGCGTCGGAGCGTCCGCATGTCCGTGTGGTCTAGGGAGCCTCTGCCAGCCCCAGCAGGAGAATCATCACAGATCCGTAAGGTTTTGAAGCAAAGCTATATCCTTTTCACAAATAATTATTTTCTTTTTGAGACCATGAAACAGTGACACGTGACCTAAACTCTGTCATAAACTGGGTGTTACCTGAACCAGCAAGAAATAACTTCGGGATGGGCAAACCACGTTCTGTCCCCAGGTGAAAGTTCATTTATGTGACATCGTCTCTTGTAGCCCCGAAGACCCGTGAGTGTCAAGGGTAAGTGCTTAAACGCCTCAGCCCTTACTCGGCTGCCTTGACGAGTCTCACTCAGCCCACACCGGGGCCTCGTGGGGTGTGCCCTAGTATTGTCTCGCTCAGGAAGAAAAGAGTCAGGCCTTTTTATAAGTGATTTTGCATAACACGCAGGCATCAGCCGGAATTCCATGAGGCAGCACCGTGGTGTGACTTAGGGGTGATCCAGAAGGACAGTGGGGAACAAAGTCCTCGCTGTGGGCAGAACATCAAGCAGTTTATCTTGTCCTAGTTGTCTGGAAAGAGATATTGACAGAAGAAAAGATTTACATGGATTCAAGGGAAATAGCTAACAGTTTATGTAATAATCGAGACCTGGAAATAACAGCACTGGGGAACCGTGACAAGGAACTGTGGGGAAGAGAAAACACTTCGTCACTCAGTAGTAACTGCATATTTCTGTCATATGGCTGATGTTAGTAAATGATAATCATATAGCATGTATGATCATCGTTTCGTAATATAACTACATAATTGCCTACAACACACTAATGTTGACCCAGACGAATACACTATGTGTGATACACGTTCTTGCGAGTGTAATGGCTCCTTGAAGAGTTAAGCATTCTGAATTAGCGTCAGAAACTTGAGTTCAAATCCCACCTGCGCCACTTAGTTGCTGTGCAGCATTGCAAGCTGATTGGTCTTTTTAAACCTCAGTTTTGTCGTATGTAAAATAGGTATCCTCACATGTCGTGTGAGAATTAGAGGAGTTACCATCTAATAGGTATACATCCCATTGGCAGGCGCACGAGAAGTACTTTGAAAATGGTTGGACTGTGATTGGGCCCCCGATGTTTTGGTTGTTACCGTCAGAATCCGGGGGTTGCCTGCTCCTCTGCAGGGACGCCTCTGACTTCAGCAGTCAGGCCTGCCACACCCCTGCCGCCTCCCTTTTATCCTCTGGGTAGCGTGTGCATTGAATCAGTTTTATACTCTCTTCAAACATTTTCCGTGGCTTCTGTATCTACTTAGGATAAACTGCCAGCTCCTTGACGAGGCCCCGAAGGCCTTGCATTGTGCAGCTACTGCGTGGTTCTCACGCCGCCTCTTATGCCACTTCCTGCCTCGGCCGGCACTCCCGAGCCCCGCTGTGCCTTCCAGGCCGCGTGGAGCTCCCTCTCGCACGGGGGCTTTTACCTTGCCCCTCTCTGTGGCTGGGGCTGAGTTCCCCTTGTGCGACAGACTGGACTCCTGCTAACCCTTCAGTGTCAGGTCAGAAGTGATCCCTTGGCGTGAACCCTGTCCAATCTGAAGTATTTCTTCCCACCCCTTGAGTTACTCTCCCTCTTATCATCTAAATTATAATACTAATAATACAGCTGTCTTTCTGTCTCTCCACTCAAAGGTGAGCTCCACTAGGGCACTGCTGTGTCCCCATGTTTAGCGTACTGCCTGGCACATACGAGGAGCTTAATAAATACGTGTTGCATGTATGAATGGTTACTGCCACCCCTTGGACTCCGAGGGCATGGACTCGGGTTTTTAACCCTTGGATTGCTAACATTTAGCACATTGACCAGCACATAGTAACTACTCAACACAGGTCTGTTGAACGCAACAACACATGCGTAAATGCATAAAGTAATTCACCAAGTGATTTCCCAGCCTTAGCATCTCCAGTAGTTCAGACTACACCTTCCATCACAAATCATGACGACGTTAGCACGTTGGAAAAGAAAAGCAGTGCCAGCGATGCTTAAAATCATGGTGTAAATATGAAGTGGGCGTGCCCCCACTATGAGCTCTTTGATGACAGGGAAAACTTTGCCCTCCCCACCACCGCATTCCAGCCCTCGGTACACACCCACACGCAACATCTCCCTCTTCAGCTGCTCTGTTTGTAAAGAGGAAGTGCAGCTATTGTAACAGCATCTGTTTTCTACAGAAATGCCTTTGAACCAGTTGCTTCTGAGCAATCAGGGAATAAATTGACCTCCATTTCTGGGCGGTGCATTTTCCTCCTTCTCACCTGTGACTGTCATTCAAATAATGTGATTCTTTCACAGACTGGAAAAACCAAAGAAGGGAGTGAATCCAAAAACTCTCAGCTGGAACATTTGACCTGCTACACGTCTTCCTACAGCTAACGCGGGTTAGGTCGTTTTAAACATAAATTGCTGGTGTAAAAGAAGAAGTTGAAATTAGGCACACACACATATAGATCTAGATTAAATCCCTTACCAGTTCACACTTGCTGACATCTGTGGAGGCTATGGTAACCCATGCTTCTTTGTGTGACTTCATAGAAGGACAGAATCTCATGTGTAAGAATTTATATTATACTCCTGTCGGGTGCACTGTTTCTTTCCTCTCAAAGCTGAATTTGGCTGCACTCTGGGATTCCTTTGACTTAAAAGGAGTCCTTGACTTGATTGTGTTCAAACGTTATAGCTACTGCTGGAATTTCATGATTCTGAGATTTAATTCTCTGATTTTGGACCCCACCTCCAAGAATTTTCTCCTTGTTAAAAGAACATCTAGTCCTAGACCTCCCTGCACTGACAGGTATTTTCTGAGGATTAAGGCTCATGTTTAAAAAAACAAAGCAAAATTCTGTAGAGAAAATATGCTTTTTTTTTTTTTTTTTGGTTCAACACATTAGTGATTCAGCTGAATCTTTTTGGTTATAAAAATGGAATCAAATGTGTTTACTAGATCAGTGCCTCCAGTGTGAATACTGCCCACATGTTTTAATATATTGAGCATGTGCATCACTTATTAAAATATCTTACAGATGCAATTGAATGAAAATGATGCATTTGAAATTTAGTAACGTTTAATTTATAGAGTGCTTCTTCACAGCCGTGGCATAAAAGACCTCACGTTCTGTTTGGTAGATTTCGCAATAGAACTGCGGTAATAGAACTAAATCTCCTAGATAATTTAGTCCTCTTACATCAATCTGTCCTCCTGGAAGAAATTCTATTTTTCTCTGGGAATTTTTTTACTCAGCTTTAAGGCCAATCTATATGATAATAACTGTCTGAAGTTCTCAACATGACGACATAGTCTTTCTGTGCCTCACCTGCATTGTTTTAATTTATTCTGCTGGTGTTTTCTGAGTTGATCTGATTTTTCATTTCAAATGTACCACCGAAGGTTGTGTTTCTTTCAACTCTGAAAATCAAGAGTAATTTTTATGATGCTTAGCACAGCATCGTGTATGCAAACAGGGAAGTTATTAGCATCGTACAGATTACAAATCAAGCACAGCTGGAAACTGTCTCAATTTCCTTAGGCTAATTAAAATAGAGAAGCAATAATTTACCAATAGTGCTGAGTTTTGCCCACTGTTGAATGGGCATAGAGTAGAATGGTCTACATTCTTTTTCTTCATATTCTGTGTGTTACCTTTGGGATAGAGGAGGAGATTTTCATGGGCTGAAATAACTCAAGTGCCTCTAAAACCACGGAACATTTTAAGGTAGGGGAGTCAGGCTCTATTAAGTGCTATTATGATGGACATTTTGGTCATTCGATAAGAAAACATATGTGAATATATATTAAAAGAATGTAAATATACACAAACAAGGAAGTAACTACTTACAGAAGTGATCATCTTGCATGGAAAAAAGCCAAAATAGAAATCTCACTTCAGTTCTTTGAAAAGATAGTCGGTTGATTTACTTTAGACATTGATTTAACAAGGTCTTCTTTGGTTAGCCTTTAATAAAATGTGTGTATTGCACCTGTAAAATAGTTCATCCCATTGAATATTATCATACTTATTAATATGATCAAACATTTATTAAGTTTCTTGCATAGTGCTTGGCACATATTAAGCATTAAACAAACAATGCTTGAATTCATGGAATTATATTAAATACAATTAATTTTTAATATAAAAGATAGCTCTAAGGATGTTTAGCGCTAAATGCAAACAATACATGTAACATTAAAAACTGCTCAGTCTGTTTATTCTAGAAAATATGCTTTTGAGGACAGTTGTGTTTTGAACCCAAATATTACTAATTTCTTTCTACTACTTGACTTACACGTCATCTTAACACCTGTTAGGAGCATGAATTTAGGAGCTTGAGTTAGGTTCCTGGATCCATGAGCAAAGTACCTGCCTTAATAGTTGTAGGAGTTGTTAGAACTTCAAAGTAATCCTGCGTTGTTCCAGAAAAAAAAAAATTCTATATCCACATAAGTTCGGGCAATATTCCCTATTATAGCTATCTCCTAGTGAGTCATAATGCATTAGTATATTCAAGCTCTAAGCACATATATATATGTATATATATATATATATCATCGTCATCATCGGCAGCCGTCCGTCTCGAGAGACGATGGTGTAGCTTCTCAAGAGTCTATCTGCACCGCCGAGAATGGCTGTGCAGTCCAACTCGGGAGTGACACGGTATCTGTCTCCTCCTGTGTTGAATCGACATCTTGCGATGACGCTGGAGTGTCCTCTCCAGTGAAGCTGAAGCTACAGAGCCTGGGCGGGGTGATATGGAGGGTCTGCTGTTGCCCATGCAGCAGACCCCCCCTCTCTTCGCAGCTGAAGGGTCCAAGGGAAAGACGGAGTCAATACAGCTTGGCTTCAGGTGCGCCGCAGGAGTTGCCGGTGTTGACTACAACGTCAAACCGCCTTAGGGACTCCGGCTCCGGATTTTCTGTCGGGGTTTACTCCCTTAGCCTTTCCCCTGAAGAGGTATGCCGCAAGGCAGCGGAGGTTTTTTGGAGTCAGAGTTTTCCTTCTCTGATGTGCCCTGACTGGAAGATCGAACCAGCAACACTTAGCTCGCAGGCCGACGCTCAATCCACTGAGCCAAACCAGCCAGGGCTGATATATATATATATATATATATATATATATATATATATATATATATATATATGTATGTATATATATTTAACACAACATTTCTTAAAATATATTTGACTTTGCAAGCCTTTTTTTCAAGTAAGTTCCATTATCCCAAGGACCTAATATTCTCTTCAGCATATTTTGGGCAACACTGCCATAAGGAGCTCCTACTAATTTACATTACTCGTGGAAGCAAGATGAAGAAAAAGCAAACAGGAAGACTTTTAACATTGGAACAAATTGTAGGGCGTGGCCTTGAGGGAGGAAGAAGAGGCCTGTACCTGTGGGAGCGACGGAGACCGGTTTCCCAGCCCATCAAGTGGCAGTCTGGCTTTGACGATTGCTGTATGTACTTGTTAGGGATCTCATTTGATGCAGGATTTATTGTCCACGGTGATTCAGAAACAAAATTAATTTGAACGAAGGGGCTAAAAAGTTTAGGATCATTTAATTTGTAACATAAAGAGAGTCTAAATGGAGATGAACACAGTACAGGAAAACCAAAATCACAGCACTGGAGGAGGTCTTTAAAGACTCTCTTCCATCTCTACACATTTGGGAAGTTACTTAAAACAAAACAGACCCCGTTACTATGTGGATCCATTCTCCCAATTCTCATAACTGTTACACCACTGAATTCTTTGTAATATCAAATCGGAATCACTTCTCGGACAATTTAAGCCCGTTCCCTCATGCCTTGCGTTTGTGTGCATATTGATTTACTGCCACTTAATGGAATTTTGTCATTTTCTATCTGAAAATTTAAGCCTTCCTCATCCTTAAAAAAGGACTTACTGTCAAACGTGTTCTGAAGCTAGATTTCTGTCGTGGGGAAAATGGCAGCAATACCTTCTTCATTTCTGACTGGATTGTGTTCAAAGCCTCCCATCCAAAACAAGAGACAGCTATACCTAAGTACCTATTTGCAGGGCAGACGACAAAGAGGTTTCCAGTAGTGTATCTGAGAAAGAGCTGGGATTTCTCTGCATTTGGCACCTGGAAACACAAAAGCAGTTTATGTGAGGGTAAGTTACTAACTTAATACCTGCCCAGGTAAATAAAGTTAGGCGGCATGTGGATTTTTCAATTCTCTTTTTAATCCAGTCTCTGGGAAAAAAGGAGTGACTTCAGCTGGTGTCAGGTGTTGCTTCAAGGGCAGGGAGGGATACCAGACACAGGTGCTCAGAAGGGATTCTGGAGCAAGGCTCTGCTCCCAGAAAGCTCTTGAACCCCAGAAGGACATCTTCACCACCTTCATTTCAATAATTAATGTCACTGTTCCTACGGCTTCTCTTAGAATAGCAAGTACAGACAACTCAAGACTTTAAAAGGATTTCATTTAAGATGCTTCATTTCATGGCAGAGTTGGGTCTTGATGGGTACATTATGTCTTACAGTGACACAAAGTGGAGATCGCTTTTGATAAATCAGGGGAATTTTTATGACCTCCACAAAATAAGGGATAGTGGACCATTTGACAGAATATTTCATGACACTTTTATGGGTTATAAAAAGGAGATCCAAGCATTCAGGTGATGGGCACCGCACTGTGGACTCGGGCTCTAATTGGCAGCCAGAGGATTATTCGCGCTGGCCAGGGAGGGCGACTTTGCCTTCAGAACCCGGGAATTGTCTCTCACAGTGGCTGCTGCTCTCAAAGGGGGTTTCAGTCCAGCACCTCAACTGAATTCTACGGAAATTCTGAAACGGAAGCAAGTTCATGGAGAGAAGACAACAGACCCTCTCTCCTCCCAACACACTCGATCTGTCACCCTTTCCTGGGGCTTTGAAGAACCTGGTGTGCGGCTGTGTCTGCTGGGGTGTTCTCTGGGGTCCTGCTTCTGCAAGTCTCTGGTTCAGAACCTCGCATGTGCTTTCCTTCGTGCATAAAGGATATTTCACTTTGTATATAAAGGGGACAGCCCTCAGGCGTCACATGTGCTAGATATGATTTTCTACCACTTACATATTTTCCACCATGTTCTCAAATTTATTTTTCATATTAAAATTAATTTGTACACTGTGCTTATATACTTGTGGCTTGGTATTTTCTGTTTTTCATCCTGTTATTCATGGGTGGACAAGGGATTAGTTCTAAAAGAGACCTTTGTGATCATGCGCTTTAAAGCACCATTTTTGACCACTGTGGTGAGTTTATTTATTTGCCTCAGGTCACATGCTAGCTTATTAAAAGAGTGTCAGTTACAATATAGACAACTTCAAGTCATCTGTGATCAGAAACTGCTGGAATGCTTATTTTGAACTTAAGAAGGAGTCTTAGAATTAGCTGCTTCTAATATTCCAGCAGTGTCGGGCACATGATGAGTTCTTACTCAGTATTTGTAGACTGAATGAATACATAATAGATGTTGAATAATAGCTGACTTTAATCATGATTTTTGTGTACTTGCTTGTTTTATTTAATATTCTAAATCATCCTCCAGCCATTTATTTTTCTGAATGAATTAATAAACTCACTTTCTGCATAAATTCATAAATTTAACCTCCTCATAATCATAAAATTAACCTCTTTTGCATGGATACCAAAGTGTCAGCCATAGCCTGTAATTGATTTACGTAAATTATTTCTCAACTGGCCCACTTGGCAAAACATATCCACTTGCAAGTAGAGAAACCAGCCTTCTTTGAGCTGGCAGATAATATCCTTTATGCATTTGGAAGTGTCTGCTTGCAAATGAAAAGATGAAAAGTAACCCAAATGGCAGCTACTTCTCCCTTGCTACTTCAAATGTTGTCTAGGTCCATATGAACCTTTCTGTGTATCTCAAATAAAGACAATCAGAAAACCAATTTTAATAGAAGTTTATATATTTGGTTAAAAAGTTTATAGAGGCATTTTTTTTTTCTGTTCAGGAATTATAGTCTGACACTAATACGGCACAGTCACAGTCACCAGTAGGAGAGCTGTGACATCTCTGGTCTAGACAGGCTTCGTTGGCAGTTAGCAGTGAGATGTTATTTTTCTTGTCTATTTGCATGGGTGTTCTCTGTATCCATCGGAGAGACAGCATCTCTTGTTTAAATAAAATACATCCGAAATGACACAAGGGGTTGGAATCGTCTGTCTCTGTATCGTGCCTTTATGCAGATGTTTATACATTCAGTAGTAGAGCTGATACAGGTAAATTGACTTCAGTAATATTTTCTGCAATGTAATCAAGCTTTTAAACTTTATATAATTTCTGATTCTTAAAATCTTGGTTCTAAGTATTCCAGATTTTTCATTAGATGACACACTTCTATTCCTCTTGGCTTTTACATTGTGAAAATGCCATAATTAACTTCTCTCTACACGGCATGTATTGTCTCTCAGACCCTGTCTTTATGACACCCTCAGCATCGTCACTTTCACAGCTGAGATGCCCTGTCTTATTTAGTTTGCTATTGGACTCTGTTACTGCTTAAGTCCCTCGTACCTGACTCTGCTGTTCTCCCTCATTTTCACGTAAACTGGGGTACGAGCTGAACTAGATCCTGTTGTGTGGAAAGACCCAATTAATTTGCCCTTTGATCTAATAAGATAGGCTCTATCCTTGGATAGGATTTATGAGCATGTCAGTGAAGTCTCTCACTCTATCCCAGTAAAATCCTCCCAGTTCCCACGCTATTGGGCATTTGGAAATCTTTTCTGATTTTCTCAGCCCAGCTTTCCAAACTTCCATGGTATAAATTATCCCTTTTTTAAAATCTAAAACGTACTTCAGATACTTCTGAAAAGTGCTCTTCATATAGACAGTGTTTAATTGAAGATGGTACTGTAGTTCAAATACATTCTCCTGAATTGTCATCAGGTATTAAAACAGCAGGCAGTAACCTACCTTCTTTTCAGCTAAGCACCTATTAAAGCTACCGGCTGTATTTGTTATAGTACCTGCCAGTTGGAAAGAAGCCATTCCAGGCTGACTTATCCATCATATATACTACAGTTTTGACCTACCCTTTCCATGTATGTACGGTAGTCATATCATTGCAGCCTTCTTTTAAAAATCAACCAACACATCTATTTTTAATCTTCCAGTTTCTGGAACCTCTCTAATGTACTTAGTGGACAAAAGCAAAGAACAACATTATTTCCTAATTTATAGAGACATTGTATTCTCCAAGGTCATGTGTAAGCGAGGTGTTTGAAATGACATTGTTTTCCCCGAAACGATGCTGTACTATTGTTGCTTAGTTTCCTTCAGTTGTCTTCAAGCTTTTACCTGTGTGATTTACCATAACACTTGCCTGGCACATAGTAGATACTAAATAAAATTTGTGGCACGAATGACTGGATGTAGTGCTCGCGCTGTAAAACTTAATCACCATGTAGAAAACCATCGTTATGACACAACACTTTCAAAGTTCCAGCTACAGACTTTTCTGCGATACCCTGGAGTTAAGAGCTCTTACTGGTTTCCCCCACTTAAGAGGAGAAACTCTGCTGGCTTCAGTCGGCCTGCCTTCCTGGGGGCCTTGCAAGTCCTGCGTCACCTGCTCTCCTCCCTTCTTTTCTTATGCTGGTTCCATCGATCAGGGAAGTTTTCTGCTTCCTGGCCCTTTATGTGGTTTTGCATATTTTTATTTAAACTACTGTTCCTGAAAGAGGGGGAAAATTATCTTTCTTGAGGGGTTTTTGTCTTTGTTTCTTCTTCCTTCCTGTGTTCACAAGAAAGTAAAATATACCATAAGAAAGTAAATTATACCAAATATTTAAAAATAGGAAAAACATCCCCAAAAGGCCCCTAAACTCCCTTCTATATTTACTCTTCATATTTTCTTTTCTGGTTTACAATAAGGATGTAGTGTTTTATATAAATTCTAAAATGCAGAGGTATTTTCACTCTTCAAGGACGAGTAAAAGAATTTTCTACCCAGAGTATGTGCAGTTAGGCTGTCCTGGGCCAGAGTCTAACAGTGGGAGGGTTAGAGCTTCTTGGGTCTTAAACAGAGCATATCAGTCAACTTTGGCCAAACTGATACTGATTAAAAGCCACCCTGAAACTCAGGGACAGGCAGCAATAATTTTTTTTCTTGTTCCTGCATGTGAGATTTGGCTGAGGCTCAGCTGATCAAGACTGGGCATGGCGGCAGACTGCAGATGGGCTTTAGATCTGCCTTCCACGTGTCTCATTTTTCTGGGGCTACCGGGCCACGCAGGGCATATTCTTCTCCTGCCTGTGCCAGAGCCTCACAGGACGAACCTAAATGCATGAGCACATCGCCAGTCTCTGCTGGTCAATATTCCATTGGCTAAGGAAAGTCACATGGCCCAGGCGCAAGTCAACACCAAGAAGTAAACTCCCCATCTTGCAGGAGGCATTGCAAAGTCACACTGCAAAGGGTGCCTACAAGGAAGGACAGAGAACCGGGAACAGCAGTGCAGGCTCTCGCCTCGGACGAGATGGAGAATACGTATCTGCGTGCCTCAGGGAGGCTAACGGTTTGGCACTGTTTAAAACCAATGTTCTTCAAAAAGCTGTTCAGTATTTACTTAGTGGAGAGGGGAGAGAAATGAAATGTCTATTGGAACAAACGGTGCAAGGAAACATTTACTCAGTAATTTACTTTTGCGTGCCAAACCAGTGTTAATATTTTTTTGGAAAAAAAAGAAAAGAAAAGACAGAAGTAATGGAATAGTTAAGAGTGCAGGTTCTGAGCCAGATTGCCCGGATTTAAACACCAGCTCTGCCCCTTACTAGCTGAGTGATGTAAGCCAGATCATTTAACCTCAGGTTACATATAGTTATTATTAACATGCTTGCTGCTTTCTCTTTGGCTTTCTTTTTCTATATGCTAAGCCAGATAACTTTGTAGGAGGCAAATAATTTAAAATTTAGGCACTAAAAGAAAATGCACTTCAATAAACTTGCATCAGTCAATTTTTGGAATTTCAGCTGATCGCCTACACCTTCAAGTGTTCATTAAAAATATACTCAGTAGAGCTAGGTCTTCAGTAGAGAGGGGTGTTTTCTTGATATTATAAGCTTTAAATATAGGATGAATTTAAAATCTGACAATTTATTTGTGTTATCTTAGCGCCCGTACAGATTGACCCCAGGTGCAGCTGTTGGCATGACCTTCCTCTCAATCTTGCTGTGATTCTCCTGGTCCCGGATAAGGGAAGAGAGCAGAATTGGGTTAAGAAACGGATCAGTCAGGGTGGCTATCGACTGCTCATCCATGAGAGGTTTTGAAATATCAGTGGCCATATAAGGAAATGCACTTCATTGAGTTGAAAATTGCTTGGACTGAGAGGTGAGATAGCAAAAGGCACATCTGAATAATGAAGCTAAAGTCTTCTACATGGGAAGAGAGTTTGGTTTGCACAGGGGCTTTAATTTGTGTGTGTGTGTGTGTGTGTGTGTGTGAAAGGGGGGGGGGGTGAACATGAAGGTGTGGGGCCAGGGCGGAATCGCTAGGAACCGTAGAAGCTGACCTTGCTCTCAGTGGAGGGCAGAAGAGGACCATGATTACTGCAATGCTCTCTCCGCTGAAAGGTGGTTGAATATCTAAACAGACTTTGTTGAAAGCAACACCAGTTTTTAAAGCCTTTTTCAATCACCCGTGTGTCTTCGTTGATCTCTGCTATGCGACGTTCCCTCTTTTCCTGTCAATCCTGCTGCTTTGACCTTGGGCCAAGGGGAGAATTAAGCTATGGAAGGTACGGCAGGCGCATTGTCAAACATTTCTTAAATTGTTGTTATGTTCTAGATAGTCTTCTGTACACTAAAGAGAGAAGATAAAACAGAGTTCCTATTTTCAGCAAACTAGGAGTTTAATAGCAGAGTTTATCATGTAAACCAGTGACTGCATACAATCTGAAGAACTAGTCATTTATTGAAGACTTAGCTCCAGCCTGACATATTCATCTCTGCTACGATTCCTGTGAGGGAAGGCCATCAGGAAAACGGGGTCTCAGGTCTGACCTGAGAGCCGGACCTGGGGAACTGGGGGCTCCCCACTCCCTCCTCTGTACTTGGAATGTGCACTCTGCTTACCTGCCCTGCGTGAGGAGCTGTCACCCGAGGACACAGCCCTGAGATAAGAATGTGGTAATAAGACTGGGTAGGTGACTGAACTCTGTTAGGGCCTCTGCACAAACTTTCAAGGTACTGACGGGCAGGTGTGGGAAGCACTGGTCTTAGAAAATGACTTGTCTTGTGGCCACTTAAGACAAGCCGTGTAAGTCAGTCCCCTGGCTTATGGAGCCTGTGGCCTGCTGTGCCTACTGGTCCCTAGATTTGTGACCACAGCCTTAGGAGGGCACTCAGCCCTGCAGGCGCCCACACAGTGCTGCTCTGGTACCTTCAGCTTCCTTCTCTCTGGGGGATGAGGCCACACCTCCTCTCTTTCCAGACTTCCAGTGCTTCTCATCTCCCCCTCGCCATGGGCTGCTGGCAGAAGTGCTCGGATGAGAACCGCTCCCTCTTCCCGGCACCGCGCTCACCCACGGCTTGGCTCCTTTCTGCCTTCTCTCTGGAGGAGCTGGCCCCCTTCTCCCCGCAGCCACCCCTTCCCTGCGGCCCTCCGCCCCCCATCCCCGCTCACCTTCGGGCGTTCTCTGCCGCCCCAATATCCCGTCCACTTCACCAATATGCTTTTCCTACTGTATGATCCCATGCCTTTCTCCGTGTGGTGTGATAGTTTTCATCTTTAAGAGGAAAAACCCTTTCTTGAGTTATTTTCCCTTTCTGCTGTCGTTCTATTTCTACGCCCCCTTGAGAGTAAAATTCCTCGAAAAAGTTGCCTAGACTTGGTGTATTTCTTTTCCTCTCATTTCTCTTTTTAAAAATGTACTGTAATTACTATTTTCTTTGACATTTTAAATTATATTTATATTTCACTTATATTTTAAATTATAATCATATGTTTGATGTATATACCTTAATTTTTATAAATCTGCTCTTAACAATGTATATTTTTTACTAATCAAACATAGCTTAACTCGCTGAAAAGAATTTCTATTTCACATCTGTATTTCCAGCTTGCTCCAGAGAAGGGCATACCTCATTGCATCATTGGATCGATCTCTTTGAAAAGCGATGTACTATTTCATTATATGCATGTGCCATGTTGAATGTTCTCCTATTGTTGGGCATTTTGGCTGTTTCTACATTTTTAAATAAACAATAAGGATGTTATGAATGTTTTTGTGCAAATTGTAGTTAATATGTGTAATTATTGGGTCAAAGACTATCTACCTGACATTTTAAAGCCCTTCAATATGTATTTCTGGGCTTTGTTTAGAAGCCTTGTAGCAAAGGATCGGTCCCAGCTGCAGGGTCCGTATGAGAACAGAAACTTGTGGCTGCTTGATATCATCCTCTAAATGAGACTTTCCTTACTCTTTCCCTGCATTCTCCCTCCCTTTGTACGAGTGCTCTTTGGAGAGAAGGCTATGATATGATGAAGAATATTTCTAAGATTTTTTATAGGCTCCTGGGAGCAAAAGGGGCTCTACTTTATAGTCTTATTACATTGGTGATGTGGGGAAATGGGCGAAGCATGGAGCAGAGAGGTAGGGTGGGTCTGTGCATTGATTCAGTAGCGAGAGCCTCACCAGCTTAGTTTAGGGATTAGCACGTGGGATCCGGACAGGGGAGGAGAAAGTGACCGGTGCCTGTCACCTGCAGGCAGACTACATGGAACTGGGTTGGTTCTCTAACCTTCCTTTGTTGGACAGAACCTGGGAACATAATTGGTGAGAGGGGTGCCAGGGAGACGGAGCTGATCTGCACAATAGTCTTTCTCGGTCAGGCAGGGAGGGACAAGACGAGAGCCAGACTGGAAGGGGCCAGGAGACAGACCACGCGGAAGCTGCTGTGTTTGGGAAAGTTGCAGGAGAGAAGAAGAGAAGTTTTTCCCTATCTCGTGAACGTTTCTAAGAGGCTGCAGCAAAGATCTAAATGGCTTTCATTGTTCATCAGTCGTTCGACTTGTATTTTTGGATAAGACATCATAGTGTGACCTGGTTCCAGGCAGAGAAGTTGGCCTGGATTCATATATCATTATGATCAGGAATGTTTGTCCTGGCAACTGTGAATGGGTCAGAAGTTCAAGCAGTGGCCGTTCTGTTATTGTCATTGGGACTTAATTGTGCCTTCAGATTGATGAGATCTAGGGAACCGTGGTTATACTTACAACTGCTGACATTTCCAAACTGTTACAAGAGGTGTGGATATCATATGAGTGAAAGAGTGTTTTCTGTGTTTTCAATTTACATTATATCACAAGCCACACTATTTTTTAAAATTGCACATTTTATCCATTTTGATGAATATAGGTATTATGAATGCCAAGGAAAATAGCGACGATTTTATAACAGGTTTTAATTAAAAGTCAGCTAATAGCACAATATTTAGAATGATGACCTGCTTTACCAGGGAGAGTTCTCAAAGCTTGAGGAAAAATTGATAGGTTTAAAAAATAGCACTAAATCAACAGGTTGAGCCAAACGCTTTATTATTTAGTGATGATAATAATTAATTATAATTATTTCCTTAAAAAAAACTCTTCATAAATGCTTATTTAACTTGCCTTCATGGGACTAAGACTTCCTTTCTTTCTTTAAAAAAAATATTTTATTTACTTTTAGAGAAAGGGGAAGGGAGGGAGAAAGAGAGAGAGAAACACCAATGTGCAAGATACATCAATTGGTTGCCTCTCACATGCCCCCAACTGGGGACCTGGCCCACAACCCCGGCCTGTGTCCTGACTGGGAATCGAACCGGTAACCTTCTGGTCCACAGGTTGGCACTCAATCCACTGAGCCACACCAGCCTGGGCAAAACTTTCTTTTTAAGTAGGAATGAATATATGTTAAATAAGTGACATAGTCCATCATGATGTGGTAGCAGATGAGCAATCAGAAGGGGGGGGATTTTGGTAATTCGTAAGGAGATCCTGTTTGTTGTGCCTCAGTGACATTATCCGTATTTGAAATGATGTGATGCAGATAAACCCAAGGCATGATTAGAGTTTGAAATCCTGAATCGCAGACCGGAGTGACTTTTACTTTTTCTGAGAGGCAAATACAGGGAGTGAACCCTTAGCTTCTCCTCATCCTTATGGCCAAGTCGTCTGAATGAGCTGCGAAGAGTCTGCTTTTAATACCTCGGAACAACTGGGTTCTGAAACCATGTCATGACTGGAGATTTTATAGTGTCCCTTAGTGTAAAATAAAACATGAAGGGACTTCAGGGAAGCCTGTCTGTCTGTGGATGTGACAGCAGGCCTCGCTCGGCTGTGTGGTAGGTGAAGGCCCAGGGCCTTCGTGGTCCCCTTCGTGGTCCTGCTTGTCATGTTGCACTGGTCAGCCGCTCCCAGCCGTTCCCTCTCAGAAATGCATGTTGCTGGATTCACCTTTGGTCAAACTCAGCAGGTGTTTATTATCGCTTTAAATTCTGCTTGGAAAGAGGCAGAGTACTAAACCTATTCATTTATTTCAAAAGTATACATGAGATTCAATGGTGGACGCTAATGAAAGCGGGCCCATGGCCCAGCCACCCCAAAATGTACAAATTAATTGGGAGACAAGATCTTGAAACATGAAAGAATCAAATAATGGAAAAAGATGGATGTGGTTGCGTAGGGAAAGGGATGCTATGTGTGCATGTCATTCCAGGACCGCAGAGCGGGGAGAACGTGTTCTGGTGGCAGGTGGCAGGAAAGGTTGACTCGTATTTGACTCGAGAGCTGAAGGCTGGGCAGCGTTTGCATCCGAAGTGAGGAAGGGCCGTGGCTTTGTCGCGATGGGGGACAGCACAGGAGCAGAGAGGTAGGGCGGGCGTCTTTGGATGCCCAGTGGCCACGGCTAGTGACAGAAGTACGTCCACGTCAGTGGCTCCTGCAGTGATTTGACAGCAGACGCTGTGCTTCTGAGTCTGGTGTCCAGTCGTGATGCTAAGGGTGTGAAGGACGTGCGGGAAGGAGAGGGAGGCAGCCCGAACCATGTGAGGAGCGGTCTTCTGGCAAGTTGGGGGTCAGTATTTGTCCCCACGCTGCCGCTTCGCTCTGTTGTAGCGACGGAGGATGAGGCATTTTATTTCTCCTCCTGTGCTAGATGAAGTTGTCCGGCAGGTTGCTTGCGAAGTCCCTTCCAAACCTGGGATTTTGTGACTTGGTTTATAGCAGGCCATGGGAAGGGGCTTCTGGATAAAAACGAATCTTCAGTCACCTTTTAATTTGTGCTGTTCAAGTGACCTCTTATTACGCGCGATAGAGATGGAACTGTTCACCTCACACTCTGGAAAGACAGGAGATGTTCTAGAGGCCACTGCATTTTGCCCTTTCAGACTAACTGGACTGTTAAGTTTAGCAAGCTGATGTAAGATTTCCCTTTTGGTTACTCTGCAAGAAGAATGAGGTTACTTTTACTCTTTTTATATAAGAACCCTTTGAGAATAAAATGGCTTTAATGTTTCATGGGTCAAACAATTTTGAACAGCCTGGAGTGCATTATTCTTATCATGGCTTAGCAGGTGTCCCTGAGCCAGAAGATTCTCTAAATATTTAATGTGAAGCTCAAGAGGACTGGTCTGTTTTTTTCCTCTTGGACCAGTGACATCCTTGGTATTTATTAAGAAACATACATGTATTCAGATTTATAAAACTTTATTATCTAAATTTGGTCTACTGTCAGCATGAACTAACATTTATTGATCATCTACTGTTTCTCTGGCATTGCATTATGCATTAGGGGTCCTGCATATTAAAGTCTTTTTTCTCAAGGACTCTGAAATCATTCTTTTTAGGTTAGAAATAGGAACTGAAACTGTGGAATAATAATAAATCAATGACACAATAGTCCATTGCAAGGTTTATATACTTTTACCATCATTTGATATATTGTATTCATCTACCTATATACAATTATCTCATTATATATTCAGTTTATTCTCCTATTATTTAAATGTGGCAGCTGTCACTAACTTGGCTACCAACCACCTGCTGTGTTGTACACATCTCTATACACTTCATTCTACAACCTGGAATATATCTAAAAATATTCAGAAGTAACTGTATCATCATTAACTAGTTATAGACAGCGACAGTCTCACAGAAATATAACATGAAAGCAAAATAATGACTTGTGAGGGAGACGCCTGAAATTAGCCCCCGATTCTGCGTCTGACCTAGGAGGTCTGCGTGGAGGCAAGAGGGCATAATTTCTCTTGCGTAAGTGCAGTGCTGTGACAAACTTCGGCCCACCAATCAGTAACTTCCGTCGGAATGAGGACGAGCATCAAGGGAGGTGCTCCTTCCTCTGTGGAGGATACAGTGTGGGAGCGAATGAGTCCCATGCCCTCTGTTCTGTGAGTCTAGGAGCCGTCACTCTAAGTTACCAGCCTGTCTTTAAAACCAGTGATATGGGGATGAAAAAAAATCATTCTTCTGTGGGTCAGTGGTGAGTATCCACCAGCCAGATTCAGCTGCCTCCTAATTTTTACAGTTCTTGTATCCTTATTGAAATCGCTCTTTTTGAGGCTTTCAACACTGTCGGCTATTTTTCTTAAACAAAATTTCTCCCTGTCTTAAAATAAACAAGCCCTCATTAATAACATTAGAAAATACAACTAAAAAATAGAAGAGGATACTGACCCATAATGTTACCACTCAAAGCAAGTGCCACTTAACAATATAGCATGTAGCCTAGTCTTTCCTTTCCAAGCATACATATTTTAAAAGGTGAGCATGCTCTGCATACTTTTTTTAAATTACTTTTTTCATTAAACATGTTATTTAGCATTTTTCATGTGATCAAATATTTTTAATCGGTATGAAGAGCCACAATTCAGATCTGTGCAAAAAAAGGAAAATACTTCATAATTGCATGGGTTCTCCTTGATTCCGAACCTTTTTTTTCTGTCTTTCCTTCCTCCTTCCCTCCCTTCCTCCCTCCTTCCTATCTGGGCTCAGCCGCAAAGAGCTTACTGAGTCTTCAAGTTATTCTTGTCTTTTCCAATTTAAATCTCAGGCTCTTTTTGGCAGTCAGATTTAAGCACCACTAACTCCGGTACTGCTCAGGGTTTGCTCCCTAATTTCTCCCTCTTCTAAAGAGTGCTTCCCGCCCTTGTTCATGCTCGCTCTGATTTCAGGTGCTCCTGCGCTCTGCAGTGTCCGGGAAGGATGGGGAGTGTGTGAAAGTTACCTGACGAGTGAGTGGTGGGTAGGATGTGCCTTTCACCCACAAGTTCCCTCTCTGCTGCTCTCGTCACTAGTGTCTTTGCCTCGTAGGTCACTGACATGGGGGACAGTTGCTGCAATCACTGCCCAGGGCCAGTGGAATGGGTGGGGGGCTCCACTGATGTCCCAATGGAATGGTCTGTGTCCGTCTGCGGTCTCTGTGCAGCTGCTGATGGCTCTTGGCATTGATAGACCTGCTGGGGCTTTAGAGCACATGACAGTGGGTGAGGCTGCAGAAGAGGCTGTGACAGGCCCTGGAGAGGTGAGCATGCAGGTTACATAAAGTCGGCGAAGGACGGTGACTGATCAGGGCTCCTCTCGGGAGCGGCAAGGCCGTGGGTGAGGCTGGGCTGCAGAGGGGGCGGTGGAGGAACTGTCGGGTTCCGAGACCTTTTCTCAGTCCATTGTCGTGGTGGGTGACGGTGGGTGAGGTGCGTACTTGCTCCAACCTGATGGGTCTCAGACTTCTCGTGATCTCTGCTGAAAGAGGTGACAGATGTGGAATCTATGGAAGAGGACCCTACTGAATTTTATGAAAAATCCTCATGATCAAGTGAAACTCATGTTTTATAAAAACTTCTTGTGAGTTTAAAACATCAGACTGCTGATAAAAGTGATCTTTTTGGGGTTGTAGAAGCAATATTACTGCTTGAAATCAACTATTTAAGAAGGCTATTAAAATTTCACTAGTTTTAATAAAGAAATAAAATGTACTATCTTTAATAACCATTTATTGAGGATGATGGTATTTTACCTTGAGAATTATGCGGGAACAAGGTTTATGGTTCTTGTTCTTTATCAATAACATTATGGTTATTTTATCACCATGGGTTGGCACAGTATTTAAGGAGGTATTCAGTCATTTTATAGCTGAAGGATCGAAGGTTCAGAGAAGTTAAATGTTATAGTCAAGATTTGAAGCCAACTGTGTTTTGGGTCCAGGCCCTTACAACAGAGCGTGCGCTCATGCTTGTTGAGTGTTTTCTTCTGAACGACCTCGATTGCAGAGGTAAAGATTGAGTTTAGCTTTATTAATGCTCCTCGAAGCTCCCAGAATGTCAGAGGTCATCTTAGCCAACAACACTTGCTGTAAATTTATGGTATAGTGATTCGTATATCGTACTGATCCTCAGAATCCACATGCCCTTGGTGTCCTGCAAAGGAGGGGTTTAAAGGAATGTAAACTCCTGTTCACTAGAAATCTCATGGTTTCCTCGGAAAGCAGACGGCCATGAAAACTTGATCAAAAGGAACTTGGAATAAAGGATACAGTAAATAAACCTCTTTGGGTGTTTGTGATGATTTTTCTTAAGTATACCTTGATTTTTTTGACTAAACATTTTCATATTTGATAATGTGCAAAAATGTATGCAATGGGCATATAAACTATGTTAGCAAATTCTCAAAACGAGCCTATTCCCCCAGCCGTGAGCTGGATACTGCTGAGGCTCACGAGGGCTCCCCCAAGCCTTCCTCCTGCCTTCCCCACAGAAGAAAACACCATTGAGGACTGGTGTTTACCATTTCCTAGCTCTGAAGACAATGTATCCCTATAAAAATATCATGTTTATTTTTTTCATGTTTCTGAATGTTATAAAAAAGGTATTATTCAGTGTCTGGTTTAGTGCATCCTGTGTTTTTTCCTACATTATCTTTTATAGATTTGCTTGTGTTCCTTCCTTTTGACAGTTCGTTTCAAATAGTATTATATAACATAGATATAATATAGATATAAACATATATGTATTTGCATAATGTTGAATGAAATTATAATAGTGGATAATTTGTCTCATATCTCTTTTATTTACTTATCTTTCTAACCTGTTTTATTTTCCTCACAGCTCTCTATATAACACATTTGTACATAATTTGCACTATAAATGAAAATTTTGTATATATTTCAAGTGCACAATATAATGGTTTAATATATGTACATATTCTAAAATGATTAATTAATGTAAACTGTACTTTAAAAAGAAATATTTTTAATGTTTTTCCATTTAAATTGGCTCGTCACTCTTAATTGAATTAAGTTCCTTTTTATTCCAAGTTTCGAGAGTGTATTTTTTAAAAATTCTGAGCAGCTTTGAGTTTTATCAAATCATTTTCTGTATCTATTGAAAAGACAGTATTTTTTTTTTTAATAGGTAAATGTGGTATCTTACCCTTATAGCTTTTTAAATGTTAAACTTGCTTCCATTCTTGGACAAAAACTAATTTGGTCTTAATGTATTATTTCTGAAATACTAGTAGGCATTCAGTCTTCCAATATTCTCTTTAGTAATTTTTCTACTATATTCATTTGTGAAGGGCTAAAATTTTTCTCTTTCTGTCTTTGGTGTTAGGATTATACTAATCTTACAAATAAGTTATCTAAGTCTTACCTCTTTTTTTATTCTGTGCAAGAGTTCATAAAATTTTAGAGGAGTTTGTTCTTTGAAAATTTAATAATATTCATTGGTTAAACTTTCTGAGCCTGCCAGTTTCTTTTTATGAAAAAATTTAACTCCTGATTCAATTGCTTTATAATTAGGAAAGGACTAAGCCTTTTTATTTAATCTTGAGTCAGTTTTTGCTGTTATATTTTCTTGACATTTAGTCATTTTCTGTAAGTTTTCAAATGTGTTAGGATAATTTTTTATTGTGTTCTCATCCTTTTTTTCCCCCTATCATCTCTGTGGTATTTTTTTTGCATTTCTCATACTGTTTATTTGTCTTTTTAATTTTTTTCAGTCATGTCACTGAAGTTTGTCTGTTTTTATAGTTTTTTTCAAGTGATTAATTTTAAACTTTCTATGTTGAAATAAACATACTTCTAAAAAGCAGCAGTAATAGCATAGAGAACATTTGGTTTATCATTCAATCACCTCCTCCCCACCCATGCACAAACACAAACAATTTATTTTTTCGGAAGCATCTGAAGGCTGGTTGCATATACCGCACTTACTTAATTCTTAAAACATTGGTGTGACTTTCCTAGGAACAAGGACATTCTCTTCCATGGCCACAGTATAGTATCCAATTCAGGAGACTTCATATAATAGTTTGATTTAATCTATAATCCACATTTCATCTGTAGAACTTGTAAACTCGGCTATTGTATTTTTATTCGACAATTTCTATTCTGCTTTTTTGAAGTTTGGCCATGTTGATTATTCATTTTTAAAAACAGCTTTATTAAGTTAGGGTTTAGCTGCTCTAAGCTTCATCCCCTGTGAGCGTGGAGTTCGCTGACTTGTAGGAAATGCATCCTGTCATGCAGTGCTCCCCACGACCCAGACGTAGAACACATGTGTCAGCTCAAACGCCCCTAACCTCTCTTGCCCCACCCGAGTCCTGGCTCTGCCCGCGACTGCCTCTGTCTACTCGGAACTCCTTCCTTTGCTGTGGCCCTCAGGCTCATCCCGCTTCTCATGCCAGTGGCCCCAAGACTCAGTCTCCTGAGGCTTCTTTAATCCCTTTCCAGGTTCCGGCGTTAGTGCAGGGGTCTCAGGTTCACTTCCCCTCTCAGGCAAGGGGCCTAAAAGCTCAGTTTCCTGATGTCAGTGATGTACAAGCATTTATATTCTTGGGCAGCATTGCCTTTGGATTGCTTATAGCTCATTTCCATTCAGCTCAATGTTCTTTGTTTTGGTTCTTTGTTTGAGATTCCCCTTATGTTTCCATAAACCATCAATATATGGAAAAATATGTTACTTACCTAGGATTTAATTTTATTATGAGAGAAGCCCTCAAAATAAGTAGCCAATAGAATGTTTGTAATAGTGATACCGAATTTCTTCAAAGACCATTATTTTGTATTTCATTTAACTAGAAAAATATACCTTAACATTTTAAAAAACAAAATTAATTTTTCTGTAGAAAGATTAGTAGATTACAATGTCGACAATAAGCTGAGCAATAAGTATTTGCCAAGTGATTGGTTTGACCTTAAATAATAGAAAAATTTTAGTTTCTACTCATTCATCAGTCCTCAAAACAGTACAGTAGTCCCTCTCTATATCGTGGTTCACTTATTGCGGCCTCACTGTATTGTGGGATTTTAAAAAATATTATATTTAATTATTTATCGCGGATTTTTCACTATATCGCGGGATTTTGCGGTCCTGTATACGTATGTTGTTAAAGTTACGTAGGTTTAATAGAGTAGAATATGTTTAAGAACGTACATAGTGTTTGTAAAAGTGTGGAAAAGGTTAATAAGGGACTGGGAATGGTTTATAAGTGTGTGGGAAGGGTTTAAGAAGCCTCGAAATATATTTAAATACTAAAATAAATGTAAGATCCCTACTTCACAGAGTTTCACCTACCGAGGGAGGATCTAGAACATAATACCCGCGATAAGTGAAGGAATCCTGTACTGTTAAGTGCTTGGTGATTTTCTTCCTCGACTGTGATTAAGGCCTTGCTAAGCAGGGGCACTCGACTGTGCTCACAGACTGCTGATTTGCTTTCTTAAGGTACTTTGCTCACAAGCAGGGTTTATGGATGTGATCTATGCTCTGAAGCCCAAGAAAAATGAAATATGAAGGCTCCTTATAAGGTAGAGCAGTTACAATTTCACCCTAAACCTATGGTGAATAAATACTCTAATTATTAAATGTTCTACTTCAGTGATAATACTAATGAAAAACTGTTGATTTAATTAAGAAACCAAAGTATTTTTGCTGAAATATCTAAACTTTTGTAAGAGAAAAACAGGGGAAAGAAACTTAAAATGACCTTTTATCATTTATAAAGCAAATCAGGCTTACTTGGCCCACGTACCAGTTCCTTTTAATAAATGTTGACTCTCTCTGGGCCCTAGTGTGTTGGACTGGAGGGTGTCTAAGGTGACCAGCTAGGCGCAGCCAGTGACAGCCAGGTCTGGCTGGAATCAGAGCCCTGCACTGCTGGCTAAGTGAGCGTGGACCAGCTACCTCGCCTGGCCAGCCTTGGCTTCAACGTAAGAAAGTAGGGATAATAACAGCCTGACTTTACCGGGGCGCTTGGAGGGGTAAGTGCAATGCTGCATGGAAAGTGCTTAGCAGAGTGGGTGATACAGGGTTGATGTTGAATGAATACTTATTAAATGTTATCGTTGGTGTTCTCTGGTTCAGGGAACTTACGCCAAGTCGGCCGTAGGCCTGGATCTCCCTGCTTCCTGTGAGGCAGCGCTGTGCACCTCCTAATTGCCTGAGAGAAGTGAGAGACCTTATAAAGACTTTCTGGAGTAGCGGAATTTTGAATAGTTCATTACTGATGTGGTGTTGCAACCACCACATTGAGGAGGGGTTTCCATAGCTTAACTGTGGGAAGCATTATCTGCCACCAGAACTAAGTGAGTCAAATGATTGTAATTCAGAAGGAAAATTTAAACATTTGGGTCAACATTGTTTCCTTGTGTAGACATAACCAGATGTTGGCATTAAGAGATTAAGATAACCAACTCTATTCATCTTAGTTAAATGAAAAACCTGTACATCTCATTATACTCTCCTGATTTCTTGGAGGCCTATGACCAGTGTAATGTGAGTGTAGGCCTACTGTTCATTTCCCAACACCATTCAGTGGCTGGAATAGAGTACTTGGTTCAGCTTTGCACTTATATTCATTTCAGACCTCCATGAAGCTTTGACAGAAACATTTCAGAAAAATGTGACAAGAAAAGTTTTAGAATACCAATCTTGATAGCGCTGGGACTTGGATAGAGAGTGGTTCTCTCCTAAAGGGGTTGGTAAAGGCAAAAACGGTTTCTATATATAAGATTTATATATTATATATACGAGGTCTGTCCAGAAGGTATCCATTCATGTCCTATGAAAAATAGAGACATTTATTGAAGAATATGCAAGGTATAAGAAACATTGTACATGAGACAGTGATGCCTCAGTCCCCTTCAAAGTAGGCACCTTGGGACCTCACCCAGATCTCCCAATCGCCATCAGCTGCCCTGTTTTATTTTCCTGAATCCCATGAGAGTCTGAAATCTCTGCCCTTCCAATGGTAATTTTAATTTTGGGAAAAGCCAGAAGTCACAGGGTGCTAAATCTGAACTGCAGGGGGACTGAGTCACCTGAGTAGTTTGATGTTTTGCCAAAAAACTCTGCATGAGACCTGATGTGTGAGCAGGTGCATTGTTGTAATAAAGCTGCCAATCACCAGTTTCCCATAACTGCAGCCTTCTGGATCATCCAAATAGTTTCCGCAGAGGAATGCTCAAGCTAAATGCAAAATTTGATGTAGATTCTTTTCTCTACTTGCCCAGTCATTTTGAATGCGATGGCCACACAGTACACATACTCACTCAATGGTGTCTACTGCCTCCAATGACAAGTACAGTGAAGTCGTCATTGTTCACACATGCGCATTCCAGTCTATTCTCCTTGGCTGCCAGGTTACACTGATGTCGTGCAAACTGCCCTCATTACAGTGATCCCTCACTTATTGTGGGTATTACGTTCTAGACCCCCCTGAGATACGTGAAAATCTGCGAAGTAGGAACCTTACATTTATTTTAGTATTTACTGTACACTACTGCAAAATCCCACGATACAGCGAAAAATCTGCAATAAATAATTAAATATAATATTTTTAAAAATCCCACGATACAGTGAGGCCACGATAAGTGAACCACAATATAGAGAGGGACTACTGTATATTAACAATGGCTGGACTTTTTCTGGACAGACTTTGATATATAAAATATATGTATTAATATGTATATCAAATATAAATATATAAAAGATTTTTATATAATTAGGTTATAGTACATAATATTTTATATACGTGTGTACATATACACATATATGCATATATGTATATATACAGATCTATCCATCTGGCACAGGAAGTAGTTTTTTGAACAGTCAGGTTGAAGTTATTGAGAGCCTTGTGATTGCCAGGTAATTGACTTCACTTGTGGGCCAAGCCAAATTGCATTGAGTTAATCACAAATAATAGTCTCAAGCACCATTGCATCATGTGAGTAATTATCTCACATGCACAATACTATAATTAAGACTCTAGTTCTGAGTCGTACTTAACCAATTTGGTTTTGCTTCTTGCTAAGTGAGGCATCTCAAGTGGCTTCAGCTTAGCAGCTAACACTGTGGGGTCGTCACCGTGGGCTTGAAAAGAGGAAACATGCTGCTGGCCCATAGAATGATTAATGAGCGTAGTCTTACAAGACGGGCAGATGGAGCACCTCAGTGAGGCACAGAATGATGCATCGACAGGAGGAAAAACTGAACCCTGCCAATGACCAGTCTCTGAAGCCAGTTCCTAGAAAGTACCATGAGCTTCTATTTTTACCCCAAATTCTGATGGCTTTTGAAACTCCCAGTGGATCTTGGACGTTTTTGTGTATAGACCCCAATGATTTTTTTTCAATGGTAAAAGAGGTATGCTCCCTGGTGGGGGTTCCCGTCCTCTTTTGGCTTCTCTCCCTACTTCGTGCAGCGTGTGGTGGACTGGACGGAGTAGCTGGGTTGTTACCTGGCTCCTTTACTGAGCAGCTAGGTGATGTGGGTGAGCAATGCAGCTCTTCTGAGTCTTGGTTCCTTATGTGGAAAAGGAGATTATTAGGATAGTTGTGTGTTTTTTTTTTTAAACAATGAGGTAATTGGGACTAGCATGGACACAGTATAAAATAATGAATGTGAAATATTTTATGCAAATAATATTTTTAAAATACTATACCATCAGAGGAGATGGGGGAGGGGAGTTGGGGGGAAATAAGGGGAAGGGACTAGTCAAGGAACTGATGTAAATGACCCACAGACATGGACAGCAGGGTGGGGACTGACTGTGGGAGGGGGGGGAGGGGGCAGGACAGGGGAGAGCAAGAGGGGAGAAATGGGGCAGCTGTAATAGAACAACAATTAAAAAACAAACAAAAAAAAAGCCCAAACAAAACAGCAAAAATAAATGCTATACCATAATTTTATCTGTCTGTCTAATTAATTCACATCCCTATGCACTCCCAGGCCACCCATCCCTTGACTTTGGCCCTCTGACCCCAATCCTGCTTCTATCCTGCCAGCCCAGGATACACTCCCTAACCCTAGTTGTGTATGGTGTGAGGGATGAGTCAAGGTTTTTGTGTTTGTTTGTTTTTAATAGATACACAGTTATTCCAGAACTATGTATTGATAATATTATTCTTTTCCCATAGAATATCCTTGATAGCTGTAAAAAATCAATTAATCATATCAATGTGAGTCTATTTCTGCACTCAACATGCCCACTTATGTCAATACCATACTTTCTTGACCACTGTAGTTTTAAGAAAGTCTGCAAATCAGATTGTGTATGTCCTCAAAATTTGCCTTTCTTTGATAAGATTGTTTTAATTATTCCAGATCCTTTGAGTTATATATATATTTTAGAAGTGACCTACCAATTTCTCCCAAAAACCTATTGAAATTTTTAATACAATTGCATTTAATTATAGGTCAATTTGAGGGAAAATTTCCATCTTAACAGTATTGAGTCTTTTAATCAATAAATGTGATATCTCCATTTTCAAAGGTATTTTAAAACTTCTTCAGCAATGTTTTTAGTTTTTATTGTACAGGTCTGAATATCATTTATTAATTATTTTACTTTTTATTTATATATTTTTAGTATTGCATTTTATTGTGGATGGAATCCTAAAAAATTGCAATTTCAGGTTGTTGCTAATACATAAAAGTACAACTGATTTTTATGTATTGATTCATTATCCTGTGGCCTTGATAAATCCACATTTTTTAAAAGCTGTCTATGTGTAGCAGTTTGTTGTCTGCATAAAACAAACAAACAAAAAACTTTTATTAAAAAAAATTGTGTGTGTCTTTTATTTCTTTTTCCCCCCTTATTGCACTAGCTTGGACCTTTAGTAAAATACTGACTGTAAGTGGGGATACAGAGATGCCCCTGTTTTTTCCTTCTCATAGTAGTCTAAAAGCATTCTAGTTCAATTTAATTAGCTGTAGGTTTTTCCACAAATGCTCTTCGTTTGGCTGAGAAAGTTCCCTTTTGTTCTTTGCTGAGAATTTTTAGCGTGAATGGGTATTAGATCTTGTTGGATCCAGTTTGCTTATATTTTGTTAAAGATGCTTACAGTCATTTTAACATAGGATTGTGGGTTGTAGTTTTCTTATGGTGTCTTTATCAAAGTCGTAATGGCCTAATAAGATGAATTAGAATTTCTGTCTCCATGTCTGTTTTCTGAATGATTTTTGTGCTGGATTGGTGTTATTTCTTGCTTACATGTTTGGTAGAATTCATCAGTGAAGCCATTCGGGCCTGTTCCTTCCTGGCCACTCCAGGCTCCCTCACACCCCTTGGTGTTTCACCCTGTTACTCAGTGTGTAAGGAATCTTCTCAGTTCCCAAAAAACAGACCTTCCTGACTCCTGGAAATCACCCTATTACATGCTCTCCGAGGCTGCTATCATTTTTATCACATAGTTAACGTGTTTGATGGCCTCTCTCCTAATGTGGAGGCTCCATACCCAAAACCTGGGTCTGTCTTGTTCACCACTGGCTTCATCAACAATCTCTTTCGGGATACCAAGCACAGACCGGCTCTCAATAAACTTTGTTTATGAATGAATGTAAAGAAAAATAATTTTGTACTTATCTTATTGAATTTATGTGGTGTTTTTGATTCACTCTATGACCACTGAGATTAGGGCAAATCACAATATTACACTATCAGGCTAATCCAGAGGTTGTCACGGTAAAGTATGGTAAACTGTTCCAGAGTCTTCCCTCCTCTGCACTGCCTCCTGGTTGCAGACAGGCCTCTCTGTTCCTGGCCCAGCTGTGTAACCTTTCCTCTTCTCTTTCTGATGTTATAACTCTCATTTGGGGTTGGGTAGGAAGTTGTGGAAGAGTGGAAATACCTCCCACCATTTGGAAACTTCTGCCAGGTAGTCCTTGACAGTTTTCCTTAACATCTTTATTCTCTGTAGACACAATTCAATTTTCATTCTGTTCACTGTGGAAATTTCTTCTGTTAAGGCTTAGCATATGCCATTATCTACTGAACAGCTAAAACACACAGACACTGACATTAGCAAATTCCACGTATTAGCTGTGTGACCTTTAGTAGATTTCCAAACCCTCACCTGTAAGATGGTGGGAATGATTGCATCTACTACACAGAGTATAAAGTGCTTAGAAGAATGTTTGATACTTATTAAAAACTTAATAAATGTTAGCTTACATTTAAAATCTAGGTCTCTAGTCAGTTTCTCTTGCCCCACTCCCCAGTTATAGGACCTAACTGTCACTTAATGGAACAGAATAAGAAATCTTGTGGGATAGGAATCCATATTGTGATCCTTCAATTAGGTTACACATTTTCTTAAAGTAGGCACCATGCCCTATCACAGTGCCTAGTATAAAAACATGTATTTGTTAATAGGCTTTCTTTAAAAATATTATATAATTTCTACTTTTTATTCAAACTTTCCTTCAATAAGTTTAATTTAGTGCATTTCTCCTTTCCCACCAGACACCTCCAAATTAGTTTGAATTAGAGTAGACTAATGTCAGGGGTCATACCTTTAATTAGCACTAAATAAGGCAGTTATTTACCATTAATAAGCAAGGAAAACATGGACTAAGCTGACTCTGGGACCTGTGGGCTCTTTAAAGTCTCCCGGCTGCTGGGCCTTGCCAAAATTCAACTTATTAAAATGTTTAAAATATCAAGGATCATGAGACAGCCTTGGTATCAAAGCAAGGCCAAACAAAACAAAAAGAAACATGGAAAAAAGAGATTTCAGCTTCAAATAGGATAACCAGCTGCTGTGAATACCTTTCAATCAGTCGGAGTTATGAATCAATCACACAGCATATAGCGGTTGGGTAGAGGTGAACAGAAATTAGGTCAATCAATTGAACTATTTTAACAGGCCAGCCCCGAGTGCAAAAGGAAAAGGAAAAAAAAGAACTTAACTTGGTATGCTGGCCTCTGTTGGACAGGAAGCTGAAGTCAAGTGTGCTTTTCTGTCATTAAGTTGATTCGCATTGAACAAATGTGGAAATTTTCTGTCTCCATAATTGGTTGGTGTCGTACCGACAGGACCTACTTTACTTTTATTGCCACTTTTCACTCCTCTCGGCAGTGGGAAGCCCTCGGAGCTGAAGCGGGAGAGGAATAATAAAGAGGTTGTGCGTGGTTCTCTCTGGTCTCTGACTCTTCAGTTCTCTGTAGGGGAGCGGTGCTGGCTGAGAAGGGAAGGGACTTGCGGAACCAAAGAGAGAGACAGGGGCATCTGTCGGAACCCCACCTCCTTGGGTTGCTTTAATCAGGGTGAAGCGCTTACGAGGGAGGAAAAGATTTTTCTCTACCTTTCTAGGTTCTTTCAGCTGGTCTAACGATGAAATCAGATGAGACAGATTAATAAGAGAAAGTAACCACATTAATTACATACATAGGTATGGGAATCCCACACACGTGAGAGAGTCAGAGACCCCCACATACATGAGAAGTTCAGAGACAGAAAGGGAAAGCAGGGTATATATGTCATCCTGAGCTATGGAATGAAGGAAGGCACCCAGGGGCTTCAGAGGACAGGCGAGTAGTTTGCAGAATTCTAAGAACAGATGGTCAGTAATTAGATGTTTGCCCAGCCATCTAGATAGACCACGAAATGTTATTTCTGGTGATCACTCTTATTATGGGCAAGGCCTCTAATTTAAATTCTTTAAGGGAGAGGCAAGGTCTCAATCGCCTTCAGCTCAAAATAATCCACATGCCCAAGTGGCATATCCTGGGGAGGCCATCCTGAACCCTGTCAGCTCGTGGGAAATAAGAATGATTTTCCACCTTCTGTTTTCCCTTATATGTTAGTTATTATGTCTTTTTTTCTGAAATTAAGGGAAACATTTTCATTTTTCTTTGTAACTCAAATCTAAAATGGTACTTTTATTTTTAATTTTTTTCTTCAACTCCCTTTCTATGACTTACATGAGTTGTGTGCTTTTAAAAAAAAATATAATTCTACATCCCCTCCCCATGACCATTCAATTTTCTCTTCCACCGTATTTAAATATATTCTCAGAGAAGGTGATAAGGATGGTCAAAAAGTAATTTTGTAATCTCTAACTTCAAGTAAATCATGGAAGATTAACTTTATCTTTCTAGAAAAAATGGAATAGTGCATGAAATGGGCAATTTGAATATTTTCAGGAGAAGAGGGTTCTTGCCTTACTTGGTTGCTTTAAACCAATCGGAGAGATAAAAACACACAGAACACCGCCACCCCCCCCCCCCCCCCCCGCCAGCTTTCCTCCTAGCGGTACTCTCTCCTTTCTGAACTACACACTGACAACATAATGAACACATAGCGCTGCTGTCAGAGGAAATGTTTGAGCCCCTGGGAAATTACAGGCTGCGCAGAAATGACTTCAGCATTCCATTACTTCTTGCTGCATTTAGAACCCATAAGCCACCTGCCCTTCAGGTGTTATCTGATCGGTTGAATAGCTTGCTCTACAGCCCCACGTAGGACCCCCAGCGTCCTCCCCTACAGTCCCGCTCAGAGAAATGCAGCTTCAGCGCCTCGCCACGCCCTCCCTCGGTGCTCTCCTGTCTGACTCAGCCTTCGCGGGCGCTATGGACACAGTCACAGGCCTGTCTCCGGTGTTTGGGGAAGCCTCACTTTTGTGACTGCAGTTCCCCAGTCATGGGCTGCTGTCTCTGTGAGCTATGCCGCTCTGGCTTTGAACTTGTGTGCCCTCTTACTCCTAGAACAAGCTGTTTGGACGTGAATCCACAGCCCGACTGAAAGCCCTTTGCTGTCAGACACGCATTGAACTTCAGAACGGTTCTACAATTGCATCCACAACCCAAAATAAGTAAATTAAGATACCAGGGCTGCATGACCATAGTTATGCGTGGTCTCCTCACAAGGAGACCCCTTTACGTTTGTGTCCTCAGGAGCACTACCCTTGCCTTTCTGAGCTCTTGGTCAGCACCCTGGTTCAAGGGCACCAAGTACGGCCTGCCTCAGCCAGGGTCCTGGCAAGAAACTAACGGCGCATTGAGTGTGTGTAAACGGAGGGGAGTTTGATAAAGTGTTTATTTGCTAAGATATGGGAAACCATCAGGGATGGTGTGGTACCTCAGGGATTTTGGAGTGGCCACTGTTATACCACTAGGTCTGAGGGAGAAGGAGAGAGAAGGTCCTGGACCTCAGTGAGAGGTGAGCGGGCATGAAGCAGGAGCTGTGACCTTCTAATAGAACAGGTCACGGACAGCCTGCGGTAACCTTTCAGGCAGGGAGCTGAAGGAATACAGCGTGGGCAAAAGTAGGTTCACAGTTGTTTGAATGGAAATAATTACAATAATTAATAACTAATAATATAAGAATAAATTATTTTTGCGCATTCACAACTATAAACCTACTTTTGCCCCCTGGTGTATACATCAAGCTCACTCTCCTGCTTCCCCAGATCTCGGTGGGTCCTCCCCATTGGCTCAACTTAATAGGAAATCTAGCGGGAAAGGGGGTGCACTCAGCCTCAGGTGAGAGGGCAGGTGGAGACTTGGGGAGGGTGGTCCCGAGGGCGAATGGAGGACATCCAGCTCACTTCCTGAGAAGGACAAATATGCTGTACATGGTGCTAATGGTTCCCAAAGGTTTGTTTCTTAGCGACCTCCCTTGATCCCCACTTATTCTTTAAGCTGCAGCCAACGTATTAGAGTCAGAGCATAGCTGATTCTATCACATTCTTACGGAAGGACTTAATGGCTCATTCCATAGGGCATGAAGTCCAAGTTCTTCATCATGGAGTTCAAGGCCACATGAATTTCCTTTCCAACTATGTTTTGAGCCTTTGCCAACCACCTCCCTTTTACTCCAGTCTATTTCTTTAACCTGATAGTGTCTCGGACTTTCCCCTCATCCCATTCCTTCATTCACTCTATTCCATTCATCTAGGTCGCTCGTATGTAGCTCTTGATAACTTCCTTCTTCTTTAAGATAAATCACAAACATCACATTTCCGTGAAGCTGCCGTCTGTCGTCCTAGTCAGAAATAATCCTTCTCTCCAATATGCTGCCATGGCATTTTTGTGTGTGTGTTTTCCTGTAACATTATAACACATTCTGTCTTATGATTAATTGTGGATATGTCTGCGCATGTCTCTTGGTAGACTGTGAACTGTACCACACTCACGTTGAAGCTCTGAGTCTGATTAGAAAGAATTCCTATTCACATGGAAAGAATTGTATTGGGTTGAGATATGCCAGGGGTGGCCAGAGATGGTGGAATTCATGGATGAATCCAGGCTGTGTCTGAGTAGGTAGAAAGAGGGAATAGACAGCCATGTTTGTCTGAGGAGCAGGTGAAGATCCGAATACAGGAAAAAAAGAAACCAAAGGGAATCAGCTTTTGGAATAGCTCTGGAAACCAACCGTGAATGTTAGAACAGGAATAATGTGCGAGAGTACAACTCCCTGACCGTGAACAGAGTTGCGATGTCTAAAGCTATGCTTAGCATCATCTCTCGAGCTGCCTGTAGTGAAAAGGGTGGGGTCAGGCCATGAACATGAGTTCTTTGAAGGCAGGGGCCGTGTTTTATTCATCTTTGTAATTACCTGTCTCTCCTCCCCCTACACCCCCTTAACATAGTGTCTGGAGTTTAGCTGGTGCAATAAATATGTTTGTTGCATTGACAGGAAATCAGCAGATTTTATTTATATAAAAATATTGTATGGAACGTGAAAAGATATGTGTCCCATAATGATGATATTTTTGGAACAGTGAAAAGATAGCCCACTGTAAACAATTTTCAGAAGTGTATCTATTGTATTTTCAGTGTAGACTCAGGTGAACTTGCCTTCAGTGTGTCTGTATAATTGAGGCACGTTGAATATCTGATGCCTGTACCCATCAAGTCTTATGTAGAGTCTGAGTTACAGGGTGCAGGGAGGAAAGAAGAGAGTGGCTTCGACCACTGTAGTCCTGAACATGATGATGATGTGGGGAACTTTTGCTTGTTTCTCAGATGTCTTCACCCCATGGCGTGTTGGAGGGAGCGGTGTGGGTGTGGGAGAATAAGGATCCCGTAGTTCAGTGCTGCCTGAATCAAAATTGCTGGGAAAAGGTCCTGAGGAAAATGTCAGTTTCTGAACCCCAAGTTATGCTCCTGAATCAGAACTTAAGATGATTTCTGTGAACACTAAAGCTTATAGATCTTTGGGGTGGACCACTGGGGGCCCATTAGAATCACCTGAGGAGATTTTAAAAACATCGATGGCTGAGTCTTCCCTCTCTTCCTTCCACTGAGTCTCATTTGAGGGCCCTGGAGTGGAATTCCCAGCATCCGCATTTTCCAAGCTGCCTGTAGACACAGCACATTTTGTGTGGGTCTTGGAGGCCTGCCACACTGGTTGACAAGTGAGAAATAGACCATCCTGACTCACAGGGGTGGACAGGACAGAGGAAAGCAAATGGGGTGGAAGAAAAAGACCGTAGCCCAGTCACTAAGGGTGGGGGCTCTGGAGTCTGAAGCTTGGGTCCCCATGAGCCTCTGCTCTCAAGGAGCTCCATGTGGCGGGTGTCTCTGCACCCCTTTTGAGGATCAAAATAATGTATACTTCAGAGGTAGTTCTTAGGATTCAGACAAGTTAAGAGAAATAAGTTAATAGAAATAAAATATTCAGAGCCTGTCATATAGTAAAGGCTCCATACATGTTAGCCATTGTTATCATCAGTAATTACAGGACAGAATTATGGTTTCCAAATATGGTAACAAGAAGATATGGCATGGTAAAACGATGTCAAAAGGACTGGAGGTTGTACATATTTGGTGAGACCCAGTGGTCAGAAACAGGAACTGGGATTTTGATTAGGATTGTTCCGCAGAAGAGCTGAACAGCTAGAGCCATCTGCATGAAGCAAGGACGGCTGCAAGGCCATGAGCGCTCAGTCCTGGAAATGTCCCAAAACAAGTTGATTGACCATTTACTCAGAACTTTGTAGAGAAAAGTCACACAAAGGGTAGTGGTTTGGACTATAAATGCAGTTGATCAACCCTGAAAATGCTTTTTAAGTTCTAAAAGCATCAGCCCTGGCTGGTGTGGCTCAGTCGGTAGGGTGCCAGCCTGCGAACCAAATGGTCGCTGGTTCGATTCCCAGTGAGGGCACATGCCTGGGTTGCAGGCTGGGTCCCCAGTTAGGGGCGTGCAAGAAGCAACCTCACATTGATGTTTCTCTCCCTCTCTTTCTCCCTCCTTTCCCCTCTCTGTAAAAATAAATAAATAAAATCTTAAAAAAAATAAATTCTAAAAACAGCAGAGTCCAATTACTTATTATTACTATCATAACTATCTCTTAGATCTAGTCCTTAGAGTCCATATTCCTGTGGTTTGCTCTTAGTTTTTGGAAATCATTTTGGACACTTCTCTTTAAATCTTGTGGGAGGAAGTGGGTAAGCGTAATCACTAAAGGATGATAATGTGTAGATGGCTTTATGGCTGCCATTTATTATGAAATGTAACCATAGCCAGGTCTGAGCAGATGTAAGAGTGGATGCTGCATATTATACACGCCAAAGGCTGCTCAGAAGAACAAAATTCAATTATATGGCAATAAACCACTCTCTCTGATTTTAATTAAATAATGTATTAGATGCAGCCCCTCTTGGGCCCCAGCTCTTAGAGCTATGTCTTCCACCACAGTTTTTTTTTTTTTTTTAATCTCAGGTCCTAAATACAAGCAGGACTTCATTATTCCTCTGGTATTTGTTTGAGAAGGGTGGATGGGGTAACAGGAGAAAGTAAATGGGAATAAAGTTGTGTGTGTGTGCGTGTGCGTGCGCATGTGACTTTTGAATATGTTATTGCTGTGGATTGGATTGTCTCCTCCAAATTCACATGTAGAAGCCCTAGCCCCCAATGTGATGGTGTTGAGAGATGGGGCCTTTGGGAGTGAAGTAGGATGAGGTGATGTCTTGAGTGGGGGGCCCTTCCGTAGGACTAGTAGCTGTTGGTTTGTAAGTTGGCCTCTGTACAAGGAGAGACCAAAGAAAGAGGCAGACCACTCTAGACTGGTAGGTGACAGGTTTACTAAGAAGGGAACTTACATACAGGGTGTATAAGAGTAGAGTTACAGCTGTGAGTATACAAAACAGAGTTTTTTCTGGTATTGCTTTTTATTAATTATTGTATTATATTCCCTGCAAACAGCGATAAACCTGCTTTTGCCCCACCCCGAATAAGGCTTTCCTTGGGTGGCCATAGGAGAAGGAGATCCCCTCACTGGCCCACCAGAAAGAATATGAAAAGTTTATATAGAGGCCTTAACTGGTTCAGTCCGTATACCATCCAGCTGGTCTCAACCCCACATTACTGTCTCAGGGTTGCATCCTATTTTGGAAACTGTGGGAATAGCGTCAGTTGGGACACCTGAAATGTACATATTGCAAGCTGGTGTCAGAATGGAGGTTGGAAAAAAGGAAAGTTAGGAAACATTTGTAAGAACAGAGACAAGTTCTGTGAGATGTTTGTCATGTTCTCATGGCATCGTCTGCTGGGCCAGTTGCCCCTTCCCTACACACCCAAAGCAGTTTGTCATCAGAAGGACAATATGGTGCTTTGCCTATTGTCCTCTGTTTGCCTTGTCTGTTTCGCCAGCTAGACTGTGGGCATGTTGACATTGGGGCAGTAGCGGTTATTTTGTGGTTCTAGGGATAACATGGTGCCTGGAATGTATTATTTGCTTACTGTAGTATTTGCCAAATGGTGGATGAAATGAATGATATGGCCTACCTGCAATTCTGCAAAACAAAAATGAGAGATCAATAACACAGGATTATTGAATACAATGTGTGAGTTAGAGTAGTTATTTTTGGGACTGGAGAGATTGCAGAACACGGATTCAGGCTCCAGATAAACATCAAATTGACTTAGTATTTTTCAAGGTATAGAGAACTTCCAAGGGGAAGGAGGAAGAACTGTCAACAAATAAGTACTCTCAGGGTCTAAATATGGAGCAAGCGGGATGACAAGGATTGGCCCGCAGTAAGCACTCAACTCTGGTGTTTGAGTAAATGGAATGGAGAGTCATATTTAAGATATAACCCTACAGTTTCAAGAGGGATTTCCAAAAAGTACATCGAAATTAAAGGCTATCACGACCTCGCAGAAACCTGATTCATAGTTTTCTAATCAATCTCCCCTTTTCTTAATGAGTCACACGTGAGGATCAGGAGACGCCCTGAAGGTCAGGACCGGTGCTGAGAACCCAGGCAGCGCTCACACCCATTTGTAGGTACACCGCAACCCGGCAAAGATACTGATAGACCGACGTTGCGTCCCGGTGCAAAGGGCTGGTTCTCCTGAGTGACTGGATTTGTTCTGTCGGCGGCACCTGCATCGTAGCCTGTGCTGAAAACAGTCTGCTTCTGTCAGTTGCCATTTTCCAATTACTTGCTAGCACTTCCTTCCCTCTATATCTGTTGAGACAAAATCAAAACAAACAAACAAAAAAAATGCAGAACTTATAGCTCCTAGTAAAAAGAAGACTGTGGAATGCTGAGAACTTGAGGCTTTCATCTGGCCTGTCAGGAAAGACCCTGCGATTCTAATTTGAATTAGGCCAGAGGAGCCCCGTGGAATTTGAGGAGCCGCTGATGAATAAGCTCTGGTTTGCAGGCTGGGCCTCGGCAAGCTTCCTGGAGAGCTCATGGCTTGCTAAGTGGTGAGTACACACGCATTAGAACCTCAGCTCAAGGAGCAGCCCGTTTAGAGGTGATGTAACAATGTGATATTATATATCGAGACAGAGAGAGAGAGAGAGAGAAAATGAGAGAGAATAAGAGCTGGTAGGTCATCTTGACACCCCCGCCAGGGCAGGCTGGTTCCCCACGAGATTCCTTGGAGTGCTTTTTGTCCTGGCTGGCTTTAAATGACCCGGGCAACTGAGCTCCAGCCTCTTCCCTTGAAAGGTCATTTGGCATCTCCTAGGCTTCGCTGTTAGCAAACTGCCCCTTCATGAGCAGCCTAAGTTCTTCTTTGCTCGACTTCATCTCGTTGCTGCTGTGATTCCGTGCCTGTGCACCCCAAACTATCCCCCTTTCTCATGTTCACCCTGGGCCTTTGCTTGGGAAGGTTTTCCCAGGACCTCTTCGTCATTGTCAGGCCACAGAATGGTCGCCACAGTCCTTTAAAACTTTCCACTCGTCCCCCATCCTCGTTTGCGACTCCCCTGTGAGTTCTTCTCTTTGTTCAAAACTTTGCTGACTTGTCAGGGCTGGGAAGAGCAGACTGTATTTCATACTAGACGATGTTCCTGCGGGCACCGCCGGGCGTTCTTCCCCTTCCCCGTGATGGATGCCTTTATGGACGTGGCCTAAAATTGCATCGCTTCTCTTTGCTGCCGAACCGCAGCAGGAAAGTTGAGGCCTGATGTACCATCGGGGGCTCACGCTCTGTTAAACTAGAGGGAAGAGTTGCTTGCCCGGCGGCAGCGATCGGGCCTGGGCATTCGGCCATTCTTCTTTGCAGAAGTCTGCTTTAGGCTCTTTGCCTTGATTACAGTTTGATGAAGGACCGCAGAGAAAAACAAATTGTCCAGATAACCATATTGGAAATAGTAATACTTTGTCCTCTGAAGCAGAGCATGTATTTATTTTTTACCCTGAAATTGCAGTGTGAAGATGATCAAGTGAATGAGCTCTCACTTTACCTGTCCTCCTTCCTGGGAGGAATGAAGCACCCCTTGTTAGAAAAGATATTCTTTCCCTGAAAACTTTGCAGTATCACAGTTTGAAAAGACGGCAAATCAGAGTAAAAGAGAAGCGAGAAGTTATTAAAACTCACCTTTCTTTTGCTCATCAAAGATGACTTCATGCATATATACAGGTCAGACTCCAACTGAAAAGATTCTCAGAAATATTTTGCTGAACTTAAATTATATTTCATGGAGGGTGAATATACACTCAATAAAATAATAGTTAGTACAACATAATCTGACCAATACTACATGGGTGTGTTAGTCATCAGTATTGTTAATACACCCGCAATCACAATATAATGAAGCAAAAGCTATTTGTTATTTATTGCTACCTGTGTTTCTACTTCTTTGCCTCGAAACCCAGCTGACCTCATTTCTTCAATATGAGTTCACTTACGTAATTTTGGGGTTCCATCCTGGATTGATTTGTCTATAATTTGTAGAGCTATGGCATCACTTGAAACAATAGTCAGGAAAAACCTTATACTTATTTTTTTCCTGATTTGCCTTTGCTTACTCTGCAGGCAGGCGAATATTGGGTTGGGACTTAAATCTTCTGGGAGTTCCTTTATAGTAAGAATGGCTGCAACCCAGAAAGCTGGATGATGAAAGCTGACATCCAGGGGTCAGCCTTCACTTAAAATGCCTGACAATATGATTGAAGTATGATCCTGGGCTTTGTTGCTACGTTGACCAGCCGTATGGTACTGAGGGCCACTGGGCCTATGCTGGTCACTCTTGGGTTGTTTTGAGAAGGACAAGCTTTAAGCTTGACCCACAAAGAGATTCAGGTTTCTTGTTAGAGGCGAGGCTAATACATGGCAAACTTGAAAACTGTAAACAGTAGTGAATCTAATGTTCTATAAATCCACACTTTTCTGTATTAAGTGGTAGAGGAAAGCCTGAAAGTGCAATTGCTGGTGAGGAAAGGGAGCGATCTTGGGATCCAGGCCTACCAGCCGTGATGAGCATTTATTGAATGCTTGCTGCTTACTAGGAGTAGTGCTAAGTACTATAGATGGATCATCTCTTTTAAACTTCTCTTAAAAAAAATAAATAAAAGCCACATTTTTACTGATGCAACTCTGAGAGGGTAAGTCACTTGACTAAACTCATATAGGTATTAACAGTGAAGCTTAGATTCATATATGGGGCTTTTCCAATACAGAGCTCATGTGTTAATTGCAGTAAAAGAAAAGTGTGGCTATTATTAGCAGTTTGAGTGAGGACTTTATGGTATTAATTGGCATCAGACCAAAGAATCTCATCATGCTTGACTTCCTCCTCCAGCCTACAGCTACTTCCTGTCTTCTGAGATCCCAAGGGAGAGACATAAATGGGAAATATGACACCCAGCACACGAGACATCATCCTGCCAATGGCAGGGGGCCTTGCATGTGGCCCAGCACAAATGAAACTCTCCCTCCGTCTATTTCCAAATCTTAACTCCCACTGGACACAGAGTACCTGCCACCACTGGTGGGAAGAAGAAGACAAAAGTGGCCGGGTTTATCCAATGATATGGGCCCTGGCTCAGGTAACCATGAGGGCCATCGGGTCTCAGAGAGTGCCAGAGAGAGAAGCAACTCCCACTCACGCGAGCCACTAATGCCCAGTCGCCAAATAACCATTGTGGCCCAACTAGAGTCATGAAGTCTGATTCCACTCAGAGTAATATATTCAAGAGAGAAAAGGGGGAAGGAACTAGCCTTGACCAGCAGCTCACCATGGGGCAGACAGGTAGACACTGAACATACGACCTACAACCAAGGTTACTCTATCCAGCAAGGCTATCATTTAGAATGAAGGGCAGATGAAGTGCTCCCCAGACAAGGTAAAGCTAAAGGAGTTCATCATCACCCAGCCATTATTATATGAAATGTCAAAGGGACTTACTTAAGAAAAGCAAGATCAAAATTATGAACATTAAAATGACAACAAACTCACAACTATCAACAACTGAATCTAAAAAATAAAAATAAAATCCAACTAAGCAAACCAGAATAGGAACAGAATCATAGGCATGGGTATGATTTGGAGGGGGAAGGGGGAAAAAAGGGGAAATGGTGCAGGGATTAAGAAACGTAATTATTAGGTACAAAATAGACAGGGGGATGTTAAGATAATATAGGAAAAGGTGAAGCCAAAGAACTTACATGAATGACCCGTGGCATGAACTAAGTGGGGTGGGACTGCTGGAGGGAAGTGGGATAGTGGGCAGAGGGGAGCTACGGAAAAAAAAATTGGGACTACTGTCACAACATAATCAATAAAATATCCTTAAAAAAAAAACATTTCTCAGCACCAACCTGTAGTATCACATAAGCCTGAGGAGACAGTCTCATTGCTAAGGATGCAATGAAGCCCTTGGACAGCCAAGGGTCAAAAGAGGAAGGTGTCGTTCCATGGAAACAGAAGACATTGGCTGGGAATACTTCAAAAATATTCCACGATTAGAAATTATAGAGGATACATATCCATTTGCTGCTTCTGAAAAAGCAAACTATTTAAAGTTTAGCTGTGAGATTTTTTTCTCACCTGATGGATTTTGCTGAAAAATAGCATATTTCCCAAGTCAGATTCTCATATTTCCATGTTAATCTATCAGGAAAGCAGATCTTAATTTTTAAAAAAAAGCCAGAAATGGTATTTTTATATATTTCACCTTTACTTTGACTTCAACATAAAAAAGTTATGGAAATTAAAATAAATATTTTGGGAATGAGTCAAATTAGTAAGTCCAGTTTGTCAAAAATGTTTCAGGTAATATAATTCATTCATTCATTCATTCATTCATTCAGTCCAGTAAATATAATCAGTAAAGTAAAACTTTGGTCATGCGAAGCTTTTTTGCCCTTCTATGTGATCTGAGAATCAACAGGTTAATACTGTCAAGTGACCTTAAGTGTGTGTGCGCATGTGTGTGTGACCTTTCCTTCAGCTATCACCTCTCTTTCCCCGTGAGGCGCTCTGGGCAAATCTAGAGCTCGCCCGCGCTCCAGTAAAACAGGTTGTGTGCTTTTCTTTCTTCTTGGATGAACAGTTGGCTCTCCAATTCATTTATCTTTCTCCCTTGTTTGTTTGTATATATGTGTCCAATAACTAAAGGTAGAGAAAAGCAATAATTTCTGCTCTTTGCCATTTTTCTAGGATGCCGAGTTCTATGAGAGACCTGGGTTATTAATGGACCTGGCTTTTCCAGCATTTGTCACAAATGTAAATGAACAGTCCGTGGTGGAGCCTGTTTTCAGGATTGCTCTGATGATCATGTTGCCATGGTGATGCCGGAGCATCCAGGTTCATGAGACAGTATTAGTAATGCAGCAGCTTGAAACTTAATCAGCGCACTGCGACTTCTCCCCCATATTTCAATATCACTTCAGCAAATTGAATTCCAGGCAGTTGTCAGTCCAATGTATTCCCTGTGGTTTCTCCCCTGCAAAATTGCCTCTTTATTCTATACACTGATGATCATGGAGTAATTGAAATCCGCAGCTGTTTGTCATGCTATTTATACAGCTCTGTCTCGTAGCCAGCAACCTTTGTGCCGTGTGCACTGCAGGTGACAATTAGATCTGGAAACCTATTTTTGGTTCAACAAGTGAATGATTGTTTTCCCCAAATAGTCCTGATTTTGGATACTTTATGCGATACCTTGTTTTGTGGGGGAAAGTTCAGCCAAGGTTTAATCACATTCTGTTACGGCTGCCTGACCGGGCCCGGCGCTCTGAGCTTCCGAGGGTGGTGGGACACCTGGGGTGCCCAGAAAAAGGGCTCACTCCTCAGGAGAGGCGCCCCCTCCGTGCCCCCACGGTCTGCTCTCCAGCCGTGTCAGAAACGACCCTCCGGCGCGGAGTGGCCCCGAACCCTCTGCAGCAGTAGACGCGTGCACGTCAGCGTGGGAAAGAAGTGGGCGGTCGCGCGCGTGGCCCGGCTCGGGGGCGGCACGATGCCTTCTCTCCGCTTCGTAATCTGGGAACCTGGGAGCTGCAGCCCTTCGCTGCTCCCAGTGCACCTGTTCCTCCATCACGTCTTCCCGGAGCGCTTTGGGGCTGTTTTGAGGGGCACTACCTGATTTTTTTCTGAGTCGGAACTGCGGGGGAGCACAGGCGGGGCTTTATTTGGAAGTAGAAAGTGCCCCTTTTCTCCTGCTCTCTGTAACACGTGCTGACATCAGTGGGAGGCTGTTGCCGTCCCATCCCGGGGTAAAGGTAGATGGTTTTATTTCATGTGCTCCCCCGACCCCAAAAGTGGGCCTGACAGCGTGAGATGGGAGTGGACGACTTCCCGCTTTGATAAAATAAAGAGGTGGCTAGAGAAAAGCTAGGTCTTCAGAGACTCAGGAGCGACTTGGTCTCCCCTCCCACCCTCTGCCGTTTCCTGTACTGACCGAGGACCCCAAGGCCCCTTCCCTGCTGAGCACATTCTTCTCTTCCCGCCAGCCCTGCCCCTCCCCCTCCTTTCTCCGTCCCCTTTCTGTTCTATTCAGACACTGACACTGTCTAGGCCTCCTTTGTACAGGCGCAAAGTTGCGGAAGGTCAGTCGGTGAACAATCTTCTTGTTGTTGGGGAATGCCAACTCGGCAAGGCAAAGAGAAGAAAGTTGCTAACGAGCTCTGAACAGAATGATCAGCAACAGACACCGACTGCATCTCTACCTTTCATGGCCAGGGCAACTATGAGAGCGAAGTTTTGCACTGTTTTGAAATATCAGGTGTCCCCCCCGTCCCCGCCCCAATTTATTGAGAAATCGTCCAGCAACTTGACAGTGTCCTTAACTTAGCTAGCTATTACCTTCTGGCCAATACGTGTGCCGTACGATACTTAACCTCTTCATAGCTGATGGCTTTGTGTGCTCGTAGAAGAGCTGATGATAAAGCTGAAATCCAGTGTGCTGGTGGTAGCTGGTGATCCCGAAAACCGCTCCTCAGCATCCATTAAATCTGTCCTTTATTTCCTTAAGCCTTAACAAATGCCCCCCCCCCCCCGATTCCTTTCAATAATACTTCAGTGCAAATGCCAATGAAACACATTCCAAGGGCAGAGCTGTGACGAAGGCAGAGGTCACAAAAATTCAGAGGATACCCAAATTGAAAATAGTGTTTAAAAAGATTGCTACGTATACACGCCTACAGCCTAGGCACTTCTTCGGCATTACAGGAGCAACTGATCTTCATACCTACTTAGCGAGGGTGAGCGGCTAAACCAGGAGGCTACCAGATGGCCCGGCGCTGTTAATAATGCCCTTCTGACGGCTGCATCATGAATCACAGAGCTGAGGCTCCAGGTGGCAAAAGTAAACATGAGATTGTTTACAATTTTTATTTTTTTAAAAGAATGAAATGGATACAAGAATGCAAAGTGGAGACACTCTTTTTTGTTATATGCTCATTGTTACTCAGCTATACGGATTCTGTGTCAACTTGACTTGCTGTTAAGAAAAGGCTGAATTGTTCAGAATGTCATGCAGTGGGGTTTTCTTTCTTTTTGAGTTTCCTTTTCTTTTCCTGCCCTCTCTTCCTCTTTCCTCCTTCCTCCCTTCCTCCCTCCCTCCCTCCCTTCCTTCCTTCCTTCCTTCCTTCCTTCCTTCCTTCCTGTGCTAGGATTATCTTGTTTCAGCCAAAATTATATCCTGATGATATTAAAGTCTGTAGGAGTAATCACCTTGAGTCTTTGGGTTTTGGTTTTTGATAACCCCAGATAACCCTTTCCGTACACAGAATGACTCATGTTTAATTCCTCTAAAAAGTGGTTCTCCAAGTTTGAGACTCTCCTCCATTCCAGTCGGAAGGGATTCCGGGTGTGTTAGTGCTCTACCTAAGCTCTCAGGTCAGGTAGCGTTTTCCTGTTGGAACGGCAGCAACTTGTGTATTTCAAGTCCAGAATAGGTTCTTTGCTTTATAGTTGACATAATTAGAAAGCTTGGTCCTGTGAGTAGGTTTTTCCCCCATGGATTGCCTGTTCAAAAGGTAAATTCAAACTCCTTGCAAACAAGAGAACTGCCTGCTGCTTGTACCTTTGATTTGCAGTTTTTTCTGGGTTCTGCCTTCCCAACCAGAGACAAAGACCTTTGGGCCATGTTTAAGTCACAGACTGACTCAGAAACCTGTGCGTCTCCATCCTTCAGCGGGATCTGGGAGAAAGCTGCATCCCCTGAGCACATATCCTCGGAGTGGGCTCTGAGTCTTGAAATGCAACAAGTCCTCGGTATCGCTGCCTTTCTTCCTCGTGTGTGTGTGTATGTGTGTGTGTGTGTATTTCCCCAGGTAAGCCAGGGCAGCGTCATCACAGAATGCTGCTGAGTGTGTTTGCAGCCGCTCAGAAGAGCGCCGGCTCTGCAGGTGCTTGTGAGGCTCTAGAAACCAGGCTGGCAATCTCAGTTGTGCTCTTGGGACATTGTCCCAGCTCTGGAGCTCAGTGCGGACTTGCACGGCACTGGCACATTGCCCACACATTCATTCATTCATTCATTCATTCATTCAATCACTGTGCACATCTACTGTGCTCCATTCCAGGTACCGTAGGGCAAAATCATCCAAATCCCCGTCTCATGCTGCCTATAGTCCAGTCAGAGGAGACAGACAATAAACAGAATAGCTAAGTACCTTGTATGTCTTGTAAAATAATGATTATTTAAGGAGAAAAATAAAGCCGGGATGGAGATATGAAATAGGATAGAATGGATAATGTTAGCATACATTACAAAGACTAAGACAAGTGTGGCTTTGGGAAACGTTTGTTTCGATTATATATTACATACATTCATATAGATTACATACATGTAGAGGTTTGTGTGTACTGGGTCACAATGTAAAATGCATTTCTTAATTCAGAGCAAGGTCACAAAGTTTGCAAGACCCTGTAGGGTTTATTGGTGGGAGTGTGTAGCTGAGGGTAAGGTGACTGGCGGTGCCTGCGGTTCTTGAATAGTCTGGAAAAAGTCAGCCGATTCCAGAGCCTGTTGTGTGCGGTGGAATAAAGCCACAGCACACCCAGACCAAGCGGTGACACATGTGGGAGGGACTCTGCTGTCACATTTGCAAGTCTTCTTCAAAACAAAATGCCTTTAAAGCTATTGTCTTTTTCTGTCTCTTACAAGTACATATTTCTTTAAGAATCAAATAAAAAGCTTACCCTTTGTATCATTAATTTTATTGTTTATGCTATGACAGTTGTATTGAAACTTCTATATTTACTGAATATATAGTCAGTGACTATCACACTGGCCAATACACACACACACATCACACCCTGACTTCCTTTAAGCCCAGACCAAATTTGCCTGTTGTGGGTTTATTTTTATGCCAAATTAACATCATTTGTAAAACATATGAACTTTCTGAGATTAAAAGCGAAGTATTACTAGACACCTTCATGGAAAAACTTAATAACATATTAAAATCTGTATACCTCAGTCAAAGGGGTATATTCTACTTAAACAGATTGAGTTTCTAAAATCAATTTTTATGAAAATTCTTGGAAATTTAAAACCATGTCTCCATGTTATCATTTGATGGTTGACTTTTCAAACAGTCTGTGGGCTCCAATGCACCTGTAATATGAATAAAACAAACCCATGATTACTTGTGGGCCCCTGGGACTCCTGGGAAGTGGAAGTGGTGGTTGGTGCTGGGGTGATTTTAGGCCGGGATAAGCCTCCTGTGGGTGGGGGTGGGAGCTGTATTAATTTTCTGGGGCTTCCATAACAAGGCACCACAAACTAGGATGGATTAAAACCTCAGAAAAGGACTCTTGTGTCATGTAGGAGCTGGAAATTCAAAGTCTAGGTGCCCACAGGGGTGTGCTCCCTCTGAGCACAAACATCCCTCGTCTCCTCTCAGTGCCTGGGGTGGCTGTTCACCTTCTATGACCCTTGGTCTGCAGCTGCAGACTCCACTGTCCCTCTCCATGGTCACGTCATCTCCCACTGCACCTGCATCGTGTGGGGACACTGGTCATGCTGGGTTCAGGGCTCATTGTAACACAGGGTGATCTAAGCTTCATTAATTACATCAGCAGTGATCCTGTTTCCAAATAAGGTCACATTCTGAGGGACCCAATGGGACTCCCACCAGTGAGCAGTTGGGAGGCCCCAGGGGTCTCCAGCCGGCAGAAGCCCAGTGCAGAGGGTCAGGGCTGCCCGGGCTGGTGCATTAGGGGCATGACCTAGGGAGCACTCTCTGCATGTGTAGATCACTCCTCAGTCAAGAAGCCACCGATGCTTCCATTGCAAAGGTCACTGTTACACTGGGCAGAAATTAACACGAGAATTTTATGTTCAAAGGAATTCTCTTCACAATCTCTAAAATCTTCATTTGAGCTGGGTCCTAAAAGGGCCATTTCTGCTCTAAGGATCTAAAAGGCTCTCCAGCAGACTGAGCTGCGATGTGAGGGCCGGGCCACAGCGGCTTCCGCGAGGGGCAGGCCCCAGTGCGCCCCTTCCCGAGCCCCCTGGCGAGCTGCCCGTGCGCGGATCGTGAGCCAGGGCCCGCAATCAGCACACAGGTCCTGGGCCACGGCCAGGGGCGTACGAGTGGCGAGAGCACATCCCCTTGCCTACAAACATGCTTATTCTCCGGACTCACTTCCGTGCGCATGGGCCTCCTGAGAAAGTACATTTCAAGGACTGACCTTTAACCTTGGATCCATTCTGTAGATGCCGCACTAGTCACCGTCAGCAGCACGTTTGGGGACCAGAAGACACTGAGGATCATGGTTCAGGCAGGGGAACATGGAGATCAACATGAAGGCCGCTTTTATTCTTCATTGGTGTCTTAGAACATTCTTAATTTTTTTTTTTTTTTTTTAATGTAACAGAACCCTGAAATCCCATGGCCACTTTCTGGTTTCTAGGTAATGGCACTGGTGTGATGAGTTGCTTTTCCGGGACAAGAAAAATGATTTGCTGAGGATCAGACTCCTTCTCCTTGAGGGGCCAGTATCCAGAGTTGAAAAGGCGATGGTCAGCCAGGTCAGCAGAGCGCAAGGCCAGCTCGTCTCTGGCATCCGTGTGTCAGGCCTGGAAACTGGGAGCCCTGTGCCGGAAGCCCGCCCCGCCTGCAGCTGGAAGGGGAGCATTATCTGGGACAGGAGATGTATCTTTCCCGTCAAAAAAAGAAAAAAGTGTGGGCCTGAGAGGTGCCCCTTATTTGGATGGGAGCTCAGAAAGCCAGTGACTCCGGGAGTCCTCGTGAACATGCCACCTGTGTGTGCGTGTGTCCTCCTGAGAAAACTACCAACTCTGAGGCGGGGTCCTGTGTGCTCAGGAAATTCCAAATCACACCAGTAACTTCCACGCAACCCAGGATCCAGTTGCTGGTTTCAAATGTTGAAACCATGTGGCCCCCAGCGGGAAGGTGTTATTATAGCGGGTGATTGCAGCCGGGCCTCTGAAAGCCCTCTCGATGGAGAGGGAAGAAAATGCAGGTAGACACGATAAAAGATGACTTTCTGTGCCCCTAATGAGCACTTTTAGTTCTGCTTTTCCTGAGTGCCCAGGAAAGAACGGGAGCTCACAGGAAAGGAATTTGTTGCAAAAGAATAATTGCCCGGGACATTACGCAGCGCGGTAGGGTTATAATGAGCACGAGAAAGGGCAGCATCTGACCAGCCCTCGGAGTTGCTGTTCTGGTGCGACTCGACCTCTGATACAGAATGCTGAGCGACCAGACAGTGCTGCCCGGAGGCTAGCACTGCAACTGTTCTGAAAATGTCCTGGGGGAAACACAGTCAGAGGGGAGGTTTGATAATGCCCACCGTTCTTCTGCTCTTCCTATGTCACGTAAGAAAATAGCAAGAAAACGATTGCGTTACAACTAAATGAGTTAAACAAAGCTCCAAAACATAAATTAGAATTTAACTATGCCATTAAAAGCTAATTTAATTTGCAAGCCCTCATTACTAGATAATAAAGACCCATTGCAAAACGTACAATATCTTGTGAACATGTGAAAAAAAAAGTAATACATCTCATTGAGCAGATGAATTTCTGTTACATTTGCAGATAAAAATGCTGAATGGAAATTTCAGTATAAAATGAAAGCCAGCGAGTGATGGAACAACTGGTTTGCTTTTTTTTTTTTTTTTTTTTGCCATAAATGGTGTTATAGTTAAAGCAAGTGCCTCAGGGAAAGTTGGAGAGGCACACTTAGTGTATAGATTTGGTGAAAGAAAACCTGTTCTCACATCAAGATAAAAAAGGCATTTAAACGTGTTCTCATGGACTTCATTCACGTGGCAACAGTATCTTGTTTCAGCTAATTGAAAGTCTGATGGCAGACATAGCCTTTTCCCTGCAGTGCGGCTTATTCAATTGTGCCGACAATCACGGGGTGTACACAAAAAGTTTAAGAGACGCAAATGGGTTACTCTTTAAAAACTTACTAAGAAATCATCATTAACGTCTCCTTATCTGATTAGGATGCAACACACACAGGTCTCAGAAAACTCATTTTATTGAAAATGAGTTTTAAACGTATGTTCTCTAATAAAATAGCTCCTGATAAGCATCCCCCCCGCCCCACCTGCGGTGGTCGTATTGCCGCGGAGCCACGTGGGAGCCTGCAGGTAGGACCCAGCGCCCTCCCTGCCCGTCATCCCGAGCGCTGCCAGCAGATGGCAGTCGAACCCCGCCGTTCCGGCCCGGCCTGCTCCGGCGTTGACAGCTGATACCATTTCTAGGGCACCTCGGCATGGACACAGGGCGGAGATGAAAACCTGTGGATTTCCCCTGGTTGTCTCATTCCCGCTGAGGCTGTGGAGTGACTCTGTCCGGGGATCTGCCTCAGAAGAAATGAACTGACTCCTCCACAGACTGATGCTCCCTCGTAGATTTTCACGAAGGGTCACATGCAAAATGATTGTGATCATGATTTTTAAAAATTGCTTGGTGATTTGATACAGTTGGACATGCTCGTTGTTGTGGACTGAATGTTTGTGTCTCTCCCGTTCACCACCCCTCTCCCCCTCCCCTGCAATCATGTATTTCAGCCCAGTTCTCCCTGTAATGGTGCCAGGAACTGAGGGTGTTGTGTGTGTGTCTGTGTGTGTGTGTGTGTGTGTGTGTGTGTGTGTGTGTGATTAGAGCCAATGATGGGATGTTGTGTGTGTGTCTGTGTGTGTGTGTGTGTGATTAGAGCCAATGATGGGATTCATGCCCCGAAAAGAAGAGGAGAGGTGCCAATTTCTCTCTCTACCACATGAGCGTACAGCGAGAAGATGGATACCTGCACCTTGATCTTGGACTTGGAGTCTCCAGAACTTGGAGAAATAAATATCTGTGGTTTAAGCCCCTCAACCTATGGCTCTTGGTTATAGCCCCCGAAACTGACCGAGACATTCATGTGTGTTTTATATCCCGTGTGACACGTGCATGTTAAGAAAGGCTAACGTGTAGCCCAGGTGTCCTCTCCTCAAGACAGCAGCCCCCGCAGAACCCCGTCGGGCTGACCCTCCTGCTCTGTGCTTCCTCGAGACTTCCCGTGTGTGTATCACCTGCCCTCTCACCAGCTCTAAGCGTCTCACCGACAGGTGCTGCACCTCAGTTCTCCAGCCCCTGGCGCTCCACTCCGGGTGGGCAGTTCGTAATTACTCACAAATTCTTGTTGAACTGACTCCCGTCTGTGTGAAGAAGTTTCTATACGTTGCGTCGTTTTACAAAGGCCGTCTTTCAGTAGGAACCAGAAGTCCTTTCCTTACAAAAGGAAGCCAGGAACTGCTACTTTTAATTTTTCTGAGTGTACAAACAAGAAATTTTACTGATTATGGTAATTAATACAAAAATGATATATTGAGTTGCGTTGCCCAGCTCTGAAACGGGGCACCCTCTAACAGCAACTTCCTTACAGTTCATTCCCAAGAATGAAAAGGTTTAAATCTAATGAAATGGCAGGGGAGACGGAATGTCAATAGCTAGGTGAAATGAACCTTTAAAGGCAGAATTATCAATAAATGTGTTATTGATTTGGGGAGAGTAGTCATAGATACAGTAATTTATTTGTGAAACCACTTGCTTTTTGTTAATGATTTATGGCAGAAGAAGTGTGGAAAGACTCCATTTCAGTTCACAATTCTGGATGCAAAGAGATGAAATAATTATCCAAATAACCCTTCTGTGGACTACATTTCCTTTCTTTAGATTACTTTTTATGTCACACAGCACTCTATATTATATATGTCCTAAATGCTAGCTTAAAACTCCAAAGTCGAAGGACTTTATATATAAACCATTATTAATACGAAAACATGTATGGAGGGAGCCCTGGGAGACTTTTAGCCAGAGAACATTTCCCCCCATCACTCAAGCCGACCTGTCTTCACAACTAGATTTACTGGTTTCACATGGCAAAGTGGGACTTCTGGGCTGTGCTCGTCCCATTTCTCACCACAGCAGCGTCTTGCTAGAACTGATTCCGGCACCTCTTGTCTTCAGAGGAGATGGATTCTTCTGGCAGAGAAGTTTGCTGTCAGCCTTGGGCAGACGGGGTGAATTGCAGGGCCCAGGTGCCTATGCTGTGCTGGGTCATGACTGGTTAGCACTCAGGCGGAGCCCTCATTCACACGATCTTAGGTTTTGCCTCGGCCGATCTTCTTTCGACATCATTCATTCAAACAAATTCATAGGAGCAAAGGAAGAGGCTGCGGAATTAGACACACGGACTTCGCCTCGTCCTTCTGTATCTGCAAAGCATCTGGCCATTTATTGCTGTGACTGGGATTCATACAGGCCTGGCGTAGTATCAGTTCAAGGTTGGAAATGCCTTGTTTTACGGAGAAGTGAGGTAACTAAAGAGGTTTATTTATCAGGGGTCTATTCGTAGTAGAAATGAGGAAGAAAATTTCCTACTTCTGTCTGTTTTGTGTTTCCTACTGAGTAAATGAAAAATGCAAATGAAAACATGCTTTGAATACGAGTATGTGTTCACAGTATCATTGTCGTGTTATTAATTGTGAGGCCAAGCCTTGGGAACAGGTGAATTGAATTTCATGTCATAGGCCTCATGGCTGGAGGAACAGCGATTCTGGTGAGCTGCACATCATGTCATGATGACACTAATGGGACCGCATTCCTGGGTTCCTCTGCCTTTTACAGGGAAACAAACTAGACCATACTTCGGGGAAAACCAGAATGATAGGACCATCTTCCGAGGCCCTCTCCTGCTGCTGCTGCCCTGCTGTGCTCAGGGGCTAGAGAGGGGGTGGGTCGGGGAGCTGTATTATGCCGGGAATAATTTTCTCTTGTTCTGGGCTTCTCCATGACAAAGGTCATCAGCAGCAGGGAGTGCTTGGTAATCTAGGGGCTCCTGCTTATTTTTGTCACCACATTAATTTGTACTAAAGAAGCAGCTTTACATTCCTTTGTTCCTCATCGGGGGATTCTGCATTCAGGTGGTGGTGTTGAGCAGCGGGTCCCGCTATTTCTCCTTCATCCTGGTGGCCCATTGGTATTGCTCCTCACAGAGTTCAATTGCAGTAAAGAAATGCGAAAAGAAAGCTCAAAGATGCTGTCTTGCATGGAACATAATGCACAGTTATAACAAACAGAGCTTGATAAAATACCAGCAGCAGGGAGCATAGTTATTTATTGCTTCAAGGGAAAATCAAGTAAAATAGCTACAAATTGTTTAAAGTACATTTCTCCCCATCCTTCTTGAGTTTCAGTCTCTTTGGCTGTGAGACAGAAAAGACCTTTGTTATTTCCTGAGCCAGGATTTTTAGTCCTGGGAAGGAATGAACCCAAGGCAAACTTGGAGACCATTGTCTTTGAACCATTGCACACCGTGTGCAGGGAGCCAGGCGTGCACTCCTGCTGGGAAAGCCTCTGCCCGGGAGCCTTGGAGTGGGAGTTATCTCAGTCCAAAGCCCGGTCACCTTCCTGCTTCCCACCACGCCTCGGGACCATCAGCCAGGACGCTGGGGGTGGACAATGTCAAAGCGGCAGGCGAGTTGAGGACTGAGTCAAGGAAATAGAGCCTCTGGGAGAAGTGCCCGGGAGCACGGAGCATCTCTGACTCCTGTACTCCCTGTCACTTATGACCCACATTGTGTCATTGCCTTATTCTACAAGGCAGTGGCAGGCTTACACATAGGCACGGCCCCCTGGCAGAGAACTTTGCATCCAGAAACTGTCTAAAAATACTCAGCGCTTCCCTGAGGTGGACAGCTTCACAGATCGCTAGGAATAAGAGGAAGGGCGCCTTTACTAGGTGGAAGGTGTCACCATTGTGTGGTGAGTGTATGTGGCAATGCTCATGGTTAGTGACTGCAGCAGGGGACCACTGCTGGCCATTGTCCACGACTTCGGCAATGCATGGTACAGTCTTCACTCTGTCCTTCTTCTCATAAGGTCAACTGGAGTATGATTATTGAAAGCAGAGAATAAAGGGAAATCTAGTTACCGATGGCAACTGGCAATGTATGGAGACCGGTAAAGTGACTGAACATAAAATCTATATGTCTGCAGGCTGCTGGGGATTCTATCAGTGAACAGAGCATGCTGCCAATATTATATATTTGCAATTAATCCTCAAATAGATATTAAGAATTAGAAAGCAAAGATCCAGAAGTTTACTACTCTAGGTGCAATTGAGAGACCAGCTGCTATAAAATGTACTGGACCGGAGCCACCGGACTGGCCAAGGGGTGTGGACGCACCATTGAGGTGAAGATGTTGTTATTTAACAAAATCAGTAATGCAAACGTCGGTTTGTTTAGCTTCCTTAAGTAGAAACAGGATAAAATATTTTGCAGCAATGAATAAGAATGTGGCGATAGCCCTTATCCAAGAGCTGAGAATGATTGCCAAAAACAACGCAGCGAGTGAGTGGCAGAGGAGCAAGGGCGAGCACCAGAATTGAGTATTACTCAGCTAAAGCCGGTTAGGGTGCTTCAGAGCGACATTGTTTCACACGAAGTTACTGGCTGGCTATTGTATCAACCTGGACAACTGCCTGCCTTGGTCTCAGGAAACAGCATCTCTTTGTGGTGCTTACCTCTAGTGATAGATCACTAGTAGGTGATTGGTCAGCAGGGGCCATTCTGTTGTTATAGAAATTGCTCATAGATTATTCTTTCATTAATTCCACAAGAATTAATTGAGTATATGCTTGGGACTGCTGGGATTGCACAAATGATTAGCACTCGGTCCCTCTTGTTAAAGGAATTTACAGCTTATTAGAAACACAAAGACAAGTGGCTTATAAATAATGAATAATTCAAAGAAGTGCATCATTAGTAGCTAAAGTTAGATCCTGTAGGCTTTGGGAAGCTCCTTTTAAAACTAAAGCCATGGACTAGGAGAGATGATTAGCCACCTGCCAGTGCTTTGACCTTTGCAAGTTACATAACTCTAACTCTCCTCAGCCACATTTTATATATTTAAAATGGATATTATAATGTTTTTGTGAGTATCGGAAGTGTTCTGGAAGCACTTTGCCGTGTTCTGGAGTACGCTTAGAGTTCAGATGAGGGCAACGTCCATGTGATTGCGAGACTTCACGAAGGCCGGTGTTTAACCGGCTGCCTCCAATAAGTAGAATCATGTAGTATTTGCTTTTTACGACTGACTTATTTAGTTAGCACAACGTCTTCCAAGTCCCTCCATACTGTCCTGTGTGTGCGTCCGAATTTCCTTACTGTGTGGACCTCATTTCGTTTATCCCTTTTCTGTCCACGGACACGTGGTTGCTTTCTTCTTTTGACTACTGTGAATAGTACTGCCATGAAGAGGGCTGTAGAAATGTCACTTTGAGATCCTGCTTTCGTCTGACTGAGTTGGAGGAGTTCTTTATATATTCTGAATCCTAAGCCCTTATCAGATAATATAATTCGCAAATATCTCTCCCATTCCATAGGCTGCCTTTCACTCTGTTGATAGTGTCCTTTAATGCATAAAAAATTTAAATTTCATTGTAATCTGATTTATCTATTTTTTTTTTGTTGTTGTTGTTATTGCCTGTGCTTTTGGTGTTATATCCAAAAGAAATCGTTGCCTAATCCATCATCGTGAAGGATTTTTTTCTGTTTTATTTGAACAGTTTTATGGTTTTAGCTCTTAATGTTTAGATCTACGATCCATTTTGATTTGCTTTTTTGTAAGCTCCAAAGGGAGGGCGTAACTTCATTCTTTTGCACGTGGGCATCCAGGTGCCATGAGGAATGAACGTTTTTGAAGACTAGAACATGCATGGAGTAATAGTGGATCTAGTCGAAGAGCAAGCTTACAAATTTGTTTGTGGTCATGTCTAGGCTGAATGTTGGGCTCAGTAGTTTGGACTTAATTTAGGAGAGACTATAGCATCATTGATTAGTGCTGTAATTTAGGAAAACAAATCTGTTGGCTGAAGGAGGATGAGTCAGAGTGGTAGGAGAACCTAGTGTGTGTTTGGAAGCAGGAGAGAATATTGTAGAAATGTTTTCTTTTTCCTTGTTAACACCCATCACATCGAGTATAGAAACTCTTACAAATGTTATTGACTGAAACTTTCACATTTTTATGACCTATGAAGCATTTGAAGGAAATTTTTCATTTTGAATTATTTTTCTCATCAAATATTTTATTGCTCATGATTTAGGACTTGGAAAATACAGAGTGGCCTGAAGAAAAAGACCAAATCACCATTAATTCTACAATCCAGGTGTCATCACGGCTAATGTTGGCTGTCTGCAAGTTCCCTTTTATAAACATGTGCATTTTATATAACTAAGAATAATAATAATGTGAAGTTTTACATCCTTGCTTTTCTTATTTCACTTGGCATTGTTCATGAGCACATTTCCTTGCCATCTTAATGAGTCTTAAAGCGTGCTTCAGTAATAAGTACTGCACAGGGTAGCTAGAGAGCTGGCTCTAATCTCCCCAGTATGCGGACTTGCTCTGTGACCTTTACCCAGATGTTCAACCAATCACAGCCTTGCTTTCACTGCCTGCGAACTTGGATAATACTTGCTGCCTAGTCCTTGAGGGCATGATGAAGAGCAACGAGGCAATGCCTGGGAATTGCTTTCCTTCCCCATAAGCAAGGTGCTATGCACGCACAGACTTCTCTATCCCAGTAGGCCCTTGCGGAGCCGGGGGTGGAATGAGGGCAGAACCACTTTCTTTCCTTCTCCACCATCGGCCCTGAATCCTGTCGTTGTGAGCTTATGGGTCCGCCTTCTGCATGAAGTGCTTATCAGGGAAAAACGCAGCTGCATTGTGTTTCTGCAGCTACAGAAAATATTTATGGCTGAGAAAGCAGTCGTTCATGATGATTTGATTAGTACGTTACGAGCACACAGACAGCATCAGGAGCACCCAGTAGCAGCAGCTCAGTATTCCAGTTTCGTCTGTTCCCTTCACTGTATTTATCACTGTTCTTGAAATCTGAGGTGGCTGCTGCTGCCTCTGCTGACAGTGTTTCTCTAAGTGTGGTTGTGACCTGCTGTCCTTGCTGCGCTCCCTGACAGTGTCATTTCTCTGCTCATGGCAGGGCCCGCATCTGTTAGAGTATCTTCCTCTTGGCACGTAATGGAGTGGACAGATGATTGTTTCATGCCTTTCTTCTATTACAGAAGTCAGGATGACCTTTTACCATCGCCCACACACCACGCCGGTAATGATACGGCCCTCAAGTGTTCCTGGAGTGGATTTCTCCTGGGGCAGTTGACTGACTACATTAGTCATTTTGTGAGACCAGGGTTTTTGTGTTCTCAGCAAATGCCTTTCCACTCTGAATGCACGCCTTGCTCAGTTTACCATAGATGGAAACCGAATGATTTCTCTGTCGTCTTCATGAACGTAGAAGGCTCTAGATAGCCAGCCTCCTTCTAACAAGCCTCTTACACCAAGTGCTTGCAGCTGACAGCTTCTTTAGAATCCTCTTCCATCACCCTCCAAACAGCCAGGGCACAGGGGCTCTTGTGTGGGTTCCCGGTACCGAAGCCTTGCTTTATGTAAATAGACGAATTGGAATGCTCACTCAGGCCTCCCAGCTCTTGCCCAGTTCTTTTACCCACTGCGGAGAGATATTCCAAGCAGAGCAACTAGAAACAAGAAATCAAAACAAGAGTTTTGGGTGGCTGTATGTTCATGCAGCACTTCTGTCTTTCCGCTAGTCTGTGTGCGGTTAGTCAGAAGAGGATCTTGCCTGTTCACTTGGTGCATCTTACAGCATGTGAAGGGGCACTTGGGAGGGCCCGCAAGGGCTCAAGGTTTCATCCTGCCCTCCAAAGGCAACAGTGAGCTGTTTGTTGCTGCCACAGAAGACTTTGAAAACCCTATGAACGTGAACAGAACCTCCAGCATGCAGAGAAATCTGCCCAAGTATCAAGAACACTTGAAACAGCATTTGTGAATAGCAGCCTTTTTGCCTTATGCCTAGTATTCTTCATCTCTGCATTTTGAAATGCCTTCCCAGCCCAGTTTTGTTACTCCTTCCACCTGAAATCTGAGGCGGGAGCTGCCCCATCGTTTCCATTTCACGGGCGCGCAACCTGAGTGGTGGATTGTGCCGAGGGAGGCACTGGGCATCTGCAGCCCCGCAGGGTCGAGTGTTGGGAGCCCTTCTGCTCAAGGTGACCATCAGCTTGCTTTCTTGTCTGGAGAGGCCATTTTCATCTTTTATCTTTGGGTGATAGTGTCAGGTTTCATTTGCACCATCAGGCTTGTAAATTTGTTTGTTTTGAGGGCCAGGTGGCCTCTCTCTTTTCTGGTAGGCGGGGTGGCCTTGGGGGATGATCTAGTCATGGGAAGACCTGCACCAAAATGAATCATTTGTTTTCTTTTAACTTTGCTTAGTTTATCATATGCTGAGGGCTTAGATTTACATTGAACACAACTGGCCATGGTGTTCACGATAAGGACGTCTCAAGTTGTAATGTCATACCTCTAACTTAATTTTTACCTCCTCGTGCTGCTTATACACATCGCATATAAATATAAACACACTAATCTTAGAAAATTAATTGGAAATCAGAAAATAAATATTGAGGTTTTTGCTTTATTTTTTTAGTGGTGCTAAAACAACTAACGATGACTATTTTTCATTACAAACCTACAGTTAGTATTACAAACCGGTTCTTGCTGTCCGTTATGCTATGAAATGTGTTTTTCATCTATGATGATTCTTTTTAAATGAAGGGAAATCGCAGGTTAACAGAAACCACGTGAGGTGCTTGACGGCCCAACGGGGGAGAGATCCTACCCGCAGTTCCGGGCCGCGTCTGGTTGATGCGTGCAGAAGGGATGAATGAATGAGTGAGCGAATGGGTAGCTAAACTGAGTCAGGCATAAACTGGACATGGGTGGGCAATTCTTTTGATACTTTTTAGGGATCAACAGGGGCAGCCACCAAGACTTATTGACCGACAGAAGGAAAGTCCAGTAGGAAATGCTGGAAACTAGGAGGTGAAGTCTAAGAGTTAATTTCCACTGAGGGAGAGTAATCTAGGGAATTGGCAAAGGCATGGAGCCCAGGAGGCAGGCACAATCCTCCCAGATTCATTTACTTAAAGAACAAATGCGTGCTGTCTCTTCTGTGCCAAGCACAGTGCCCTGCTCGGGCCTACAAAAGTCAGTCCAGCTTGGCTTCTGTCTTAAGCTCAAATCAAATGGAGGAAACAGATTGATATCAGTTTACTCTTATGATTGGCATGCTAGAAATATCTATACAATTTGTTAAACTCTATAGAAAGGGAGGGATCAATTTTGCTTGGCAGAGTTACAGAAGGTTTTACAGAGAAAGGAACAGGAAAGCGTTTATTTATTTATTTGTTTCTTTGTTTCATCTAAAATTTTCTATTTGTAGGCAGCCTACCCTGATGACCTTGATGGTTCTTCACATCCAGCGTCTTTAACCTCACGGCTTCGCTGTTCCCACTTTATAAATAAGACAGTTGGGGCCCCAGGAGCCAAGTAAGGTGCCCACGATTACCCGGTGAACAAGTGCATCAAGGCCGGTCTATGCAGCTGCGAAGCACATGCTCCTGCCACTCTGCCCTGGGGGTTTGGATGCACCGGGAGGAATTCGTCGGGCAGGTGCGGAGCAGGAAGCGGGACTTCTCAGCAGTAGCGCCATAACACGAGGGAGGCAAACAAGAGCGTGAAAACTCGGAGGGCCTGAGCAACTCCTCGGAGTAGCGGGGAGGGGCTGTGTTCTGTGCACAGCTGTCTGAGAAGCAGTAAAGGGATTTCAACGTCCCTTCCAGCCTGGAGGTTTTATCATAGCTAAGAAATGATCACTAGCCTCAAAGGGCTTATTACATCCTTCAGTAATTTGCCCCATATGATGAAGAACTTACTATTGGCCAGGCTCTGCTCTAGGCGCTGGTGACACAGAAGAAGTCCCTGCACCTACAGAGTTACACATAGAGGAGAACAGGAACCGAGCAAAGGAGCAAACAAAGAACTAAACGTTGCTAGTTAGCAAGAATTACAAAAAGCAGAGAAAGAGGATAATAACAAATGGTCTAGGTCACACGCGAAACGCATGAAGGGCCTCTACGATGAGTTGATATTGGAAGAATACCACCTTGGAGAGGAGACACATGCAACCACAGAAGGAGACTGGAGGCAGTAAGTGCTGAAAAACTAGAAAAGAACACAACTTGAATCTAAAGCAATAAATTCATGTTTGAGCACACTGATACGTTGGAGAACACTCGCACTATGCCTAAAAGCCATCACCTGTCCCCATCTTACAGATTAAAAACAACTGATAATCAAAGGGGTAGGTAACTTCTCTAACAGCGTACAGCCTGGATTCAGGCTCGGATTTGTCGGAACCTGGGGCCTGTGCTGTGTCCCACCCGGGATTGGAAGAGCCTCCTCCTGGAATGAAGGTGAGAAACTGGAAGGAGTATTTCTTGGCAGAGGGGTGGCGTTAGGCTTCAAAAGATGGGTGGGGCTTTGATATGAGACAATGACAAAGCTGAACGGGAATGGAGCACCCAAAGCAACAGATAACAGAAGGGGAAAACTCGGGGTTTGTCTAGATGCAAGTTGGTTGAAGCCCAGGCTAAGGGAGGGATAAGCTAGAAACAGGAGTTGACTTCAGGACAGAACAGAAATGTGAACAGATGCCCAGGACGTGGAGAGCCCTCCAAAGGAGCGTGTCCTTTATGTAGAAGGTGGTGGGGAGACACTGCAGGTGTTCCTCCAGGGAGAGCTGCTCATCTTTTGGATGGATCAACCCTTTGGGGAGACGTTACGGTTCCCTGTTTCTCTGATTATTTTACTAAACTCACCAGATAGAGCAGCTTGTTGTCATGAGTATTACCCACGTTTGTTCACTTCAAGATTAGGTCTAGCATTAATTCGATGTGATGTTACATCAGAGGAAAGTATTTGTGCACAGGTTTGCATGAAAAACGTCAGGTGTGCCAATTCTCAATTGATTCCTTGAGAAACGGCATTGTCCTGGATGTCCCATCGCTTGGTGTGAAGGTCTTCGATGAACTCCATTTGGCTGGTGCCGCCCCTAACACATGGACGAGACCCTGACGGGTGAGCAGGTGGAGGCCAGATGTGCTGGCATTACAGTAAGGCATCAGGGGGATGTTATTCACGAGAGAAGAAAGAGGCCAGCTACACTCACCTTTGCTCCCAGCTGGAGAGCAGATTGCATTCTTTACAGCAATGTGATGATTCCAGCCACCCGCAGAGGAGGGAAAATAGGCCCGGGCAAGCTCTTTAAGGAAGGACTCAATGATGTCATGAGAAACCGGTCTATGCCAGCGTGGTGCCAGCCAGGGTCAGACCCCTAGACTGTCCCCGAGACATTTTGGGTGGCTGTTAGTGGTCTGTCTTTTCTGTGCTTTCTGTCTATTTTCGCCCTGTGTATTGTGCGCCCCGGCCTCTGTGTATCAAGCTCCCGTGTGCCACAGGTGATGGCCGATACGTGTGTGAAAATCACCTTTGGGTTAGATTTTTCATTCAGAGACTGATTTTAAGATACATCGTAATGCAAAGGTTCAATCTGTGAACGGGCAGAGATTGGAGAGAGGTCTGTGGACTCTTGTAATTATTTACAAGTTTTTGTATTTGTGTGCATTTCAGGGCAGTAGTCATGAAACTTTAAAAGGTTCTGTTACCCTGTTGAGGTCAAAACCCCTTCTCTTGGAATTTCCCTGCCTCCCTCCCTCCCTCCCTCCCTCCATCTTTCTTCCCCTCCCTTCACCTGGCTGACAAATTTACTGATTACTTTCTAGCTAACTTCTCAGTTTTCTTCTCTCACTTAATTCTGCAACTCCCTCTCTTTTCCCTTGTGGTATAGAGTGGAAAGGCTGGAGATTAATGAAGGAAGGAGTGTAGAAAGAAATGAGCGTGAGTAAAAATTACAGGAAGTCATGCAGTTGCGGATCAGATTTGGGTGCCAGAATATCAGTGTTCGCTTCTTTTCTGCCATCCTTTCACCCTTACTTCCCTTGGCGAGGGTAGGCACTCAGGAGAGGCAGTGAAGGCCTAAATACTGCTCTGCAGGACATTAACAAAGGGTCAGAGCACATGGTACATTTAGGACTTAGGGTTTGAAGTGGCAAGTTTTCTTATTTGACATAAAGGTCAGGCTTTCAAGGGGGTCTAAAGAAATGGTATTTGAACCAGATCTGAAACAACCAATGAATAGAAGACAGAAACTGGGTGTAATGAGGAAAACTCAGGAGAAAAAGAACTAATTATTTGGGTTTAAACACATCACAATATATGTTATTCTTACCAAAGATACTATATCTTTTCCCTTAGAGTCAAAAATCCTCTAGAATTGTGCTCTGATTTCATGGAATATCATGTATTTGCAAGACCTTGGTACATTGGTAATATTATAAGCTTGAAAATTCATATTATTTATGTATGTAACTAGAATTATTATACATGGAAAAAAGAAATTAATTAAACAGGCCTGGTTATGATTCCTGGCTTTGACGGTTACAGGCTGCCCTTGCTCTCGGAAACAAGAGCATTCCTATGTGAAACCTTTTGTGAGCTGAACTGCTGTAATGGGAAGAAGCAATTACCGTGGATCTATAAGGAGAAATAGACCCCCAAAGTAACGCCGAACACCCCAAAGAGCAGTAACATGCAGTAAAGCCACACCACCCTTGCAGGTGCACCGCAGCCTCTAGAACGGCTTCCCGCAAAACAAACACCGAATGCCGTTGTCACTTTCGTCATAAGAGCAGAAATCCTCCTTTGATTCATTTTGCTTAGCAACAACAGGTGCTCAGGCAGGTCTTTTGTGAAAGCAAAGGGGCCTAAGGCAAGCTTTCAAAGAGCAGGGGAACCTGTACTAGTGTTTTGCTGTGGGTAGTAAACTCTGAGTGTCTTAATTTCTCTATATATGGAAATAAGACTAAGATCGTTTAATTTTTTTTGATACGCTTTATTGATTATGCTGTGACAGTTGTCCCAGTTTCTTTTCCCTTTGCTCCCTTCCACCCAGTGAACCCCCTCCCTCCGGTTGTCCCCGCCCCCTTAGTCCATGCCCATTGGTTGTGCATATAGTTCTTCTCAACGTCTTCCTGTCTACTCCACCCCCTCCTACTGTAAGAACATTTAATTCTTTAAGTTGGTGTGGAATTGAAATCAAATGACTTATACTTGACACGTGCTAGATGACCAGTTAATGTTTGCTCACACCACAAAGACAAACCTGAAGCAAAACAAACACAAACGTTGTAAAATACGTAAACCTGCTTTTGTATAATTCGGGAATTTTCTCGATAATCCAGAATTTTGACCTTATCCGTGTGTTTTAACGCTAACTGTGAGCGCAGTGGTGGGTCATGTTTTCCTTTCTGACTCAGCAAGTAAGAGGTTTCAGAATGTCTCTGTGCTGCTTTAACTATTACTGTAGCTATTATTTCCCCCCAGTTTTTCCCCCTTTCAACTACCAAGGAAGAACCAGTGAAGGGGCAGCGAATCACAACTACAAGAAGGCCACACTCGGTCTCCTTTCTCTGGGTCTGCTCGCCCTCCTGCCTGCCACCTGTTGAGGGTTCAAAAAACATTTGTTGTTATTCTTCTTGTTGTTACTGCTCTGCTCTTCCCTGCAGCAAAATGAGGATGGTAAGAAATGTCCAGGTAATATGTGGGGCCTGTGAGAGGGGTGAGGACCCTCTGCCTGCTTTTCCTCTAATCAGAAGGCATTGCTCCTTGCGCCCACACGCCAGAGAAGGTGCCCCTCCTTTTCCTTCCCCTGACGTGGGCTCTTTTCTATGCAGTAGTTTGCACACCAATACTTTACACATGGTTCTGCTCCGCTGGACCCCTGCACACATTTTAAAAGGAATCTCAGAGTCGGGCACCTCAGCACGAAGCTGGGCATCTCTGTCCCGGCCACTGGCTGCCAGAGGCTCACTGAAGTGGACGATGAACGCAGACCTCGTCCCTTCTACGAGAAGCGTATGGTCACAGAAGTTGCCGCTGACGCTCTGGGTGGAGAATGGAGGGGTTATGTGGTTCGAATCCGTGGTGGGAACAACAAGCAAGGTTTCCCCAGGAAGCAGGGGGTCCTGACCCATGGCCGCGTCCACCTGCTGCTGAGCAAGGGCCACTCCTGTTACAGACCCGGGCGGACTGGAAAGCGGAGGCGCACATCTGTTCGGGGTTGCATTGTGGGCGCCAACCTCAGTGTCTTCAGCTTGGTCATTGTGAGGACAGGGGAGACAGATATTCCTGGTCTCACCGATGCTACTGAGCCTCGGCGCCTGGGCCCCAAAGAGGCAGCAGGATCCGCAGACTTTTCAGCCTCTCTAAAGAAGATGATGTCCGCCGGCGCCTTGTAACAAAGCCCCTGGACAAAGAGGGTAAGAAACCAAGGACTAGAGCACCTGAGATTCAGCGACTCGGTATTCCACGTGTCCTGCAGCACAAACGTCGGCGCATCGCTCTGAAGAGACAACGTGCTAAGAAAAATAAGCAAGAGGCTGCAGAATATGCTAAGCTTTTGGCTAAGAGGGAGGCCAAAGAAAAACGCCAGGAACAGATCACTGAGAGATGCAGGCGGTCCTGCCTGAGAGCTTCTGCCTCTAAGTCTGAGTCCAGTCAAAAATGAGGTTTTCTAAGAGTAATAAATAAGAACATCAAGAAAAAAAAAAAAAAAAAAAAAAAGAGAACAAAAGAAAAAAAAACTTAGATAATAGTTTCTATTAAAACTGCTTCCATCATACTTTTCTTAAAGGACCATTATCCATTATACAGAACAAAATATTCAGAACAAAAATTTAAGTAAAAAATGTTTAATGAAGATTTTAACTTTCTTTTTAATAACTAAAAAAAGACACGTGGCTTCAGACGCCCAAGTCCCTCAGGAATTACTGTAAGACAGTTCTGAGGGTGGGACATTTCTGGAAATGTCTTCAGACAAGAGTGGCTCCAGGAGACATGGGCAGGGCTGATCTGCCTGTCAGTCAAATTACAGCCGATCTGAAGCCATTGGTTTTAGAGGCCATGTGACACAGATTTGCCCCACCTCCCCTCCTGCCCTTTGTATTTCGTATTTCTTCCAACGCCTCTGACTATTCTGTTATTGTCTGACTCTCGCCTTGGAAGCAGGAACATTCAAATTTGCCGCGCACTTCTCAGTGGAGACTTTTTATTTTTTGCTGTCAGTCTTGGTTTATAATTGTAAATGTGAGAAAGGTTGGAATCTTTTCCTCCTCCGTTACACTTTCTGTCGGTGGAAATATTTTCCATGGTGTTTCATATTAATTGGGTCCATCGCAGTAATTTTATTATTCTGAGGAGTTCATCTAGCTTGCCTGACTCAACCTTTTTTTATGGTTTTTAAAATATTTCTCAAGAGTGTATACTCAACATAGTATCCCCCCAAACTACCAGTATTTCAGACATTTGTTCCCTTTTATGGACTGACGGCCAATGTTACAGTTGTTCTGTTTCCCAATATGTGGGGGGAAAAAAAAAGACAGCTTCTTTTATTTTTCTGAGGGAAGCAATTTGAAAACTATGGCCCATCAAAGGTTCAGTTTATTTTTCTTCTGTACTGTGCTTTAGATTAACTTTATTTAGCCTTTTCCAAAATTGAATAGCACACGGCACTTTCCAGCCCATAATTCTTGCCTACCTAAGTCATTGTTAGTTTTATTGTTTTCCTACGCTGTATTGGCTAAATATCTCTACTTTGTATCATCAGCACATTTCAAAACACTCACAATATTTTCCTTCTTGTAGGTCAGCAAAGTAGCTAAAATCAATACCAATGCTGATCCTTATGACATGACACAGGTCACTTCCTTCCATTTGGCTCTGTTTCCACTTACAAAACATCTTTGGCTTCAGAATCCGATCCAGGTTATCATCCACTTCGGCACCTTGTTTCTTCTCATTCACAGTATGTCTTCCCACAGTACACATCACTCAAAGGAGAGCAGGCTTCCTTTTATAGACTCCGTTGTCTAGAATCAGAGACCCTTTGAAACCAAATATAAGTACCTTTGACAAAGCAGTGGTCATACAATAGCATGTTACTTCTCAAGAGAAAAAAAAAGAAAAGTCAAATTACCACTGTTGATCCCAGGCATACCACTTAAATATTTACTTGTTTGGTTTTATCTTTGCACTGGAATTCCATTAAGACTGTGTTACGTTGCTGTTCAATATAAATACAATAATAGTGCATTGAGAATATCATCTGTAAGGAGAAGAATTTATTGCTTACCATCAATGAGTGAGAAAGAACCACATTCCTCTTTTGACCATAATGATAAAAATATTACTATAGCTGAGATCTGGAAAAGCCTAACCATTTAATTTAGACCCAGGAATTTTATAATAACAATTCTGAAGCTTATTCAAGAGTTCAATCTTTTCTCTCACAGGTCATAACTAATGAATAAAAACAAGATATTTGCTTACATCACTTTTTCTACTTTTGTAAATATTTCTAAAGACTTTAAGAATAAAATACCCAAGAGTTTCCAAAGATGCACCCTTTCCCCAATGTCACTGATAATATTGTGGGTTTTCAATACTCTGTGCAGTACATTTTATGATTTAAAAAAATTCAATCTATTTTCTTGTTACGTTTTGAATGTGGTTTATGATATATACAATGTGGCACACTTCATTTGCCATAAAGATCAATGTCCATTGTGAAAAATTATATCATGTCTATAAATCACCACTTTGCTCTAATTTCATTGAAATCAAAGACATGGAAGACTAACTACTTCTGTATTTAAAAAAAATCATAGTGGTTGTGCAATTTTAGCCTGAAATCTTGTAGATGGCAGATAATTTTATAGCATGTGTACAATATTGGTTACATCAAATTCTTAGGTTAATTCTGATGAAAGGAAAAGGACATCATGCCAAGTCTGAAGGCAATGAATTAGAAACACAAAAACAAAACACGCGACTGAGGGTTCAGGGGAGAGTGAAGGTAATATTTTTGTAACTTGCAGGAACATCACACTACGCCTCCTCCCTTTGGTTAGACATGGGCTCGATTAGGGTCTGTCTACCTCTAATCATTTTAGCTGTTGTTCAAATGAATGTCAAATTACCACAGTCTCCTAAGATTTCAGTTGGGAAGACCTTCTGATGAGTCTTTTACCTTGTTTGCTTTCAATGCAGCCGGAATTATAATGAAGAAATTAAATCATTCTTCATAGACAATAGAACAGTCCCCAAAGTGTTTATGATTTGATGTCCTCTGGCAACAGCATTCACTGAGTTTCAGATTTGTATTTACTATTTTGAAAGATTGCTTTTTCAGGATAAAAATAAGTTTCTGAAATAACAATGTCCTTAGAGTGAATATAAATCCCTATGTCTTTGCATTACTCAGTAATTTATGACTCAATGCCATAGAAATACCCAGGCATAATAATACTTTTGTTTACAATTAAGTAAAAGCTAAAAGATACTTAATTTTTATATAAAAATATTCATCGAGCATCTCTTATGTTGCAGGGATTGTGGTTTGTGCCAAGTATATAACTGAACAGGACAAATATATCTGCCTTTAAAAAGCCTGTGCTGTAGCGGGGCATTCTGAAACATAAACAGTGGGGCAAGAGCTGTGAACAGGAATTAGGTATAAGTCTCCATGGGAGCACCAAGGAAGGGTCCAACCCCATGTGGATTTGAGATTCAAGGAAGGCTTCCTGCAGGCGGTGATAGATAAATGGAAACGTGAAGGAAGACAAAGAGAACAGTGCTCTAGCAATGAGCGCGTGAAAAGGTTCAAGGGAGCTCGAGGAGCAGAAGTAGTGAGTGTGACTCAGTAGCACTGAGTGGTGCTGGTCACGGTCATGGTGTTGATGGCAGAGAAAGGCGGGGCTCGAGAGGTAGACAACATCTACACACATTGTAAGACATGTTAGGAAGACTGAATTTTATCCCGATGCAAGAGACTGATATTGAAACGCTTTAAGGGGAAAACGACATAATTAGACGTGTTATGAAAGATCAGGAAAATCATTAAGCAATACATAGCAAGAAGCTGGGATTTCTGTCTTGAGTCATAGAGAACACAATACATTATTATAGATTTTTCATTAGATTCAATATACATGAACTTTTGTTTTTAGCAGTTAGGCAGCCTAGATTCTTTGACAGACCTTCTGTCTAAAAACAACTGAAAACCTCCCACATTATTATATCATGATGTTCTGGTAAAGAATCAAGAAATTCTTATAGGCAAAACCTAAGCAAATGTGAGAACTGAGGTAACTGGAACAATGGGGCCAACTTTCACTCTGAGAATATTGCCAAGTTTAGGCATGGAAAATGGGAGAAACAGTCTAAATATTGGAATTTTAAAAAGAGACCCCATATAACAATGGGACTTCAAAGCCCTGTCTCCTTAGTGTAAGGATGAAATAAAAATTTGAACTCATACTCTTCACCCTGCCACTCCTATCACAGCAAGGGACATCACTTCTCTCAAGTCTGACATTTATTCGAAGGAAAGGGGATCTCTTTTAAAATTCTAGCCACAGGATGTTCCTCAGGTAAGTTTGAAATTGTGTGAGTTTGATGTTTGAGGAAGAAGCAAATACAGTAATCTCTGAAGGAATCCAATCAGTTCTCAAAGAATTCCCAGGATATCCTAAGGAATATGCGCTCACAGCCCAAATCCCAACACACACACACACACACACACACACACACACACACACACACACACTAAGAAAGTGAGAGCTATCAAAAACACAAGATGGTAGTATCAAGTTCAAAAGGCCTTCAGATATTGATAGTATTAGAGCAAACAGAAAATACGCATGTTTAGTGGGTTAATAGAAATAAAATTGTTTTAAAACAAGTAAGGAGCAAGATAATACAAATTACTAAGCAAATATTTAAAAAATTAGACTTTTTAGAAGTGGAAAAATGCAATTTTTTTGAATTAAAAGCTCAGTGAGCACATTTCATAACAGATTGGAAACAGAAAAAGAGAAGATTAGTGATTTGGAAGACATAGCTGAAGAAGTTATGCAGGATGAGGTTCCCAGAAACACAGAGATGGGAAACATGAGACTTCAGGATGGTGAATACAGAGTGAGAAGGTTTAGCATGTATCTACTCAAAGTTCCAAAAGGAGGGGACACAGAAAATGAGGAAATAAGATATTTAAAAAAATAAGGGATGTAAATTTCTCAGAATTGATAAGATACAAATGCTCAGATCACAGAAGTCTAGTGAATCCATCCAAGAAGGTAAATAAAATCTATATCTAGATTCATCATCATAAAAATACAGAATCAAAAATAAGACTATATTAATTCAACATAAGAAGTTTTTTAGGATAAATTTTATCCATATCAAAATTATAAATTATTATATATGGAAATTTCCCCATATTCGTCGTCGGCAGCCGTCCGTCTCGAGAGACGATGGTGTAGCTTCTTAAGAGTCTTATCTGCACCGTCGAGAATGGCTGTGCAGTCCGACTCGGGAGTGACACGGTATCTGTCTCCTCCCGTGTTAAATCGACATCTTGCGATGACGCTGGAGTGTCCTCTCCAGTGAAGCTGAAGCTACAGAGCCTGGGCTAATTTTCTGATCAGAGAATATCCTGGGTAAAACTTTGGCTCTACATCATTCACTTATTTATCCGTATTTATTTATCATTTTATTTTAGATTGTACCTAGTTTTTAACCACATGATTGTATGATAATATAACTAGGACTCCTAGAATGAAAAGAGACTATAAAGGTTATTTGTTTCAATTTTTACTTTTTTAAAATGAGGAACTAGAATTACTGCTTTCCTGTATTGTAGAGCCACTTAATAGTTGCAGACATGTGTTTCAAATGAAAAGTCATTCTAAATGATAATTACTGGTTGTTGCTATTTCCTTTCTTTAGTCCGATGAAGGGAAAGACCGTAGTTTCAATTATAACGCTGACAAGACTCACGTGATAGGTAATTATTCTTTGCTGAGCCAGTGTTGGCAAAACTGAAGGAAAACTGGAGTCTTTTAAAATAGGCATCGTATGAGCATAGTGGGAAGAAGTATTCCCTTTGGGCTCAAAGTCACAAATGGAATTTTAATGAACCACCAAATAATGCTATTAAGTGTGGGGATTGGAATTACAATTCAGTAAAACTCCTTTCCTCAAGACTGAGACCAGTACGAAGGGACTTTGTCTTTCCATGTTCCATGCGGACTATATTCTGTTTCTAAGTTAAACGTACATTCTAAATTAAACAATTGCATGTCCAAAGCAATTAACAACATACCACAATACTTTCTGTTTTCCAGCTGTACCTGGCCTCTATACTGATGGAAACATCAATACCCTTATTTTCTTAGCCTCCCATCCTCATAAGTGCTATGAGTTTCATAATGTTTCACATTTTGGGTTTTTAAAATAGCTATAATTATTTTTTGTTTTCATAATTTTCTAGGCTGTTTCAATTGTATGACTTCAGTTAGGTGAATGGCAAAAAGAAAAAAATAATAATTTTTTAAAGGAAATGTTAAATTATCCTGCAAAGAAGAAATATCATAAAGGTGTGGAAAGAAATAGGTGCACCAATTCTAGGCCCAGAGACCTAAGGGCGACCTGCATGCGGTCCTGTGAATGTCAGAGCCAAGTCATTTCACAAAAGGACAGAGGTACTCATCCCAGCTCTTGTGTGCCTGTCCTTACTCAGGTGAGCGCCTTGTTAGGAGAGACCTACTTTTCACAACACCCACCTGTCCCCACCCAGTCTAAGCTTCTGTTAGAACAAAGGATGAGTAGAGGTGACCTCTGCCCCTGAAATGAGCGGGACAGTTACTGGCAGGGCGTGTGGAGCTCACAGCTGGCGACCTTCACTTCTCCCGCTAGATGGCAGTGGCCCTCTTTCATTCTGAGACTGTTCTGCCCTTAAAATTAAAAAAAAAAAAAAAAAAAAAATCCATCCTCACTCTTCTGGATAGTTGTTCTCAGATCTGCTGGGCGATGATTTAAAGAACGCTTTGATGCTGTAGGATGTAGGTGCTCACAAATCAGGCCCACCCTTTTCTTTTCCCTAAAAAGATAATATACTGCCTTTTCAAAGTCAATTAACACTGAGGGCAGATGAAATGGGGAACGCAAAAGGCCACTTTCTAAAGGGTCGCCTTGAAACCTTTGGACATCATTCAGGTTTCATCCAGGAATTGCAAATCATTGGGAAAAAGAAAGGAAATAATAATGAGTTCATTTTGTTTCTTGATAACACCCAATAAGATGGCTTAATATAGCTTCTCCGCTTTATTTCCCGGTGATGCCGGGCGCGTGTGCAGAGTGCGGGCTGGTAATTTATATGCGTCTTGTAGTCACGAAGGCAACTGGGATGCTTTGGGGACAATTTATGCATGGGGAGGGGGCTGATGGAGAGAATCCCTAAAATGTCTGCATTGCACTGTGGTTCGATATGTTTTTATATAAGAAATTGGTCCAGATCGTGGCCTGGCAGAAGATAGGGAGGCAATAGTGGGGAGGGCAAAAATTACAGGACACCCCTACAAGAGAGCCGGCATCCACTCCTCCCCCAAAACGGTGCCGATGGAACTGAGGCTCAAGAGCTGGTTCGCAGGGAGGAAGTTCATGTTCCGGCCAGAGATGGATTTGGCAATGGTTGCTTCAGGATCCAGACAGCTCTCCGGTCAGCATCTCCGAATGGAATACCTCAAGGTTGTAATACCGTTTTTGAATTTCATCTAGAAAACAAGCCTGGACACTCCGAAACAATAAGCAGATAATAAGAAATCAACCAAAGCCATCGCAAATGAGATTATTAACAAACTGACTTTTAAATTGACTGTTGGCAACCCTACCAGTCAGGACAGGCCATTGCTCAGCCCCCTCGCAATGCGGCTCACAGGCAGGATCTCAGCCACGCTTCTCTTCTGGGTTTTTCTTTCTGTCTTTCTTTTTTTTTCTTTTACTTTATATAGAAAAGACCTTCACTTGGTTTAATAACCTTTTCCTTTTCGAATAAGGAGTTTCTGTTTGCAATCACATGAATAGCAAAAGACCTGCTCCAGAAACTCTGGGAGATTATTTCATGCTTAGCGACAAAAATAAGGTTTTGAAAGAGCAGAAGGGATGGAATCAAGGCATAACGAGGACATTCTTGTTAGGTGAATCATTACTCGGGGTTTTTGAACTAATAGTTTAAAAAAAGCAAATAATAATCATGACAATCCTCCAAATACCGTTGCCCGGTGGGCGACAACAGTAGCCTTGCTGGAAATACCACCCGGAGTGGCCCCTTGTCCACCCACCCGGAGCCTGGAACATCACCGACCCAGGAGGACGCCTGCAGCCCCCCCGCCGGCCTGTCCCCGTGCTTTGGTTCTGCCACATCCCCAGCTGCACAGGGTGGACAGACACCATCATGCGTTTCTTTTCCCCTGGATGGGTTGGGGCCACGTTTGGGGTTCAGGTGAAGTATAAGCTAGCAGAAGGGTCTATGCAAACGTTTCTGTTGGGGTGCGGGTGTCCTCCGACTACCATGGTCTCGCCAGCAACCAGGCGATAGAAATTAATTCGAGGTGCAAAGGAGAGGGTGCGCGCAAGCCTGTGCTCACGGGTCGGGCTCTCCTCCGCACCCTGATACTCCCGTGAGTCTTGGCTCCGCTGAGCTCGGGCCTCTGCCCTCCCCCACCGCTTCTTTTCATGTCTGCTCGGACCACCTGGGTCCCCATGAGTAATGACGAGTGTCCCTCCTTGCACTCAGCGGGAGACTCCAGCTGCGCTCCGGGAGAGGGCGGGTTAGGGCAGTTGGGTCTGCTGGGAGGGAAGAGGGCGAGGAGGGGCCACGCTGCACAGCATCAGCGAGGCAGCAGCTCCTGGGGCTCCTCACCGTTCCCGACGCGGCCACTCGCTGTCACCAGAACTTCGGTGTCTGCCTTCCCCTCAGCTCCCATGTGCAGCATGTTCAGAACACGTGGCCCAAGATTGTCACCGGAATCAGCCAGGGCCTCCCTTTGTCAGAAGGACCATTGGCACCTGGCCCCCTCTTCCCCAGTGACTTGGACTCTGGCAGGTGCTACAAGGTAAAACTGAGTTTTGTGGCAGCTGCTGCTGGGACCTCTGAGCCAGCCAGCCCTGCGTGACCGGGATGCGGGGGACAGAGAGGAAGCTGGCCGTCATGGTCCTGCGCCGGCAGCCACTACTCTGTCCGGACAATGTTGCTGCTCACAACCAAAGTTGTTATATCTTCCCTGAAAAAAAAATGTTTTTTTTTTTTTTTTCCTGGCTTGTTTACCCAGTGCTCACCATTTTAAAGTCATGCAGCATCTTCATTAGGGGAAACTTAAACAAAACATTACTCCTACTTATGTTTTTCTCCAGGTACCAATACACCTCGGCGGGCTGGCAGACAGCAGTCACCTAGCAACAGTGTGTTCCTACATTAAATGATTTCAAGCTCACAGCTCCCTCCACGAGAGCTGAGCATTTCACCTCTTTTCCCTCTCGCGCAGCTCCCGAAAAGAGCAGCCGAGGAAGGGAAAGTATGTTCCGTTTTGCCCTCAAGGATCAGCTTTAAACGGTCGCTTATAACTGTGTGTTTTCTGTAATAGTTGGCTAATCCATTTGTGACTTTTTTCTTTAAGTGGCCAGGCATTCATTGGGATGAGGTTCCGCTGCCAAGTGACAGAAATATCTAATGTCGTGAGCTACCCAGAGAGGAATGGGAACGCAGGCCCAGGCTCACCGTCTCTGACTCGTCTGCCATTGTCACCTGTTACTTTGTCTGAGGTGGCTGTTGGAAGCCCAGTCATTGTACCCTCATTTCAGCCACCAGGCACAAGAAAATGAAAAGGCTTACTCCCGCGGTTGAAGGTGACTTCCCAGGACCCGTGCAGATTGTTTCTGCTTGCATTCACTCTGTTGGCCGGAACTTCAGTGCAGTCTTTGTGTGGTGCCTCCCCGTGACCAACTAACATCGGGATTCTGTCACGGGGGGCGAAAAGGGAGAACAGACATTGAAGAACAACTGATAGTCTCTGCTACAGGCCAAATATCAAAATTCAGTAAACTTCAGAATTTACATTTATCACTGGGTTTTTTGTTCTTCCAGAAGAAATACTTCCCTTTCTTCTCTTGAGAGGATTAGATGACAGAGCCGAAAATAAAAATGTGAAATCAGTTGTAATTGTTTGCAGGTTTTGAAAACAGCCCAGTGGATGCCCAGAGGCTTAAATAACACGGGGAGAACGTTGCACTGATAAACAATATTGGCTATTGATTGTGCTCTTTGTCCCCTGAGGAACCCAGAGCAAGATCCCTCTCGGTGCCCATCCAAGTGCATCTCATTAACTGTCTTACAAAAAGAATTTTGTATGACTTGGGCGTCATGGCATGGGAACAAGCTTATAGAATCCCAATTATTAAAAGAAACAACTGGTCTGAACTAAGAGATGTGTACTAAAAACTATCTGGGGTCTTACGGAAATGTTGAAGATGTTTAATAACTGCCTTTTGACCCAGCAATCCCACTGCTGGGAATATACCCTAAGAGTCCTGAAACACCAATTCAAAAGAAGCTGTGCACCCCAGTGTTCATAGCAGCGTTCTTTACAGTAGCCAAGTGCTGGAAACAGCCTAGGTGTCCATCTGTAGATGAGTGGATCAAAAACTGTGCTACATCTATACAATGGAATACTATGAAGCAGGAAGAAAGAAGGAGCTCCTACCCTTTGCAACAGCGTGGATGGAACTGGAGAGAATTATGCTTAGTGAAATAAGTCAGGCAGTGAAAGACAAATACCATATGATCTCACCTATAAGTGGAACCTAATGAACAAAACAAACAAATGAGCAGAACAGAACCTGAGACATGGAAACAAGGAACAAACTGACAGTGACCAGAGGGGGGGGGGGGAGGGCCTATTCAAGGAACATGTATAAATGACCCATGGACATGGACCACAGGGTGGGGATTGACTGTGGCAGTGGGAGTGGGAGGGCCGAACAGGGGAGAACAGTGGGGGGGGAAATGGGACAACTGTAATTGAAAAACAATTTTAAAAAATTAAATAAATAAATAAAATTACATTAATTAAAACAATAATACACTTGTGTTTAAAGATAGTAAGGATTTAGAGCTTACTTACGGCATGTGGCTTGGCTTCTAGGTCTTTTCCAATCAGCTGCCAGTTTTCTGGGCCAAGAGGACCATCTCTTCATTAGTTGAATACTTTCCAGCGGTTAGAGCTGTACAATTAAAACATACGTCAGTACATGGATGCCTAGTCCTCGCCCCCGGGACGCTGATTTATTGGTTTGGAATAGGTCCAGACAGTGCTATTGTTTCTATAAGTTCCCCAGATAATTCTGGCACTCAACTAGGCTTGAGAATGAACAGATTTAATGCCTCCAGATCAGACTCATATGAATACATACAGTAGTCATGTAGGGAGCACCATCAAACCAAACAGTGATGCCCTGGATCTTATCTTTGAAAGGTGGCTCAGTCCATACATTAAGTGACTCATTATTTCATGTTTATATCTTTGAAAATTCGGGAATAGTTAAAAGCAAAAACTTGGAATCACACCCGTGTGTTTCCAAAACTCCGTTCTACCAAATAATAGCTGTGTGATTGGGAACAATCATTTAATGTTTCTATGGTTTCCTTTCCTTACCTGAAAAAATGGGCTTTCCTTACCTGAAGTGGGGTTTGTGTGTTTTATAAATACATGATTTAAGTAAAATGCTTAGTGAACTGCCTGATATAATGGAAGAGCTATTGAAATAAAATTTTATAAAGTTTTCCATAATTATATTTTATAGTATGTCTTTAAGATTGCTAGGACAGCTATCATTAGTATACCTTGGTGACTAAATAATGATAGGGAAGTTAAATACCTTACCCTGGGTAATTCAATTAATTGTATTTATTGCCTCTCTCCAGTGTGGAAACCCTGACTGCTAGATCCTATGAGAACGTGAACCGTATTTGTCCTCTCTGGTGTAGTTATGTAGTAAGTCATGTGTGTGGAAGGGAGAGAGTAGTATATCTGTAGCAGAGATTGAATATTAACCACTAAATTTATTTTCACTATGCTCTATTTTTGAGCATAATAATAGAGTATTTCTAAATTTTCCTTCCAGTTATTGTGGTCGGATGACTTAATTCTTGCAATTGGAATTTGAGTAAAAAGGACACATGTCACTTTTGGGGCTGGACCTTAGTTTATTTGGTATACCTTGCCATTCCCACTTGGTGGAACCTGCATGGGGCAGAATCCCAGCTTTGACCACATAGAAAATAATGTCCTGAAGAGTGTGGTGGAACAACAAAATGGAAGAATTCTGTGTCCTGCGCGACAGTCCCAGTGTGAGATGTCCTGGTTGCTGTACAAAGATAAATTAACTGTGTGGTCTAAGTGGCTGTGTTGTTGTGTCCCTTTGATAGGACTGCACAGCCTTACCCTGATGGACACCATTTACTAAGTCCCCAATTAGTCACACATGCTACTGACAGTGATTCTCTAGAGCAGTGAGTGGCACTCAAAGTGGTCATCCCGGGGCAGCAGGGTCATCAGCAGCAGCAGCTCCTGTGACTGTGTTATAAACGTGACTTTGTTAGACTCTCAGGCTCCACTCCAGATCTTCTGAGTCAGAAACTTGGGATGGGATTCAGTAGTCACTGTTTTGACACTTGCCAGGTTATTTTAAAACATTACTGAAGTTTGAGAACCACTGTTATGGGGGGAGAGGAGGCTAGGAAAGGACAGGAGAGTGGAGCGAGTAGAAGTACTTGAAGAGAATGGGCATTGGACATTGAATGCCTGGGTTTCAATCCTGGCTCTGCCACTTACTATCTGGGTGATCTTGGGCAGGTCAATCTGTTTCCCAGTTTATTTATCTGTGGAGCAGGGGTAATAACTGTTTGATAATCATAGGATTGTGGTGAAGATCAAATGGGTCAGCACGCGTAGTGCATTTAGAATAGAGCTTGGCATGTTCTGAGTGGTCTATAATTGTTATCTAAGCAATGCAGCTGTGTTGATGAGTGGAAAATCGATCTGTATGAACGAAGGTGTAATGGTGCGTCATAACTTGTCTATGGAGAAAAGTGGGTCTAAGATTTATTTAATAAGTTAATATACACTCATTCCCCTGTTTGAACACTTCAAGAACATGACTCAAGAATTTCTTTTTTGTTGAGCTCTTCCTAATATCGACTGGAATCTGTCTCCCTGATCTAGTTCTAACTCTTGAAATTCGCAAAGAATCAATTTGATGCTTCTTTTACATTGGCAATCATTCTTTCGGAATCAGAGAAGGAAAACTATGACTCCAAAAAACCTCCGCTGCCTTGCGGCATACCTCTTCAGGGGAAAGGCTAAGGGAGTAAACCCCGACAGAAAATCCGGAGCCGGAGTCCCTAAGGCGGTTTGACGTTGTAGTCAACACCGGCAACTCCTGCGGCGCACCTGAAGCCAAGCTGTATTGACTCCGTCTTTCCCTTGGACCCTTCAGCTGCGAAGAGAGTGGGGGTCTGCTGCCTGGGCAACAGCAGACCCTCCATATCACCCTGCCCAGGCTCTGTAGCTTCAGCTTCACTGGAGAGGACACTCCAGCGTCATCGCAAGATGTCGATTGAACACGGGAGGAGACAGATACCGTGTCACTCCCGAGTCGGACTGCACAGCCATTCTCGGCGGTGCAGATAGACTCTTAAGAAGCTACACCATCGTCTCTCGAGACGGACGGCTGCCGCCGCCGACGACATTCTTTTGGAATGATAGTGGTAGTGGTTACTCCAGGAGATTCCATCTATTTATAATAATAATGGTCCAGCCTCATTTTTTTAAAGAAGTGCTTCAACAGACTAGGTACAGCTTCCCTCCTTCCTAACCATTCCTCCACACCCCATCAGCTTTGTAGTTGCTTCCTTCCCTCCAGATCTCAAAGCCTGGTCACGTTATCCAAATATGTCCCAAAGGCTGCAGCCTTTGTGGGGGCCGGGGTGTGTGTCTCTAAGCTAGATTTTAGCAGTAAGGTTCTGGGGAGGGAGGGCCACATTCCCTCTCATATCTTTGAAGGTGTATAACAGAGCCATTATCCTTCAGGGATCAGCTTGCCTAGCTCTTTGTTTCCTAGGTCATCTGCCCTGTTACGGACAGTGGCCATGTCAAAGCCCAGCTCACAGGGTGGGCTCGTGGCTTTGCATTATCAAGGGACCCTGCTGCACAGCACGTCATAACTGTACTAGAAGCAAGTCATAGGGTCTTGTATCAACATTCTGTTAAAGGTCCCTTTTCACTCCCAAACAACTGTAGTACAAGCCCTCTTATTGCTTCTTTTTTATCACACCCAAGTTCTAGTTGGTTTCTTTCCATTTCAAGATATCTCCCATCCATAAGAGAGAAAAAAAAGCCCCTCTCCTTGACCCCCACACTTTCTTCAGCTGCCACCCCCCCCCATATAGCAAAATATCTTCAAAAAAGTTCTTTGTACATGCTGTTTCGACGTCTTCATCTCTCATTCTTTTGGTGTAAAATACATACTTATTGAGCATTAGTTCTGTGTGACACTATGTTAGGTGCTGGGATAAGTAAGAATAACAATGAAAACACAGATCAGATATTAAGATCTTTACAAATCGGTTTCTTGACTCCTAACTCTGACCTGAGACTCCACTGTCTTGAAATGATCTAATACCTGTAATTTTAGCCTATTTCTAGTCAGTTTCAAAATGTGGTTCTCAATCATTCCCGTATTCATCAGAAGACACACCAGGGGGCCAGAGTTACAAAGCACCAAGGCATTATCTATCTGATTTTAATGTACTATAAAAGCTATTTTTTATAGAAAAATCTGGGCTTTTACATCAAGTGATTTGACATTAATGCATATACCTCTTCAGAAGTAATCAAAGAACTGAGGTTTCCTATCAAAGTACCTGATTGCACTTTAAACTTTATTTTTCTATGAAATGGCATGAACTGAGAATACTTCTTAGGATTTAGGAATGGCGACGCTCTTCTGAATTCCACCTTATTCTGTATGTAGTAAATAATGAAGTTCAGGCTTGCAAACACCTTAAACTAATCACAGGAGAGGATTTCCAAGGTTTGGTATGAAGTGCGGTTTATTGTTGCTGCTTTGAGGGTATATATTTTCACATTAAGAAGGTCATGCTAGTTTATTTTAGACTAAAACATTAGCAAATGTGCACACACACACACAAAAAAAACCCATAAAACTTTCAGTTCCTAAGCAAAATGTAGGCAAATATTAGAATCTTAACTCTGTTCTGATATTGCTTATAGAAGCCGGAGATAATGTTTTCCTAGGAGATGCATGCTTTTTCTTACTAGAAGCTCAACATCTGTTCTTCTGTGGCTAAAGAGAATGTGGCTAATTGATTTAAAAAAAGGAAGAAAACTGAAATCAACAGCAACTTCAAATCTCAGCAATTAGAGTGTAGGCCTCTGTGACTTGGCATCCTCAGAACATATATTGTGGGAAAGGGTAAGAGCAAAAGAAAATTTAAGTTGAATATCAGAAAAAAACTCAGAAGAGCAATACATATTCAAAAGCAATATAAGTCTCCTGAATAACAGAGGACACACTTGGAACCAGACTATACCAAGCATTGAGAAATTGACTGAAGAAGTCCTCCTGACCAGTAGGAAAAGCATACTGTGACCCAAAAGATGGCTTTTCCCCATGATTAATATGAGGGTTTCTAAGTAACTTTAAAAAATCTAATAATCTCTCTAGTTTGAGAGCATGTAGCTACTTTGAGAAATATGTGGGCACTTACTATAAATGTCCACTGTTGCTCTTTTCTTCTTCTTGTACTTAAAAACTACAAACATGCGCATACAGTATTTTAAATCTTTTCCACTTTGTCCATGTTGAACCATGATGAATAAGTGAGTTGTTCTTTGTAACACAAAATGTGCAATGAAGATTGAATCTTTGTCTTTGTGGAGAAGAAATTTCTTTCAGCCGGATATGCTATGGCTTCCTCCTAGAAATGATGAGAAAAGTATCAATTGTCTAACTATATGCAGACATACATGAGGCACTGAGCAGACAGATTTACAAGTTCCAGCTAATCTGTTCTCCTGGCAAATCTCTCTCTCCCTGGGAGAGATTCAGGTGAAATTCCCTCATGTTTGGTAGGAAGCCCAGTTGCCTGTGTGCTGATTTGTTCTGATTTATGGCTTTGGGGAGCAACCTTGCAAGCTCCTGAGTTTGGTTAATGCAGCCTTTGCTTTTCAATTAATGTAGGATTTCAGACACACTGTAATTCCAGTATTAATAACTCTGTGTTATCAATCAGAATAAACCTTCTAGTTTACAAAGTTGAGACCAAAGCAGAGAATTTGTACACTCTCAGCCAGACTTGGTCCTTAAAACATCACCTATGCTAACCGGCGTTAGGTTTACTGCCTCCTGTTTATGACTGCTTATGGCTCCGTTCCTACAAAAATGGGAGTCATCATGCAGGGATTTCATGCTCAGTCTTGTCTCTGCTTCCATGGTGGCTTCCTTTACTGCCTGTTAAAATTCTAACTGCTTCTCACGGTTCATTCCAAAAGCCACCCTCCCCAGGAAGCCTCTCCTGATCCTCACTACTGCAAGCCACTGAGGCCGCTGTGTCTCCCCTGTCCCTCCCATTGTTTCCAGCTTCCTTATTGCCCTTCTCAGAGCCTCCTTTTTGTGTTTGTCTGAGTCCCTTCCTTCTCCCCAGCAGGTTCTATCTGAGCTAGAGACTGGGTCTTACTCATACCGCCCATGCACTAGTGCAGTGTTGTGTCTGAACCGTGTGTCTGCTGTTGCACCTGTTCTCAAATAGCCACGAGCACAGGCTTTGTTCCAGGCACTGGATGGGCGCAGTGGAAGACCACAGATGATGGCCCTCAAAAATGATCACACTGGCACGTAGTTAAGACTTATGAAAAGGTAAGTATTTTAGGAGGCAGAAACTCATACAAGTCAAATGGGAGGTCATAAACACCAAAGGTATTCACAAAGCGGAAAAGCCATGTGTGTGGTATTGTAGGCATGGAGTAGGCACTGAGTGTCAGAGAAAACGTGAAGGAGGAGAGGCCAACCAGACCACAAGGGACCCTGGGGGCAGGGACAGGAATCGAGAGAGAGGCCAGCATCCCATGCAGAAGGAATAAAGGAGCAAAAAGATCAAACTGGATGACTGAGTACATTCGAAGTTCCTGTGGGCTTAGGGATGAACTTATAAAGGTCCTTGGCATCAGCCAGAAACCATCGCAAAATACTCTCACAGAAAGATTCACCTGGTGTTTGTGTATAAAGTGTTTCCAAGGGAGGCAAGGCTTATCATGTTAACACGTTACCCAAGTGATGGGTGGTCCTTGTAACACATGAACAAGGCAGCTCTTCGCGTAAAGAATAACAATTAATGACGCTTATACAACAGAAATATTCACCAAGGCTTCATTGCTTTATAAGAGGCTTGCTGCAGCATTCTTTTAGGAACAGTGAGCACTTCTGGTGAGCATAAAAGTATTTGCCTTCAACTTGTCCAGAACTCAGAAATATGGCACAAGGCACATAAGCGTGCTGTGTTAGTGTGCGGCATGTATCTGGTTAATAAGGAACAGTGTTCTGAGCAAAAGCTCTTGCCCTGTTTCATTTAGGTTTTAAGTCCTTCTCAGAGGCTGGCCTTCGAAGATCTCAAAAGTACATATTCTGAGCTGCATTGAAATAGACAGGACAAAGTGCAGAAACTTGAAAACTCACAGATTTTTTTTTCTTGAAAACAGGTTGCAATGACTTCTAAACTTCCTTGAGATATGAGATTCACAAGGCCCACTCAGCCATCTGTTTTGCTTGATTTCAGACCATTTCCATTTTTACTCCACAGACCACAGAGGCAAATAACGTATGTGCCTATGTGTGTATGTGAGAGCACACACGCATGCACACGCACACAGTGCAGGCTGTGTTCTCCGCATCACATTTTAGAAACTGTTCTTTCCCTGAGGTTTTGTATCACCATTTACTTAGCCATAATATTTGCTCTTGAAGTTATTTTTAAAACACAGAAAATTTTTAATGCCTTTTTTCTATTTTAACAGCAAAAAGCAGCTTGTGTGATTATAGCAAACTTTAAAAGTCAGTGCTATTTAGTGTCCTTTTCATGGTAGCAGAATTATTTAGTTTTTATTTTCCTACAGTATTGGTGGGATGCTGTTTGAAAAGCTCTTATTAAGAATTATGAGATTTGCATCTTACTGTGTATTTTGAGAGTGTAATTTATGGCTTGAATTATGTTTCTCCAAAGGATATTTTGAAGGTCTAACCTGGTACTCGGGATGTAACCTGATTTGGAAATAGAGTCTTTGTAGAAGTAACCAAGTTATGATGTGGTCTTTAGGGTGTCATTATAAGGAGAGATGAGGGGGTACAGCCGAGACACAGAGAGAAGGCAGTCATGTGAAGACACAGGGAGATGCCATATGAAATCAGAAGCAGGCACTGATTGGAGTGAAGTGTCCACAAGCCAGGGATGCAGAGGATTGTCAGCAAATGCCAGAGAACATATTCCTAGATCCTCCAGAGAAGTCATCCTCTTGCCAGCACCTTGATTTTGAACCTCTAGCTTCCTAAACTGTCTGAGAATAAATTTCTGTTGTTTTGAGCTATTCTAGTCTGTAGTGCTTCGATATGGTACCCGTAGGCACCTCACACAGAGAGCGATTACAGTGTAGCTCTGAGTGTAGATGGACCTGAGAATGCCACAGCAGAGGGCCTTTGTACCCAAACTACTGAGGGGAGCGCAGGCAGCCTTTCCCATCAGGACCTCGCTCGCCGCTGATGCTTCTCTCTGTGACCTAATGCGAAGAAGAGTTGTCAAAGTATCAGTACTAGCTGACCTCGAGCGCTTACGTGCCAAGCCCTGTTCTAAGCGCTTTGTGTGCATCATCTGGCTTAATCAGACAACCACCTGTGTGAGACAGGAACTACCATTATCCCCTTTTACAAATGGAATAACCTGTCCAGAGTTACAGAGCTGGGAGGACTATGGTTGGAACCCAGACAGGATAGCTCCTAAGCTTGCCCTCCTAGCCAGTGCGCACTTCCTCTGTACTCTTTCCACAATCCCATGGCCTTATGCTTTGCTGGAGCACGGGACGTAGACAGAAGGAAGGCAGGGTTTGCAGAGTCCCATTGTTAGTGAGAGACTTACCTGGATATGTTATCCTATTTTATTACTCAATCCTCATAGCAACTCTTCAAGGCAGTTATTATTTGTGTAGCTTACAAATAAAGAAACGGGTCCTATAGTTTGTAAAGGGTGCCAGGATTTGAACCTGATTCTATTGGGTTGGCCAGAAAGGCTGTATGGTTTTTTCTGTAAACTAAAAGATACGTTTTTCATTTTCACTAATAACTATTTATTTGGATATTTTGAGTATGTGGGCTTTCTACTGCATAGTATAACGTTGGTTGTTTTCAATTAATGTCTTGATTTGATCACTATCAACTTCAATTGGTCTACCTGACCGTGGGGCATCGGTCCAGCGAGGAATCTCCAGCATGAAACTTTGCAAACCAGTCTTGATACATTTGATCCGTCACAGCACCTTCTCTGTACACTGTACAAGTCTTCTTGTTGCATTTCAGTTGTGTTTTTACCTTTCTTGAAATAATAAAGCAAAATAGGCTGAAAACGTTGCTTATTCTCTTTTATATTCAATATTAAAATAGCTGCACAAAAATTTACTCATATTGATAAGTATTTTTTAAAAATGACTGCTAATATGACAGCTGTCACAAAACAATCTAATAAAATTGTTTCAAATGAAGTTAAAGACCCCTGAGTGCTACTAGAGCCATCCTATAGAAAAAAACCAAACAAACTTTTTTGGCCAACCCAATAATAACTGATATTCGTTGAGTGCCTACTCTGTGCTAGGCACTTTATTTATTTATTTTCTCTTTGATCTTTATGGCAGTCTTGCCAGGTAGCTGTGTCTGGGAGTTGTGAGAAAGAGGCATCAGACATGAACGAAAGCCTTGAGTGTGTTTCAGCCTGTGGAAGGCAGGCCCGCTCTGGGCTGCTGTGCTGTGTTGTCAAGAGAAGCACCTGCCTGTGCAATGAGGAGACTGTCAACCACACAGCACTTGCTTTGGTTAAGATAGAGGGTGTGAAAGAGTGAGAAAGGGCACAGGCTTAAGATCGAGCTACCTGCATAAATAAGTATGGAGCTGTCCAGAGGCGGGACGAACACACCACTGGAAAGGACAGATGACGTGTGAGGCTGATGTGGGTTCTCGCTGTGGAGACAGGAGTTCCCATGGACATGTCTGGGACTGAAAGTTTGATCCTAAGGTAGACACCACTGGCTTTTTTTGTGAGTCCCTTCATCTGTCTGGGTCAGACTGGCCCTCGTCTGAGCCAGGGGGCAGTTGCCCATGCATGGCTTTCATGATGTGTAGCCAGGATTTGTGATCATAACATGTCCTAAGATTCCGTGTGTCAGATTGGCTTCTGCCTATGTTTAAATTGCTCCAGGAATCCTAAGTGTTTAGCTGTTGAAAGAGGTTCCTGGTATCAATGACAGGTAGAACCTCCATTTTCCAGGTGAGAATCTGAGACTCAGAGGGATCCAGTATCTTGTCCAAGTTTTGATAACTACTAAATGGCAGAGCCAGGATTTGAAGTTGCGTCTGTTGATGACTATGACATGTATCAGAGCACAGCAACACACTCCCTTGCTCGCAGAATTTGTCACCTCTCTTACTGGTATAATTTTTATTTCAGTAATTTCTTTTGTTATTAAAACTTTATGTGAAGTTATTCCAGCAAGCTTGTGTAATGGAGAATAACATCGAATGCTGGCCAGTCTATATTTAGAAATTATTTTGGATGCCACTCATCCTTAAACTATTGCAGACTTTTTCTATACATTCCCCAGTCTTCAACTTTTTTTGCTTCACAGAAAAGTGTCAGGAAAAAGATTGTGACAACAAATCAAATCACAAAAACCTGTAGCGGCTCACCACTGCCAATAATAATTGTTGCTGGCATCTGTGCCCATGGGACTCAGCTTGGGAACATTTTAAACACTTTGGTTAAGAGAGAGGATATGAAAAGGGTGAGAGAAAGACCATTGATTTAGGATCATGCCACCCTAAGCCAGGGTTTCACCCTGGACAGATGCTTTTATAGATGCTGAATTCATACAGATGCTGAATACTGAGCAGACAGGTAACATTTATGTATGTAATTTTTTAATGATAAAGGACTCTATATACATGGTAATCTCCCCATACCCTACAAAATCTCCCAGCATCAAAGGTTATAACATGAAAATAAAAAAGTCGATATCTTACCTTCAAAAGCATTTCCGGGCCGGGAGCACCTTCTCGCTGGTCCAACTTTGGTTCCGTCAATAACTGGCTCCTAATGCTAGGTAGTGGCTTTCACAAGGAAATGCTCCACGCGTGGATCTGACTCACACCACAGATTGCCACACGCGGATTATAGAATGAGAAGCAAGCTCAGCGAGCTGACATTCAGAGTTCCTCATCTTAGTCTTTAACTATGTCTTTCTCTGGGTCTGACTGTCCTAGGTGTTTTCCAGGTCCTGGTGACTTTTTTCACATTGTTTCTCAGAGTGGTATGTCCTAACCAACATTCTCTGCCTCCTATTATTGTTATCACCATGAACTCACTTCAGATGAAATTCCTCTACGTAAATGTCATCGAACCAACTTTTCTTTTTCTTTTGACTGATTTTGGGTTCCTTTCTGATACTTCCCAAGCACTGATTATATTCTACTCAGAATTGTTCAATGAGAGGCCATGCCATGCTCAGTTAGCTCCCTGGAATCGAGCTGCAGAGCTTCGGAAGAGAGAAGGAGTAAAGGATGATGAGGGGAACCCCGTTGTTCCCGCAGTAGGAGCCAGTCCTCCTGACGCGTCTTACGGTGTTGGTCCTGGTGAAGTTTCCAAGTGTGACTCTGCTCCGTGCGCCCATCCCATGCTGACTGTAGAGCCGTGCTTCCCCAGCAGGACACCAGCCCGAGGAACGAGTGGCTTGTGTGTGTCGCTGCCGCCCTCTTACTTACCCGTCGCTGATTCCTTGTACCCCATGCGCCACAAGGCTTTCTAGTCAGGCATCCCCCCATCTCTCCTTAGTTTCTTGAGGAAGGGAGTAACTGCTAAGTACGGCTTAGTGGTTCAAGTTCCAGGTTCTGGGGTTACTCTGCTTGGGTTTGAATCTCACCTGCACCTCGTCCTTGGGTAGAAGGACACATATTCTAGTTGATCCAGGACAGCCTCTTTTTCTACTTACTGTCTTAGCATCCTATCTAGTTAGTGCCTCCTTTCACGCTCAAAAATGTGCTGCTTTGCATGATAAACTATACAGTCACCCTACTTTGATGGTTCTTAGTCTCTTCAAGCCTCAGCTTTTCAGCTTGTAAGATGGTATCTACTTAAAGTCTTATGTCTCAAGCATGAAGGGCAGGACCTTGCACATAGTAACATTTTGTTAAGTGTCAGCCATGTTTCTTTATTGTTTTGCTCTCACGGGGGTGTGCGTCTAAGTCATACAGTCTAAGATACATCTACCAACAGTCAGGGCTGTGGCTTCCTCACACAATACCGCTTCTTCACAGTAATTACTTTCCACTCTCAGAAAACTGTTGTGATACACAGCTTTTATTAGAACATGGCATTTCATTACCACATACCAAAAATTGTCATTATGTTCACATGGATATATAAACACATATACATCTATTTAGCTAATCTGTCTGTCTACAGATATACTCATATAACATGTCCTAAGATAAGTTCATAAGGTCTTAATGTGAACACCCCTGCCCTGATAAATCAGGTGCCCTCATGTGCTACAAAACAGGGGCGACTTCACTCAGTGGTCTGCAATATTCAAATAACCTGAAGAATATGGATAACAAAATATCATATTTTATGGCTTTATGAGCTCAGCTTTCAAATGTTTTTAAGAGCTAAAGGAATTGAAGATATCAGAAGTCAAAATTACTTATATTTCATGAAATACTGGCTAGTTTTTGGGTTTTATGCAATAGGGTTGAAAAGCACTTTTTAGGGACACCCTGTAAATAATACAAGGCAGAGAAAAAGGCAATGATTAATTATTTTGTAAGTTTGTCAACGTAGAACTTCATACGGGATTTATAGATTTCTGAGATACTCATGAGACCTCAGTAAGTGGCTGAGGCCCTAAGGTGTAAGCAAGGAAACTCACTTAAATAAATAACGATGAAGATCAGAACAAACGGTCTTAGCTGTCTAAACCCAGCTCTGCATGCCTTCAGGGGTGAGGTAAGAGCCGTCTAGAATGCTGTCTCATTCCTTAGCCTCTGAGAAGGATGTCCTTGCTCTCTCCACATTGAGAGAGGAAGCTGTCAATCAAGCAAGCTTATTTTGCAGGTCCTAGAGGGGAGAAATAACACATTCAGTTTTTAAACATTTTTTATTGAATGTATGGGGGTGACATTGGCTAATAAAATTATGTAGGTTTTGGGGGTACAATTCTATAGAACATCACCCGTATCTTGTACTGTGTGTTGACCATGCCACGTAATGTCTCCTTTCATCACAATTTATCCCCCTTGTACCCTTTTCTACCTCCTCCACCCCTCTCTCCCTCTGGGGATCACCATTCTGTTGTCTGTGTCTATGTGGGTTTTTTAAATAATCTCTTTACTTTTTAAGTATTTCTCTCTTATTCTTGCCAACACTGTATCTGAAGTGCCCATTAACCAGCACACTCTCTAACTGGGGCCGAATTCTGATGAAAGTGCTCTCATGAGAGTCCAAGGCATCTGCTGCAGCCTTTGGTCACCAAGAAGGAGTCTCTGATCACACCCCAGCATGGGTGCGGCCCTGCCTAGGACCTGCACAGAGCCTTCCCCAGCGAAAGATCAGAGGAAACTCCGTTGTTCTCTGGTTCTCTCATGTCACTCTTCTACCTTAAGAAGTCAGTGGGCTTTATTTCTCCTTTGATAATGACAGATGTGACACTTCGTCTTGGGATTCAGATCTTAATTCTTCAGTTCCTTTTTTCATGTCATGATAAAAAATTCTGGGGAATGTAGAGCGCCTGCTTCCTTTCAGATTCATCATTTCCATATTCTCATCAGCTACAACTGTTTAATTAGGAGAGGCTCCTTTTGGTAGGCTCCTTTTGTGTAACTTTAATGAAACTGAAGAGCATGAAATGTGGTTTCCCTGCTTTTAAATGAAGCTACTTTTATAGAAATAAGATGAGAAATGGAGAAATTGTTGAAGTCACAGTGCATGAAATTAAGGGAGCCCACACTGTATTGGCAATGGTGCTTTCCCCCTAAGTTGATGTTTTGAGGACCAAGGTTGCGGTTGATAACAAACAGAGCTGATGCTGTTTTCTTTTTTCAGGTTGATAGATAGACTTCTGAAAGACATGCCTTAAAGATTTAATTTGTTGTTGTTTAGACAAATTGTATAAAGCAAACTGTGAGAGAGAGGGCTATTTTCAAACAATACAGAAGCAAATTAATGATGGCATCTAGTTAGGTATGAGAGGAAACCCGAAATGTGCTGGGTCTCATGGAGGGCAGGATTCATCGGGTAGAACTGGAAGAAAGTAATTACAGACTCTCTCAGGCAACTGGTGCTATAATCATAAGCCGTGTACAATACTAGGAGGCCCCACCAAGCCCATGAGGTGTTAGTTTTGTGGCCATCCTAGTCATCAACAAATTTTCTATTACACAGTTTTGTGTCTACCATGACAAAGGAAAGAGATAAAGCAACAATTTTCTTACATACTAATTAATATAACAACCACTTTGGAACCATTTTCAAATTTTGAAGACATTGAATGAGATTTCCCTGCTGACTTAGAACAGGTGATCAATACTCTTTGAACAAAGAGGCATTAGGTAACCCCAGGTTCAAAGAGAGAAGCACCAAGAGCTAGGAACAACTGGGGCCAGAAAACTCCATCAACGATTACTAGCTCGCGACCCCCGGCCTTCACCCCAGCCCCCTCCACCCCCTGTGTGTTGGCGGACAATGTAGAATTGAGGGGCAAAGACAGCTAATGAAGCTCATCAGCTCAGGTTTCGGTGCTGCCACATTTCCTTTTCCTCCTCAAGGGACAGCCAGCTGTTTGTCAGCTTCCACCCCACCTATCTTGCCATATGGGGAGTCAGGCGCTGGGGGCTGGGGAGTCTGCCCAGACCTATCTTCCTTGTCAGAGAACTGAGCAGTGTGGAGATTCCCAGAGCCTCCTGGTGAACCCTGCGACATGACCCCTCAGCCAGCACGTGGACTTCTGACGTTCAGGGGCACAGTTGGCTGGTCATTCAGTGTTAGCCAGGACAGCATGCACAAGCACCCAGAAGGAGGTGGCAGCCGTCATGACAGTCATGAGCACGTGGCACTTCCTTTCTGTCTGCCCTCCCACCTCCCCTAATCCCACGGGAGTGAAGTCTCCAAGAGGAACAGATGGGTGAGTTTCCCTTCCTCTCTCCACTCACAGAGGCTGAGTAAGAGACAGAGCTGACCTTGCTCTCGACACCCCGGCCTCCCTGGCTGGGCAGGGGTAAGGCAGAGACCCTGCTGTGGGAAGTGGTGCGCACGTATGTTGGAGAGTGTGTCTGTGTGCGTGCTGCGTGGGCTGCAGGGAGCAGGACTGGGCGCAGGGAGACGTCAGGCTGGGAAGCAGTCCTCACGAACACTGCAGTGGCTCTCAGAGTCGCCCACAAGCGCCACCAGGCTGCGCCTTCATCACTCTCTGCAGAGACCAGTCTTGCATGCAGGACGCCCTCATGAAGGGAAGGCACCTGGCCCAGCTGCGAGTTTCAGCTGCCAATACTCCCAGCGGTGGTGAACTGGGGAGCCACCTCACTGGAAAAAGGAAGAAGTAAGACACAAAACTCAAAACCGCACAGAATATTCGTTTGCCGTGTTTGCCTATTTCCCTAGTGTAAATCGTCCTACTGCGGTTGATTTCAAGCTCCTGAATGAGGGACGGGGAGAGAGCCCGCACATCATTGGTTCAGGCCTGGGGAGGCGGGTCTCGGCAGTGTCCCATGGCATCTGCCTCCGTTCCTTCTTTTCAGGTAAAGAAATACTTTCCAAACTTTTCAGCTCCATGGGGTACATTATAACGAATAGTTGCAAGTTTCAACTCAGTGAAATTAAATCACCCAGAGTGAGAAAGTCATTTATATTCCATGATATCCCAACAGCCTATTCTGGTTTGGCAATGTCAGGCTCTGAACCAACAACAGCATCTGCTGGCAATTTATGCTTTATTATTTTCTGCCTCTTACTTAACCTGACTGGATCCAACCACTCTATGTTCACTGTTCCCTATCCACCTGTAAGGTGGAGTGTTCACTTGTAAAAATTTAAATGTAGCTTTAGAAAAAATTTCATCTCCTGATTGGAATGTCTTTATAAAGATTTCAAATGTAATAATAATAAGTTTCTCCAATTCGCTGCTGCCTTTGGCCAATAGATAATTTATTTCGTTATGATTTCAGCCTGATTATTTTCTGGAAACTTAGGAAGGGCAAACAGTGGACAAGGATGATTGAAAACTACACTGAGAGGTTCAGCATGATGATGTGTGCTGAGAGCACCTGGCCTCTCTGGGACCCGTCGTGACCTCAGAGCCTGGTGTACTCTCCTCACACATTCACCAGAGATGAGCCTGTCTTCCATCGGAGACTCTCTCTTGCCTTGTCTACTAAGGAATCGAATGTAGTAATATAACTTCTCTCATTTTTGTCTTCAATTTTAGAAAAGATGGTGTGCTTGCAAATTATAAGCTGCACAAGAAATACCTATTGTTTTATTGGATGAGGTTGTATTATTTGAAAAACTAAAGGAAAGCAGCCAGGGCCCATGAAATAAGACCCAAGTGGAATTTTCAAGACAATCAGGTCTTTTTACTCTTTATAATAGTGGTAGTGACTGCTCGTCTCATTGGAGTGTAAAGTGGGTCCCAATTTGGTTTCTCACCCTGGAATTGACCTACCTTAGACAGGAGAGCCCGAAAGTCCCTAAGAAGGGACAGAAATGTGTGTGATATATTAATTCTGGGAAAGGCCAAGCTGCTATAACTAAGGAAACCAGAAATCCAATGGCTTGAGGGAGACAGTCCAGGTCAAGGTGACAGGGATAGCTGTGCTTCACGAAGGACGAGCCCTTGAGGAGCCCCTGTGCCTCCTGTCTTGTCCTGCCCTATACACCGCCCCCCCCCCCCCCAGGCTGCTGTCCCCACGGGCAAGGCCCCTGCTGGGATCAGGAACGCTAGCATGGCTGTGTTCCAGCTCACAGGAAGGGGAGGAGTCCAGAGCAAGAGATTTCCTTTTAACAAAGCAACGAAGTTTTGGAATGCAAACATCACCTCTACTCATATTCCAGTGCAGGCAGGGAAGTATCATTTCTAGCTGGACGGCATGAAAGTACGTGAGGACAGGTTCTGGGGGAGAGCCCGCAGTCTGCCACTCTGGCCCCCTAAACATTCATGTACACATTTCTTCCCATCTTCCCCATTCAGTGCGGCATCAGACAGAGCAGTTTAGGAACTCTACGTGATGACGGATAGTTCTCTGTAATGGGTCCAAATAAAGTTCTTTGTGATCTAGTAGCTAGAGATCAATAGATAAATTATCAGCCTAAAATATGCAATTCCAAACAGTCAGAGAAAGTCAAATATCATATGATTTTCTTATATGTGTAATCTAAAGAGCAAAACAAACCAACCGACAAAATAGAAATAGCCTCGTAGATACAGAAAACAGACTGATCGTTACCACAGGGGACAAGCCCTGGGGAACTAGTATGTAAGGTACAGCATAAAATATAGTCAATAATATTTTATTAACTGTGTATGGTGTCATTCGGGTACTAGAAATATCAAGGGGATCACTTGGTAAAGTATATGATTGTCTAACCTCTACGCTTTACACCTGAAACTAGTACAAAATAATATCCAATGTAAACTGGAATTGGGAAAAAACAAACAAACTCCCACACACGAAAAATGGAAGAATTGGAAAAGTCCTTAGTTATTACAAAGAGTTCTGTCCTAGCAGTGGGACGGTGGTCGGCAGGCAGCCTGTCTGATGACCGCGTTTCTGCTTTCTGGGAGGGCACCGTGCCCACTGTCTTCCGTGGAGCCCAGCTTTACCCTCTGTGACGGTCTCCCTTGTTGGTTTTTCTCTCTCTCAAGTGAGTGTGGAAAAGTTTCTGCTGTCTGCTCTGGCTGAAGCTGGCCTGCGGCCTAGACTTCTGCCAGGCTTGTGATTTCTTTGGTACAGTGATACAATTCCCTAAAAAAAGAACATAGACTTCAATCTCTTTGCTTCCAGCCATTTCTATTGTCAGATAAACTCCAATAGAGACTCTTTCTAGACCTTGTCCTTATGCCGGCCGATTCTCTTTTATCTGCTGGCATCTCTGCCCAGCCGACCGCCCTGGTCTCGGGTTAGGCTTGGGTTGGAAGATAAGACTTTTTCACTGATTTCTGGACTGGTTGTATTTTACACTAAGATACCTTTACGGGAGGTGTTGGAGAGACACCCCAGGTGATAGACAGACTCAGGCTCTGCTCTTCTCAGGGGCAGGCCACCCAGTTTGTGTTTCTGGTCCTATGCACCCCCGATGGCCGGATCCTCAGGTGGTTTAGGTCTCATGCTGCAGGCAGACAGTTTCATGCAGCACTTATGTAGCTCTTCCCCTGTCTGCCTTCAAACCAGACAGTCCTTTCTCGGGTTTCTCTCTTGCTTAGGTATCTTATTAAACGTGACAAAGAACAACGAATGCTCACATTTCTGGTGGTTTCCCACCTCTTTCCCTAGAGTGCTAGGCTCCTGGGGCCTGCTTTCTGAGTTAACACTGGTGGGAGTTTTACTCTCCCAGCCACAACAAGGGGCACAGAAGGCCAGCAGGTGACCCAATTCTTCACTGCCTGTCATCTAGTTTCTAAGCTAAAAATACATGTTAGGTTTTGTTACTCAGTATCCTGTTGCCAGGTGCTAATTTCTGTATTAGTCAAGCCAAGCCAAGGAGAAGGTTCTGCACTGCTGTAACAAAGCAATCCCAGAATACGACGTACATGCAAGGTGTCAGTCTAGCTGGTCCAAGCCCTTAGGATGGTTCTGCTGCTCAGGATCACTGATAGACCTAGGTTTCTTCTGTTTTCTTCTTTTACCAACCCTCATCCAGGTTTCCAGATTAAACGCTGTGCTATCAATCTTATTTTCCTCCCGTTTCACAAACAATAAGGGTCTTAAGCCATTCCCTACAAATGTCTTTTTTTGTCTGGAATCATGAAATCATCCACCGCTTTTTAACTGGAAGTAGCCCCAGTCCCCTTAGCAGGCGTCGGTGGGGATGTGTTGGGTAGTTAAAACTTCTGGTGATTGCGATAAGCATTTAATGACCAAGAGGCCTGAATTTAAGGTGAGGGGCATGGCTTTAAAATTAATCATTGTCCCACCCAAAGTGTGTAAAAAATTAAACTTCCTGATCCACAGCCCTCATTTTCAGGTCATTTGTTTCAGCACTGAGACAAGAGTATAGATTTTTTGACTATCTGTTAGTCTCACTTTCTAAAATCTAATCCTTGAAGAATAGTCTTGAGGGAAATTACACTTTAAGAAAATTTTTTTTACAGTGCACTTGGATTCTACAGTAGCAGAAACTTACCTGCACGATTCTGTCTTTTCTTACTGTGTTAAAGAGTGGAAAATATGTTAAAAATAGAATGACAGTTGCAGGGGCAAGAAATAAAAATATAAACACAGTGTCTCTATATGCATATAAAAATAGGACTATAGCCCTGGCTGGTGTGGCTCACCGAATTGAGTATCAGCCTGCGAACCAAAGGATCGCTGGTTCGATTCCCAGTCAGGACACATGCCTGGATTGCGGGCCAGGTCCCCAGCTGAGGGTGCACAAGAGGCAACCACACAGTGATGTTTCTCTCCCTCTCTTTCTCCCTCCTTTCCCGTCTCTATAAAAATAAATAAATAAGATCTTAAAAAAAAATAAGGATGTAAACAGACTGACTATAAGGCAATAAGACTTTATTTTGGTGTGAGATTTGTGGAATCAATCTCATTGCTTTATATTCAGTCTTGTGGACGTAAAGGTGTGGGTGCTTTTTCTGTTTAAATAAAGATGGTTCAGGAGCAGAGAGTGGAAGCTTTGGGAGCGGGGGAGTGACCGAGACTGTGGGCACCGGGCAGAAGCCTGTGGATTGAGTGTTAGGCCATAGGCTCAGTGTCTACAAGGCTGAGACTAAGAGACTGAGGGACGGAGAAGATGCGAGGGAGGCCCTGAGCCAAGAAGCCTGCAGGGGCCAGCACAGAAGCGAGCGGAGCAGCAGGCTTGCATCCAGCCACGTGCTGAGGAAACGAGCTGGTGGCCCCAGGGAAAGAAAGTCTGCGCCCTGAGTAACGCAGTGCTGCCAGGTCTACCTTGTGTGTTTCCAGCTGCAAACCACTAAGAGCAACAACCAAATGAAGTAGAAACAAGACAGTCATATCAACAATCATAAGAAACACCGTAACAGGATCCCAGGGTGAGCCGAGATGTCACCTGGGAGAATAAACAAGGAGTAGTAGGTATGTTATATGGACCATCGTGATGGAAGTCAGAAGGGTGAACTGTGACATGATCGTAGCCTGTTTGTTGCGTGTGCAGAAGAGGCTATTGTGACTGCAGACCCAACAATGGCACTGAGGAGGGATATATACTATCTGGCCTAGCATTTCTGTGTCCTTCTCCTTCAGGCATCCTTTAAATAATGAGAAAAAGTCTGTCAAGAAAGGACAGGTTTTGGAGAAGAGAATATAAAACTCAATACAGTTTGTGCATATGCTTAAATGGGACCACGGACACAGAAATATGGAAGAAGACCGTGCTAATGACGAGCGCTGGTGCAAAGATGCATCCTTTTGTGTAGGTCCCTGGGCTGTGCATTTTTATCTGGGCCTTCCCAAGAGGGTTGAAAATGTGGTAACTTGCTTGCTCTGTTTAGAGTCTCTGGCTGTCAGGCTCTGGAGTTCTGCATTTCCTAGAGCAATCTGATTTCAGATAATTTCATACACGGTTAAAAAAGGAGTGTACCTTCTTGTTGGCCTCCTTCCTCCACTGCTGACACATCTTTCCTGTTGTCCAGTTCCCACTAACTGGGACTTTCAACTCTGGGCCCAGAAGGGTCACCTGTGCAGATTTTCTTTTACCTCCTCCTTCTCCTTTTCTCAGACGCTAGCTCAACTGGCTTCCCTCTTTTCTTGTGAATGGCACCCTCTCCTTTCTATGCACATACAATTTTACTTAAAAATATATTTTTTGAAGATAGCTTCAGTTTAGAAACGTAATGGATGTGTCTGAAAAATGTGCTGACCAGGTACTTCTCAGCGCACAGAGTGAACTTTTCCTTGGTTGGTGCTGTCTAACCTGACGTTCCAGAGTTTAGACTGGGAGGGGGTGGGCTGTCAGGGGTGCCAGATCGTGCTTGTCCTTTCCCCCACTGCTGGGATGTTTGCTACCATGAACTGCTCAGCCATAGTGGGCTCATGACAAGGAGGGTGACGATAACTTGCATGTCACCAAAGTCATGCCGACCCCATCCCTGAGTCTTCTGTGCCACACCTGCTCAGGCCACCTGGCTATTTCCTTGCCTTCCTCCAGCTAAACTCCAGCCTGTACTGTGGCCAGTGGTCTCTCTGGTTGCTGGGTGGGAATCGGGAGAGAGAATCTTGGAAACATAGAGCATTAAGGGAACTGACAAGCTTCTGGTTTACCTCTCCTTTTGCAGAGTGGGGAAGGAATCTCATGATGCACTTGCAGGAAGGTTAACGAGGGCAGTGCTAGTCCTGGGACCCAGATCTCCTCTGGTCTGCTTACTACAGGCCGTGCCTACTTCCTTGCCATTGACGGGAGACTGCACAGTGCTATCCAAGTATTTGCTCTATAAATAGACATTTCTCTGGGTGCTTTGTTCTGTATGTTCTATATAATAACCCTGTCGCTAGCAGCAATTTTCTGCCACTGCACAGTTAGCAAACAAAAGAATGAAGAATTCCTCCCCCCCTTTTTTATTTCCCTTTCTGTTTTGTGACTTTTCTTCAAGGAAGACCTGAGTTGAATGTGAAAGAGAGGAGGGGTCTTCGAACCCCTCTTCTTTGCCCTGTGTAATTTCTATATTTAGAAAAAAACAAAACAAACTATTCTTGTTCCAATTTTCTGGGAAGACTGTGGATTCAGCTGCTCTCATTGGAAATCTCCTTCTTTTCCCTTCATATGAGCAACCTCTCAGATTTAATCCTGAAGTGCTAAGTGCTTTCTGACTGCCTTGCCGGAGATCTCAAGTAGCTCCGGGCCACTGTAACCGGAGTCCTGGAGATCACTCCTCACAGGTGGCTGCGATCTCATCTCTCTGTGACAGTGTTCCAGCTAACGTGCATTCCCACAGGTTTCCTGATGGGTGCTTGGGCTCGTGACTGCCATATGGTGTCAAGAGTGACATGTGCATCACTATCTTCTGGGTATCAAGTCCCCGAGAAAGCGTCTGTTAGAGATTTATGGGAGCCTGGAGGTCTGGGTGTGCAGCCATAGTGTGGTATGCTTTTTATTCGTCCCCTTATTTATGCTTTGTTTCACTTGGCAGATTTTTAGTGTGCTTCTGTCATGGGCTGGGTGCTGGGGCTACTGCACTGATCGAGACACACTCCCTGCTCTGCAGGAGCTGAGTCCGGTTGGGGAGATGAATAAGGATGAGAATTATTATATAATCTAGTGTGATAATCACTCTGAAAAGGGCATACTGAGAGAAGCACAGAGAAAATGTACTTCATTTGATCCACGAGGGCAGAGAAATCTCCCGGGCATGGTGGTGTCTGAGTGAGTGTTTCAGGGTGATAGGCAGCCATGGGCCAGGTAGTCAGAAAAGGAGAGAAGCCCCAGGCAGGCGACAGAGTACTTGCAATAAATAGCACAGAAGAGGGAGAACACTTGTCTTCTCGGGGAATTGTCGTGTTTTGGTATGGCAGAGGGAGAGGACATGAGCAATAGGACTGGAAAATCAGTGATGGCCAGGTCCCAGCCAGCTTTCTTATCCAAACTTGAACTTTGACTCTACTGTGATTTTAGTGGAAGCTATTGAAGCATAATGTTATCAGATTTATGGATTGGAAAGGTGACCCAGGCAATAAGGTGGGTATAGAGGGAGACTGTGAAGCTGAAGGCAAAGAGGTGAGCTAAGAATTAACTGTAGCTGTTTACACAGAGACGCTGGTGGCTTGAAACAAAGCTGTAATAGCTGGGGACTGACAGAAGGCCCAGAGCTATTGTAATGTCAGAATTGGCAGGACTGGGAACTGACTGAACATGGAGAAGGAAGCAGACTAGGATGTCTTTCAGCAATGGAGCTGGTACCATTTACTGTGGTAGGGCGTGAAGAGGCAGGTTATCTGAGGGGGGTGAGGTTGGGGTTGGGGCATATGAAGGGAAATGCTTGTGGTCCATGTGAGTGGATCTGACTAGGAAGCAGTGGAGCACACAGGTTGTAACCCAGCAGAAATACTAGACCAGAGATATAGGCTTGTTGGCCATTGGCAGATTTATGGTGGCTGAGTATTTACATGTGGATAGGGTAACTGGGAAGAGAGGTAGGTATGAATAAAATAGTGGGTATGAATCAGGCTTCCTGGATCCTAATCCTCACTCTGCCACTCATGGGCTGTGTAACTCTGGGCACGTCACTTCCTCTCCCTGAGCCTTGGTTTTCTTATTGTAAAATGGAGATAATCATGGTAACCACCTCACGAATCATCTCAAGTCCTTAGTCAAGTGCCTGGCACATTGTAAATGCCAGTTGATATTAGCTGCTATTATTGATATTAAATTGAGAGGCTAAGGTAGGAGCAGAAAAGAGGATTGCAGTGAGGGATATTTAACATTTCAGAGAGAAGCAAAGTGAGAGAAACAGCAGGAGAGTTGGCGTAAGCCATGAGCGACTGAGAACTGGGGCGGAGAATACGTCCAGAAGGGAGTGGCCACCGATGTCAGATATGACTGTGAGCCAAGAAGGAGCAGGTTTGGCAAACTGTGATACCTTTCAAGGACAGACACATGGAAGGCAGACCCTGGTGGATCTGAATGTAAATGGATGATGGAGATGCGTATAGAATACTGTCTCAATCAGTTTGGCTATACAAATAAAGAGAATGGCAGTATCTACAGGAGGTTTCAAAGAAGAGAGAGGACTTTTATAAAGTTGGTAGGAAACTGGCATGTTCATAAACTGAAGGAAAAGAGATATATGCAGGATGCTAAGACCTGGGTTAACACTTCATGTTGCTCTCTCCTTCCTATGCCAGATAAAGTGTGTCCTGTCCTGAAATCCAAGGTCAAGGGAGAAAACAAAAGAGAAGCAGCTTTAGCTTCTTTTCAGGCATTGTACAAGGTGCTTCTCATTCAATCACATATGTAATCTTCATGGAGACTTGGCAAGAGAGTTGCCCATTAATAATTTTTATTTCCACCCAAAGAAACTAAGACTTATAGAGAGTAGGTAATTCACCCAAGGTCACAAATGGAACTCAGAATTTGATCATGCTCTGTTGCTTCCAAAGCTTGTATTGTGTCTTCTGAGCTATTCAGTGGTTTCATTTGCACGATAGGTCTTTGGAGAGTGCATGTTTACAATAATGGATGGCTGTGGCAGACGGTATCAGCCCGGCCCCCATTCCCTTGGGTTCCTGACGCTTCCCCTGCACTCCGACTCTCACTGCTTTCTTTCCCACAGCCGGCACCTACACCTCTTCATTGGAAGGCTGTGCTTAGACTGTAAGTGTGCTTTACTGTGTAGAAAGTAGGAAATTCCTAGAAAATATGCTTCTCTACTGCCTTCCATACTCCTGGTCCTTAAGCAATGTTTGGGGGATGCCATGAGGTAATGCCCAGTGTTCTCATCCCTGATATAGTAACTGGGGTGTGGCTTACACTGTCAACAGATTTCCTACAGGGAATCCCTCTAGCTACTCTCTGTAATTCTTCACTTGACCTCTGTATGACTTCCCTGTTGTGGTTGTAACAACATCACAAGTTTAGTGATTTAAAACTACAAAAGCTTATCATTTATAGTACTGAAGAAGTCCTGTCAGGTCTCACTAGGCTGGTTGGCAGGACTCTGTTTCTTTGTGTTTCTTTTTGTAGGCTCCATGGCATCAATCCCCAACCTCTTTGGCAGCAGGGACCAGTTTTGTGGAACACAATTTTCCATGGGGAGGATGGTTTAAGAATGATTCAAGTGCATTACATTTATTGTGCACTTTTTTCTATTATTGTTACATTGTAATATGTAATGGAATAGTTATACAGCTCACCATACTCTAGGGTTAGCATGTGGGCTCACCACAACTGTGACTGAGACACGTGTGCAGTGCGGGAAAGAGGCACAGATGGAAGTGGTCGATAAAATAACAGGCGGGCCACACGCAGACTAAAATAAGTGTCAGATTCTGACTCAAAGCCAGCCACCAGATGCAGCTGTACAACTGAAGTGCATCAACTCACTTGCCACTATAACGCCTGCCACCAGATGCAGCTTAATTATCACTTGCCACTCACTGGTCGGGTTTTGATATGAGTCTGCAAGCAATTGATGGATTATGGTCTCCGTGCAGTCAGACCTCTCTGCTAATGATGATCTGTATTTGCAGCCGCTCCCCAGTGCTGGCACCACTGCCTCAGCTCCACTTAGATCATCAGGCCTCAGATGCTCATAAGGAGAGCGCAGCCTAGGTCCCTGGCACACGCAGTTCACAGTAGGGTTCGGGCACCTGTAAGAATCTAATTGCACTGATCTGACAAGAGGTGGAGCTCAGGTGGTAAAGGGAGCAATGAGGGGTGCCTGTAAATACACATGAAGCTTCGCTTGCCCACCTGCCTCTCACCTCCTGCTGTGTGGCCCAGGTTGGGGCCCCTGCTCTATGGGAGAACCCTTTCCTTGCAGAAATTCAGTTCCCTGTGGCCGAGGTCCTGTTTCTTGCTGGCTGGCAGCAAGGTTTGACCCTTAGCTCCTGGAGGCCTCTCTCTGGTCCTTGTACGAAGCCCCCAGCACTGAAGAACTAGCACAGGGCATCAGACCCTTTCCATGCTGCTGTCCCCCTGACCCACTCTTCCGCTACACACTTTCACATCTCAGGACGTGTGATTAGGTTGGGCCCATCCATATAATCCAGCACAATCTCCCTATTTTATGATCAGCTGATTAGTAATCATAATTCTATTTCAACATCGCTGGAGGGGAAGATGACAGGACTGAAGCTGCCCTACTTTGGGCACATCAGGAGAAAGCAGGGTTCTTTGGAAAAGACAGTAATGCTGGAAGAAACAGAAGGTAGCAGGAAACATGAGAAGGGTTGACGTTAGAACAGAAGTCACAGGAATGACTCTGTGGGAACTGGAGCAGGGCTGGTGGGGACAAGACATTGAGGACGTCTCTCATTCACAGAGTGAGCGCCTGCTCAATAGCACGTCCCAGCAGCCATACTTCTCTTTCGCTGTATAATACGGGGGTCCCCAGCCCCCTTGGGCCATGGCCCGGTAGGAACTGGGCCAGCAGGAGGTGAGCGGTGGGTGAGCCAGCCACGCTTCGCTAGTGTTAGCCCCTGAGCTCTGCCCCCTCTCCCCACCCCCACCCCACCCTGTCCACGGAAAAAGTGTGTTCTGTGAAACCAGTCCCTGGTGTCAGAAAGGTTGGGGACTGCGGATGTAACACATTCATAAGTTCTGAGCACTAGCGGGCGGCCATCGTGGGGGAAGCATTGTTCTGCCTCCCACGATCTCCTTGTGGTACCTCTCCCCCTACTAGCTTTTTTCTTCAAACAGTTCCTAATAAATCATTTTCACAGGAATCTTTGCCGTAGGGTCTGCTTTTGGAGAATTCAACCCAAGCTAATGACGAATGCCCTGAAGCCAAGAATGGTTTGGGTGGTGAATTGGGAGTGGCCCTTGAGGAGCTTAGGGGGGCATTCCCAGTGCGGACAGCAACCACCCTCCGCTGTGCGTGCGCTCGCCGGCCTTCCCGGGTCCGTCAGCAGCAACGGGCAGGGGTGGCCAATGAAGTCCTCCGCGCTCACCTGAAATCCTCTGCCCATCGTCCGCGTGGGCCCATCCGGGGCCTTGCCCACTAGCGGGCCTCTGTGCGCAGCGTCTATAAACGCGCGTGCAGCCCTGCCACAGCTGTCACGGCGGAGCTCTTCGTTAGCAGCAGGGGCCAGCCCTGATCCAAGGTGGCGGGGCAGAGAAAACGGACGCGACACCCAGTTCGGAGTCACCATGCAGAACGAGAAAGGAAGGAAAACGGAAACGCGACAGCCTGTCGCGACGCTCGTTAGCTGCAGTCCAGGTTCCCGTGGGCTCCATCCAGCCAGTCAGTGTTCTGAGACGGGTCTTCGCGGTGCGCTGCTTGCCTGTGCGCATCGTCATGCGCCCAGTTCCTGGTCCTCCGGAGACACAGACACTCCCGTTATGTCCCCCCGCAGCGGGGGCCCTGGGGGTGGGGGCACGCACAGTTAAACCTAGGGCCTGTTCTGGGGTGTGAGCCGGGCTAATCACAGGCTCTGCCAGGTCACAAAAGGAGGAGGGGGACTCAGAGCACACCCTGCCGAGCAGAGCTTGCCTCCGGCCCTTGAAAAGCCCACTTCAGAAAGCAGGACTGGGAGGCTGTGCCGGAAGGAGGCCTGTGTTCATGGCTGTGATATGTGCCCCACGCTCGCTTCCCCTTTGCCTTCACTCCCTTTCTTTCACCAACGGAAAGCTCCAATTTATACCTCCACTTCCCTTTACAGCGCAATCCGCACTGCCTGAAATTTACACCTACATGCCAGACTCCGCGTGACAGCTCCGTTCATAATGCCACGCAGGAAAAGGCTTTTATGATCTTGAATTTTATCCTCCTCAACATTTTTTTTTTTACCACTACTTTCAAAATATACATTCTTAATATCCCAACAAAGGGGAGCAGATTAAAAAGAGAAATACCATAAAGTAATTCAGTGAAGACCTAATAAAAGATGCAATCAATCAAGGGAGTGACAGCAGCAGTTTCTTTCAACATCAAATCTAATGGTTTCTTTTCCTAGTACAAACGTGCTCCATTAACAGTGTGAGCCTTTTATTGAGGTAATTCCCACAAGTGGTTGCCAGATGTAGTTTATTTTCAGGAGGGCACACTTACAGAAGCAGCACACTGAGCGGAGACAGAGTTGTCCCCATCTAACGCTCTCTCTGATGACCTTTCGGAGTGAGAATAGCAGTGAAACCCTAAAACCGAAACACTCAAAATCAGATCCAAGGAGCACTTCACATTTAAATCAGTGGCTGGATGTCAGGGCTGGTCTGCAGAGAGCTGAGGAGCGATTCTCTGCCTCAGCAGCCCCCGGCATTGCCCAGCTTTGGTTTACGGGGCTTCCACCCTGGCTGCTTCCATCAGCCAGCCTGCCTCCTGCTTCCTCTCGGTCCTGACTTGCTCATGTCAATCAAAATTCACCTGCCCGAGCCCTTGTTCCCTCCAATGCTTCTTTTCTACAAGGTGCTCCAATCAACTAGTGTTTGCTGATACACTCGGTAATCAATGAGCCTCTACGCTGAGTGTACCTTAGGAAAGGACACCTTCTGAAGATGTGGCCTTGCCCCCAGAGAGGTGGCTCCAATGGTGTCAAGTAGAGGGGGAAATATGTGGGTGTGTTTTCAGAGAGATGTGGGCTGGTAGTCAGACTTGTGAGGCATTCGTAGCACTTCTGGATATGTTATTCATGTCCTGTGTTGATGAAAGAGTGTATAATAGTGCCCACGTTTTATTCCTTCATTCAAAAATATATATTGAGTACTATGTTTAATGATCAAATGAGAGGAGGTGAATTAAAATATTTAATACAATGTCCATCTAGAAGTATTGTTCCTAAGACGCTATTAAAAATATAGTGAAAATGCCCGAGGAGATAGTTTTGAGTTGTGTAATGTTTCTTCTCCTTCCATACATGTTGTAAGTTAGCTGCTTACTCCATTAACCAGGTGAGCCTAGCTTTGGGTGACATATACCTAAGGTGCTTTAGGTGATGTTTGGGGACAATGGAATCTAATTTTAGTAGACGCAGTAGACAGTTCTACACCAGGAAAGCCCATTGACCATTGAGAAGATAGGCAAGTGCCCTAAACCAAAGACCATTTATGAGCAGATGAATGAATGGCTTCTTGGGTTAATAGCCTTGGGGACACAATGATTGAGGGGTAGAACAGTTATGTTAGTTAATAATTACAGGCCCTCAGAAATATCATTTAAAACTTCCATGCCTTAATTTACTTATAAAGAATATTTATTTGAGATGTAGCAGGCTATCACTAAGATTGTTTCTAGGTCTAGAATTCTGTGGAAACTTTTTTTTTTTTTGTAAATCCCTTCAATGTCACATGGTAGGAGCTGCCATTGTACAGACGATACTGGAATCAGGCCTCATAAGCACTTCTGCTTCTTTCCCCATTTCATTGGGCTGACCCTTCTCCCTCTTTTCTTCTATTACCTTCCCTTGCTGTTTTTGTTGAATCTCTTCTGTGGGGTGTAGGTTAAGCTGTGAATAGAATTCACTTTATACAGGGCTTGCTAGATAGTCACATCCTTGACGGATTCGATAAACCACTTTTTTAGTATAAAGACAAAGGAGTGGGATGCATTACAGGAACGGGGAAAGAAGGGCTTATAAACAGTCACCAGGTTTAGAATGAGGACTAAGTATTGTGCTGAAGGTAAGCGGAAGGAAGGAAAGTAGACCAAAGCTATGCAGCTGTGCGATAGGGCATAAGAGTAAGGGCTTAAATTGTTCCTGAGTTTTCACCCCTTTGTAAAGCACTGTGCCAGGTGCTTTACAAAGACCTCACGAAGAAGACACTTTTAATAATCAAAGATGAGGAAACCAGAAAATTTAATTTTATTACCCCAAATCATATAGGAAGTGGTATAGTCAACAAATAGATTCAATCCATTTTGCTCTAAAGCCAGGACTGTTTGCTGCTATAGTCTATGTCATTCTAGGACCTGAAAATATGAGTTTGGACAGAAATGAGGTATAAAGCCTACGTGGTAGTCACTAAAATCTGAGAGAGGCGCTGAGCAGATCAAGCAGAAGCTCAGTTGCATTAAAGCTGGGAAGGATAATTATTTCTATTATTGTAGATGCCTTTGGGGGGGGTGATTGCTTTATCTGCTGCTTACATGACAGGGGAACATACTATATACCTTAGCATCCGTAGGTTTTCTGAGGTTAATCAATCATGGGGAACATGGAAAAACATAAGGCCAAGTGCATTTTACAATGAAAAAGACTATGTGTGTGTGTGTATTTGCTGAAGTGTTATTTGGATGACTCACTAAGAAGACAGGTTAATGCCTTCACTGAAACTTTCAGTTGTTTAAAGACTAATCTACATTCCTGCCTGATGCCAGACTAAGAGGGCTTCCCAAACAGTCACCACAAAATATAACATAAAATATACCGAACTGTGTTGTCCTTGAACCTCTCTTCGTACATTGTTTAAAATTAATGTGCTTAAATAGACTCACCACCTATCGGGGGCACCCGGTGGCGCAGAGCGCTATGGATAGGACACACTAATAAACCGGGGGAGTGTGGCTCCTGCCACGCTCATTTCGCTTCCGCCCTCCTGATGGGGCTCCTGCTGTCAGGGGCTTCCTCTAGGATAATGAAAGGCAACGCGAGGCGTACACATCGGTTTCTTCCTCCCCTCAGTCCTCCATCCTGCCATCTCTGAGCAACAGAACCTTCTAGTAAGGTTCACTGCAATAAGCCAATTTTGGTCTTTTTTTTAAGTGACAACTTTTAAATTAGTGGGGATCCATGCCAGTTTTCCAAAGGGGGGTATCTCCATGTTCCTCGCTCACAATTAGGTTTTAATTAGCAAGGTCATTGCTAATTTTAAGAGCGTGCAGCGGAGCACTTTTCCTCTCCCTCCCTCCTTCGGTAATGTCTGCTTGATGATGAAATGGTATGTTTATCAGAACGCACCTAGACAATGTCAGGCCAACAAGGAGGTAAGCCAGACTAAGCCCTTCCATACTTACACACAGATTTCCTCTTTGACTGTAGCCCTGCCCTGTATGTATGCCCTGCTTCTGTGATGTATGAATGAGATTTTGCAAAGTTGTGTGTGTGTGTGTTTTTAATTTACATTTTTCATTCCTCTTAAATAGTTTAGAACTGTTCAGAAAGAAGAAATAAAGCTTGGCATTAAGTTTGGGCAAAAGCGGGGGGTTTAAAAACCAGATCTGTTTGAAGAAGACAGTCTGTTTTCCACCAGGGTCTCAAGAAGAGGTTAAGTCAGACCAAGGCCATGTGCGGGGGCCTCTTGGCCATCTGAGTTCTCCCCAGATGCAAGGGTGCTAGTGGGGGGGCCAGGAAGTTCCCTTTTGTCCGCCGCACGCCATGCAGCATTCTGTCCTCCCAGCTGCGTCTGGGGCCTCTGTCCATCAATTCCATTACCCCACAGTGCTGGTGGTGGACTCCCCAAACCTCGTTGCCCACAGCCCTCCCAGCACGTGGAGAAGGCTTCTGCCTCGCTGCTCCTGCTGAGCTGCAGGGATGGCGTACATCCCTAGAAACCTCCTTTCTAAAAGCTCCGCTTCAGCTAGGAAGGGCAGGCCAGCCGCTCTAACCAGCAAGGCGAAAATACACAAGTTCGAAAGGAGTTCATTTGTCTCTCGTCTAACAGTTCGGGCCGGTGTTTGTTCCCAATTTTATGCTCCTTGCAGAATCATCCCCTAAATCCAACTTCATGTGTAACTCCTAGTTATGAAAGATGAACTATATTAAAAAGCCCAACGTTTTCCAGTCTAGTACCTCTTCTTTGAAAGTCTGCAGAGCACTCTGATGTGCAGTGTTTGAAGTTAATCACTGCGCTGTTGTGGTTGTTATTGATCGTGGCCACCATGAGACAAGGGTGGCCGAAGGGTGTGGTCTGGCACCCCGCTCCCAGGCACGGGTGCTTTAGAAGTGGAAGGGATCCCACAGACCTTCCAGTCCTGGAGGAATAGATCATGAATGAGTATTCCTGAAAAGAAATCTGGGACTGCAAGTCAGAGAACCACTCTGGGATCAGACTTAATTCTCTGTTGGTTTTCAGTGCATGTTTTCTTCCTTGGAGTGTAGTCATTGTTTCTAAGGTAATTTTTGAAAATGAATGAAAAGCATATGTGTGTTGAGATTTAACAGGATGAGGGACATTCCTGTATCTCTTTGTCACAGAGATGGCCAGCTGTTGAAGAGATTTTGCCAATAAGTTATTTTTTTTATTGAGGTCCCTGTGTTTCGGGACCTCCTGTCTGTATAACTCAGAGGGAGGACAGGGCTGATTACGATTTGTTAGAAGAGAATGCCAGCGTCAGATGTCAACCCAACATCAACAGCTTCCTTTCTGACTGTCAGTCTGCCCCCACTGCAAACTCTCATTAAGTCCAGCTCCGCTGAAATCCGATTTCTGTTATTCGGATCTTGTTCATGGCTAATCATCGTGCTTTCTGAACCTATCTCGTTGAAATACCAAATGCATATTTATAAGTAAAGTTGGCATCTTTTCTGCTTGTACGACTGCTCATATTCCTTCCCACGATAAGAAGCCTCATCTTGCTGTTCTTAAGGAAGGCGATCGTTTCCTCCCGAGGAGGACTGAGGGTTGCTACAGAACCTGACCACTCGCTTTGGCAGGCAAAGGCGTGATGAGAGCAGAAAGCAAAGCCCTGCCCCTCCCACTGAGGCCTTTCGCACTGCCACCACGGTTACTGAATTCCTGCAACTGAGCGATGTGACCTGTGAAACAGGTGAAGAATCGATCCCAGCGACGTAAACCGGGCAGTGTTCCTGAGTTAAAAAAGCAACCTAAGTGGGGCTTCTGTTTGAAGGAGCAGACACAGAGGAGCTCGTATCCAGTGACAAAGCTGAGCTCTAACATGAGTTGAATACCAGTATCGGGCCTGTTGAGAAGGTACTTAATATTGTCATCTCTGTGAAGGGAGTTTATGTTTATAAGGCGGCCTAGCAAGATGAATGTTTGTGCCTCTATAGCCATATCAAGATCTTTGTGGCAATGAATAATTCAGAAAGTCAACAAGTATTTATTGACCAACTATTATGAGAGAACCACTGTGTAAGATTCTCCAAGGTTAAAAAAAATAAGCAAGACATAAACCATGGTATCAAGGTAATAAACCTCACAAGAATAAGGCTGGTAAGCAGAATAATAGAACACAGTGTAATATGACACGTCCTTAGACTCCATGCAAACATATACTGATGGACATTGGAAGGGAGTCATGAAAAAGTATCTATACAGTTCAATTTGCCTAAAGGGCAAAGGCTTCCCGTAGGCCCTCTATAACATTACGCACCCAGCACAGATGACATACTTTGTAAGTTTTTCAAATCGCTCAGGCTGTATTCGTTAAATGTTCAGTAGTAACTGTTACACCAAGAAATAAGTGAAAGACAAAAACATCTTATGTAAAAAGTTGGATTTGCCCCAGCGAAGAATGCCTCTAGGCATTCACTCTGATTTAGTTCCAGGGTCATTTTAGGTACTTAAATTATCTTCAAGGGATTATAAGAAAGTCACTTCTGTTTAGGGATCTTGATAATTTCCTTATGAAGATTATAGTGGGTTGAAATTCAGGTACAAATATGGAGTTAAATTAGAATTCTTGAGTCCTTTGAAAGAGTGACACCCCAGGATTGGGTGGGTCTTGAAGAAGTGGCAGGAGCTGGTTATTTGCATCTAAACATTTACCTTTCTGCAGTTAGAGGTCCTACTGCATGATGATCCTGAAATAATCTCTTCTGGGCCTTCAGAACCGTGGTTACTTGGTTACTTCTATTTTTTCAATTATTCTAGCGGTTACTCCCCATTTAATTTGTATTTTTATTTCTGAAGGAATCTTTAAAGTTCTACTGGAAATATATACCTTGGAGTGCACGAGAGCTGAACTTATGAAATACACAGAAGGGGTGCATGGAGGTTCTCATGCTTTAGCTTAAAACCTCAGTTATTGGCGTGCAAGGACTGGATTTTATATTGTACTAACATTCTCAACAACATAATTCAATAACTATTCATGTGGATTCAGACTCAAAATGTCAGAGGTAGGGGCATTTCCGCTTTAGATGTCAAGTCTAAGGAATGTCAACACTTTGTTCCAGTTTTTAATTGAACTTTTTAATTTATTTGAATTTATTTCTTTCTACTGGTCAAACAGACTATAGACTTTGTGTCTTTGAAGGAATCACTGTATTGCATTAGACAAACTCTGGACGATGTAAGTTTATTTTCCTCACATACTGTGTCCTAATCAAGCTGGTGAGAAAGGGGGACATTGCAGTCATCTATAATCTGTCACTGAGCTCAAGTGATAAGATACATTTTTTAAGAAAGATTTTATTTATTTTCAGAGAGGGGGGAAGGGAGGGAGAAAGAGAGGGAGAGAAACATCTATTGGTTGCTCATACACCCAACTGAGGACCTGGCTTACAACCCAGGCATGTGCCCTGACTGGGAATCGAACTGTCAACATTTTGGTTCATTGGCCAGCACTCAATCCACTGAGCCACAAAATTCAAAGTGAAATTATGAAAATAAATGTGAGGCTGAGTCAGGCTGTGCTTATAGCTTGCTAGCAAATCACATTATTCCACTAGCTGCCCTGATTTTAAGAAGTAGCAATTGGAAACTAGGAACATAAAAGAACAGGCTTGGAATAAATTTTAAGGAATAATATAGTTCATTTTTCTACCATTGGCAGATTTTGGCTAAACTTCCATCTTGGGAAGAACCTTTTCTATTTGAAAACACCTGCTTGGAAGGAAATCCTAGCATTCCCTATAATACCATTTATGATCCATGGAAACAACTTTCTTCTTTCTAAAATAATTAGTTTTCTGGCAGTTATTTTGTTTCTGGCAATACCCATTTCAGGAATAAATTCCATTGTAAGTGCCACTTCTAAAAAAAAGGTTTTAGTAGAATATATTAGACGGAGAGAAATATGTATTCAACAGTGAAGAAAAAAGTTTTTTCTTCCAGATCAAGGTTAATTCTAATAAGAAAATAGAAGGTCCATTACTAATGCATTTGCATTAAAGCTCACTTTCTCTTGAGTGAACCTGAAGGATGTTCTTGAATACCAATGTTGTACGAAATGCTTTCATTATCTCTGCAGTTTTGTTTATTCAAATATTATTCCCATATGTGATTTCTTCATGTATAAACAAAATAGATGCAAATTCATGTCTTTTAAGAAGTCTGTAAATCTTTCTTTAATGAAGGTGCCCTTCAGTGCATTGGGCCTATTTGGTGAATGTTCAAAGATAGGTTTTCTTTCATTAATTTTTTTTTTAAAGTTTAATCAGAGATGACAAAGCACTGATCAAATGGAAAGAAAATGTCTCCTTTTTGATATGATTCAAGTCTCTATTTTCATGGTGTTTTAGAGAGCAAATTGTTCTCAACACAGCAGGATTTCAGCCGCTGTGGAAGAAAGGGTTAGCTTCACCTGACCCAGGTGACCAAGGAGAAGTGCTTGAGTTAAGCAGAGAAAAGAATTGTTGTTTGGTTACTTGGCTGTATAATTTAAATCATTATCCATGAAAGTATGGCAATGTGCTGTGACTAAAAAGCAAATAACTCACCATTGTAAAAAAAAAAAAAGTAGCTTTTTTTCTAGCTGTGAAATTAACTATTAATTCATATGCCATCTCAGATTTAAAAAAAAAAGCAAAACAAAACAAACAAACAAACAAAAAAAAAAACCCGTGGTGTACCAGACGCACTGGTGCATAAGAATGGAAGTAATTGTTTGTGGTTTCCATGAGAAGATTGCCAGTTTGCGGCATTTAAATTACACACAAACTGCTTTTTACATCTCTAATTGTAGCCCCGTTGTTTTCGGGGTGGGTTGAAGTGACATTGACAAACACAGACTTTGCAAGAACACAAAGGCATGAAAACACCACTAAATTTGTCCCAGAGATGATTCAGGGAATAATGCTGCCACATTCAGTCCATCTCTCCGTGGATATGCCAAAAGTTTCTTTTTTCTCCCCTAAGGAGCAATGCAAGTTAATGAGCAGTAGTAACTGCAGAGATGTTGAGCAAATCAGGCACGTGACTTCCATGAATTATTGTATGACTGCTCTTTTTAAGAATTACTTAAATTTAATGTAATCCTTTGGCTGGTCCTTTTCTTTAGCTCTTCGAATTCTCCATTTACTGTCAGCATTTAATTCATCTGGACCAGCTTTTCCGCACTCAAATCTTGCTATGATAATATTTTAATTCTGGGGAAGGGTAGACACAGGGTCCTATTAATATTCTACACATCACTTTTTGCTTTAATCCCTGACTTTTCTGTAAAATAAGGCCATAAACCTCTTGGGCCTAAAGAATGAAAAGCTAGCTTATAAGAGGAACAAAACCATAAAAATAAACAGGCAATTTAGATTTTGAATTTGTACCAACTGAGTGAGTGTGTGGTGCTAATTCTAGTGTATGATGCAACAAAAAATAGATCTCCAAATCTACAATTCAGTATTGGTTTCTTTTGAAAATGGCTTTTGGTTCCTAAAGGATCATACTGAGTTAAAAATGCAGTAATAAAGATAAACAATAGCTTTGCAAGAGGGAACTCATGGTACATATTGGGCCAAAGGGCCATGTGAAAAGCAGAAAACACATGGAAAAAAAAGTTAAAAACCTACATTTGGCCAATGCCGTAAGGAAAATTGCCCACATGATGCCTGGCACAGTCTTTTGAAAGTTCACGCGGTTAGTCATTAGCAGAAGCTACGTACGCGTGCCCTTCCCAGTGAGCAGGCCCACGCGCTACTAGGGAAAGAACTGTGTCTTCCCTCAAAGCTCGAAGGCAAGCCCGGAGCACTGGGTCTCATAACGTGACCTCTGGAGGAACTAAAGATGCTGGACCCTTGTTTTAGATACGTCTTATGTCTTTAATTTTTTATCAACTTTTTGCAACAAAGCTTTCAGTGAAGCTGTTTTGGAATTTTGAAGCCTCGTGGAGGCTTCTGCCTGTCCGTTAAAATGGTACCCCATTCTGTTTGTTTAATTTGGAAAACCTTGCCTTTAAATACACTTCTTAGGCAATTTTATCTATTTGGAATGTTCCTCCTAAAGGCAGTTGTAATTTCCCTGAGGGCTGGCGCAGTTTGCCAGGATGTTTAGCTTACTGAGAACATAGTTTTTATATGTAAAATAAGCAGGCGTACTGAAGGGCGGAGGCTCTGTGTTTAGATTCTTTGTTTTGCCTGTGGATGCTGAGGTGTTCTGGCACCAGACGTTGAAGAGACTGTCTTTGTTCCGCTGTACAGCACCTTCTCCTTTGTCAAACACCAGTGAACTATGCGTACGTGTCTCAACTCTTTATTTTGTTCCATTGACCCATATGGCTGTTCTTCTGCCAGTACCACCCTATAGCTTCAAAGTGAATCTGCGGTCAGTAGTAGCAGCCCTTTGACTTTGTTCTTCTCCAATGGTGTGTTGGCTCTTCGGGCTTTTTTTTGCCTTTCCATGTGAACTTTAGAACCAATAATATTTATAAAATAACTTTCTGATTTGATTGGAATTCCATTGGATCTATAGATCAAGCTGGAAAGAACTGACATCGTGACATATTGAGTCTTTATATGCAGCTACATGAAACACAACTCCGTTTAGTCCGTTGTGCATTGATTTCATTAATTAGAGCTTTGCAATTTTTGTCATTTAGATCTTATTTATATTTGGCCACAGTGGTGAGTACTTGAAACACAGAATTTATTCTTGTATTATTATTTATTAATATTGCATTATTTATCTCAATTACAACTGTAAACCTACTTTTGCCCAGTCCTGTAGATCTTACTGGTTGATGGAGGAATGTTAATGTCAATTGTAAAGGCACATGGGTTATGCCGTATATTATGACAGCATTCTACGACAAGTACCATAGTGACTTAGCGTATAGAGAGTAGTCCAGATCAATACGGGGTGCAGTGGATTCTAATAGTGCATACTTCCCAAAGGAAGACAACCAAAAGCTGGAAACTGTGCAGTGTTCTGTAATACACTTTTTAGCTATTTTGGAGAAAGTGACATTCTCCTGAATTAAAAAGAAACTTTCATCAAAAATGACTTTTTATTTCATAGACATGTAATTAATTTGTCTTGTAATAGAGGCATTACACGTTGCTGTGATTTATATCTACCAATTTTATCTCAAGATACTTTGTTATATTTTTCTACTTTTCCCATTTTTCTCATCTGTATTAATACTTTTTGATATCTGGGGTGGGAGAATACTCTGAAACTTTTAAGTAAAATTCTTAGGCTGCAAAGTGAAATTCATGTTTTATATATTGAATTTTAATGTCCAGAAGATCAATACATAACTGGTTAATCTGTAGTATTTTGAAATTTCCTCAGTGGAAGAAAAGGAACTATTCTTACCTTTACCTTCTCTTCTTCTGTATTAGGCTGCCTTAGGCTATAATCCCTCATAGTGGCTTCACCAGTGAGGATATCTCTGTTACCTTACTAATAAGAATTCAAGAAACTGGGCTTCTCAGGGTACAGTAGGCCCGGGCTGTGGCTGCTCCTCTGAGGAGCCCCCAGCTCTGCCACCTTGGTGCTGGCTGATGGTCAGCCCAGTGACAGTGTGACTGCAGCAGTTCCAGGCTTTCCATGCAGCAGAAAGCATGGAGAAATGATCTCTTCATGGCTCCACAATCTTGCCTTTTCCAGAATGTCTTCTAGTTGGACTCATGCAGTATGAAGCCCTTTTAGATTGGCTTCTTCCATCTGGTAATATAGATTTAAGGTTCCTTCATGTTTTTTCATTGCTTGATAACTCATTTCTTTTTAGGGCTAAATAGTATTTTGTTGTCTAGATTTACCATAATTTATCCATTTTGCCGAGGGACACCTTGTGAATAACACTGCTATACATACCCGTGTGCTGGTTTTGCTGCATGGACATAATTTTTTAATGATTTGGGTCAATACCAAGGAGTGAGATTGCTGGATTGTGTGGTAAGAGTTTGTTTAGTTTTGTAAGAAACCTCAAAATTGTCTTCCAAAAGAGCTGCACCGTTCTGCATCCCCACCAGCACTGAATGAGAGCTTCCGTTGTTCCACATCCTTGTCAGTGTTTGGTGTTTTTCGGTGTTCAGGATGTTGGTCATTCTGATAGGTGTGTAGTGGCAACACATTGTTTTATTTTATTGATTTTGTATATTAGCCTTATATCCTGCAACCTTACTATAATAGTTTATTAGTTTCAGAATAATAGGTCAATTCTTTCAGATTTTCTACATATACGAGGTCTGTCTGGAAAAAGCCCAATCATTGTTAGTATAATGAGAATGGTTTGTGTAACCACAATGTAACGCGGCAGCTAAGGAGTTTGGACTGGAATGCACATGCGTGAACAGTGATAACTTCACTGTACTAGTCAGTGGGGGCGGTAGATGCCATTGAGTGAGCATGTGCACTGTGTGGCTGTCACATTCAAAATGACTGAGTGAGTAGGGCAACGAATTGGCATCAAATTTTGCATTAAGCTTGAACATTCTTCTGCGGAAACTATTGGGATGATTCAGAAGGCCACAGCTGTGGGCATTTGGTGATTGGCAGCTTCATCACGACAACATGTCCACTCATGCATCACGTCCATGCAGAGTGTTTTTGGTGAAACATCAAATCACCCAGGTGACTCAATCCCCCTGTAGTCCAGATTTGGTGCCCTGCAACTTCTGGCTTTTCCAAAACTAAAATCACCTTTGAAAGGGAAGAGATTTCAGACTGTCTATGAAATTTAGGAAAATATGACAGGGCAGCTGATGGCGATTGGGAGAACTTTGTGAGGTCCCACGGTGCCTACTTTGAAGGGGGCTGAGGTGTGTCATTGTCCTATGCACAATGTTTTTTTTTTGTATTCTGTATGTTCTTTAATAAATGTCTCCATTTTTCATATTACATGGCTGAACACTTTATGGACAGACCTCTGGTATGATCACATTATCTAGCAAATAAAGACAGTGTTATAACTTTTCCCCTAATTTGTTTACTTTTCATTTTCTTTTCTTGCTTTATCATATTAGCAAGAACTTCCAGTATGATATTGAAAAGATATGATTAAAGAGGACATCCCTGCCTTGAAACTGATCTTACTGGGATATTTTCTAGTTTCTTACTGTTGAGTATAATGTTAATTTTAGTTTTTTTTGTAGATTGTATTTATCAAACTGAGAAAGTTCTCTTCTATCCCTAGTTTACTGAGAGTTTTTATTACAAATCCATGTTGGGTTTTGTCTAATGCTTTTTCTGCATCTATAGGTATGGTAATATTTTTTCTTTGTAGTCTGTTGTTTTGATGGATTAAATGAATTTATTTTTGAATGTTGAACAAGCCTTGCATACTTGGGATAAGCCTACTTGTCATGGTGTATATTTATTTTAATACTTTTTAGATTAAATTTGCTAATACTTTGCTGAGGATGTATATTCATGGAGATATTGGTATGTAGTTTTCTTATAGTGTCTTGTTTTGGTATTAAAGTAATGTTGGCCTCAAATAATTAGTCAGGAACTTTCTTTTTATTCTGCTTCTATTTTATTAATGGAATTTTAGAGAACTTGTATGATTTCTTCCTTAAAAGTTTGGTAGAATTTACTGGTAAACCCATCTGGGACCAGTTCTTTCTTTTTAGAGGGCTATCTTTCTTTTAATTTATTTTAATATATATTGGGCTATTTAGATTTCCTATTTCTTCTTGTGTGAGTTTTAGTGATTTGTGTCTTTCAAGAAATTGGCCCATTTTATCTAGGTTATCAGACTTGTGGACGTAGAGTTGTTCATTGCATTCTTTTATGACCCTTTTAATGATCCTGGGATCTGTAGTGATGTCCCCTCTTTCATTTCTGATATTAGCAATTTATGTTCTCCTTCTCTTTTCTTAGTTGGTCTGGTTTATTTTATTTTATTTATTTTTTTTGCTATTTTCAAAGAACCAGCTTTTAGTATTTTTGATTTTTCATTTTTGATTTACTGTTTTCAATTTCATTGCTTTCTGCTACACTTATTATTTATTTCCTTCTGCTTACTTTGGATTTAATTCAGTCTTATTTTCCTAGTTTTCTAAGGTAGAAACAGATTATTGATTTTAGATGTTTCTTCTTTTTCAATGTGTGCATTCAATACTATAAAATTTCCTTTAAGCTCTGCTTTCACTGCATCTCACAAATTTTGATAAGTTGTGTTTTTATGCTCATTTAGTTAAAAATATTTAATTTTACTTGAGGTCTTTCTTGAGTCATATGCTATTCAGAGGAGTGTTGTTTAATCTCCATGTTTTGGGGGATTTTCCAGTTATCTTTCCGTTATTGATTTTTAGTTTAATTTCCTTGCGGTCTGAGAGCAGATATTGTATAATTTCTATTTTATTTTTTAAGTTTGGTAAGGTGTGTTTTATGGCCCAGAATGTGTTAATTTGGTTTGATTTTTATTAGCAGGTCAATTTCAATCTAAGCAGAAACCAATGCGGATGAAGTATAACTATTTCCTGAGAAGGTGTGGGTTCCTAGGGGCACCTAGCGCCCACTGTCGGGGTGTGGCGGTGCAGCGGACATTGCTTTAGGCATGTATTCTAATTAGGAATTTTTAGAATAGAGAATGTGTTACCTATCTTCTACTCAAGGATGAACTGGTTATAAGCAATTTAGAAAATCTATTTACTAGGTAAAATTGCATTGAAGACCTTGGTCTAAAAGTTTAATTATGAGAAACAATATTACTGGCTGGAAGATATGTAATCTAGTTATATATTTCCCAGAAATCTAGTTATTTAAAATGGCACCCCTCACTTAATGTCTGAGTATCTGTGAACTATATGTTTGGGTTGCACTATTTTGACTTCTCTTGGAGTTGTTGTTGACAAAACATTCTTTGTCATTATGTCCTCACTTGGTACCTAGAAATGTTGTAAGAAATAGCCATGTACCAATCCCCCATGCACGGACTGTAGAGATGTTGTGGAAAATAATGTCAGCTCCACCACTCCAAGAGCTGTATCCGTTTCAGCATGAAATTTAGCATGAAAACTCTATCTCTTCCCAGTACCTGGAGTGTTGTTAAACTTATGGCTGATGAGAACGTTTTTCCAGTATCATGTTTTCATATATAATTATATATAGACTTCAAGTAAAGCATTTCAGACAAACAGGAAACCTATGGTTGAAACAGAGACAGCAGCTGGATATACCCACGTCACCTGCGCATGGAGAGACCTGAGCTGGTTGTGGGGACAACCTCAGGTCCTGCTTAGTTTACTGGAATCTCCCCACACACCTGTCATTCCCACTTGGTTTCACAGACAAGGAAGCTTAGAGCCAAATTTGTAGTATAGCTTTGCTTTTTATAACTTAAGTTGCTTGACCTCGGGATTCCCTGTCCACATTGCCTTTCCTCTGAATTCTATGTCTTTGATGACAACAGCAACAAAATTTTATTGTATAATAAAATTTCTAGAAAATGCTCCAAATGCTCTTTTAAAAAAGGGTAAGGTATAAATGGATAATTACCAATATGTCTAAGTGTGTGACCAAGAATTTCACAAGAGATCTATAATAGGCTCATTATATAACTGTTTTATGCAGCATAATACGCTCTCTGTGGACCCTTCTGTTAACACTCTAAACCTCAGGTAAACACCCAGGTCAGCACCTATATTTTAAAAGTGTTCGTTGGCCTCCCTGCCACCTGAAGGCACAGCTGATAAAAGGTGAGAACTGTAGGCAGAGGCTTCGCCTCATAAAGTTCTTGTTCTTTCTTGCATGGCGTTTTTTACTTTCCCTCTTGAGATTCAAACACTGTATTCATTCTAGCTTCCTCTGTTCTCATGAAGGTAGCTAAAATCTTGGTTGGGAGTGTGCTCCATCCTTCCCTCTTTTAGCTTTTATCAGGACAGAGTGGCAGACCTTCGGGGTTTTCTAGCAATCTCCCTGGGATTGTGCTTCTGCGCTTTTAAAGACCTAACATTTATGAAAGTGTTCGGAACCTGTGCCATGCAAACCGTCAGACACAAAGTTGTGACATTCATCAGTGTGGCATTTCTGTAATGCTGACATCTGTAAGAACCCAGGTCTCAGTGGAAAATATTGTTGAAGTCTCTATTTTAGAAGAGAAATATGCAGATATCTTAGTAAATCCAGCCGTCTCTGGAATAGGCAGCGGGGGAGGTTCAGATAAGTTGCCTCTGACTCATGGTGATAAAAGTGTGTTGGAGTGGGAGCTACCTTGCTGGCTTCCGTTCCTCCTGGCTGACACCCTGCTTTATCTTATCAACCAGACGTTCATCCCAGTGGGATCCGGGAATAGATCGCATGTGTTGGGAGCATGACCTGACTTTTGCCTCTGGTTCAGGTGGCTTAAATATTTCTGGGGTGTGCAAATAAGACAATGAAAATGAGCTCTTCATTCCCAGATTTGATATTCTCTCTAGTTGTAGGCCTGTATTCAAAGAGGGACACTTAATAGATATATGGAACCTGGGCAGATGGCTAATATGAGGGATAATAGAATCCAGGACAGTTTCATTTCAATGCACTCCCAGAATAGCTACACTATCTGAATAAAAAATAGTGGTGGGATTAGCTGTTTTAATAGAGACAATGATAAACCAGAACATGCCAAAGAACAGAGTTCAGGATGGGAAAATTTTATAGGAAAATACCATATGAAAAAAAGGTGAATAATTATCTCCCTCCCCATAACAGAAAAGTATATGTATTCCTTTTCTGTAAGGTACATGAGGCATGTGTGTGTGTGTATGTGTGTGTGTGTGTGTGTGTGTGTGTGTGTGTGTGTATTGATATGAGAGATGTTGGAGAGACAGTTTTGAGGGCTAGCATATGGAAAAAGTAGAAAAGGTATCAGACGCAAACTATGTGGCTTCAGAGGCTGCCATTACCTATCTAGCTATCATCTGTCTGTCTGTCTATCATCTCTCTATTATCTACCTGTCTATCTGTATCTGTATTTTTCTTTAGCGATCAGTTGATAGCAAGTGGAAAGCTGTTCCTCAGAAAGGCATGATTATCTATCATGAATTTACTTAGGGTCACTGCTGACTTTTCAATAATTCCCAGACTCCTCTTCAAGGTGCTGTGGAGGGCAGCCTGCTTATAAATTGGGTTAGTGAACTCAAACTCAAAGTGCCATCTGAGCGATCGTACTTCTCTGATTTTAGTTCAGGCTGACATTTTTGTCCCTGATTTCCTCTGGCTAGAGTTGGGTAGCTTCCAAAATAGGCAGAGCTGTGATTTTCTGCCTGGTGTGTTCTTAGAAGTTGATAACAGAGTTATGGTTGTTTTGGGACTTTTTGGTGATCAGAGGGGTTTTGGATAGCTGGAAACTCCTTTCTTTCATCAGAAAAAAGCTAAACATTTGTACTGGTGGCAGCTCTGTCAAGACGGCGGGTTGCAGTGTTCTTTCTGTGCGCAGCTCTCGGAGTAGCTGACTTTTTCCCATGAAGGACTTCACAGCGACTTCCTTGGTTCTGTAGGGAACCCACCATTTCCCTAATCATCTAAGCGGCTTTCACTGGAATGGGTCAGGCAACAGAGAGAATGAGATCCGGTACAGTCTATACATGAGTAGTATTAGCAATTGCTCAGAAAGGCTGGAAATTCCCTTCTGTCTCTTATGGTTTCTCAGGTCACCCATTGCTGCCACATTGCCTGTTTCCTAAGGAACACATGCCGAAAGGCACACATTAGGCAAATGTACACCATTGTTTGGTACATCCAACCTGTGTTATCAGTCTAGCTCCCAGATGACCCACTCAAATTAGGATAATTCAAGGAGGGCTTAACACAGATACTTTTTGATTCTTTTTGCAGAGGTGTGGAAAGGCTGGAAGGAAAGTCAAAGGATAGTCACAAGCCCGGGGGTAGTGCAGTGGACCTCCGGCTGCCTGTAGACCTGAAGAGAGGAGGCAGGAGGCAATTACTACCTCCTGAAAGGAGGAAGCCAGGTAGAGAGCTCTTCTGACAGGAGCTTTGACCTCAGGTGGAAGCTGAGAGCCAGCGTGAGGGAACTTAGCGGGGAACCCGTAGAACCAGTTCCCAGCCCAGTGATCTGCACTCTCCTCTCTGCTGCAAGAGCGCCCCGGCCCTTTATTTTTTGTATCGCAGCCCCTGAAGCCACCTGCAGCGTTAGCATCTAACAACGGCTCTTCTTCTCCCCCGACACGGTGGCTCCCAACCTTCTCCCCTTGATGCAGCTCTTGCGTTCTGGTGCAGGGTGGAGGGCGGGCCCGAAGGGGTGACTGGCACGTCTCTGGCACCCAGCATGTGCCTGCCCTCACAGCACGCGTGGCTGGAATCTCGGAAAGACCTGGGTTATTCCTTTATTGTTCCCCCCTGAATGCCTAGAGCAGGCCTTTTGGAGCACGGTTCTCATTAAACCTCCAGGTTTAAACGCTTTCTGAGAGCCTGGCACACCTAAGACGCAGCGATGGAACTGGGAGGAAGGAGAGCACTCTGTTGCTTCACCTTCTCTCACTAACAGGGCCTCCCTCCGGTCTGGCGACCCCGAGCAGCACCGTCGGCTTCCTTGCTGACGTCTGTTGTGATGGTTTCGCTTATTCTAGGGGTGAACGAGAAGGCTATCTTCAGCGTTTCTCTTGATTTTGGATGAAAGAAATTCAAGTTGCCACAGCCACCCCGAAATTCTCAGAAAAACCTACTGTCCTGAAATTACGCTCATTGGCCTGAAAACGGTGCTAGAGCATGAATGCACACCCGCTTCTGTTGCCTAAATGTTATCTTGTTTCTGGTGGCGGATCAGCTCCGTCTTCTCTCCTTTGTGTTCTGACCAGAGGGTTACGCATCGTGCAGGTGCGTTGGCTAGCATCACAACCTGCGTCTGACGCTTGCTTCTTCCTCACGTGTTGCTGAGTGAGAATTTGGTCTGTAATGTCACGTAAAACACATCATATCAGGACTTTAAAAATAGAAGTCTCGAGCATATTTTTCTGTAGGTCTGAGGGAAACCATGGCTGTTTCTGAGAACCTGATGGAAATTAGTTATTTTTTTAAAGAAAAAATAAGGGTAATAGTGTGGGAAAGGTAGTTGATAAAAGCACATTAGAGGTGGCATAGAACATGTCAGCACTACCCGCTTCTCCTTTCTGTTAGCCGTACTCAGGGTAGCCAGGAATTAATGTTCTAAGGATGACACAAAGATCCTCTTGGCCATAGGAGAGTTAGATGAGGTAATAATAACTTGCGTGCATTAATGTGTATGTTACCATTACAAAATCAAAAGTTGTGTTATATTGTACCCTGCAGCATGATGCAGAAAAAGAATCATACTTAATTTTATACTTAAGAAAGGACTTAAATAGGCCTCTGGCAAACTATTTTTCTACTTTTTAACCTAGAGCTAATGCTGGCAACCTTTTATGTAAAGGGAAGATAGTAAATATTTTAGACTTCGTAGTCCATATGGTCTCTGACATATCTACTCAACTCTGTCACTGAAGCTCAGAGGCACTGTACCCAGTACAGACAAGTAAGCATGCTGGTGTTCCACTTAAGCTTTGTTTACAACATCTGTGTGGGCTGTGCTTGGCCAGCACGTGGTAAGTTTTAGACTCTTGACCTCGTTCTAAACATTCTGGTGTCTACCATTTAGAAATTTTATATATTAATGACCTTGGTGATATTAGATAAAAATTAGATGTTTTAACAAATTAGAATTATGAGACACTTCACCAGAGTTCAGAATATCAGGAGATAATCATATCCTGAGTGATGACCACAGAAGGACACTCGGTAGGTACTGTCACATTTTAATGATGCCTTGGAACATCTTATGATTTTTATGGTTTCAAAACAAAATGTTAAGTGATATCATCACACACATACACACACACACACACACACACACACAATCATACTAAAAATTAAAGAGGACAGAAGGAAACTTTTAGAAGCGACAGAAGTTCATGACCTAGATTTCAGTGATGGTTTCATAAATGTGTACTTATCTCCAGACTCATCAAGTTGTGTGCATTAACTATTTACAGCTTTTTGCGCTTCAATAATATCTCACTAAACTGGTTAAAAATAACAAAAATCTTGAGGACTTGTTCCAGACAAGCCAAAGCAAATAAACACCCCTAATATGCTCTTGGCAATTAATGAATTAATGTGATCCAGCCATTGAGAATATAAAGACATCAATTTCAGTGTATTTCAAATTGAGCCATCAAAAACCAAGAAGCTGTACTAAATATTAGTATGGGAAATTTTTTCTCTAATGTGAGAAGAAAGATTTTAGTTAATCATGGATTGAAAACAAGCATAATTTTTCTTTTATTGAATCACTCTCTTTTTGTTCTTGCCTTTGTCAATGCCCTTCAGCCATAGGTCACCAGGAGCACATCTATAGTTGAACAAGCTGGGCTGATTCCTAATTGCAGCTAGGCACAACACACATCATGGGGACGGACAACCTCAATAATTACCCCAACCTGACTAAAATTTAGACAGGCTTTTTCCTAAATATAGGTCCCTCACTTCCCTTTCCTTAGACCACTGACTTGAGAAAACGTGCTGTTATAAATTCTTTCTCTGTCCTTTGACGTATAAATCTCCCCATCTTTTGCCAGTTATATAACCACAAATGTCTTTCTCAAAGACCTCATGTCCCTATATCCCGCTCCGTGGGAGGGTAAGAGGAGTCTAACTTTGATAAACACCAATTAGCAAACACAGATGTTATAGTCACATCGGTCAACCTCCCACTAATGCCCTCCAGTACTTTTCCACTAACTTATCCTGAGCTCAAAAACTCACCCACTTCTGGTTCTAGTGCAGTTGATTCACTGTCCCTCCCCTATTGCAGTTGTCTTGAATAAAGTCTTCCTTGCCCATTTAACTCCATCTGGTACAATTTTTCTTTAACAGGAACTGTGGGTGTTTTGATAAAGGGTAATCAGAACTTTAGAGGATTTGAGTTCTGGTTGGGTAATTTGGGGGGAGCTCTACAGAAGTGGGATATTGCTCTGTCACAATGCAGGGAAATTCTATAAATTAGTAGATTTTATTTATAGGGAGGGCAGACTAGAGTTAGGGTAAAGCTGAAATTGGTAAAGAAGTAGCTGGCACACATTTAATGAGAAGGAATGTCTGTTTTGTGGATTGCATAGTGATCTTGCTTTTGTCTCGCTTTATCATGATCTCAGAGTGACCTTGTCTGCTATTGATGTTCTCTGAGACTGTTTCTGTCCAACTGAAGAACAAAATGACCTGATTGTGAGCATCAGACTCAGCCTAGCGGTGAGGTGTGAACAGCTCCTGTATGTGGAGAGCGGCTTTTTCCTTTTTCACTTTGTTAGCCAAAAAGAGAAATATCAATGCTGCAAATGGGAAGCTTTTAAAGGATTAGGAAAAAATAATGGTTTTGGAATACATACTTTCAGAAGACCAGGAGGGTCCATTCAGACACATGTACACAAACATATACATCCTCTCTATTTCCAATTCTCAGAATAGCAACAGAATCTGATTAACAATGGTGTTCTTGAGGAACTAAGAAAAAGCTTTAACTTAAGTGGTGTTATGGATAAAATGCCCTAAAAAACTGACAAGATCGGGTAGGTGTACTTCATCTGTGCTTACCATGTGATCAATTTGTGTTCTTTAAGGCTGATTACTAGCAAGTTAGGATGTGTTTTAACTTGGAATGAAGGTCCTATAGTAAATAAATATCCCATGAGCTCATCTGCTTTTGTTGGAGTAAACAATCACTGTTATCAGCAAGGTCTTCACTGGAGGTGAGATGAAGCTCTTCTGGTTAATGAAGTCCCAGACACTGGATTGTGAGCTGATCATATTGAACCTACAAGGCTCATTCTTGTTTGGTGAGAATTAATTTGCTCAATTGACTTCAACAGATTCACTTTGATCTTGGTAGAATTTTCTTCTTAGGCTACTGGCTGTTGCATTTATTGTGTAGGAGAAACCACAGTGAATGGAAGATTAGTTCTTAATGTAAATGAATAAGAGTCACTTATTCATCCCCAAATACTTATGGAGCACCTCCTACATAGCAGACACTGGCTGTCCTTGAGACAGATGAACAGGAGTTGACAAAACAGACTGTCATGGACCTTAGCCCTTGTGGAGGCAGGCAATAAACAAACAGAATTGGAAATAATATGTTGGGCTGGGGCGTATAAAATCAGTAGAGACTTCAGTGTTGAGAAAAGATTAGTTATACAAAGATGGAGGTGAAGGAGCTCCTTTCAGTGTCCTTTGTAGTCAACCCATCAACGTAAATTTAACTAATAGCCCGATGCCACTGTTTTGTTTTCTTTATACAATTGTTACTTTGTCTGGGTCTGCAACCCCCAGTAAATTGTTTTTACATTACATTTACACCTACATTTTTATTAATATAGTTCCTGTTACCGGCTGACCCATAATGTCTCACAGATATTACTTTTAATTTGTGGAGACAGGATACTTAGCCTGCCTTGCTTTTGGAATTCAGTTAGTTTTCTGCAATGTTAAGGACAGTTTTCTTTTCATCTGAGTTTCTGACAGTGAGAAGTGCCAGCTTGTATTTGTAGGTTAGATATATAGGTTAAGTTCCAACAGCTTATCACATTTTATATAAATCAATAGAGCTAAGAAAAGCATGAAACCATGGTTCCTAGTCGGTTTAAATCTTTTTGCCATTTCCAATGTCTTGCTGACAAGTTTCAGAGCTGTCTTTGAAAGAGGAGAGAGAGAGAGAGAGAGAGAGAGAGAGAGAGAGAGAGAGAGAGAGAGAGAGAGAGAAAGAGAGAAAGAGAGAGCTGCTGAGTCCTCTTCCCTACTGCAGTCAGTATAAAGGACATGACCATGCTTCATTTCTCTCTGATTCTAAATCTTGGTATCAAAGAGGATCCTCCCTCTCCCTCACTTCCTCACTTTGCACATTCAAATAGTCACGGAATTTGTTTGTTCAATTTGTTTTTGCTCTTTTTTTTTTTTTTTTCTATCTTGATGTCTCTATCTTGAGTCTTATTTGTTTGGATCTGTTCTGTACAGTAGGATAGCAATTAGCCGTACATGGCTATTTAAATTAAATTAAATAAAATTAGAAATTTAGTTCCACAGTTGTAATAGCTATCTTTGAGGTTCTTAAAAGTGACATGTGGTCAGTGACTACTGTATTGGGGGAGCATTTCTGTCACTGCAGAACGTTCCCTTGGACAGCGCTGCCCACACTCAAGCAATGCCAATCCCATCTTATCCTATTTCTTGCTGCCAAAGTGAATCTTTCCAAAGGGCTGATCTAGCTATTTTGTCCTCTTCATAAAAAGATCTTTAACTGGTTTCTTATTAACATCAGAATTAAATCCAAACTTTTGGATCTTATATTCATAAAACGCTAAGATCTAATCCCAGTCTCCACTCAGGAAACCAGCAAAAATAAATGTCACAATGGCGGTCCTTAGTTCAGGCAAAGGGGACAGGGGCACATGCAGCTGGTGGACTGGTGTCTTCCTAGAAATACAAGTGGCTATCGTGATAAGATGAGTGAAAGGTCTATACCACGTACTTCACTACTTTCACTTCTAGTAATCTGACATGGGGATGTTGTCACAGACACGTGCGGGAAGGTGTTCATCACAGTTTCACGTCTGGGGAAAAATTGGAAATACTCTAGATCCTCAGCTGATAAGGGCACACTTCAATACAGCCTTCTGGGTCCATACCAGTGAGCCTCAACCTTGTAATCTCAACACCACAAAAATATGTATAGTGTGTTTCCTGCCACTCCATTCACCTGTCCATTACTTCTCTACTCCCGGCACATCATATACTTTTACACTAAACCTGATTTGTGTGTGTGTGTGCAGGCTGTTCTTTCTGCTTGGAATGTTTCTCAGTTCAGATCACCAAGTGTCTACTGGTGCTTGAACACTGGCTCCTATTTCATCTCCTTCACCGATTCTTCTTGGACTTTCTCCACCAGCAGCAATAGTTCTTTTCTTTATCCTCCCGTGGCATTGGTGCCATTTATTATATTTGCAATTCACACCTTGTCTATTTATTTCTTCCACTTCCCCACAAAATGTAAAATTGTAAGAGTTGGAATAATTTTTAAAAATTATTGTATTTTTAGTATGTGACTCAGTGTGTGTCACAAAGCATTTGATACTAAGCAATGTTCCTAAATAAGTGGACACAGGGAAAACAAGGGTCTACAGTTGTTAGTGCCCAGAGCAGGTTCAGTGAACACTGTGATGTCCCCCCCCCCACTTTTTTTATGACCGCATGTTGGAAATCAATGTGGGAATAAAGGAAACCATCACAGAAATGAACTGGAGGAATGTCAAAGGTTTAGTTTTGTGTTATTGTCAATGTTAATCCTCTCCAGGCTGTGTAAACTTTGTTCAGTTAAGCAAATACTCCGGAAGACAAAGATTTTTTATTTGCTGGGGCTTTCACAGTTGCGAATGCCTGTACCTTTTCAATGTTCTTAGGAACCTAGCAAATAACTAACAGATTTACATTTTCCTTTCACCTAGAGTGAAAGGTCTCTAGGTCCCTTACTGATCAGTGACATTAAATAAATACTTCGAATACAGGCACAGGGTTAGTAGAAGGGATTTGGGTTGATCTTTGATTTTGGAATAGATTACTCACAGAGAGTGTAGCCCAGTAAAGAGAACAGAATTAAAATTACATTTATAATTATATTTGTATTCACTCCATATGCACTGTTAACATAAGGTTTTATAAGTCATGACTTTTATATATCAGTCAGGCCATGTAATTTTGAAACAAATATTCAATTCAAAGAGAAGCAAACTTATGTAGTGGGGAAAAAACCCAAAATCCTGATATGTAACCACTGGAAGCCTAAAAAAATTACATTGAAAAATTCATGCATAGTATTTTGTCACCAAATCATCCAATTTTATAGCATATGTTTAGGGGACAGGGATGCTAAGTTCATCAAACTTATCTAATTCTGGATGCTTCATAAATAAATAATAAAAGAAAGCAGATAAATCCAAACTTCCTTTCTGCATATTTATTTATATAAACTTAGACTTTCAAGAATTTCCATAATAATTCATATGGGGAAAGGCTCTGCAGGGATTTTTGTCATCAGTCCTTGTCAGAGCGCCTTGACTTTAGTCAAATTTATGAATTTTGTTTTACATATGGCTAAAATAGAGATAGGAAGATCGTGATTTGCTCAAAGTCACAAATCAAGATACTGGAAACTTGCGTGGGAGAAAATGATTGATCTTCCCCTGGAAAGAGGACACTTGCATATAAGAGTTATTGGAAGGCGGGCTGTTACCCACAAGAACGGTGCGGGGAAGGCGGTGGTGCACGCCCCGACGTCCTGCGCTGGGGTCGGACACAGATGTGAGTGGGGTTGGAGGGAAGGATGGTCTGACTCTTACTCTTTAACCTTTGCTCCCTGGAACAAATATTTATTTGCCTATTTAGAAATTTTCATTAGCTTTTAGTCGTTTAGTTGTTTTACTTGTATGTTTTGGTAACAAAATGTAAGGATACAACTTATGATTTAAAAAAAATTCCTTAAAATAAGTTACCGTATCTTGGGGGGTCAAAGCCATTCTCTTTCTGCCCCCAAACAAGCAGCACCTGCAGCAAAGCCTGAAAGAGGAAGAAAAACTCTTGACTGGATTCTTAAGAGTCTCGTTAAGAAGTCTCTCCAGCCTCCAGTCCAGGGGAGTAAGAATGTCACTGCGGGTCCCCACAGAGGACGCGTCCCAGTCAGGCGCAGAATGAAAGGCAGGGCAGCCTTAGAGGCGCCTTCCGATGGGAGCGCGCAGGTCCCGTGGGCTCCGTGCGGAGGGGCCCCTGGCTGGGAGCTGCGCAGTCCGCCGGGAGTCAAGGGGAGCAATTGTCCCGCCGGAGCACGGCTCTCCCAGAGACTGAGGATTCTCGGGGGGACGCCGCTCGGCTCCTGGGAGAGAGTTCGTGGAGCATTTCAGAATCTCCCAGTGAGTTTGCGTTGTGTAGTCTTGGCCCACTTTAGGACATAATGCCGTACATTCTTGCCTCTAACTACATCTGATTTTCATTACATTTCCTCGACCCAGATCCTGGAACTAGGCGACAATTTCCCTCAGCAAGAGTCCTCTATTTCCTTTCATGCCCTGATTCTTTGGAAAGAGGCAAAGTCACTTTGCTGACCAAGTAATTTCTAAGACTTCCTGCATTCACTGTGCAACTAGGTTATTCTTTTCTCTAAAACTTTTTTTTCTTCAAATGTTGCTCTTAGTATTAAATTATTTCTTTCCTTCATAACCCTCTTCTAGTCTGCGTGGGTTATATTATCTGCATTAGCCCAAATGTCATCTTTTTGTTCCCTTTGTTTGGTCGTTTAAACTTACACTAAATGTCCTCTTTGTTATCCATTTATCTCGAGTGAGTGATTTCTCACTCCTTGCAAACCTCCTTTCAAGAAGTCTCACTTCCTTACTTAAAACAAAGAACCCTCATTCAATCAGCTATGGTTCACCGCCCTGACCAATTTCTCAACGTGACTCTACTTCTCTCTGGGAAACATTTTCACTCAGCTTTCTTGGACTGTAAAATGTTTTCAGTTTTGAATATAAGTTTAACACAACCTGTAACCGTGGAAGGAAGGGGTAGGACAGAACATGATTAAACATTTCACGCTGGCTGGTCCGGCACTCACGGGAATTCAGACAAATGGTCTTTTAACTCAGTGTTAACCAGGGTGGAGAAGGCAGGGCCTATGGGGGAGATCCAGAATGACCCCCTTCATTTTTTAACCCCTCCCCCACCCCCAGTTTCTTAAGAGTGTAAGTGTCCTGCAACCTCAGATCCGAGAGCTCCCCATGTTGCTTTTCAGGGTGGGTTGGAATCCCATGTATTTCCTTTAACCACAGTTCTCTTTGTCTTCTGTGGTGCTGATTGCCCATGAGTCAAATTTATTTTATTCTTCTGTGGCTGAACCCAGAGATGTGGGGAATGACCTTGGACCACAATGACTGAGGGTGTAGAAGATAATCAGAACGTTCACTCTGTCACACTGTTGCTTACTTCTCAACAGATCTCCGTGCATGAATTAAACAACAACTCTACCTCTTTCCTGTTTTCACTGTTTGACTGGTTCTCCTACCTTAACTTTGATTTTGATACATGTCCAGCTTCAAAAAGGGACATGGGAGAAAAAAAGAAATCCTATTTATAACACTTTTCTCCTGTAGAGATACCGTCCGAGCCCTTGAAAGTCCGACTGCCTGTTTTCGTGGTGATGCATAGAGGAACTTGCTGAATTGGGTTGTGCTCAAAACCCTCTGGTAGCTTCCTGTCCCGGTAGCTTCCTGTCCCGTGGACAGTGAAATCGAGTCTTCACCACCATTTCACGACCCTCACTTCCTCCCCAATCTCCTCGTTACCATGCCTCCTTGCTCACTTTTCTCCAGCTCTGTTAGCCCACCTGCAGTTCCTCGAATACATCAGATGGGATCCTTTCTCTGTACTCACCATTCTCTCTGCTTGAAATGCTTTTCTTCCTCATGTTTGTCTTACCTCCCTATCAACGTTCCCTCCCAGGAGAGGTGATCTAAGAGAGCATGCTTATAGAGCTCTTTCCCCATCGTCCTGATCATCAGCTGGGCTTCCATCATATGAATCATCCATGTAGGGACTTTAATCACATTGCCATATTCCCCAGCGCCTAAAGCAGAGCCTGGCTCATAGGAATCAGTTAACAATCATTAACTAATTTTGATTTTATTAATAGGTCAGTGTATTGGCTACTACTGTGCTTCATAAATGCCCCGTGGTTGCAGTTGGTACCACCTCAGGAATTTCACCCTTTGTTCCTGAGAGCGATGATGGATGATGGCTTGGATACCTATGGAGAACAGAAAGAGTAGATTTTACTAGATGGTTCTACAGCCCAAGGTGGTAGAGGATATTAAGACAAAATATAACACATGGGCTTCATTTATTCAGGAAAACCCATCAATGTGACACATCTTCAGTCAATTATGACCCGAAATAAGTTGGCATTGATATTTTGTCTTTAATAACAAAGTCATATAAAATGCGGATGACATACCACTCTGGCAGATTTTTTTTACCTCCTCCAGTCAGGAAGGGGTAATCCCTAGGATGAGTGATTCTTCCATCTTAGAATGATGTTATAGAAAAAAATTGATTTATATTTGTTTGGGGTCTTCCTGCCTTCATCCATTCTGGCCAACAGACAGATTTAAGAGCCAGTTACCATGCAAGATATTCCAATCATTGAAGATCAAAAGTTTAAAATTACTGCGTATTATACTCTAAAGGATCCACAACCAGAGAAATTTAGTAACGTTTATTTAAAAATGGACAGAAACTTCTGTGGTGGCACATGGGTTTCCTAGTCCATGCATTTCTTGACTTCCCTTTTATTCACATTTCAGCGGAAGGCCCAGGTGCCCATTAACATCTACTTCGGGGTAAGGGGAAAGGGGGGCAGGCAGGGATGGCTGATGTAAGCATACCATCCCCATAGGAAAGTGTTCTCATATCCAGCTGATGTGCTGGGCACTGCAGGCTGGGTGCTGCTTTGTCGAGACGGACCTGCCGGCACATTTCCTCGCGTGAGTGTGCTCACGGAGTCTGTTTCTTTAGCTTGAATCGCAGTATCACATGGTCCTTCTGGCGCTGTAGCCATGTGCTTGCAGTAGGAGCGGGTAGAATAGGAGAAGCTCACTTACACCTCAACATATCCCATGGCTTTTATCACCTCAGAAGTAGGGGAGGGGGCTCTGGATGGGTAGCTCAGTTGGTTAGAGTGTCGTCCTGGTACTCCAACGTTGTAAGTTCAATCCCTGGTCAAGACATATACAAGAAATAACCAATAAATGCATCAGTAAGTGGAACAACAAAAATTTTTTGCTATTTCTTTGTCTCTTTCTTTCTTTCTCTAAAATCAATAAATAAATATTTAAGAAAATTTCTTTTGGTATTCTGATACAAAGTTAATTTAGTTAAACATAAGTTACAAATACTATAACTGATCTGAAAAGACATATTGTAACTTGCATCCTTTTCCATTGTAAGAAATTTCTTCTTCGTCCTTGAACTTCATCTCAATAATTATATTATTAAACTGCCGTGTGTAGATTTCCATTAGATCCACATTTAGACTAATGAGTATGGCTTTTTATGTATTTGAGTAAAAAAATCCTTATTTCTGTGAATTACAATCTGTACTGCAAACCAGCAGGTCCAACATTGTTTTGGTCTTTTTCCTTCAGTTGCAACTGTGATCCATTTTCTTAAGGTTAGCAATACACAGCCTGCAATCAGCTCATTAGTGGATCTGGTCATTATGTTCAAATTATACATTAATTTTATCTGAATTACTTGGAGCCAAGTAACAAAAAACTGCCTTAATATCTGCTGCCTTAAAGGTTATTGAACTCAATCGTATTGAGATAATAGTTTTAAATTAACATTTATTGAACTTTACAGATATGCAATTCTTTAAATTGTTAAAACTGGTTACTCAAATTATAGAAATGGTGTCTGGACTGGGTCTTCTTTCTTTTAATCCTCAACCAAGATATATTTATTGATTTCAGAGAGGGAGAAGAGGAGAGAGAGAAACATCGATGTGAGAGAGATACATTGATAGGTTGCCTCATGTATGTGCCCAAACCAGGGACCAAACCTAAAACCTAGTTATACGTCCTGACTCAGGATGGAACATGCAGACTTTTGGTCTATGGGGTAATGGGCTGGGTTGGATCTTCCTGACTCCAGCCTTTCTCTCATTCATTAGCTGGTTACCAAAGTCTTTCCTCTAAGTCACAGAGTGGGTTATGTGTCTTCCTGCTTGGAAACTTGGAATGATTGATTTTACTCTCCAGAATTAAGTTCAAATTTCTGTGCTTATTGTTCAAGGCTATTTATAATCTCAAATCAATCTCCCATTATAGCTTCATGTTTTGCATGCACTTTCTTCCACATCTACCTCTCATACACTGACTTTAACCAACGAGCCATAATTTTCCAGCCACATGCACACTACCTCATCTCTAGAATTGTGCTCACCATTTCTGCTCTGTCTGAAATGAGATTCTTCCCTTCTTCATTTGGTTTAACCCAACTCAGCCAATATTTCCCCTCCTCTCTGCAGTTTACTCCAGCTTTCTACTTTTTTTCTTACCTCAGAAAGAAGTTACAATGGTCTTCTCCAATATTCATCATAAAGAGAGGGTGTTACTGAGAAGTAATAATAAAATAAATTACTTCCCCCTGTACTGACTACCAGTTAAGCTATTAGACTTATAATATTCAAGGGTATTCTATTTATTTTAAACTGGAAAAACTTCATCGAATGACTTTTGTGTAAAATCTGTGCTCTGTTATTTATGTTTATAGAATACTGCGAGCAGGATTGCCTTTGTCAGCTGGGGTATTAGCCTGTGAATCACACAAACTGCAATGCCTACCAGTTCATAAAGAGGAAGTTCATGCAGAATACTCAGTACCCATTGCTAGGCGGGGTCTGGCAGCCCTGACTTCTTCGGGGAAGGACACTGGCTGTGGCCCTGCTCTTGAACCTGCCCATATGCCAGTGGAGAGGGAATTATGTGCTGTGTACTGTGACAGAGGAAGTGACAAGATACAGGGGGATCATTTCAGAGGGTGAAGGGAAGCTTCCAGAAGAAAGCATCATTCACTTGAGATGTGATGTAGGAGTCAGTCCGTGAAGAAGTTAGGCAATAGGAAAGAGTGAGTCTCAGAGAGATGAAGGAGACCTGGAAGTAAGAGACCTCAGAAAAGCAAGAGCAATTCAGTACAGCTGGGACACTGTGCCCCTGTGTGCATGCACACATATGTTCATGTGTGTATGTGAATGCATGTGTGTACTCATGTGCACCATGCATGCATGTGTGTGCATGTGCAGTGGAGAGCTTCAGTTGAGGGCAGGGCACGAGAACAGCAGAGGCCGAATGTTCTAAGGAAGTTTAGTTCAATAGTCAAATACTTAAAAAAAAAAAAGTAGGTTTTAAACATTAATTTTTTTCTTACCTGGTTATTTTTAAAGTTCTGTCAAACAATTAACACTTAATCAATGCCTACTATGTGTAAATTATATTGTGTTGTGGAGAACCAAAAGAACTTTTTATCTGCCTGTAATAGAGTAAGAGAGATAAAACCTGCATGAAATAATTATAATACAAGGTAGAAAGTGATAAATGTCATGAGAGGTAAAAATAAAACGTGAAGAGCTCAGAGAGGGAGAATTCACACACTTATGTGTGGGTGACCTATTTCCACTAACACTATGATCATCTTAGCTGTGTGGCTCATCTCTGCCATGGTGATGTTAATTTCGCAACAACTTGGACCTTCCTTCGGGCACAGTCTTTATAAAGACATCCTATGACACAAACATGGAAAATAAGAAACAAACGATGTGATACAAACCTGGACCAATCTGTGGGCTGACAGTCTAACGGCATCAGTACTGGAGCGTTTCAGTGGGTTTAGAGCTCTAGACGAGGGGACGGAGCAGAACTGGAGGCTTAACATTTATCGAACGTGGGATCAGTCCCTGTTAAGTGTGAGCCAGTGTGGAATTTTCATTGCTGATAATAGTTGAAGAGATCTATTAAGAGCTAATTAGAAATTATTAATGTATAAATGATAGCCTTTTTTTTTTTTTCTGGGTACAGTTGCTAATGCTCTGCCCGTGGAAGAAACAAGTTTAATGCAAGACACCTTCTCCGTGCCCTCCCTGAGCAGACAGTGCCGCCCCAGAGGGACCGTGTGCTGTCAACACACCCATGCATATAGCTGGTGCGGTTCAGCCTCTGCTTCCCCAGGGGCGCCCAGGCTCCGCTCCGCTGCTTGGCGAGCCCACACGTGCCAGGCGTGGCGAGTGGGAGTCCCGATGCACTGGATGGAGGAAATAGAATTAGTGCTTCTGCTCTGTGTTCGGCTTTGTGCTCACTGCACTGTGATCATTTCTTCTAAACCTCGCTGAACTTGTCGGGCCTGGAAGACCGGATTTCATGCCCTGCCATCTTGGAGCAGGTAGTGCTATTCTGTAAGAAAAAGTAATGATTACTCTCTATTCCCCAGAAACATAGTGGTCAATGGCAACATGTTACACTTGAACCTCAACCCGTGTTTCTGAAAGGCAAGTGTAGCAAATGCAACACTAATAGAAAAGCTCCAGACTTAGAGCTGGAATCCTGATTCAGGAGCTTAGTAATTATGGCATGAGGGCAGATCCTGAACCTCCTTGAGTTTCTCTTTAATCGTTTGCAAAGTGGGTAGTTCTGGGATTAAATGTAAAATATAAACGTAAGGCTCTTATGCTGTGTAAGGGAAGGTGTTATGTATTAAAGAGCAATGGCTCTCTGCTATTGAGAAATGCTTTTGCTTTCCCCCGAGACTTATGCATATGGACACGTACTATAGCCGTTCAATCGATAGATCAGTGAAGACTGTTCTTCCAGCTGTGCAGATGGAGACACTTCTCCAGAGTGGAGAAGAGTGTGGTTTTTATTTACCCTTTCAAGTGTATAGACTTGCAAGCTCACTAAAGAAGTGGTCATCTTGTTAAATTCCGTCAGCTGAAAATGAACCTTGCGTTCATTTTCTAAACGGTATATTATTCCATCAACTTCATTTTCATACACTTCACGCAGCACACGGACACTTAAGTGAAAGAACATTTCAGAAAGGAAGAAAAAGGACAGTGGAGTAATTACAGCCCAGCTTCCCTTGTGCTGACAGCAGCCAGCTCGTTTATTAAGTCAATGCAGTCAAGTAGCACGGCAGCATCGCACTTGATTGAAACCTTGGCCAAGTCTGACAGATGTTCTCTCCTCATTGTCAATCTCAAGCATGTTTTAATGAGTTTCAAGAGGCTGGAGCGCCCCTCCGCAGATGCCACTGTGGCAGAGATGGGGAACAGATTCTTCAGGGCAATGGGTTTTGTATTTCATAAGTGGCGCAGGGTAGGTAACAGGCAGAAATCATTGCTGGAAATGCAATCGCAAGCTCTGGAAACAGCCGCCCCCATTTCGGTCTGTAGTTGACTAGCCTCCTTCAAATTGGTTACATTCAGAACAGCACCCCAAAGCTCGCCTGTGTGCGTGACACCCCCGATCTTAGAAATCGGTAGGAGTATTTGTAAAACCTCAGTCTCTTTGGAGTCTTAAGAAGAAGATTCCCACGTTTGGAGACTCACCGAAGCCAAAGAAACATTTTAAAATTTGTTTTGGTATATATGTTTAACCGTTGTTCTCCAATGAAACTGTCATGTATAAAGGGGAGAGCGAACATTTACAAAGCACTGTAGTTCCTATGTACTTGTATGTATTTCACGTAGGTTCAGGATAAGGTTTTAAAAGCTTTTTTCAAAACCAGTTTTCAGAGCAATAGTTTGATATTTCTACTGCTTTACAGATCTGCTCTTTTCACTTTAAAAATTACTGCTCATGTAGTGAAAAACCACGAGGATAATATTTCCTTTGATCAGTCTGTCTCAGACAAAACGGTTTATGTGTTTTGTGTACTATGCCGTAAAAATGAATATTGCTTAGCTACTGTTGTGTATTATTTTTTTCCATGCCAGGAGAAATTGACTTCCTATTACTAGTGTATATCTCCAGTTTAAATGTAATAGTTCACTTCTTTTTCCTTGTTCTTTTTTATACATCAGATATAAACCATTTAATGATCTATAATGTCTTTACATAGTGGTCTGAGAGGAACAACAATTTCTATGGTCTTACCTTCAGGACACGTTTAAGAGAGAAGAAACCCTTGAGAAAGGTGGAAACCTCACTCTAAGTCAGAGGAGACAGGTTGGAGTCCTAATTTTATTTACCCAACACATTGTCTAAAGCAAATGGAAATTGCAAACATTAAAGGAGTGCTCTGTCAGGGTGTTGATATTCACAGCTTTTCGTACTTCATGCTTGACCGAAAACCCCTGCCCTGTCGGAGCACCAGATGTTAAGGAAGGACGCCTCTGATATGTCAGGTAGAAAAGGATCTCCTGGCGTCCAAGGAAATGTGGGGTAGAGCAGAACACCCCGCTCAAAATCCAGACTGGGGGGGTGATGACAGTGAGAGTCTCCGTGAGAAGATGGTTTCTTAAAAATGCGTGTTTGTTATTACCTGTTAGGTTTCTCCAGCTCCCTGCCCTGCATGTTTCCAGGGTCTGACCGCCACCATAGCCATTACTTGACACCGGAGAGCAAATGAGTAGCGAGAGCCATCTCTGGGCTGAAGTGGCAGGTCACACACCCGGTGCAGCCTGAAAGAGCTGCTTGTAAGAAACTAGGCATGGGCTGGCCCAGGGTGTGTGAGCAGTGACTTTAGAGTTTTCATTGACACCTTTGCTAGGGCAGCTGTGCACCCATAGGCACGCCCTGCCTCTGGGGAGCTGTTCATGGCATTGCCGAGAGTATCCAACATTCAAGGGGAACACGACCTGAGAGAGGGATTCTTTGGGAACTTGGAGAGGCAATCGATCAGGTGGGCGTGGAGGCTGGGGCGGGGGGAAGGCAGAGCTCTCTTCTCTCCCAAAGAGAAAGGCAGTAAGCGGAGAATCCCTTGTTGTGGGCTGATTGCCCTGGCAACCATGGTGGCTTGATTGAAGGTGTGTCAATAGACCACAGGACCTGTGAATCTAGGAGAACGTATTTGCATGTGCTCATTCAAAGCCAAAGCTCAGAGGCGGCTCAGGGAGACCACAGTATTTGAGGTTATTGTTCACCAGAGCAGCATTCCAGTGTCCTTGGCCTTCTAATAAACCTGCGGGCAGGAAGCATGGGCTGGAAAACTCCACCTCTGCAAAAGTGCCTCTTTGAAGCTGTAAAAAGCCTGTGACTGCCTTAGCTGGTTACATTACAGGTTCTTTGGTCTGCCAGTCTCCCGGCAGGCCCTCCTGCCTCATGTTTTCCTATTTCTTTGTGCTGAAACTCTACCATGAATTTTAAGCTAAAAAATGCGAGCATTTGTTTAAGACAACTCTGGAACCTCTTCGGTAGGCCAGAGTGACAGTTTATTGCATGGCGCCAGCTGTAGCCACTTCAGCTGGAGAGCACTTTGTAAGTTTCTTTAAGGCGGTAATTGGTAAGTATATTTTCTGCCTGTAATCAATAGCTTTTATAGTCAATGTCATTTTTCTAAACAAAAAGAAATAGTAAATTGACAATGAAAGCTATTGATCACGGGGAGCAAGCACCTTTTCCCCACGCTATTTCACATGACTGAAGAATCCCGAAATTCTATAGATGCTTCAATAGCTGAGAACCGAGGAAGAAATTTCTTTAGCAAATCCTCAATGAAAACATCCCTTGTGTATAAAAATAATGTCCTCCATGTGAATATAAACTGAAAGTGTGATTTGAAGCTTTTTCTTTCCAGAAGTAGCAATGACTTGCTGTGTGTGTGTGTGTGTATATGAGTGTGTGTGTTTACATATATATGTAAGAATGTAATACATGTTGATTCTCACTGAAACAGACATCCCCGGGCTGCTCCGTGACTGATATGAATGGAACTTCCTCTTTATATCTACACCTATGTCTGTATCTGTCTACATCTGTATGGGCAGTACTCCTCTGTATCCTTGGAAGACATGTTCCAAGACCCCCAGTGGGTGTCTGAAACTGCAGGAAGTACCGAACCGCATATATACTATGTTGTTTCCCATACAGATATACCCTTGCTACAATTTAATTTATAAGTTAGTCTCAGTAAGGGATTCACAACAATAACTATAATAATGTATCGGACTATTATAATGATATACCGTCACAAAGGTTGTGTGAATGTGGTCTTCCTTTCAAATCATCCTGTTTATTGTCCTCACCTTTTCACTGAAAGGAAGCACTTGACAACTTCTCTTTGGCTTATATGCGTGCCTAGCATCATTACTTTTGCACTTTGGGGCCATTGCTCAGTAAAATAAGGCTTATTTAAACACAAACATTGTGATATCTCACGCTGACCTGCTCATCCAGATGGCAGCTGCGTGACTAACGGGTGGACGGGTATCCGGTGTGGAGACTGGCTGAAGGGATGCTTCGCAGAAGGTGCCCTCTGCTCTCCAGATCCGGTGGAGATGTGCTTTCAGGAAAGCGACATTTTTCTTTCTGATTTGCACAGCCCTGTTGGGCTAGCAGGGACTTGCTCGCACCATTACCGATGAAACATAGCTGATGAATGAGGCACTAAAGTTTTTTATATAAATTCATCAAGTTTATAATTCATAAAAATGGACAGTTTGGAGGTGGCCAAGAATCAGATAAAATGGATTTTTGAAACTGAGAAAATACTGCAGTGATGTGGAACTTGGTAAAATATGGCTGAGCCAACAGAGGTTGAAGTCTGACATCACCAGGGAGAAATGCAGTAACCAAGAATCTTTGAGTCAGAAATGTAAAATATAACGCAGCACACCTTACATCCTAGGTTCCATCTTGATACTGACCACTGCATGAATAATAAAATAAATTGTTAGAGAAATTTATTTCTTCGGCTTTGATAACTTGGGAAAGATCTTCTGAAATTCAGTTATGCAGGAGTCAGGTAGATTAGAGTGAGGATTTCCCCCCCACATACAAACAGAGGAAACCCGGGCCGGCAGCACAGTTACATACAGTACCATAACTTAGCAGTGTTCTTAGGTGGCTCTATACCAACAATGTTTAATCTGTGGTCTTTAGTCTCAACACACAAAATAATGTGAACAACTCCTGCAGGCTGTCTTCATTTGTGCTTTATGTGTGGAGCCCTGTACTAAATGCAGGTTCTCCTATGACCTGTGACTAGCTTATGGATGGTGAGCTGGCCATCCCAAAAATGTCCCCATGAACAGGATCTTTATTTTTTGCTCCAGTCTCAAAGGCAGGTTCAGTGGATTCCCTAAGGACCCAATAAGAAGAGACATCAAATCATCTCGTGCCACTGAGTGCAGGCCCTTCTCATAGGGGCTACGGAGGAGAGGAGACAGCTCTCCAAATTTCCTTGGCACAGGAATAGAAGAATTCAGGCTCCAAAAGAGACCACCTGCTACCCTTTAGAGGTGCTAAAAAAATACCAAAATTAAAAATACAAGAAATATAATTCTCTAAATAGGGAAGGGAAAAGAAAGGTAACTAACTTTCAGAATAGAGAAGTAGACCGCACTGGTTGCTATTAAAAATACACATCCACAGGCAGAGAAACATTTGCCCAAATTGGGCAGGGATGCTCCAATGCTCCAGGGTAATGCTTTTAACTTATAATGAGGCATTGTTAAAAATACTCCTTTTTTTGTACGTGTGTCTATGGGTCTGTGGGTTCACTCATCAGAACATGAACTGCTTTTTCATGTTTGTGCAGTGGAAGGAAATTTATTTCTTTTACAGCATTTTATTCCTGAGGGGAAGCCACATAAGGAGAGTTGTTTGTTGTATGAAAGTGTGTTTTATACAGTATCAGACCCGGGAGTTTATTATTTTGGGGACAGAGTCACATTTCAGGGTAAGACCAGTGTGCACCTTAGTGTATTCCTGTAGAGATCTCCAAATAGCAATTTCCTCAAGCCATAGTACCAGAAACTACCTAATTCTCATCAGAGAGGCATTTTTTTCCAAAACATGCTCTGAGCTATAAGATTCAACTGTAAATCTTCCCTCTCCTAAGGCTCAGGATGATACTGAGAGGACATGTTGGTGTTGAGTGGGAGACCTAAGTAGAAAGTTGTACGTTAAATGTTTTTTTTAAATGCTACATTTTTAAAAGTCTTTTTTTAAATTTTGATTTTTTGCAGAGTTTAGGACACACGCCTATTGAGGGATCCAGGTTCTAATAATGTATAAATAGTAAGTCATAAATTTTCCTATTCCAAAGTAATAATTCTAAAAATGTTACTTGGATCACAGTATAGAAAGAAAATCAATAAGCAAATTAATTAATGAACAGGTTGAATCCATGACCATGTATGTTTCCTTGTGCAGACACAACCTGGCATGGATATACTAGTTACAGGGAAAACTTTATAACTACCAACCTTATCACACATGGTGTCTTTTTACATTACTGGAACTTTCAAGTTTTGTACTTCTTAATCTATTACAAACTACTCAAGGAGCAAAGCTTTTGCAAGCACTTTACAGACTCAATTCAACTCACATGGCCAGTGTTAGGTGAAAGTAGACCATGATGCTTGAAAAACAGGTAACACTTTCAGTTTGGATAAATATATTCCTCCTAAAACTTAAAGCTAAAAACTTTCTGCATTGCAGTATGCTGTTTGTGATCGCCTGGATCATCACAGCTGAGGTGGGAACGTATTTGACTTCTTAGGTGGGCCTGAAATGAGGACTCTGCTTTCTCTGTTCTGCTGTGGAGAAAAGTGTAGACCTAAGTCACCAGGCTCAGTGATTCCACACGCTGTGGACTGACGCATAACGTTTTCGTATTATGACTTTTGTCTAAAGCTAGCGACCTGCTTTGCCTCTGAGTATATGTCGTCAGCTTCCATATACTGAGGTTAGAAATGAGGATTAATGGTTTCTATAAGCACAGCTGAGAGAAAGTTCCATCGAAACTGTTGAAAACTCTGGCTCAGTATAGGCAAATCAAGCAGCCAAAGAGAGATTTTTTTTTTTATGTGCTTCAGGCTGCAGCCTTTCATAAAAAAGGTGAGATGGCAAACAGCAGATGGATTTATCTATTTGCTTTGTTGAAAAACTACAAATCAGTGTCATATAAACAGATCTCTTGACAGTAATTCTATAAGATTCATCAAGGCAAGGAAAGCGATTATGTCCGGTGACATGAACTAATGTAGGTAGAATATGTCACATGACTTCGCTGTGTTAGGCAGGGCATCCATTCAATATAACCTTTTTAATGCAAAGGATTTTCTGTGTACCAATGACTTCAGCATCCATTTCCTCTTTTGGATGACAAATAATTCTTATGCTTTAAAAATTTTTACCCAGAATAATCTAAAGTTACCAAAAATGGTTTTTAGATAGCATGCAATATTAGGTGTTTAAAAACATCAGAGGTCAGTGTAAGATTTTGGAAATAGTTTAATTTTACTTAGACTAACATCTGTACATTGAAACTGCATATAAGATTTAGGTAATGAAATTTATCAGAACAGAAAGAACAAGCCATGATGGGCATAAAAGCACTTAATCAGTTATAGTTTAAAACCTCCTTTAGTTCCCTGTGATGATTGGAGACAGACCCAAACCCACTCCAGAACCGTGATGGAAAGAGATTCTGTATATTACAGCGAGGCTCTCAGGCTGCACTTATTTCTGGTATAATGACGTCTGGCCAACATTCTAAAATGAAATTTTCAATAAATGCTGGCAACTAACACAATTCATTATGGTTTCTCCTGATAAAGGATGTGGGCAAAATTGCTTTGCCTCTAAAAAAGCTTTCACTTCATTATGAGACCAGATCAACCACCATCAGCAGGTGCTCGTTGGGCTGCTTCTTGGGGGCCGTTACACACTTTGTTATCAGGGCCTGTGGTAGGCACCAAGAAATGGTTTCCATTAGGCAGGCATTATTGCTGGGCTACTCTAGACTAAATTTGCTTTTAAGTGTATTTCTTTAGTAAAAAGATGGTACAATCATGTGATCTGAGTCCATTGTGAGAGCACCCGCTTGTTTCTACAAACGCATTGCATTTAGATGACATTTTATTTGTATTTCTACATAAAGAGAGGTGAAAATATATTTTCTCCATAATCTGAGAAAAGAAATCAAGTTACTCAATGATCACTGTGCGTTTGAGGCAAATGGAAAGGTTAAATTTCATATCCAGCCTCTATCTTCTCTTTTTAACATTTTTTTCTCATGAGGAAAATTGAAGTGCTGCTGTCGCTTGAGGTTGTAGTATGAACTAAAGCTTGACACCATACCCACCTGCTTCCTCATTTCACATCTGTTCTGGTCATGTCAAGGAAACTATCCATTCATAGAGAAAAATAGACTCTAAAGGCTATTCTTTGCTAAATAACATTTCTTTACCTAAAGAATTTTACCTCAGTTTTTAAAGTCATACTCCCTTCCCCCCATCCTGAAGCTCATACAACACAAGGCTTATAGGTGTGGGCTCTTCCCTTCTGGAACTCATGATTAAAGACAGCGACCTTGGAATGAACACACAAGTGGCATCTGTACCCAGAGAGAAGAATTTAGATAAACAAATTAAGACAATATTGTCCATGCCTGGATTTCAGTGGAGACATTAAATATGTATGGGGATCATCCTCCATGCTGTAACAGCTCCCTTCATTACTTCCCACATGCATATATCTCTTAGGTTTCAGACGTTCTTTCCATTATTGAATCCTTTGAATAAATAATGCATTATGTTAAATAGAGGGGTGGGTGGATCCTCAAATGTGTTAAGCAGAAATCTTGACCAGGCTGTTTTAAAAAAGAAATAGCTCTTGCTGATATATAACACTTATGATTTTTATGATCTCACCACGCTTACATTTCTCTGTTACCACTTTCTGGGCTCTCCATCTGATTTCCATAATGTATGTTCATAGAGCACATGTTTATTACAACAGATTGCTAAGTTAACTTATCATGCTTTTCTGCATTTATGTTTTCTCCTGATTTAAAATTTCAAGAGACACCAAGGTGAATTTGACAGTCACCTGATAAAGCTGAGATTCTGTGTATCATGGGAGTACCCCGGGAATCCGACTGCCTTTGGCTTTATGAATGGATGCTGTGTGCTGATGTTGCATTGATCAGATATCTTCTTGCAGTGATCGCTGAGCGTGCTCTGGGCTGGGAAACCTAAGGGGAGTGAGGGGCGGTGTAATTACTGGGAGAGCAGCTTAGATGTGATTGCTCATGCCACTAACAATAAACCTCTCTCTAGAGGGGCATATTGCAGTTGTGAAGCTAAGCAAGTGTAAGTGTGGGGGGTGGAACTTCACTTTTTCTCCCAGTAAAGAAACGAGTTCAGAGGTCATAGGTGATGAATGATTAACTGCTCTATTCCTTGGACGTCTGCAAAGATGGGCTAGTATATCGAAAAATCTATGGATAGAATTCTAGGTACACACCTTTTCTTTGGGATCTAATTTAAAAGGATTCTGGCTTGCTAGAATCAAGCTGTAATTACATATTGGGAGTAACTACACTCAAAAATCTGTTGAAAGTGAAAGGCTGATGTTCTACTGGGTTGGGGGTAGAAGGAACCTTTAGAAGTTACGCAGTGTAGCTTTTCCCACGGTGGTTGAGTGCGTGCTAGTGGTCATTTCAGTCTCTGGGTGGGACATCGCAGTGACGCGAGTATTCCCTTCTTGCAAGACCATCGCAGTTTTATCTACTTGGAAATTTTCTGAAATATGTCTTCCTCCTATTGTAGTTTTAGTGTGGACATTTGAAGTGCCGTGTAGTTCATTCTAATCTTTTGAAATCTTTCCAATATTTGGATGAAGTTTTTAAGTTCCTGCTATGTTTTTACATTTCCTGTCATTGTTAATTCTAATATTCATCAAATGACATTATTTGTTGAACCTTTTTGTTGTTGTTGATCTCCTCTGGATTACTCCAGCATGTCAACATCTTATAAAAATGTGGAGCCTGGACCAAATGCAATGTTCTGTATTTGAAGGGAAAAGTTTACAGTACAATGGGGTACACCTCTTCTTTTTGGATATTGATATTTATCTACAACGTATGGTAATATGAGCTGTTTTAGCAGCCACATCTCATTATTATCTTATGATGGCATTAAAAAAATAAGAACTCCTCTTATATTTGGTCTGCCTCACTCTGAAATTGTACAGTTAACTTTTGAACCATTATTTAGTCTTTTTCTTTATCCCCATCAAGTTGCATATTGTTAGTTACAATATTGTTTATTATTGCCAACTGGGTTCATTCCTTAAGGCAGAGTCACATATACTGTTGACAAAAATGCCTATTTAGTAAAAATGCCTTCAGTGACTTAATCAGACCATGATAACAATGGGAACAGGGCAGTGTGAAGTATATGGTTTATCCAAAAGTCCACCTCAAGTCTGATAGCAATATATTAATTTACTGTTTGGAAATAGTGCATGCAGCAATCAGGCCCCTGAATTCTACTGTCACCCAGCCTTCAACTGCCCTAGAGAATCATAGAAAACTCAGTCATATTTCTGTCTGAAATTCATATCTGCTCTGGGTAGGTTATTTCTCTTCACTAATGTAGGGATTCTTTCCCAAAGGAAATGAATAGGCACGATTTGTTCCCAGCGGAGCCATTGTAGCTGCAGGTAATTAGTGTTATCTGGAAAATGCCCACAAAACATCTGTTTAAAAGTTTATTTTTAATAATTTCCAGAGACAGATAAAAGGAAGCAGAGAGAGTGGCAGGGACAAGGGCACCGAACAGAAAGACCACGAGAAGCTGGATCTACATAAAGACTCCATTTTCACGCTCACTGGCAGATTAGATTAACATACATCCTGTTTCTTAGCCAGAGCTGCTGTAACAGAATGCAGCAGCCTGGGTGGCTTAAAGAACAAACATTTATTTCTCCCAGTTCTGGGGACTGGGAGTTTCAAGATCAAGGTGTTGGCACGTCCCATGTGTGAGGAGGGTTGGTGGAGAGCAGAGAGGAGAGGATGAGGTCTCCTGTCTTTTCTTTATAAGGGCACTAACCCCGTTCGTGAGGGCTCTACCCTTATAACCTAATTCCTTCTCAAGGCCGACCTTCTGATAAAGATTTCAACATACGAGTTTGGGGGGGATACAAATGTTCAGTTCATATCATCTTGTCCCAGTAGGACTGGTTTTAGAAGGAAGTCTGATCTTGATGGATTCCTTTCTGAGTTATCCTGTCAGGGGCAGGATACAAAGAACCAGATCCACGAGCAGGGAAATGACGGCACGGGCCGACGGAGCAGAGCATGCGCTAATGTCCAAAATCTATTTTCTCTCACTTTTGAAAACTGGGGAGAGTTTTGACTATTTGCAATTTTTCTGAGTCTCATCCCATTGTCTAGATATTTGCGAATAGCCCTTCACAATTGTTCTAGCTGTCCACTGCCCTTGTTTACTTACATTTCATCTGTGCTCGAGACTTAAAAGCAATTTAAAGCAATGTGGCTTTCTCTTCTCATTCTTTCTTTGGTCTATTTGAGACTTTCATTTCCTGGTAACAAAGTCCGTCCTATCATTTCTAATTTGAGGATCACTCTTTCTATTAAAGAAGTGGAAATAAAATAGAAATGGAGTGGCTTTGCTTTTTCTCTGCCTCTGGTTATCATTATAGCTTCTGTCTCATACTCAGCGGCTGTCCCTTCCCTTCTCTGAGCACTTAAATAAAGCACGTGTTCACTGTGTGCTGACTGTAGCAGCTGTGCAGCTAAGTGTTTTTATTTACATTAGCCAATCATCAGAAATCCAATGTAGCAGTATTGTTATTCTCATTTTCAAGTGCAGAAACCATAAATAAGAGAAATTGGGTAAATTTGCCAAGACTACACAGTTCAAGAAGCAGCAAGGCCAGCTTTATAATTGGGTCTGTCTGTCTTAAAATTGGACTCTCGTAATCAACATATTCTGTGATGTCACTTTAGAATATTTAGTATTTTATTTTAATGCCTCAGTATAGGGCTTGTACCCTAATTGTATTCTTACTTAGTCTTTCCCCCCAGGTTTGTGATAATGTGTTTTGTCTGGTTTTGGCTATGAGACTCCACTTCCATTTTTTTATACATGCCTTTAAAAAATCTGAGTTCATTGCATTGATCTATTTATAGCTACATTGGTTTCTTTTGCTAATTCCCCATGTTCCTTTATTTAGATTGTATTTTCAGGATCTGCCCTGGCTGGTTTAGCTCAGTGGATTGAGCGTCGGCCTGCGAGCTAAGTGTCGCTGGTTCGATCTTCCAGTCAGGGCACATCAGAGAAGGAAAACTCTGACTCCAAAAAACCTCCGCTGTCTTGCGGCATACCTCTTCAGGGGAAAGGCTAAGGGAGTAAACCCCGACAGAAAATCCGGAGCCGGAGTCCCTAAGGCGGTTTGACGTTGTAGTCAACACTGGCAACTCCTGCGGCGCACCGGAAGCCAAGCTGTATGGACTCCGTCTTTCCCTTGGACCCTTCAGCTGCGAAGAGAGGGGGGGTCTGCTGCATGGGCAACAGCAGACCCTCCATATCACCCTGCCCAGGCTCTGTAGCTTCAGCTTCACTGGAGAGGACACTCCAGCGTCATCGCAAGATGTCGATTCAACACGGGAGGAGACAGATACCGTGCCACTCCTGAGTCGGACTGCACAGCCATTCTCGGCGGTGCAGATAGACTCTTAAGAAGCTACACCATCGTCTCTCGAGACGGACGGCTGCCGACGACGATTTTCAGGATAAGTTTAAGAGACAGCTCATTCTGCCTGAGCCTCAGATCTAAACTTTTGGAGTTGATATCCTTTGTAAACGAGTTTAGGTTGTCTAAACGAATCTATACCCAGCCAGAAAGGGTGTGGAGGCCATTCTAAAGGCATCACGCAGGCAATGATGGGTCTGTGACTGACCAATCACCCCAAAGCCCACGGACTGCCTTCCCTATGGTCACATACTGTGCTGCGCCCTCTGTACACTTGTCCATCAAAATCACCTGTCTCCGTGTCTGAGTTAAACTAGTATCTGTGAGGTCATGCTAATGTAGTGAAATGATATTTTCTGGCTAATTCTGACCCTGATAGTTTTAGTTAGAAGAGAATAGTTTAGAGGAGGTGACAGATATTCTTTATTTTTTTAGTTTGCAGTTTTGAATTGCCTCATTTCCAGACCTTTCTAGCCATATTACCTAGGCAGGATTTAGGTTATTTGGGAGTCTAACCATTAAAAAAAAAATTAAAAACACATACATTTGTTGTTTTTAGAAGATAGTATGACTCTCAAAACTATACTTGTATTTTCTTTTTTACTTACTTAAAGTTTTCTAATAGGAAAAGAACATAATTTTGCAATATAATCAATAGATACACTAACTTGCTACCTTATTATTTTTTGTTTATATTTAAAGGCCTTAAAGGCACAGTTTTTAACCTTTGTTCTCCTTTTGTAAAAAATGGATTCAGTAGTTAGTAATTAGAAATAAATATAGAATTTTCCGATTTTTCCACACTTGTCCCCACAGTGACTCTATGGGAAACTCACATATGTACAGGCAGGTTTTCAAGCACTGACAGCTGTGTAGCACTTTAATTTGTTCGTAACCAAATGTGACTTAAGACACAGAATCCTAGGCGGAGCGCTTGCCTAGGACAGAAACTTGCCCTCTGACTGTGAGCTGCGGGGCAGGAACAGGGACACTGCCGACTTTCACAGCGTGGTGAGGAGTCCGGCAGAGCCCCTTACAGATGGTTAAACTATTAAGACATCCGTGGTCTGAAACTTGGCCTTGGATTCTGAGCACACCTGATTGTCACCCTAGTCCCGTGGAAATTGTCCAGCGTCGTTTTCACACCCCACACCCAGCTGCTGCGGATCCCGCGCTCGGACGTGACCCGGTAGAGAGCATGGCCTTCCCCGTCAGATTTAGACAGTCGTGCACAAAGGGTCTCCTTGCTGGGAGAGTGTCTCCTGTGTGAATCAGCACATCTTGTTCATTAACAAGCTCAGGATAATCAGGCCACAGAGCCGAGAGCGGGTTGGAGGAGGTCCAGAACGCTTCAAATCCACAGAGACGGAAGCAGACTGGGATCTGTCTGGAAACCAGAATATGCCTACTAAATACTCTCTGCTTCCCCTGCGAGCGCTGATGAGGAAGAAAGTAAACCTACCCAAACCTGACACCCCCTTCCCCCCCAGAGCGCTCCCCGATGAAGTGGGACAGAATCATCTCCCCTGGCTTTATATAGATCATAGGAGCCCTCTCAGATAACCAGTGCAGCATGCAATCTATTTCCTCTTACCCTCTGTTCTTCTGAATGACACCACTTGGCAGGAGCTTTTGCCACTTTCAGAAGGTTCAGGGCCTGAGTGGGTAGCGGGCTGCCTCAGTGGAGATTTATCATGTGGAATAATTCATTGAGCCATATGTTCCAATGAATATATACAGAATGTAAATACATCCGCTGAATTTCTCATTTGCTACCAGAGGGAATCCATCTTTCACATTTTCCAGCAGAGCACTTGACTGCAGATGTTAGAAAATATTTTGCTTTAAGTTTTGTTCTGACTGTTCCCTCTGGTATGATTTACCTGGTTTTTATTTTCTGCTGGAGCCTTAAGCTCTGTGTGAATATTTAATTTAGAAATGCCATAAGTACCCTTGGGTATTCTCAGGCTGATTATTTCCACCAGAACAATCTCTCCTGGCATTTGCCTGTCATAACGCAGTGACAGTGTCTCCTATGCCAGCTGTTTAGGTGCTTGTTCCCATGTGATGCAGGGAAGGATTTGACCTTAACCCTGGGTTCAAGCAGCGTAACAAGATGTTCTGATTGTTAGAGGTCTTCCATACACGTTCAGTGCTGCTCAGAGCGTCCAGTTCATGCGCCCTTTCTGTTCCCGCCTTCTGAGCCAAGCCGGCGCTCACTCCTCAGAACAACATTAATATGAATCGTTCCAGCTAAATTTCAACTCGGTGTTGACAGACATCAACATGATTAGTGACCATGAGGAGGGAGTTAATACTGGAGTATGGGTACTTTTAAGGGAGTCTATTCTAGACAGGGTTTGGGAATTTTGGAGGCAAGCATAATAAATAATCTGAGGGGGATGGTCAAGTCCAGGAACAAGTATAAATGACCCATGGACATGGACAAGTAAATGGGGATTGACTGTGGGAGAGGGGGGAGGTGGGCATGACAGGGGAGAGCAATGGGGGGGGGATGGGACAACTGTAATCGAAAACAGTAAACAAAAAAATAAAATAAATAATCTGGAACTAGGGAGAAATAGAGTTAAGAAGGTAGGAAGGACAAAGGAATAACTGTGTCTGCCTGCATTTTGTATGGGATCCTGAAAATAGTTTGTAAACCATTGAAGACCGTTTCTTTCAGCCTTTTTCATGTGTGTTCATAGTCAGTTGCCAAAGTATGAATTTGGATGTCAAGGCTATTTTGCGACCTTAAAATGGAGAACCTTGGTAGTCTCCTATTACAAGTTATTCTGATCTTCTCCACTCCTGCAGCTGGCTACACCGAGCAGATGCTACTCCCTTTGTCATTCGGGATAGAAAAGGGTACATGGAAAATGACAAAGAATGAAGAATACGAGGGTGAACTGTTAACAAACACCACAGAGAAAATAAGTCAGCTGTCTTACTTTCCGTTTTTATTGTGGAAACTCGGTGATCTCTTAAAACCTGGTGACCTTCAAATGCCATGAGCTGCCCAAGCTTTGGAGGAGACAGTTGCATGTTCTAAATGCGGAGATGGGAGACAGGGAGGCAGACTCATGTTACATGCGACACATAAGTTAGATATTTGTCCAATCATACCTCACTTCTGCCTGTGAGCACGGAGTGAAAACTAACAACAGAGTTAGGAAGTAAATTTCCGTGAAGTAGGTAACAGTTATAATTTTCTATGTAGTTAATAAAACATACCTTTTAATTTTTCTCTCTACCTGCTTTCCTCAGTTGTCTAATAAAAAATCACTCCCTCTCATTTATATGTCCCCTGAGGTGCTCTGTTAATAACCCATCCAAAAAAACAAAACAAAACCAAAAAACCACAAAAACATAATGCCTGCCATTGGTTTACTGCAATCACACAGAAGAAGTGAGTGAGAGCAGACCCAGCTGCCACGAAAAAGCCAGTTTGTGGGCAGCCTGACAGCTGGTGGCTGCTTGAGTGTCTAAGTACCAGACCCAGAATGCCCTGCGGTAACCCTATAGAAACACTGGAAACTTTCCAAGTGTAAGATGCCAGGGATGTAATTGTCATGCCTGCTTGTGCCTTCTTTTATCAAATATAGCTTTATCTTATCAAGTTAATGTCACTTCTGAGGCAGAAAATAGGAACAGAGAAGACTATGTCTTCCAGAAAACCAAATTCAAGATGGCACCTGGCTCTCTGGTACCAAGATTGTCTGTAGAGTTAAGTTGCAATTAATGATACAAGATCAGGGACCTGGAATTCATTAAAATTTTTTTGCTGTTACGATCATTTAAACCAATTGTAAATGTGCTTTCATCTCCATCTTCAAAATGCCCCGTGCTTAGCTTAGTAAAAATCACACAAAAACCATTGTAAAACTTGCTTTATCTTAGACTTTCACAAATATTCGGTATAGAAGTCTTAGCTTATTAAATAAGACATTTTATAACTTGCCAAATTGTGAGAAAAATAAGTAAAGATGAGATTCAGCTTTAGAGTTAGAGACCCAAAATTAAGGAATTTATATGTACGTCTATAGCTCTTTCTATACGTATGTAGATTAATTGGAAATAATACATGTGCATTTCTATACTGTGAGACTGGTTTACCAATACTTTGTCACTAGATTAGTTACTAGAGTGGCATCTTGGTCCTGATGCTGCATCATCCTCTAGTTTGTCGTTGTATGTCACCCTGAATCAGGCTTTTTTATGTTGTGCTGGTCTCCTTCTTGTAGAACAGAGTACTGTAAGAATTGAGAAAAATTTTTAGTTGATTTGCATGCAGTTGGTTAATGTTCCGTCTCTGGGACACATCAACGTGCACCGCACTATCTATTTTTGTGTCTATTTATTACTACACATAATTGTACGATGCTGGAGAGACAGTTCTCTCTGTGCTCTTCAAAATGCATGTAAATGCCTCCAGAAAAAAATGTTTACTGCAGCTGCAATGGGAGGGAGTTCGTTTTTCAGTCTCCCTGGTGTTAGGAGAAAATGAGAATAACTTCTGATTAAATTTCTACCTGGAAGACTTTACTCCATTATTCAGAAGATTTGCCTCTCTGATTGGTTCCTACAATCAAACATCACGCCACCTCTCCATGTAGGAGCTGGAGTGAAGATAGGTGTTTTTTGTTGCATCTTCAGGGTTTTGATGCATAATTTAATCCTGTGGCATGTGAGTTACATGGAGAACTATGTCCAGCTTTGTTGGGTGGCTAGTTCTTGAAGCTCTTGTAGGAGTGAATGAGGTTGGAGCGTTAAAAGATGAATTATAAGCCAATTAAATCTTTCCACGAAAAGCTCATTGGAGGTAAGCCTAGGAGATGGTTGTTAAATGGTGATCAATCCATGTTGGCTGGAGTGTATGTCCTTGACAGGGATGTAGAGTAAAAGGGGTAGGAGGCTGGGTGGGCCAGTGTCAAGAAGAGTCTGATTTTGGATTCCACTCAGGAGGTTGGGGGTCCACACAGAGCTATGCTGAGGAAGAGTCACTTGGCGGTGCTGTAATCAGTGGATGTGAACAGGAAAGGGCCTTCTGTCCCTGCTCCCAGAGAAGGAGCCACAGGTTAGAAGTTGGTGTAAACTAGGTGACATGACAGTTGTCAACTGTAGGATGGTGACACTAGGAGAGAAAGTAGGAGGTAAGTGTAAGAGGACACAGGGAGGTCTCATTTAGAAAGCTGGGCCATTTATGCATATTCCCATAGTTTCAGGCATCAGTGACGCAAGATATAAATAGAAGCCTGACATATTCCATGTGTGTTATTATGGTGGAGTTTTCCCCCAAAATAGGGAAGAAAATAGTGTAAAGATACCACGACAGATTTCATATTTTAGAGTTACTTTGTAATTTTTTTCATATCAATATAGATAAAATTGGGACATTAAAAAGTAAGTAGATAGTGGAATGTTTGATGATTGCCTAATATTCACTCCATTTGATAACTTAAATCCCCCAAATTGTTGGGAAGCATGAGGTATGTTGTAAAATAAACTTTCAGATGTTCAGAGATAAGCATTTTCTTAAAAAATGATTTTTCTTTAGCTGTATTGAAGTATAATCAACAAATGCAATTGTATATGTTTAAAGCCTACAGCATGATGATTTGATACAGATGTGTACTTTGTGAAATGATTACCAAATCATTAACACATTCACTACTCACAAGGCTAACTCTTCTCCTTTTTGTGGTGAGACTACTTAAGATCTCTTATCTTAGCAAATTTCTTGTTTACGAAACAATATTATTAACTACAGTCGCTATGCTGTACATTAGATCTTCAGAACTTACTTATCTTATGACTAAAGCTTACATCCATTTTTGGTATTTTACATACAAGAGAGATAATACAGTATTTGTCTTTATCTGATTTATGTCACTTAACATAATGCCCTCAAAGTCCTTTCACATTGTTGAAAACAGCTGACTTTCTTCTTTTTTCTATCATGGCTGAAGTACATATATATATAATATACATATATATTACATGCGGCTGGTTTGGCTCAGTGGATTGAGCATCGGCCTGCGAGCTAAGTGTCGCTGGTTCGATCTTCCAGTCAGGGCACATCAGAGAAGGAAAACTCTGATTCCAAAAAACCTCCGCTGCCTTGCGGCATACCTCTTCAGGGGAAAGGCTAAGGGAGTAAACCCCGACAGAAAATCCGGAGCCGGAGTCCCTAAGGCGGTGTGACGTTGTAGTCAACACCGGCAACTCCTGCGGCGCACCTGAAGCCAAGCTGTATTGACTCCGTCTTTCCCTTGGACCCTTCAGCTGCGAAGAGAGGGGGGGTCTGCTGCATGGGCAACAGCAGACCCTCCATATCACCCTGCCCAGGCTCTGTAGCTTCAGCTTCACTGGAGAGGACACTCCAGCGTCATCGCAAGATGTCGATTCAACACGGGAGGAGACACTGTCACTCCCGAGTCGGACTGCACAGCCATTCTCGGCGGTGCAGATAGACTCTTGGGAAGCTACACCATCGTCTCTCGAGACGGACGGCTGCCGACGATGACGATATTACATGCATATTTCACATCTTCTTTATCCATTCATCTGTCAACAGACATACAAGTTATTTGCACATCTTGGCTATTGTGAATAATGCTGAAATGAACATGGGCATGCAGGTATCTCTTTGAGATACTGATTTTGTTACCTTTGGATACATATTCAGAAGTGGGATTGCTGGGTCATATGGTAATTATGTTTTTAATTTTTTGAGAAGCCTCCATACTGTTTTCTATAGTGGCTGCATCAATTTATCTTCCCTCCAACAGTGCATAAAGAGTCTCTTTTCTCCACATACTTGTTACCTCTTGTCTTGTTAAAAGCCCATCTAACCAGTGTTAGGTGATAATAATTTGTTATTTTTAATTTTAAGACCTGTTGGGACTTGATTTAAGGGGACAAGTCTATGTTTTATCATTTTAGGAGCGGCAGACCAGTGGAAGGCACAACTTTTTTTTAAAATAACTGACTTTGCAGAGCTACTCAGTGTAAAAGCAAAATTCTGTCTAAACTTTTGCAGTTAAATAACAGGCATCAAATATAGCCAAAGCGGCATTTCTGTATTAGCCACTAAACTAAATTGAGATGTGAGGCTTCAAAAAATGGCAAAAACAAACCAAAACAAACAAAAAACCTTTTGTATCCAAAACTTTATTTGTATTATTTTTGATACTTTAAAAAAGCTCTCTAATTGATAGGAACAAAATAGAGAGGGGCATGTTAAGAATAGTATAGGGAAGAGTGAAGCCAAAGAACTTACATACACAGCCCATGGATATGAACTAAGGGGGTGGGATTGCTGGAGAGAAGGGGGTACTGGGAAGAGAGGGGCAAAGGGGAAATATTGGGACTATAACAGCATAATCCATAAATTATACTTAACAAAATCTCCACATTTTTGGAAATAAATCCTCTGGATCATTTCCTCCCCTAAGCAAGTGCCTTTGCAATGAACATGTGTGTTCTGTGCAGAATAAAAACCAAACACTCATAAATAAGATTGCAGTTATGTTCCTGCAGTCAGTCCCACTGTTGGGTGTCTGTTCTTGTCTGTCAGCATATGCTTAGCAACCCATGTATATTTAGGTGGCAGTGTACGTGACCTACTCAAGGGAAGTTGTGATTGATGAGGAAGAGGAAGGAATGATACTTGGGGGAGCTAAAGTCTTCTCAAAGGCTCAGAATTGGAGTTACATACTTTACAGTGTTGGAGGCTGGGACACATTGATGCTAGCCGTTACGTCAGCCATATTATGCCTGGTTGACTTAGACAGCATCCTTGTAAATTTCTACCCAGCTTTCTGTCCTAAGCCATGATGTCCATAGACAGCTGCCTTTACATAGATTTGCAGCACAAAACCATGCTTTCAGCCTATGAATCACCTGTCATGTAAAATAAGATTATCAAGGGGCTTCACAAATAGGCTCTTAAGCAGGACTACTGTCAGGATAGTTCACTAAACATCAGGACTATCAGGGCTTTTATTTTTTCACTATAATATCTATAACCAGAAACTCTCAAACATATAAAATAGCAATTATTCAGAGGCATTAAGAAGGCATAATTAATTCAAAAATTTTTAATGTGATAATTTTAGCTTTATTGTTACATTTTTATCCTGGACTATTTTGTCATCTATCCTAATGTACCAATGAAAACAGGCATCGCCACAGTAGAAATTATGAAATGTCTGTATTTTAATTCTCACCTGAGCATATGTTTATTAATTTTAGAGAGAGAAGAAGGGAGAGAGAGATCTATGTGAGAGAGAAACATCGATCAGTTGACTCCCATTAGTGCCCCCATTGAGGATCAAACCTGCAACTCAGGTATGTGCCTTGGCTTGGACAATCTTCTGGTGTGTAGAATGACACTCCAAAATCAGCTGAGCTACCTGGTGAGGGCTATGTTTTCATTCTTTATTATCCTTTTTAAGAAAGGGAAAAGATACATTTATATCTTCAGAAGTCACTCAGGATTCAATATAATGAATGTAGACTTTTACATTATTTAAAGGAAAATCTTTCTATTTTCTGCAGTCCTATTTGAAAAGAACTAAGGAGAAAATACAATACTACACATTAGAACTTTGCTAATAATATATTTACTTATGCCGCATTATTGACTTGCCATTATTTAAGATAATACTATGTTCAACTGCTTTTGAATTACTTATGTCCGTAGTAAAGTAAAAGACAATCATTTACCATCTTATTCTGCAGTATTATTAATTTTTCAAATTCTCTCTGATATTAATAGCACTGTGTTTAATCTTGAAATAAATTAAATCTCAACTTTTTAGTAATTTGAACTAACCAACATAATCTGTTGGGTTTGTGGCAAAAAGTTTATGCTTCACATTTTCTTACTTGCTGTTTAATGCTATTTAAATTTAAAACTCCCTTGGCTTAGCTTGGTTCCATGAAAAGCCAGGCATGAGGCATGAAGAAGAGCGAAGGGGGAACAACCTAAAGATGCGTCATGGGCTTGGCCACAGTGAGGGGAGACATTCCTCTAATCCCTTAGGACTTTCCACGCGACCTATGACGTGTCTTAGAACTCTGTCCAGGGAATCAAAAGGGAAAGCAGTTATCTGTTGGTTCCCATTCCCCATTAATCACCGGTGAAGGGATGGACACAGGTAAATTCCCTGGAATTTCTGCATTGGACACATGTGAGTGCCAGCGGGTTTCTGTGGTTTTCCTGAGCTTTGGCATCAAAAGAGCCTTGGGGTAGAAGACAAGTTGTACACTGGGTGGGTGCTGTCAGGTAGCACTGGCAGGGAGCTAGCATAAGCCCATGCAGAACTGTCCTCTGTGGGGGCGGGCTGACAACAAGGTAAAGCCAATAGGGTTTACTGGTCTATGGAAGGTGTTGGCTACAGCTGTGTAGCCCCTATAACTTCTCCTGTGACTTCATAACCTGCTTGGGTGGCACAAATAAATTGTACATGTTAACCATTTTATCATATTCTCTCCGTTGCCTCTTCCCTAAAGGTGGACAATTCCCATCCCCGACTCTTGTGTTTTGTTTATGGTGCTGACCTAGCTGTAAATCTGGGAGCCATTATGGCATCACTTTTCCTCCACATTCCCAAGTCCAACTATTCAACACGCCTTGAAGATTTAATGTGCAAAATGTTACCCCAATCTATCCTCTCCCAGCTATCTCTGTTAATATGGCTCTCATTAGTGGCTGGTTATTTGGGGCATTTTTCTTCTTTGTTTATAATGGTCATGGGCAATTAGCCATATAGAATCACTTATACTCTCTTAGCAAGCCCCGGCAACTTGCCGTGATCAGTGGGAAAAGGAAAATCTGTTATAGCGATTTAACTGAATAATATGATTATTAGAATATGAAGCAATGTGTTTAGTGTGAGGAAGCAGCAGGGTTAGAAAGGGAAGTGAGACACAGGGAGGGGAAGAGGAGTCTTATCGGAGCATTTCAAAAGATTTACAAAGGTATCCACTTGATATTTATCTCCTCCAACGGAACCAGGGACCATATATTTTCCATATATGGAAAGTGTGAAGTGTGTCTTTCAATGTATTAATTAACAAACATTCAAATAGCTGGAAAACAACTTTTGAGGACAAAGATATTTAGAGTGTACGAAGAGATCAATGTGAAATTATAGTGTTTACCAATTGCATTTTGAGTAGATCACATGTAAATATGGGCAACATTTTACGAAAAATTCTGCATGTTATTGGGGATAAGAATACTGCCCATTTTATGGGGCTATTTTGAGGTTTAAAAGATTAAATGAGGTAATACATGCAAAGTACCTAGAATAGTGCGTATTATCTATTATACAATGTTTTCTATTTTAGTAAATACTTAAGATTTTCTCAAGTTTTAGTTCATTGGTCAGGAAAATAAATATTTAAAAGCTAACTGGGTGAATCTTGAAACGATCTTTCCTTCTTTCCTTGAATATGTTAACTTGCCTAAAGTAGTCCTTTGCTTTGTGTATATATTGTGTGTGTGTGTGGGGGCAGTTATGAAAGGTGCTTACAAAACTATCTACTATTTTATGAACAAAACTGTAGAGGGATTATTTCCACTTTTCGTATTTCAGAACCTAAAATTGTTAGCATCAGCAAACGCCTAATCCGCTGTGGTCATCCTAATGAGCAAATTATGAAATAAGATTGTTAATTGGGAAGCAGAGATATTATTTTTTGTGTATGTCTTTTTTTTTTAATTGGAACATGGTACTCCTAAGTTACATGGAATTCTATTTGTATTTTCTAATTTGTTGACATAATAATTTTCTGGTTGAACCTAACAACTGTTTGAAACAGCAATCGGCAACTGCAAATGAGCTTCATTGACACTTGGTAGAAAGAATTTTGTGGTGGTTGCAGTAGAAAGAAGGGCACAACCCAACTCATGGTCAGGGCAGTAGTTTTCTTTAAGACCAGGAGCCCACCTGCCTTCCGGGACAGGCTCAACTCATGCATGCTTTTTAAGGTGAGCTGCGTTTGCTTTCCTTTGGCAGCAAGACTCAGGGGGAGAGGCATCGTGACCATGCTTTGGTGCTCAGTACGACTTCCAGAGTGTTTTCGGTTACAAGGACCTAATCCAAGGGAGACGTCTATGAGTGCACATCGCAGTCCAAAAAGCTTCCCTTGAAAATCAGATAACAGCAAATACTTCGCTCTAGCAGGCTTCTCTACGCACCTACCAGCAGCCTGCACAGGGTGATCGCCAGGGTTTTGTAACGAAAAGCCTCTCCCTCTTAGGGCATCCAGACCGGAGATAATTCTGAAGTGGAATTTAGCAGTAACCATATGGAACATCACAAAGGATTGTGAGATGCCACACAGGTTGTGTCAGGGGAGGTAAGGTGTCACTCACCGCTGACTGTTATCACCTCCTGCCTGTCCACTCAACACATGAGCCTAAACACATAAATTTGTGCTTTTCTAAGAGAAACAAGTCCCTGTCTTCCTCTTTCCTAATGTATACAGTGTCACTAAAGAAGGAGTAATTTCTAGAAGAAAAATGTGAAGCAAAGTTATTTGCTATTAGTCCATTTCTGATAACGACATTAAGTTGGAGCCTTTCAATAAAAGTTTGGGGCCGTTCAGGGCAGCGTGGCTTCCCCGTGGTGACTCAGGAGTCCTGGCCTCAGTTCCATGACTGTTAACACGGTCCGTGAGTGTTGTTCCACACAAAGGATTTGGACAATTGACCCCTCTGAGTCTTACACACTGTGGAAACAGGAGGTCACCAGTAAAACAGAAATGGAAATAGAAGCTAACATGAAGAAATCCGTATTTTGACAGGGAACAAAATCATGTTCTGAGCTCCAGTAATGTGCACGATCAAATGGACCCTTAAGCTTTTAAGTCTCTTGGACTTGATCATGAGCAGATAGTGTTTGATATTGCCCTCCAGAGTGAGGTGAAGCCCTCAGGGGGGAAACAAACAAAGAGAAGCACAGCACCCTCTTTTCGAGATGCAGGATAGAGTAAGAGCTTGATGTTTGCTAGTCTGATTAAGATTGAAATTTAATAGTTATAACCCCCCCGCAAAAAAAAAGGTAAAAAAAAATACAGCAGAAAGAAGAACACTTCAAATTCAATTTTAGGTTATTTTAGATTTCCTGTTAGATACTTGAAGCTTCAACCAAGACTTAAAAAGAATCTTCCAAATATATTATTTACTGTATCAATATTTAATTTCAAAGAGCTTTTATTCAAATATTGGATTCTTCCTCCTTATAAATTATGAAAAGTTCTCTTTCTAATTTTTCCACTTCTAGGTAAGAGTTTCTACATCTCCTGAATTAATGGGTTATTTTGGATAAAAATAATATTTACTGGGTTGACGAGTGCCTCCTTCAATTAAAGTTTACCGAGAACCTGTGAATGTGAACTTATTTGGAGATCGGGTTTTTGCAGTAGTAATCAATGTAAAATGGGGTCATAATGGAACAGGATGGTGTCCCTAAAAGAGACGCTACTTGGGCACAGAAACACAGACTCTTGAAGAGGAGAAAGCCATATGAAGACTGAAACAGATTAGAGAGATGCATGTGTAAGAGAAGACACGCGAAGGCTTGCCCCCTCCCCCAGAAGTGAGGGGGAAGGCAGGGACTCAATTCTCTCCCAGAGCCTCTCAAAAGCAACTGCACTGCCCACGCGTGACATCAGACTTTCCACCTCCAGAACTCGAGGGAGTAAATTTCTGTTCTTTTAAACCACCCATTTTGTGGTACTTTGTTACAGGAACCCTAAAACCTAATACATAACCATAGTCTGGAACTTACTGGGGGAAGTTGGTGCTTTCTGTCTTTCACTTCTTACGGAAGCATTTTACTATAAATTGTGACAGCTGACAGGCTCTACTTCGGTTCTTTGATCTGGATTTCCAGTATAATTTCTACCCTGAAATTAGAGGGAGAAATTAATACGACTTTCTTCCCCAAGGATTATTATAAGGGAGAGAGTGAAACTCATGCCTTAGGTTCAGCTAGAGGTGAGAAAAATTAAGACTACGAAGAGTAGTATAGACCACACAACCTGGAAATCAGGTATTGACGGGAAGAGGTGCTTTTGGGAAACCATCACACCCCTGTTCCTGCCTCCTGGAACCTTCTGCTACTCCTCAGCCTTCCTCAAGGACGTTCGGTGCCATCACCATTTTACCTCATCTGAGGCCAATGGACCCTTTTTACTGTGTAACCTTGCAGTTCATGTAACTTAGAAGTAAGAACAGAGAGATAGTGAAAACTACATTATGTGAAATTTTAACGACTATTTAAATAGAACAAACCCAAATATTTATTTCCTATTTTCTGGCCTTTGGATGTATATAAGCCTAAGATGAGTACTGTCCTCTGAATGAGACTAATGCTTACCAACTGTCACACATGTACCTGGAACATATCTGTCTTGTAAATACTGATTTCAGATTTTAAAAACATCTCTAGTAGATCCTAGCTTTTCATTATAGCTTATTCTTCTTACATTTGCATCACCAAAAATGTATTACTTAAGGAACTTCTTGAAATTTTGACAGTGCATAATTTAGCTGAAGACGGCCATCTTCTTTGCTTACTAACTGTAGCACATGTTCTTCTTTAGATTTAAGAACAATGGTCCATCCTTTTTTTAAATTTTACATCATTTACTTACTTCCACTTATTATGAATACATGTGTTTTCAGCATGTTTCTACCTACAAACCACAAGAACACAAAAGATAAAAGGATATTGTCACCTTCTCTTTTAGCAAAGTGAGATAGTCCAGGTTCTTGTTCCAAAATATTACATGGTTAATTAAGTGTTTCTGTTAAATGATTAAGTGAATAAGAACACTATATTTCTCTATTGTCTTTAAAAATATTATTCACTCATTGGTCCTGAATTTGAGAAAACTCATACAGGATGTTGTCCTCTAAAGACTGAAAGCTCTTTCATTTCTGCCATTAGCCTCATCATCGTCATTCTAGACTGGAGTTGTTGGTTGTCATATTACATTCATCTTCTGAGTCATCCAATAATTGCGAATGATCATCCTCTGTCAATTTCCTTCTCTTGTCACTAGGAGGAGAAAATAAAATTTCTGCTTTCCCAACTGAGTTGAATGAAAGCTAAAAGCAGACAACAAAGATTGCATCTCCAGTCTTTTATGTTTTCTTAAAAAATAATGATATAACACTTTGGTCAACTCGGTATGAAAGTTGAAGGACGGTACAACAATGGTGATTTGTTTTGCTGTTTTATAATCCTAGATAATCACATTATTTTTCTGTTTTCTTATTATTTTTATCTTAGGATTGTTGAAACTAATAAATGGTAACTTATAAAACAATTCTTAAAAATGATGAAATTGCAGATTGTCTCAAGGTAAAAAGTATCTTATAAGATGGTTGAATGGGCTCATATTGTAACTGTGAGACAGAATGGATTTTATTCCATTAAAAATAAATTTTCTCTTTGTTCTTTGCAAGACCTTTAATCGATATAGTGGAATAAGTGTTATGGAATATCAGTTCTTAGAAATAGAACTTATTATTTTTTAAAAAGCTTCAAAACTAAAGCTGGGTCCCAGGGGCCAGGATAATATTGTATATACCAAGGGCTAAGCCACATGTGTCAGTAGATGGCAAAAGAGATGTTAAAATATTTTTCTCAAGAATATTGCCTTAGATATTTCAGACAAAAAAATTCTTCATAATTATGTTCTTATACAATCATGTACTTCTCCTTAGTACCAGCAGTCACATTTTTAATGAGTTATTTGACTAATACCTGTACACTCCACCTGTCTATAAACTACACGAGGGTAGGAACTTTATCGTGGGTTTATGTTAGTATTCTCAACAACACAACACAGAATCTGGCTCTTACAAAATGCTCAGAAAGTACTGCTTAGTGAATAAAAGGAAAGTTTCTAAAGACCATTTTGTCCACTTATCTGAACAAAAGGTCATCTGGCTACTCTATGCAATGCTGTTACTTTTTTTTCCAGACAGATAATTTGGGCTGTTATAAAGTTAGGTCACTTAGCTCAGGAGTTCTGGAGCCAGATGACTGGGCTTAAACCCTGTCTGTGCTTCATTAGTGTGACTTCAGGCAAACTATGTAACCTTTATCGGCCTCAGGCTCCTCAACTTTGAATTGTAGCTAATATTGACACCTTCTTAAAGGATTGCTGTAAGGATTAAGTCACTTATTATATAGTATTTACAACAGTATCTGCCCCATAGTAGGCATATAAGCATTTACTGATATTATAGTCACAGGTCGATTATTATAATAACCGGAAATGTATCGCCATTACTTCTACTCATTGATTCTCATTCTATTCCTGGAGTCTCTTAAAACCAGTATTTTCTGTATGGCATCGAACTACATGAAATTGGCCAATCAGTCTCTCTTTGTTTTCAGGTTTATTTCTTGATTTATTTTTAAATTTTTAATTAAATTTATTGAGGTGATATTGGTTAATAAAATTAGATAGGTTTCAAGTGTTAATTCTATGATACATCATCTATATGTTGCATTGTGTGCCTGTCACTCAAAGACATATCTTCTGTCGCATATAGTTGGCCCCCTTTGCCCTTTGCTACCCACAAATCCCTTGCCCTCTAGTAACCACCATACTGTTGTTTGTGTCTATGAGTTTCGTTTGACGTGTTTGCTCATTTGTTGCTTTCAGTTTTATGTCCCACATATGAGTGAAATCATATGACTCTTCACGTTTCCTATCTGACTTATTGCACTTAGAATGATATTTTCAAGGTTCGTCCATGTTGTTGCATATTCTCCTCTTTCTTAAGCTGATTATCCCCATTGCTTTGATAGTCCTCATAATATTATTTTTCCTCTTCATTGTGCTGGCCTCCTGTGTGTGAATGCTTGAAATGAGTTGTCTGGCTTCTACTCAGAATTCAGTGTCTAGCACCAGATGAAGTCCCCTAGGAGTATCTAACCAGCCTGGAATGACGCCATCCCTTCTTTGACCCAAACATTTTTTTATCCATCACCAAACCTTGGGGTTACATTATCTATTTTGGCAGACACAGCTCATCGTTGAGTTTGACTAAAGTTATAGTCACATCAAATCCTTGCCTTCTTTTCCTCTTGTATGACTTCTAAGACATACAAGTATATTCTCTACATCCTAAGCTCCCATCATTTTAATTTTCAGTGAATTATTTTACATGTAATATTAAAATACATATAAAATTTATTGCTTAAAATGTTGTTTTTTAAATATAGATAATCTTTTTAATATCAAAGAACTTGTATGGTAAACATTATAATTTCTACTTTATAGATGAAGGAACTTGGATGAAGAAAGATCAGGTAACTTTCCCAAGGTAACATAACCAATCAGTGACAGAACTGTCACTATTGACCAAAATAACCTTATTTCTTTACCCTATGACTATAGTCTTTCTATAAACAGTTTGATTTTCATTCATATGATTAGATTTGGCCTTTGGCCAAATATGCTATTTCTTCCTGTTTTATCCTATCAACTTGCCATCAATGTCCTCCTCTTGCATGTTGCTCAAATGCGGAAGTAATTAGTGCAGGGTCAGTGAGGGTCGTCTGGTGGGCAGCCTCATAAACAGCCCCTTCAGAATGGGCCTGGCCCCTTCATTCTGGCATGTGGTCCACCCATGTGTTCTCTTCTCTAGCCCATTGCTCCATCTTGCCCCCAGAAATATCTATTAAAATCCAGAAGCACTATAGCTTGAGATTTTCTCTGACCTTTGAGAATGGTGACCTTGCCAAATTATAAAATACAACAAAATAAATCAGTAAATCTCTTCTTACAGAATTTAAGTCAGCTTTTTATAATTAAGTGTTACTTTTTTTTTAGCTCTTAAAAATACTTTCAGTGTTCATCCTGAGCATCATTTCTTATATTAACCTTAATCTCGTAGTTTATGATATGTAAATCATCTTCTTTACTTTTTGGTTTAGAGTCTGAACTAATTTTATCCATCTTTAGTCATCTAGATCCTTCTTTATTCTCTGTCCATTTTTTCAAAAGGATTTCATGAGAATAACTCCTAAATATCTCACTTAGAAATCAGCCAGGCTAAACACTATAGGCTAATTTAGATCTTTGACTTAAAGTCCCTTTGCCAATACTTTTTGAAAATGACTTCCACCCTGAGATTATTCCGTCTGCCAGAGGAGTCAGGGGTACAATGCAAGATGAACATTTCTTTAACAAAAAACTGAATGTCTACTTTATGTTCTGGATTACCCTTAGTTAGACAAATAAGACCTAGCTCCAGATCTCTAGGAGCCGCCCGTCTAGGGGTGTATAGTCTCATATTTGTCTAGTCCTTCATATTGTACCAAGCAGTTCAGCATGTGTTTTCCTTAATTATTTCTGCTCTTCTGCCCCTTTTCCTCATCCTCCCTGTGGGTATATTATTATTTTTTAATATATCATTTTGATTTTTTTATATATCATTAAATGCCATATTGCAAAGAAAATTTTCTCTGGACTTCATTTCTGTTTCACCCATCCCTCTTTTCTTATTTTCTGTCCTTTCTCGTCATATACCTTAAATTAGTTTGTATCTTTTTATATATTCACATCACATTTTTGCAAGGTAGATAAAAGAAATTGCTCTCAAGCGATGGGAGTTCTACTTGCTGTGCTTCAGTTTAAAACATACTTCTCCCCACAGAAACTAGTTTTATAAACACTTGCGAAGCTGGCTCCGTAAAGGAAGTTGCTGACACAACTTCACGGCAGCTATAATTGTGCAAATGATACGACTGCACGGGGAGAGTGAAGAAGATAGAAGCAAACATGGGGCTATATTTTCCTGTTAAGTCTCAGCATTAAGAAAAAAGAGAGTAATATGACTTAGTTATAATTTGAAGTATTTGGAATATTTCTACTTTGTAGATGCTTGGCCAGAGTGCTCCAAATAGAACTATGTTCTTATGAACCAAAGAGAACTGTGTGTTATATGCCAGTAGATTAAGGATCTCTGATGATTTGGAGAGACAGAAAGGACATGTTGTGGTCTAGAAAAATTCACCTCATCCTCAGGTTCTCTTCCTCTTCCTCTTCTTCTTCCTTCTTTTTTTCTTTCTTCTCTTCTAATAGAGAAGGACTATTACAGTACCTTTCTCCATTGTGCTGAAGTCTTATTATAAAGCATGCAAATTATATATATTGTAGACCGCTGCATTAAGCTACTGTATCTGTTCTCGTCAGACCCTTTTCCTCTGCTTCTAGTATAAAATCTATGAACATAACTTATGAAGCCCCAGATATTCATCTATATTTTTTGCAGTTTCCTTAAGTTAGGGTCATAGTTCCTTTGAGTAGCGTTTTAAATCAGACACCTTTGTTTACTACATTACTGCTCTAGTAAACAATATTTCTTTTTTCTCGCTAGTCTCTATCTGGAAGGCTTTTGTGTTTGTTGGATCTCCGCTCCTGATTAGACAGAACGCGGACCTAACCTCAGTCTTGCCTATTTCCACTTATCACCTGTGCAGCTTTGAACAAGTCATTTGCCACTTCCAAGCTTCAGTTTTTAGGTCTCCAACGTCATGAGGTGAAATCCTGTTGCCTCTAACCTAACCTAACCTCCCAGATCAACATGGATGTTTCTCAGATTCTGGTAATACTAGTATAACTAATACTTATCAAATATTTAATTGTGTGCAAGACAAGTAATTTACTTGTATACAAACTTTTAGTCTTCATAAAAACTATAATATGGACGTTGGAATTTCCCATTTTATAGGTGAAAAAATGAGGCACAGAGAGGTTAAAGAACTAGCCATGGCTCACACAGCTTGGAAGTGGCAGAGCTTGGATTTCGATGAAGGCATCTGGCTGAAGTGCTATTTCTGCTTCAGCCAGCTTTATACAAATCAGTGTAGACCTGTTACTTCTCCAAAGAGCATCTCCCTCCCTTCCCCTATGTGGAGCTCACCACTCCAAACCATCCACATTCAGAGGATGTACTCACTTCTGAAGTTTCCAAGCTTGAGTGCTCTGCCCTTTTGGGATTCTGCTCTATGTTGAAAAACTGGTAAGCAGTTTCAAAGAGAGTGTAGAACAACACGTTTAATGGGGAGAGCTATTTTGAGAAGGACAATATTTTTCTCTGAATTTAAAATTTGAATATATAAATGGCTATCTATTTGATTATGCATATGACTGACCCATTTCTGGATACTGTCGACACACACCAACAAATTTAATTGTTTTCATGTCCTTTTCTCCTGCCCACTAAGCCAGAAATGGGGGCCAAATGTGTGCTTCTTTGAAAACACCCTCAGCTCTCCTGGGATGTTTTAAATTCCATCTGAATCTGTGGTGCTGCATTAAGTTGTCCCCTGAAAAAGAAGAATGTGACTTTAAAAATGCATTTTTTTAGAGTCATAATGAGAAATAAAGCTAAAAATTAAGAAATTTCAATTTTAAGTGATGGGTTCCAGTTTTTTAAAAATATTTTTTATATTGAATATACTTTTAGTCTTTGAGCCTTATCAGTTCCAAGCTCACTGAAACACAGTATTATTTTTTTAAAATCTTATAAAAGTATTTGATTTACCCTATTCTTGCTTTGCCAAGTTTGTGGCTAGATTATTTTTTGGAGACAATTTTCAATTATTTGAACAAGCCTCCTTTGACATCATGTATAAACAATTTATTTATGTGTGATTATACCACCCACACTTTGTTCTGTTCCTTTGCTCTTTATTTTTCCAGAGGATTATAGTCTTTAGACTTTGTAAGGAAGGTCAGGGTGTTCTCTAATCTCTATTGCCATTAGGAAGAATACCAATGAGGAGCTATTTGTTATAACTACATTTAGACAGTTTCATTTATACACTTGAAAATCAGGTTTACTTTGGGACAGTTATGGATGAAGTAATGGCAGATTTACTTAAGCCATGAAGAGTAAAAGCTCTTGATTTGCCATAGAAATAAAAACTGAAGTGCTTCTTTAATACCTTTTGCTCAGGTTTGACCTTGGTACGATTCACGCTACTCACGCTGCCCGTCTTCTTGTCTGTCTCTCCCTAACACTGGGAGCTCCTCCGGAGGGAGCACCTCCATTCTAAGCACTGAACTTGGAACACCACAAGGCACTCATTCAGTGTTTTTTTGAGTGAATAAATGAATAAATGAATGCATTTTTGGTCATCCCAATAAGCAAGTGACATTTATTTTTCTGGCAAACCACAGTTACCACACCATAGGTGGGCAGTACTAAGTAGTACAGGATACATTCCCAGTCTCTGTGTGAATACTGCATAGAAGTAAAGCATAAATATTGAGCAAGATGGTGGTACAGTATATTATAATCTAATAAAATATAGTGCACATGAATGTAACGTAATAATATAACTAATGTGTGTTAATAGATTCAGGTGGAGACAGCACCTAGTTAAGTTGTAATTTTCTGAGAAATTAAAAAATTAAGGCAAGATTTTATGTGTACCAGAGAAGGCTTAGTTTTTTTTTTTTAAGAATATGACTTTTGAGTATTTTTAGCAATTAGAGAAAAACAATCTTTGGGAACCTGTTGTGCCCTTGGAAGCTCTGGCTAAGCAATCAACAGCACTGAACTGCAAAGGGGTGGTTTTGGCAGATCTGTCATAGTCAACATGCTTAGGAAGGAAGGCACCTGCAGCTGGTCAAGGGCTGATAGCTCACTACCACATCCACGTGTCTCTGACTTAGTGTAACTTAGTCTGATTGGAATGAGCCTTTCCCAAGTCCTCCAGTCTGGCTTGGAAACTTTCTTAATACTCCCAATGTGTTCTTCCCTTCCTTTATCATAATCCTTAACACATCATGTTACAAAGGCCAGCATGTTCAGTAGCACTTCTTTCATGCAGGGACACCAGCTAAATTCCTAAACTTGAAGAAGTAGAGCTGTGTTCTAAAGAGGCTGGAAATCTGGCTCCCAGGCTATCATGCTTTCCATACTTCCCTGTAATCCTCACCGCCATCCCTACTGTGTCCTGACCAACCCAGATAAAGAGGAGTGTAGGGATGCCAGAGGAACTGGTTGGAACAGGCAAGTCAAGGATGGGCAGTGTGACCAAGACCCAGAAGTGCTTGGGTGTCTATCTCTTATTTTGGAGAGAGGTGAAAGGGCAGCCTTGCTCTCTTTAAGTCAAGTAGGGGGAGGTGTGATGGTTGAGTTTACATGGCAGCCTGGCTGTCCCAGTGCTCACATATGTGGTCAAACATTATTCTGGATGATTTCTGAGGGTGCATTTTGGGTGACATTAATATTTCAATGAGTGGATTTTGACTCCTACCTTCTGTCATCTGTACTTAATTGTCTAATTCCAGTATCTAGCCTTTACAGACTGGTTTCCTTCACCTGACAATGTCTATTTTTATATATGTTATTCCACATAGTGAAAGTTTCTGGAGATTTTTCATATGTACGTAGGGAGAAATTTTATCATGGGGAACATAAAGTGGCTCAAAGAAATGTCAAGTGCTCTGCAATTCGGCCTAGGCTGAATATCTTCAGTTTGCCCTTAAAGTCTACCTTCCATCTCTCTCAGCTGTATTCCAGTCCTGAAAGGGGCTCCTTTGCCCTCTGCCCTTGGTTAGGTCAAGCCAATGGGTGGCCCCACAGAAGGTAAGAGGGAAGGCGGAGCATGAGGCTCTCCTTGCTCCCTCTCTGTCTCGTGTCTGGTTACCTGTGCTCTTCTCAAGATGGATCTCATCAGTTTCTCATTCTGATTCCTGGTAGGCACCCCATCCCCTTTTCTCCTGGGATCTAAGGGTGGTAAGAGGATAGTAGTATTGCACTACCCTCTGGTTTCCCTAAACCAGGGCCATCTATTTGTAAAGAAATCTGGGTGACTTTGAGATTTGAGGCTCAAGATTCTTAGAATTCCCTGCCCAGTTGTTTCCATCCCAGGTAATAGGGCCCCATTATTTTCCTTCCGAGTCCATCATTTGACACAGGGGATCTTTGAAAGAACACTTTTAGTCTCCTCTGTGGCTTTGTCACTTTTATAATTAGATCCCAAGCCCAATTTACTGTACGGTGTGCCCTGAAGCCACAGAAGCCAAGAATTTTTCTGAAACTTCACAGAGACCTATTGACTTTCATGGTATTGTTTTAGTTGGCAATTAGCTGTCCTGAACCTGTCTTTTTCTTTTTCTTTTTTTTTTTTTTAGCAAGACTTCCAGTGCCATAAGATCATATGCCATATACCACAATTCTTTCAATTATGGTTGCTTCCATATCAATCACACGAAGCTCTGTTAATTGCAATACCAGCCATTCTGGTGGCATTACTCATTTGTCATCAGTAATGAGGTCTGTAAGACTCCTTTAATACAGAGTGATTACCTATTCCACAATTCCGCCTCAAGGATCAGTTTGGTAGGGCTCTCTTCTTACCAGTTGTCTTAGTGTGGAGTTTCTAGGCAAAGTAGTCAGAGTTCTATCCATCTACCTATCTATAATCTATCTATCAGTCTCAATCATTGTTTTAATCCCAGGGTAGTAAGAATGAGGAGAAAAAGAAGTAAGACAAAGAAAAGAAAAATAAAATTAAACACAAGCTATTATGGGACTCAGCTGACCATATTTTCACAAGAAAACATATGCAGCCAATGTCTTGGTCACATGTGGTATCTCAGGAGAGGTAACCAGATCCTAGTGTAACTTGTAGAAGTTCATCATGGGGTTAGAAGGCTGAAGACTTTAGCTACTGGTTCCTCTTGTATTTTGTCTTTCAATGGTTAAAGTTCACCTTATAGGCAATTGATTCCCTTATCCTTAGGTTTTCCATCCCCTTTAAGAAATCAGAGAGACTTAATGTCATGTGTCATGATTCTTCAATCGAGCCCAAATGTGGTACAAACATACAAATTCACCTTGTATTCATTCATCTTGGATTTGGATCCAGCAGCTGCTCTGCTTCTGGCCCGGGTCGGGTAGGGTGGGGGTGGGGGTGGCATGTTGGGTGAGAGCAGGAGGAAGATGCAGTTCCAGCCGGAACCCAGCCCGAGTTACTCCATGCTGTCTCCTGACATGGCTCTCTGTTGAGCAAGTATTAGAGGGTATAGACTGCAGGTAGAGAGGAGGAACTCTCTGGAGATGCACAATTATATCTGATACTGAAATATAAAAGGGAACTAGTGGTAGTGATAGTGATATTTCACTGATAGTGAAATAGAAAAGCGTATTAAAAAGAGTAAACTATAAAGAAAATGAATCAATGCAAAAACTACAGTAATACATTGTTTCCTTTCCATCTCTTTCAATAGCCAGTCTTTTCTAAATTGTAACATCTGCTATTTATTGCATACTCATTGCATACCAAGTATATATTATGTTCAAGCTTTTACTTATTCTTTCATTTTTAAACACTGTAAGGCAGCCCCTGCTATTGCCCACTTTCTACACAGAGTGAAATTAAGACTTAGAGGGATGAAGGCACTTGCCCAAGGTTAGAGCGCTAGCAAGCAGTGGAGCTGAGAAAATTCCAGCCTATCTAGTGGGCCTCCAGTTAGTCTTTACGGCAGAACTCTGAGCCATGCACAGGGACTTATAGATCCTGTTCACCTTTGGCAGTTTTCATCTTGTCCTAATATAAGAATCTACCTAAAAAGCCTTAAGATAATTTATAGTAAGGTGAAATTAAGATAACAGAATTACTTATGTCACAGGGTTGAGGTGATTAAAGAAACTGATCTAAGAGAAAAGCTTAGTTCATTTTTGGTACATAGTAAGAGCTCAATACCAATTAGCTATTGTACTATTATTTTGACAGTATCATCACTATTAAAGTTGGCCATTCCTTATATAAAAGTTCTTATTGCAGTATATTGGATGGAATAAATAAAGACCATTCAGAAAGATTAATGCCGCTTGCATTCAATGATTGATAATAAGGAAATTATAGATATTCTAGTCCTACTAGAAGACTTCATCTTGACCTGTCACTTCCCTTCCTGGCCACTCCAGAACTGCCTCTTATTTTTCTTTCCCCTGGATCTTGAGCCTTCTTGACGGTTTCACAGAGTCCTGCCCTCTGGCTTTGAGCTTTGTTTCTGTTCCCATCTTAGGCCCTGCCTTCTGGGCCCCTAGAGCTTCAATGAACTTGGGGACTCTACCGTGACCCATTTGGTCCATCAGAACATAACCCTAGTTTCACATGGCTCTTTAGTTGGCCTTCTTCCTTAAGGTTTTCCTCTGTGTCTTCAGTGTGCATACAGAGAGCTTTTTCCCTGTTACCTTGGCATCAGCAGAGGGGGGTCACTCAGTCATTGAGGCACTTACTGTTCACCCTCATTTTGACCAGCACCTTCTAGACTCTGAATCCTTTGTGAAGCATTTCAAAGGGGTCCTTCTATTTCATAACACAATTAAACCCCAATAGAGTTGGCAAATTTAGTAATAAAAATATAAGACTCACAGTTATTTTTGAATTTCAGATTAATAAGCATTCTTTAAAGTATGAACTATGTCCCCAATATTGTTTAAGACTTTATTATACTAAGAAATTATCTGTTGTTTATCAGAAATTCAAATTCCCTGGATTCCTGTTTTTTACTTGGCACCCTTACCACAGCAGAGCATCTCTTGTCACATTTATCACTAGGGACAATCACTTAGGCCTCTGGTACCTGACAGCAATTGAGAAATAGTCATTCCTCCTATAACTTATTCTTATCCTGGTCTTGACTTCCTATTTCCTTAGGGCAAAACTATCTTCGGGTGCCCTTACATCTTGTTTTGTGTGGGACAGTATCACTTTATTTCTGTTGTCTTGACATAATTGCTAACAATTCTCTTTCACTTTTGGAAGTGTCTTGGTTTGGATGACAAATTATGTCATTTCACCCTTGATTTCCTGCTGACCCTGTTAATAAGGAAATGTTCAGCTTCTTTTCCTCACAGGCACACTCAAAATTTCATAAGGGGGCCACCATCTTGATGGACCTTTACTTCATTTTCACAGAGCACCACCAGGTCACACCGCGCTGCTAACGTCAACACAGGCAAGTACATGGCTCCCGAACAGCCAGGAGTAGTTAGAGTAACGTCCTGTGCTTCGTAGCCTGTGTACAGAGAATAGAAGAACTGGGCAAGTACTTAATGAATTCAGTAAATATGACTGATTAATGCAGATAAGTCAGGTCACAGATATGCAAATGACATTTGTTTGAAAGTATTTAGGTAATTTACATTTTCTAAATACGTGGTGAGGATGATGTCTATATGTGGTACGTAACAACCACCAATTAGATTACATTTTTTTTGTGATTTTGTTGAAGTACAATATTTTCTTTATAGTGCTTTAGGTCACTATTTTCATTTTGTAGTTTCTACCAAACATGATTCTCGTATCAAACAATAAAATAGTTAGTCAGAGAATAAAGTTGCAGTTTGATTTCCATGAAATGTAAAATAACTTGAATGATTGGTCTTTCCCTTTCATTTATCCATTTGTGTTTTATATTTAGGTGTATGTGTGTTGGAGACGTAGACTTTTATGCACACCCATAACAATGGGCTGCTGGGTCTGATCATCTGGATTCTCCTTTTCGTAAGAATTACATAAATCGAGTCAGTTACCATCAGAAACTAAAATAACTTCCCTATCTTTAACAAAATAATGAGGAACAAATGCTACGCTTAGTTAACCTGATATTTATTTTACATATATTGATTATATATAAGCCAAAATATAAGAGTATTCAAAACAGGAGAAAGAACATCTCTCAGTAAAAATTCATATTATAAGAATATTTCTAAATGCCTCTTTCACTTAAATGTTAAAAAGTTATTTAGAACTTATTAGAGGAAAACACAAATGCCATTGTATTTCCTTTATGTTAGCTCATCCAATGTAAATAAATGAAATGCATTATTTTATCTAGCAACCATAATTGGATTTTATTTTGGTTTAGTAAAATAATAGTTGTCTTATTAAACCTAAATCAAAGGCTCTTTTGGAAAGCTTAATTTGAAATAATGCTCCTAATTTAATCAGCATTTTAATGACCTTCAAGGGAAATCAAGAATGTTTTATGAATATTTAGAAATGATGTAAATATTTCAAGAAGAAACATCAAAATAAAAAACTATAATGTAATAGTTACTTCATTAATGTAGAGAAGACATCGGAAAGAAAATTCCAGGTGACCTTAAAATGACCCTATGAGGAGCTCACATGAGGATCACTCTGACTGTAGTGTGGAAGATAGACAGGCAGAGTTCAGAGGTAGATGTGGGGACATACAACTATAAACATTAAATATGTTCAGTCTTTTAGTATTTCAATTATGTTCAATAAAGCCGTTCAAAGCAACATTAAAAATAAGGCTATTGCTATAATTCTAGTGAGACTTTTTAAAATATTAAATCAGGAAGATTATGGAAATGAAGATGGAATGTTTAGATTAGAAATATATCTCAGCAATGGAATTTACAGGTGTTGCTGAATGACTAGGTAAGGGTGGGGGCAAGTGTAGGAAATGCTAAAGAGCTGAGAATGGCTTGTAGATTTCTGGGGTGAGCAGTGAAAGGAGGTGGGTGCCGTTTGTGTAGAGGGGGAAGCCTATATATAAGAGGAACACACTTCTGGGGGAGAAATTGAGAGCTCACTCCGGGCACCGCAGATTCGCCATCTCCCTGATGTGGCCATTGGAGTTGTTGGCTGGCCTGAAGGTACACATTTAGGAAGTCACCAGCGTGCACGTGGTGTTTGACATTATGGCAACAGGGGAGACCACCTGAAGCGAGAATACAGGGACAGGAGGGCAGAGAGTCAAAGCCCAGCTCCGAGGAGGGCCGAGTCTGGATGGTGTTCGAAAAGGAGAGACGCATAAAGGAAAAAGAGGGCGGGGTGTGAAGAGAGTGTGATGCGGAGAGAGAGGCAAGAGGGTGCAGGGTTACAAACTCCAGAAACCGATCGAGGAGGTCTTGCGAGGTAAAGACAGGACACGTGAATCCTTTGGATTCAGGCGCTGGAGATTCGGGCGGGTCGGTGCGCAGGCTTGCGGAGCAGCCGGGGCTGGGGGACAGGAACCGGGCTTGGGCGTGGGCGCAGCCGGGCAGTGCCGCCGAGCTCCGCAGCGGCTGCAGGGCAGGGTCCGCCATCCGTGGGAGGCCGCCCGACAGCCGTGATGCTGGAAGTGTCCTGTGTCCGTAAGGGGCACAAAGCGGTGCCGAGTTCCGAACTGTGTGGGACGCCCCCATGCCTCCTTACACCGAGGACAGAGACCAGAATGCAACTTGGGTCACAACGACCACCTCCTCTTTCTTTCCTTGATGTGTTTGGAATCTGAAGAGTTTGGGAAGGGCGCGTAACTCTTACTCTAAAACTGGCTTCATGTGTCTGTGCTTTGCAATTATTGCATGGGGACATGTGTGGGTTACATGTATGAGAGGCAGGGAGGTGGGGGAGTACAAACCAGGACTCACAGCCAGGTGGTCAGTCTCTGAACCCCACGCCCTTGCGCTGTGCCGCTCCAGCTCTGACTAGCAGTGCGATTCACTGTCTTAAAAAGTAACAACAGGTCATGACAGCTAACCTGTATGAAACAGGATCAAAACTATGAAATCTAAAATGAAAACTGCATCACAAGAAACAACAACAGAAGCTAGGGAATTGAAACAAAGGCAAACTAGACAGGCAACGAGAGTGGAAAAAGAACTATAGGTGTGGGGAAAATTTTGGGGGGAGGTCAGCAGGGAGGGGGAAGGGAGAGAGGGAGGGAGATGATATAGGAATTAAGGATCATGGTAGGAGGGAATGGAATAGACAGAGAGAGGTTGTGAAGAACTATATGCATAACTAATGGACATGGTCTAAAAGGGGGGGACAACTGGAGGGAGGGGGGCCACTGGGTGGAGGGGAGAAGAGGGAAGGGAAATTGGGACAAATGTAACATTATAGTCAATAAAACACATTAAAAAAAAAAGAAACAGGCAAGCAGTGGTTTAAGTACTTTACACGTATTACCTCATTTAACCCTCACAACAATCATGAGATACCACCTCACAGATGGGGCAATGGAGCCCTGGGGGGCTGCACCCTGAGAGCGGGGGGCAGTGTGAAACCAGGTTTCCAGCCAGGCAAGCTGGGCCCGAGACTCTCTGCTCCAGGGTGCTTCGGACAAGGAGATTTTGACAGGCAGAGAGGGGAGGAAACACAAAAAGAAAGTCACTATTTCTGGAGCGTAGTAAGCCGGCAGAGGCAAGCAAAGAGGCTGCAGAAGGAAAGCAATTAGCATTTTATCATTGGCCCTTTGAGCCCATTCAGTTTGGATTGTAATCCCAGCAATGGCAGTGCCTTGACGGATTTTGATGAGTTGGGGGTGAAATTTGCTTCTCATCTGTAGTTGACACCGAGCAGAGAGAGCGAGCAGGCTCTGTAAAGTGTAACGTGCTTTGTAACAACTATTATAAGCACAGGGGCCTTTCTTGCCCTCATCTCATTTCTCAGGCTGTCTCACTGCGTGATGTCTTGGCTAAAATGATAATTACGATTACAACCGTACCGAGTAAAGCTATAAGCTCAAAAGCAGTTAATAATGATAATCAGAAATTTGAAGGGAGAAAAGTAAAGTAAATTACCACACAAAGTCAGCTGAAGTTATACTTCACAAAATTAAAAAAAAAAATCCTATTTGCTTCTAAATAAATGTTTTATGAATATATTCAATTGCAACTTCTTTGGTTAAACCTTCTTAATTTCTCACTCAACATTAGTTGATACATCGTCTATTTTCCCATATCAATCTATTCAACTTATATTGAATCAATTATTATTCTGTATTATCATTGATATGTTTATGTGTATATCACAGTTTGTTCAATTGGATTCGGCAAAGATTTATGTCACACTTCCAGGGAAGTAGTTACTATGCTGAGCATCCTCACATCATATGCTAAGTGACTTAGAGGCCTATTTAAACACTGAGTTATTGTAAAGGAGAGACTCAAATCTTTTAAATTTGTTATCCAGCAAGACCCAACTAGAATATATATGAGAAGACCATATATATATATATATATATATCGTCGGCAGCCGTCCGTCTCGAGAGACGATGGTGTAGCTTCTTAAGAGTCTATCTGCACCGCCGAGAATGGCTGTGCAGTCCGACTCGGGAGTGACACGGTATCTGTCTCCTCCCGTGTTGAATCGACATCTTGCGATGACGCTGAAGCTACAGAGCCTGAGCAGGGTGATATGGAGGGTCTGCTGTTGCCCATGCAGCAGACCCCCCCTCTCTTCGCAGCTGAAGGATCCAAGGGAAAGACGGAGTCAATACAGCTTGGCTTCAGGTGCGCCGCAGGAGTTGCCGGTGTTGACTACAACGTCAAACCGCCTTAGGGACTCCGGCTCCGGATTTTCTGTCAGGGTTTACTCCCTTAGCCTTTCCCCTGAAGAGGTATGCCGCAAGGCAGCGGAGGTTTTTTGGAGTCAGAGTTTTCCTTCTCTGATGTACCCTGACTGGAAGATCGAACCAGCGACACTTAGCTCGCAGGCCGACGCTCAATCCACTGAGCTAAACCAGCCAGGGCCTATATATATATATACACACACACATACACACACACACACACACACACACACACACATATATATATATATATATATGTATATATATAACCATATATACTCTCTCTTATTTAGCGGTCAAATATATTTTCTTGATCTTGAACAGCACAAATTCCTAAACTTTGAAAAGGAAGACATGTTTAAGCAATATATTTTATCAGATAGATATTGCCTGGCAAGAAATTGACAAGTAAACCTTCTACCATTACAAAATTGGCAAGGAAGAAAAAAATGTGTCTTTTGTGGTGACTGTCTCTTACTGGAAGGTGTAAATACATTTCTGACTATAAGCTAAGTGTATGCTATGACCATCTGGTTATAATAATCAGTTAAGAAGAGACTTGTTTATTTTCAAAATTATATTGAAGCATATTGAGTCTTAAGTTACAAGTCTTGACATTTCAAATGTAGGTTTAGACAATATTTATGAATATATGTAATCTGAGAATTTCTTAATAAAGAGATAATTTTTATAGAATAAATAGAGTGAAGAATGAATTATTGACCAATCTGCTAGTGGTTCTAAAGAGCGATGCATTCAATGTGAAAAAAAATTAATCCTAGATACATAGAATTAACTTCTGTTGTCATAGAACAGTTAAGCTATTGCCAAATTACTCAAAAATAATTCTACAGAGACAGAAGAAACTGAGTAGTTAAAATACTGATTTTTATCATTTTAGATGTATTCAGTTCTGTCATAAAGATATGATTTGTGTGTAAAGTGCATGAGAACCATCTTCTGTGGAGTGAAAATTTGTTTCAGATTGTGGGTGGGGAGTTTTTATTTCATGCAGAATTCTTAGAATTGGAATTTTGGACCCTAATTGCATCTGCATGGTTTTAAAGTATGGATATTAATTATATAACATAGATTATTTTACATAATTATCATGTTATCAAAGTGACTTTTAAAATTATATTTTTAGTGCATACTTTTCACACAAATGAATAAACTTTATTGCTTAACTTTTAAATTTCCCAGGTTTATACATTTTAAGCAATATTGACTGAAATATATTTAAATTAAAAAACATTTTTTGTTTTTGTTTTAATTTTTAAACAGAGGTTTTCAACTATAACAGCTTTCAGAAATGATTCCGGAACATGGTTAGGAGCATTCATTGCTATGCTGGGTTGTAATATTCAGCCAAGTTCATGGCATGTTTCTCAGCTTTTCAGTCTCCCCATTGGTTTGCCTATATTCCCTTCTTCCATGTGTTTTCCTCGAGGAGACTAGCATCTCTTTTTTATTTTAATCTCCTAAGTCCACTGATGTCTAGCTGCCAGGAAACCATTAGAGTGATAATTTTGTCTTAAGAGAAAATGACTGATTGGGAAGGGAGGTCAGAGTTCTACTATTGGACACCAATGAACAAGGGACTCCTATGACTCTGGGACCTGCGACACTGTCTTGGTGTTTCCAGATTTCTGTGCCCACTCTCTTCCAGAGAACTGAGATCTGGAAGGCAGTTTTTCAGATATTCAGAGTATTGTATTTTGAAGTAGTTAATAAAAATTATACGGTCAAAATTACTGTGAGAGGCATCTGACATCTCTTCTAATTTGAAAGGGAAGTCACACTGTTGGCTTTGAGAGACGTGAAACTTCTTACTTGAACATTTGTGAGATATTGATTAGATGCTTGAAAAAGACTAGGAAAAATTATGCAGGTTTGTGAAACTTCTATGTGCAGTTTCATAAGCAATGAACAACCAAAAAAAAAAAAAAATAGGCATTTGCACCCAACTATGGGCAGATGGTGAATGGCAACAGCAGAGATTTCAAATATAGAGGCAGCACATATATATTGCAAACAGCTGTAATAGCTAAAATACATGCCAGAAGACTTAATCATTCTGGATTTTTTTCCAATACATGCTAGCATTCAAAAATAGCCTTCTCTTTCCTACAGTTGCTATAGAGTTCATTGAAATAGGCAAGTGCATCGATGATATAGGAACTTTGCTGTGTGCTGATTAGGCTGTATTTTCAAGGCTCCCTGACAACTGGTTGATTAACAAAATTCTCATTACTTATGATTTTGCGTGCATAACTCATGACTGATGTGACTTCTTGTTTTTGCTACTGAGTTGGCTGAATCGACTGTTTTGTTGGATTTAGACTTGCCAATACCAAGTATCTGGATGAAAACAAAACAAAGCAAAACAACAAAAAAAACCTGAATTAACTACACATTTTATATTTGTTTACAGATGCTCCTTGACTTAGGATAGGGTCACATCCAACTAAACCCACCTTACACTAAAAATATCATCAGTTGAAAATGCACTTAATACACCTGATGAACCGAACGTCAGAGGTTAACCTAGCCTGCCTGAAATGTGCTCAGAACACAATATCCAAAAAACTCTGGCGACGCGTTCCACTGCAGAGTTTTAGTTGTTTATCCTCGTGAATGCATGGCTGACTGGGAAGGGTGCCTGCTGTCACTGCTAGCATCCCGAGAGAGCATTGCATTACATATGGCTAGCTTAGAGAAGATCAAAATTCAAAATGCCAAGTCCAGTTTCTACTGAATGTGTATGGCTTTTATACCAATGAAAAGTAGAAAAATTCTAAGTGAACCATTGCAGGTCGGGGACCACCTGTATCTGTCATTAATTGGGTAGAAAGGACAGCTAAGATTTTAGAAATATATATCTTTGTTCACTACTGAAATTCTTATATTATGATTTGAGAATTTTTAAAGAAATTTTGACTATGTGCCTATAGCTGAAAGAATACTTGCTGTATTTGGAATGAGGGGACTAGCAGAGTTTCTCAGCAGAGTCAGGGAAAACGTAATCTATATTACTTAGAAAATTCTGGGACAAAATAACCAACAAATAAAGTCACCACTAAAGTTCTTAGACTCCAGATCTTGTTAGCTTCCCTGGAGACTTTTCCATAACTTAGTTATAATAAAAGAAGGTTTGTAGTAGGTGGACTGATATCCGTTTGGATCTGAGTGTGAGAGATGGCTTGTAGTTTGGACATGGTGGATCTAGGCTGGGTCTGGCTCACATTTATGGCCCGGTGTGAACTACACCAAGTATCCTCACCAGTGAATTGAGGATGATGATATGATCTAACTGAGGAAATGAAAGGAGATAATGAACTTTGTAAACTCTTTTCCTTAAGATGACTGTGGTCAGTTGTGTAGGGAGTCCATGCAACATTTAAGAAATGGAACTGAAATATTTCATTTGATAGTTCATTTATTGACACCTCCAACCCCACAGAAGAGCTACAAATCCTCTCTGGGTAAGAAAAGGAGACAGGAAATTTCCTTATGGTTGAGGGTTCTAACAGTATCTGTGCCCTGATACTCACCCCTCTTGCGGGTGAACTCTTGAGATGGGAGAAAGAAATTACACCAAATACATCTGTGCATTCAAAACTAATAATGGTCCTGCGTCCAGTTTCTCCTTAGAAACCTATAGGCACATGGCATGGGAGCAAGGGGATAGAATTGTCTGAAGGCAACTCAGGCAGCCCCATGAAACTCTGGGATCCCACAGAGTCACAGAGGAACACCTAAATAGGCGCATGTGCTTCTGGGAAGGGGCAACAGAATGAGAGGAAGTACCCCTGGAGTGCATGCATCATATGACGGGGTCTTGCTGGTGGATGGCCCTACTGGAAAATTTGAGATTGTATATGTGGCTTGCATTGTATTTCTGTTGGACATTGAACAGTCCCGGTCTAGACCATTTCGCTCTTGTCTCCACACCTTGGACAGGAATATTTTCCTGTCATTGTCCTATTGCTCCAGTAACCTCCTACCTCCATCTTGGCTTTCTCTTGTAGTGGTGAATAAAGAGCCTATCATTTAATTATTCCAGCTAAACTCTAATTATTTCAGGAGTACTCTTTCTAAATCACAGTTCCAAGACTGAAATGAATTGAATGACTAAGACTTCATTTTATAGCTAGGAATGATCTCTGGTTCTCCCTTCTTTGAGTTCCTTGTTTTCCCTCTGCTACCAGACATGCATTCTGTCTCAGTATTAAACATAAAGTTAGCGATGCACTCACAAAAGTGCTTTTTCCTCGGGCATTTTTTACAAATGAAGCTTCTGTTTCGGAGGGAATCATGCATGGGTTGTGTATATGATTAACATAGAAAGTTTTTTCTTCCGTATCGGTATCACTGGCAACAACAGTGAATTGGGACTGGGTCTAAAGATAGGAATATATATATATACCATAGGCCATATAAACAATTCAGACATTTATAAAAAAAAGTATTTCTAGCCATTGCAGGCAGAGAAGAAGCTTAACTTCTTGAATGGCAGCGTTGCTCTGTGTGTGATACTGTCTATTCAGACTTAGTTGAAAGGATAACATAGTCATTTAAAATTTCTGTTAAGAAAAAAAGACTATGTTCACCCAGGACACACAGACAGGCTGACTATACTAATGCAATCACGTGGATGATTACTGTAATTTCCACATCTTTGAATTTATGTAATAAATGTTATATAAGAAGAAGAGTATATTTGGAAAAATTATCTGGTGTAAAGATGAAAACTAAAGAGGTGAGGTTCAATGTTACCTAATAACTAAATAGACTCCAAGATTAAAACTGAGGTTTTCTGGTCCTTAGATTATTTCTCAGTGGACTCTGAATGCAGGGAAAAAACTCCAAATGCATTTTAGTAATCTCCACTGTTCCAGGAATTAATGTTAGAGAGATTGATTTGTTATTCATTTTTATTTTTCTCCGACCACCAATATGATAGGACCTGCAATTAGAAACATTCCTAAAAGTTCTGAATATTTTATTTTGCAAGCGGTGTTTCTATTCACATACCCCCCATTAGCTCATTCCTCCACTGCAAGAAGATTGGGAACCAAACTGATGGCACATAAATGTGATGAAATCAGGTTTTTTTGCTGCCTGTGATAAAATTGCAGAACTGAACCAAGTCTTCAAGTCTATATTTCATTAGCAATATTCATGTGGCTGACTACCATTTTTTTTTTGTCTTTGTGACCAATCAACACTTTTTCTGTAAGAAATTGTTGCTTCCATATTGCTTCATTAATAATCTTTAGTTTTTCTTTAATATGCATAGTAACCTTACTATTTTCTAAATTCATTGAAGTGACTGATAGTGGCTATTATTGTTCTGCTTATCTGTTTGTGAACTTTTTAGTTTCCATTTTTAAGATTCTATTACTATTGTCTCACAGGAATCTTCTGATTTAGTTTTCCATATGGCCTCATAGTTTTCTTTCCTCTTTTTCTTCTCTGTTCCTGTCAGTGAATTTGTTGTCATTGCCACTGGAATTAGAAGAGGAAAAAAATAGAATATCCTGAATTTGCCTAATGATTACTCCAAGAGTAAGATAAATTTATATTTAGTTCTATTTACCAAATACACTAATGTCTGTTAAGTGCGGGACGCTGTGTTTGGTTGTGGAAAAGTGTGGATGCGAATGACAGTATGAAACCCCACAGATCTGTGATAGACATGACACAGTCTGCGTTTTCCTTGCAGAAGCTGAAAAACCGTCACTCCTGCATTTCTACTCCTTTCTGTGGATGCCCAAGTGATTCTCTTAGAATCCAAAGTGAATAGCATTTTGACGCTAAAAATACCTTATATTCTCTGATCATTAATTACCTAAAATTTATTTATTTTATTTTATTGTTGTTCAATTACAGTTGTCTCTATTTTATGACCTTTTCTCTTCATTGTACCCCCCGCCCCACATTCCCACAGTCAGTCCCCACCCTGTTGTCCATGCCCATGGGTCCTTTATACTTGTTCCTTGACTAGACCCTTCCCCATCTTTCCCTCATTATCCCCCTGCCTGCTTCCCTCTGGGAACTATCAGCTTGTTTCTTATTCCCATGTCTCGGGTTCTGTTTTGCTTATTTGTTTGCTTTGTTCATTAGGTTCCACTTATAGGTGAGATCATATGGTATTAGTTTTTGACCACCTGGCTTATTTCACTAAATATAATACTCTCCATTTCCATCCATTCTATCATGAAGGGTAGGAGTTCTTTCTTTCTGCTGCTTAGTATTTCATTGTGTAAATGTAAAATATTCCAAGCAAATGGACATTAAAAAAAAAAGCCAGGGTAGCAATACTTGTATCAGACAAAATAGGCTTCAAAACAAAGGCCATCAAAAGAGACAGAGAAGCACACTTCATGATACTTAAGGGAAGAATCTATCAAGAAGATATAACCACTGTAAACATATATGCACCCAACATAAGAGCACATGAACATATAAGGAAACTCTTGGAGGACTTCAAGAAAGATATCAACAGCAACACACTCATCATAGGGGATTTTAACACTTCACTGTCAACAATGGACAGATCTTCTAAACAAAGAATCAACAAGGATATTGTGCCACTGAATGACACTCTAGATCAAATTACTTAATTGATATATACATAAATTTTCACCCCAGAGGAACAAAAACTATACATATTTTTCAAATGCACATAAAACATTATCTAAAATTTCTTTCACACACACACACACACACACACACATGCACACACACACTTACCCATTCCATTTTGAACTTTCAATTGATGGAGGATACTGATGATTCCAATAACTTACATTAAGATAAAGCATTGCAGCTGTATATTTGTCTTATATTTTATAAAACAAGCAGGGAAAAATAAAGCATGAAGAATTAAGGTAACACTTTAAAATGTGTGATTTATATTAAGAAATCACCAAAAAGACAGAACAAGCTATTCAGGAATTATTCAATACTTTCATCCCAAAAGTAATTTTCTCATTTTAAATAGGAGAAGACATTTTAATTTGCAACCAGGTCTGAACATTTTTTTTTTTTTATCACCACTATTTCCTGCAGCTAAAAGATTGAAAATGGGAAGGGCTATGGTAACTGTGCTGATACGTGGAGTGGAGTTTTTCATCTGCATCCTGGATTTCCATTTTACCCTTGTTAAACATAATATTCAATAGTATAGAGTTATTTATAAGCAAAAATTAAAATGGGTTTATTAGTTTTGTGTCCTAAAATATATATATATATATAATACGTATCGTCGGCAGCCGTCCGTCTCGAGAGACGATGGTGTAGCTTCTTAAGAGTCTATCTGCACCGCCGAGAATGGCTGTGCAGTCCGACTCGTGAGTGACACGGTATCTGTCTCCTCCCGTGTTGAATCGACATCTTGCGATGACGCTGGAGTGTCCTCTCCAGTGAAGCTGAAGCTACAGAGCCTCGAGAGATGATGGTGTAGCTTCTTAAGAGTCTATCTGCACCGCCGAGAATGGCTGTGCAGTCCGACTCGGGAGTGACACGGTATCTGTCTCCTCCCGTGTTGAATCGACATCTTGCGATGACGCTGGAGTGTCCTCTCCAGTGGAGCTGAAGCTGCAGAGCCTGGGCAGGGTGATATGGAGGGTCTGCTGTTGCCCATGCAGCAGACCCCCCCTCTCTTCGCAGCTGAAGGATCCAAGGGAAAGACGGAGTCAATACAGCTTGGCTTTAGGTGCGCCGCAGGAGTTGCCAGTGTTGACTACAACGTCAAACCGCCTTAGGGACTCCGGCTCCGGATTTTCTGTCGGGGTTTACTCCCCTAGCCTTTCCCCTGAAGAGGTATGCCGCAAGGCAGCGGAGGTTTTTTGGAGTCAGAGTTTTCCTTCTCTGATGTACCCTGACTGGAAGATTGAACCAGCGACACTTAGCTCGCAGGCCGACGCTCAATCCACTGAGCCAAACCAGCCAGGACTAAAATACGTATAATAGATAAATTATATATATAGATAAATTTTCTTATCTATTATGTGTGTTATTGAAATACTAGCATTTAGATGATAATTTATGTAGTATATATATAAAGTTTTTGGCTAGGGTTGTATGTATTCAGCATAAAATGGAGAACTGAGACACATACAGTTGTTTTTAGTACTAAACAATAATAAGTAGCCAAATGGTAGTAGCCACAGTATCTGTTTATAGATTATAGCTTATAGGGACTACGCAGCAAGGACACTGCGTACTTTTATATGGCTAGGGACCCGGAGTCCGTGGTTCATCCTTGTGGAGGGTAGGTTTGTGTTCTGACTTCATTTAGGAGTTTAGACCCAGGTGATAACATTTCCGTCTCCACCTGCAGGGCAAAATAAGTAACAACCATCTCATTGAGAAAACTGGGGAGGAAGAGCAGAATGTCTAAGATGGCCTTGGAAAGGTACACAGTCTCTCATTGGACACCAGTAACCAGTTACGGTCATTTTAAAAACAGAAAGAAAGAAACCGATGTCTCCTTGGAAATACATTTGGTAAAAACTAGGAACCTAAAGTGAGATATAAGCAGTTGCCTTTAGAAAAAAAGTATTGTTATTTTTTTAAGTAGAGAGGTCACTGATCGACCAGTCATTTATGACACAGTACTAGTGTAGATAAAGGTGGGACAAAAAAATATTGAGAAACAAAATGAAAGTTAAAAAGTATAAGTGGAAGAATTCAGGCCGAACCGAAAGAAAGACGATTCTTTATATGAACTGAGGAGTTTCGTTACGTCTCTAGGAGTAGAGACAGGGTCTTTATTTTATAACCCTGTCGTAGTTATATTGGGGCTTATGTCGTTATGCTAAAGTTCAGTGGTTAAGCGTATGGGAAACTGTACAGAGTTTTCATTCATAAAAGGATTTCAGTTATTCCTGTCCCTCTCTGACATCCAGAATCAAGCCACCCTCCAGAGATGGGGCGGGCCCAAGTGACGACAGCAGTTTCCAACAGATGGCCAGTGAGGCTGGCGTGACTGCGACAGCTTAGGGCTTTTACGACCAAATCGCACGTATTATTTCCTTCTAACCTTTATGGAGACAATTACATTAAATATTGACACAGAAGCTGTTAAAGCGACAACCATTTATTGGATGACCGCAGTAAAGACAGGAGAGTGAAGAGAGGCTTTCTGGGATTCAGGGGCACAGCGCCTCTTGGAGCAGAAGGTGTCTCCAGGTTCCATACGAGGAAACAGCAAACCAGTTGGGGCAAAGTTGTCTTTCTCTGGCGGTGCTTGTCTGACCGGCCTGGGTTTCTATCATAATTACTCAGGAGGAAGTATGTGAGTAGAAAAAGGTCTCATTTTATTACCCAGGGAAGCTCACCTGTTCTATTTTCTGCAGTGAGCCTCAAACCACGCAGCCGCTCTCCTGGGCCCTGTGTACAGATGACGTCATGTATCCGACTGGCCTCTTCATTCGTGTATCTGTACATGAAACTCTCTGACTGCATCCCTTTGCATTTAGTGGTGGCTTTATGTGTGTCTGACAACATTACTTGAACTTTTTCCTGTTGACCTAATGGGGACCCTTCCGTTTTTTCTTTTCTCCTCAACACAATTTTATCCAGACTGGACTCTTTGACCTTTCTCCTGTCCAGGAAGGACTTCTGGGTTGTCTTTGTCACTTTCAAGTTCATTCAGCTAATCTGAGGCCATTTAATACATGGAAGGTTTGCTTGATATTTGACCTACAAAATTATTTAATTATATTTTTCCTGGTTAGATAATTCATGCACAAAGTACAAATTTCAAAAGGCATAAAATGTGTGCTCTGAAAAAACTACCTTTTTCTCATTCCCCCAACAGAATTGACCATATTTTCCCTACAAAGGCATTTTTTCTTATAGACTGACATGTCATTGACATCAGTTGTATGTGTAATATTATAGAGATTCTTTTCTTTCTTTTTTTCTTTCATTATCTATGTATCTGTCTTTCTATGCAACTATCTATCTATCTATCTATCTATCAATCATCTATCTAATGTGGCATTCTCTACATTCTGGTCTGCAACTTGCTTTTGCTTAACTTAGCATTATGTCTTGGAAATCATTCCGTATCATTTAATAAAGTGCCCTCATTCTTTTAATGCACATAGTATTCTCTTGTATAGATATGCTTTAAAGTACTTATCCAGTTTCTTGTTGATGTTCATTTATGTTGCTGCCAATATTTTACATTGTTGCTGCCAATATTTTACATTCCAAATAGTGCAATGCTGAATATTTTTGTTCATGTGTCTTGTAGCTTCTCTACCTTTAGCTGTAAAACAAGGGAGTCAGTATATTTATACTATCTTCTACCTTCTTTTACGTTTCTCCAGCTTGTTACTTGTGACACTTCCCAATACTGGATTTATAGTAGTTACATTCTCTTCTGTAATAATAGCTCCCTGTTCTAGTCCTAGTTTCATATTTAAACAGACTCGGTGTTTACTATCGGTCCTTTGGCATTGTTTCTTTGCTCACTTCTTAGTTGGCTGAAGTTGGTTTTTTATAGTTTCTCTTAGAAGCCCTCCTGAGAGCTATATTCTCTCAGGTATTGTATATGTAGTGTTATTCATTTATTATCTTTATATTTGAAGAGTATAAATGATAATGAAATTCTTGGGTCACATTCTGCTGATTGCCTTGGAGACTTACATGCCCCGCTGGGTTCTTGGGTTAGGGATGTTGCCAGACAGAGGGGATCTGATACCAGCCTTCCTTATGTCTGATTTAAGTGAGTAGATCTTCTATTCTGGATGCCCAAAGGATGATTTTATCTTTAAAAGAAAAGGCATCTATTTTTCCCCTTTTTATCTGTATCTATTTCTAAAGCTCTTATAAATGTATGTTGTAGTATGATTCATTATCATTTACTTGTCTGTTTATTTTTGGTAGGACAGGGTATATGCTTTGAACCTCTAAGTTTAAAACTCTCTAATTTTTCAGGAAATGTTTCTGAATTTTATTTTTGTGTACTTGTTCAGTTATTACTTGCCATTTTTTGTTTGGTAATTCCAGTTACTCAAATGTTTCTATCTTTTGGCTCTTATCCAGCTGTGTCATTCTTATCATTATTTTTATTGCTTTCTTAATCTTTGCCTTCCATGTCGTTTACTGTTTTTCTAAACTTTTAATACCCTTCCTGCTGCCTCCACAGTGGACTTCATTTCTTTGATAAGCTTTGTTTTTGCTTCACCCTTTTCCTAAGTTGTGCCATCTTCTAGATCTTTCTCTTCCATTGTCTTGTCACTCATGAGTTCAATCAAAATTACACATAAAGCACGCTGTGTGTGCCAGGCACCATCCTAGGGATGGCTAACAGCGATGAAAACAAAGACAGAAATCGCTCCTCTCAGAGCTCACAGTAGAGCTGGGTAGCGTATCTCTGCTGTGATTCTGTTCACATAAGTGATTACTTCATTGCATTTCTACAAAATTCAATTAATAAAAAATTATTCTTTGAGTATAATTTTTCTGCTCAGTTTTTCTTCTCTCTCTCTCTCTCTCAGCTTTGTGGTAGTGCAATCTTTTACAGATGATTATATGGGTTCTTTTACTACTCATCTTTGAATAACATTAATTCCTTCTATACCAATTATTTACATAATTTTTTTTTTTTTTTTTTTTTTTTTTTTGTGGTGGGGCATGAGAGAGATATCAGATCCAAGTTCTAGTCCAGGGGTCAGCCAACTATAACTTGTAGCCCTAATTGGCTCATACCCTTTTTGGCACAATCTGTGAATTAAGAGGGTTTTATATTTTTAGTGGATTATAAAGAAGGAGAAGGAGGAGGAGGAGAAGGAAGGGCAGGTTACAGAAATTGCATGTGGCCCACAAAGCTTCAAATATTCATTACCTGGTTCTTTAGAGAAAAAGTTTGTCAATGGCTGTTTTATCCTGACAGAATTCTTGAAATAAATCATGTGTTAATGAGTGTGTTAGCCTTTTTTTATTTCAGGAAAGTGAGATTAGCAATGCAAAGTAGCTCCCACCAATCTTCTTTAGCTGGCCACAGAAGCAGGCTGCTTCCTTCAAGTATGGCGCGCGGGTGCGTGTGTGTGTGTGTGTGTGTGTGTGTGTGAGAGAGTGATTTATCGTTTAGCTCTCTATTCCCAGATTCTAGAAACAATGCCAACCTTGGTCAAGGATGTCCTTTGCTACCGGCACATACTCCATTTTCATTTACACAAGAGAAGGATTGTTGATTTTGCTCATAAGTACATCTCCCTTGTTTTGCCGAATCAGGCTCCGAAGCCTTTCTCTGAGACCTGCATTCATGTGTGTACACTCATGGATTTTTTCTTACCCTTCTGTTTGATTTGTTGTACATTTTGCAGCTTTTACTCGTGTATTGTGCTTTGACTTACATACGTCACTTAGTTCCATCATAGGTGGACATTGGGTTTCTATTTCATGTTCTCTTAGTGGTGTTGATATAATTGCTCAAAGGAAAGAGGACATCTTCATTAGCCCCATACGGAAGTGTGAAATATCTATTTTTAAATAAAAATACTATATATTTTTTATTTTCGAATATGTTGCTAGAAAAGTCTCAGGAATAAACACAGTGATATAAAGAACAGGAACGATGATAAAAATGGAAGTGCAAGGTGTCGCTACTGCGCACGAACCATAAATTCTCATCAGACCGCCGCATAACCGTGTGACAAGCGCCCAGTGCTGCTGGGATCGCGCACCCTGCAAGTCCCTCGGCGCCCCGTGGAGTTATTAGATGTTAACTAAACTCTGCATCACAGCGTAAGTGACCACAAGGACGATCCGAGAAATCAGGGAACGATCTGAATGTTCTCAAGGTCAGAGAAGGCAGCCCCGGTCCGCGCTTGCTCTGCAGGAGGCGCTGTGCAAGGGGCAAGTTTACTCTGGTCCTTAGTGCCGAGCGGGTCACTACGTTCTCCTTCACAAAGGGCCCGCTGAGAGATGCAGTTGATATAAAATGAATCAGTGACAGTTAAACAAATACGCATTCAGGAAAACCGGCGGCTGGAAGCCACGCGGAGCGCGTGGGTGAACAAGATGGTGACGCGGGCGTGACTTTCCGCTCCTCCTCTGAGACCCCCGGCAGGTGGGGAGAAGCATCGGGGTAACTAGACGAGTCCGTATGAAAGTACAAAAGAAAAAGGAGATCACGTCCTTGCTGGAAGCCGGTTTTCGTTGTTCTTAACACATCTTAACCTGTACAGTGACGTGAAGACCCTTTACATTTCACATGGTGGCTCTTATTTGAAATCATCTGGGCTTAGATTAATCTTCGACACTTCGCATTTGCAGTGTGTTTGCCAGGTGATTAAAAAGGAAGTTTGTTCTGTGTGCTCCCTCCCATCCTCATTTTCACCCAGGCCATGAATGCTTAAAAAATTTGCATAGTACCATTTACTTTCTTTTCTGCTCCGCAAAGGAATGTAATGAAAAAGGGTAAAAGGCTTTGAGCGGATGGTTCATAATGCACTAATTCATAATAGTGTATTCGCGTCCTGATTAACGCAAAATACCTAAGGAGACCGGAGAAAGATTTTATTCTCACCCTTTTCCTTGTTTGTACGGTGAGGTCTGAGGTGCGGGCGAGGGCGCGCAGCACAGACTGGCTATTGCGGCTGAATGCTGCTTGGGAAGCCATTCAACGGGGTCTTCTGGCAGCTGTTCCCAAGCTTCATTAAGACTCATTAGGAGTTGTCATGTAATGGGGAACTTATATTTTCTGATGATCTCTGCATACCAGTAAAGATAAAAGTATGTCTTAAGGCAGAACTGGAAAGAACAGAAGTTGGTACATATTAAAAATAGATTACTAAAATGCCCTAGTTAGCTGGCACAGACCTTAAAAGCGCAGTACAATCATTCAGATTTAAAGGGAAAGATAAAAAGTGGCTAAACTCACTGAGCTTTTAATACATCAACTGTTATATTTTAGGGGGAAAAAAAACCCCTCTATTCTGTCCAATGAAAGCTACCTGGGGGCCCCAAGGATTGATCTGAACCTCTCATCATGGGAGTTCAGAGAGCTGGCTTGGTCACACCTGAGAAAGGTGTCTCGATGACTTTTCAAATTGTTAACATGGCTTTAAGTGCAGGTGGAATTGCATCTTTGCTCCACGTGTTACACTCCAAACGCCTGTCTCTCACCACACGGCGGGAAAGCTGGTCTCGGTTCTTGGCAGAAGCATGGTGATCATCACTATGACCAGCTCTGTATCACAGGAACCTGCAGAATGAATCGATCCATAGAACGGACTTGGCAGGAGTTGGGGAGAGCAGAGGATGAGGGAAATTGGTTCAGGTTTTGGAGCTGGTTTTACAGAGCAAGCACACTGGCTTTTACTTAGATTGTCAATAAAAGTAGGAAAGATTCTTAAAGCATGCCCTCATTTATACTTTGTGAAAAGTAAGAAAACATCATATATCCATATTAACCATGAATATTGCCACTAACTCGAGTGGCACTGTGGGGACGATGGAGGTGAATGGCGGTGACATGAACATCCCGGACCACTGCCAGGAGCGGTCACTCCTCCATCATAGGTAACACTTTCTCACAACAAGCTTCGTGTCAAATTGTAATACAGCTTAAAGATGTCCAAACTCTCAAAGAGGAAGGTAGCTCCATCTAAGGGAGAGTTTGGACATCTTTAAGCTGTATTACAATTTCCAACCAGTCGCCTTACTTCTGTCTTCAGATTCTCTATTTCGTCTGTCTGCCAGAGAAGTCTTCGGGACAGATGATGAACCCCTTCATGTTTCAGCAGTGTTGGAAATAAGCAATAATCAGAGAAGAGACAAAGATCATATAAAATGGCAATATTAGAGCATCTTTTGCCGCCATCAAAACTGGAAAAGTTCCACTTGGCAGTTTCTGAACATTTGGATTCTTAAAATCTGTGATATTCCTTTCCTCATGCCTTCTGGTCCATAAGAACCTCCAGAAATGTGTACGGCAAGGACCCAGTGTGACCGTAGCCCAGTCCTCATCCCCATACCTAGTCACACTCATTCAGAACGCTACAGGCCTCAGAAAAATCGAGAAAAGGCCAAGCAAATGGTTCTCCTGTCGACTAGTTTTTTTTTTTTTTTTGTGGGGAGGAGACCGTGCACATCAGGCTCACTGCACCTTGGCCAGGAGCAGAAGAGCAGATTGCCATGAAGTTCAAGGCACCCTGGAGCTGTGCCGAGAAAACACTCTCTCACAACAGCCAGCCAGATGTAAAGTGGTTCTGGGAAGAGTGCTTTGGGAGCTAACAAATGCCGTTTCAGGAGCCGCGAATGCTGCTGAGAGCTGAGGACGAGGGGCACCGCCTAACAACGTCTGCGGGGGCCGAGTGAGAGGGCACCAGATCTGTGTGCACAGCGCCGTCCGAAAGTGCAACGTCTTTTCCTCCAGATGAGTGTACACGGGGAAACGGGGGTCTCGGGGGGGGGGGGGGGGAGAGGCTGGCTCCCCGTGCAAAGGCAAGGTGAATAAAGGGAGAAGAGTTTCGAAGAGAACATCTTGCCTGTTCTGGAAATGTGCTCAGGTTGTTACCATTTCGAGTCCAAGAACATTTTTCCCATGATACCTATTGAGCTTTTTTAGCCAGTTGTTGCAAACCAGATCATTGGACAGCTTTATGTTTGATAGTCTTTAAACCAATGTCTCAATATTGGCAGTAGGTGTGTTAACTTGGAGACACAAGGAGAATCTCAGGAGCATTTATTAATAGTCTTCCTGTATACCAGGGAGATACCCAAATGGAATATGAGCATCCTGTTGGAAAGCTTTCATGGCTGTTAAGACTGCTCCCAGATTTATTTGAAATGGCAAAGGGCAACACCCCTGTTTCGGGTGTCCCGCCGAAGCCCAGTGCAGCAAATCTCATGCTCTCCCTCAGCAGGCTTGCTCTCCTTCCTACCCTCTCATCAGCAGAAATTTGCAAATTACCTGCAGTTTCAAGAGAAGTTTTTAAAAAAATTCCATTGTTTCACAGCCCTGTGAGGAAGATAGGACCAGGATTACAATCCCCTTCTCAGAAGAGGCTGCAGGCCATTGGTGGCCATGCAGCTCACCGGTGACCGACCTGGGACTTCAACAAAGTATCCTCATATTGAAAGCAGGTCCCTCCATGAGAGCACATGGCCACACACGCAAGTGTAGAAGAGGAGTGTTGTAAGGAAGAGGCGGACTGTTTTTGGCCAGTCTGTTTCATAAGACTCCTGGGAAGACTTTGAAATCAAAGCCTAGTCTACTGGTGATCAATTCCTGCCAATCGACCACACCTTTCTGAAGTTCCTGCAGCTTTTTTTGCGGGGTGGGAGGTATGTGTTTTCTCATTCCACTTACCTCTAATTTAAAGAAATTGCCTGTTCAATATACAGTGCTTTTCATAATCATGCAAAGTCTGTATGACAAGCTCCCTGTGCAAAAAGATGTCGAGCTGCCTCACTGGGCTGCACAGACTCTGGTCCTGCCTTGTCACGGATCGCACCATCTTAGCTCTACTCTGCGTTCCTCCGCTCTCCTAAGCATCTCACAGACTGTGCTGTGTGAATGACCCGTTCTCCCCACGAAGGTGGCGAGCATGCTGTGCTGGCAGTGCCATGCAATGGGTTTCCAGGAGGGACGCTCTCCATTTCCCGTGCACCTGCTACATTCCAGATAGACACCTACAGCAAGCGCTTCGTGAAAGCAGGATGGGACTCAGACGCTAAGAGGTCGCGGTGTTCCATTGTGTGTTTTTGCAAGCTTATTTCTGAAGGTTAACATACAGGATTTTGCTGCTTTACATAAATAGCCGTTAAAATGACTTGACTTTCTTATGTAGCACGCCGTGTTTTCTCTGATGAAAGTGAGCAATTATTTCGTCACGCCTTTCCATGAAGTCTGTGCTTCTCCCCGGGGCACGTTCCTTCCTTCATTTCCCATGTAATTCAAACTTTCATTTTGGCAATCTTCAAGGTCAGAAGGAGTTGGGACTCAGATAAACATCATTTAAGTATAGTCAGTCATGGGCCATTCGCTGGAATAGGTTTTATTTCTCTCTGTATTATTTGACTCACTATCAACGGTGCAATTTCTTCTCTGTGTTCTTTTCTTTAATTCAGTGTATTCTCAGCGTTGCATGGTATGTTAATTTGAAATATGGGTTCCACCGGGTCTGGTAAGAATACAGAAGTTAAGGGTGAACGAATTTTGTTTCTCAGGCCCATGAGTCAGAGCAGCCTCGCCAAGATGTGCTCAGGAGAACATTAACCCTGTGGTGTGAAGAGGGGGGCGGGTGGGCAGGGGGAGCACCCCTGAGAAGTACTGCATGCCTTTGGATTTGTAAGGAACACGGTAACACATTAATGGCTGTGAGAATTCCTACAATAGATAATTTTAACTTTCTTTATACAATATTTCTCAAATTTATTTTATTCCATCACAAGAATTTCATTGAGATTCTATTATAGGCCAAGAGTTTGTGAAGGACAAAGTATGTAAAAACCCTTGGGCCCATGGAGCTCACATTCCAGTGGGGGATGTAAACAGTGGGTCAAATGGTGCTGAGTGCTATCGCGATGAGACAGGAAAAAGAAATAGGGTGAAGGAGCTGGTGTAGCGACGGAGAAGTTGGGTGATGGTTTGTCCGCAGAGCCTGCATTATACGTGAGTAACAATGATTAGGGCCCCCGGAACTGGAACTTTCTACAGAAAACAATCTGGGAACCACTGAGCTGGACCCTCAGTCAGGAACCTTGGGCAGTTCATGTTCAATATCCATGTTTTGGGTTTCTTTACAGAAGATGATTTATTTGGAAAGTACCCTACATCCCAAATGTATTTTCTGAATTTGACTAATAGTAAGTATGATATGTGAACTGGTGCCTGTATAGTACTTAAAAGTTTTAAAACTAGTTTTGCCCTTAAAAGGGAATGAAATTGATAACCAAAAATCAGATTAAAAATCACTAGATGTCGGTGCATTCACTGGGTAACACAGATGATCTTAAGTCGTTTTAGCAGGCTTGGTGACCTAGATAATTTATTGCATAAAGAGATACTAACAAATACTTTTCCAATTTATTAAAATATAACTGCTTAACTTTCAGAAGCAGTTCCTAGATGATAAAGACAAATATAAATAATATAAATATAATTTGGAACAAGATTAAAAGAAACATAAGAATGTAGCCTTATACCTATTAATCAAGCTAAAGAGTTCACAAAACACATTTGTGGCATTTCCTCAATGTTATTTAATATGTTTAAGAAATCTCTACTGAGCAACAATTTGTCAAGTATGCAACTAAGCTCCAAATGAGAAAAATTAATAAGCTGATGTCCCTCAGACAAGGGTAGTTAGCGATGTAATGTGGGAAGGTCAGTACATTTTAGAGAGACACGTGATGCCGAGGGAGGGGAGATGAGGGCGTGGAAGAGTGACAATTCCAACCTTTCAGACAATTCAGTGGCATTAGGGAGGACTGAACTGCGGGGACGAGACAGGGGACATAATGGCTTAGTTATTCTACAACAGTTCAGGTCAGAGGGAGAGAGATCAGCAAATATTTACACTGACTTACTTCCCAGAGAAAAGAGAAGCCATCAGAAGAAACTCTTGTAGTTTCTACTATCAAATCTGCAAAACCATCTGTGTATTGACTGCTGTTTTCCTCTTTGCTCTCCTTTCACTCTGACACAGGGAGCTCTTTTCTCTACGTAAGGACGGCTAATGTGTGTTCGTGTTCTCTCACGCTCCTACCCGCCATCGTGGCAAGGGCCTTGCAGCACTGAGTATCCTGAGTCTTCACGTGTCCCCCTTTCTTAAGTTCCTTCCATAGGCTGCACTGTCACCAATCCTACAAAAGAACTAACCAACCCAGCAACCACTGACCAGTGAACGTCAGCGTTCTCATAAAACTTGAAGACTGTCACTCTAACAAAATTGATTACACTTGCCACTCACTCACTCCTCAACTGACAGCAATCTGCCTCTGTCCACGGTGCTGTCACCATGGTTACTGAAGACCTTCCTGTCCCCAGATTCAATGGGCACTTTCATCTTGACTTTGTTTTGATGGTTTCCTAGCATTTGTCACTGTTGAACATTTATTGCTATTGGAAACATCCTCTTTCCACAATACCACATTTTTTTAGTTTGTCTCTCTACCTATTACCCCTACTTGTCAGACATGTCATTGCCTTCTCTTGCTCTCAGGTTTGATTGGATCCAGGTCTCCCCTGGTCTCCTTCTCTGCTCTTACCACAGGTAATGCTGAGCTACTTTCATGGTTAGCTATTTTTTATGTGTATGCCAAAGACTCTGAAGGCTTAGCTCCCAGTCGAGTTCTCCTGTATTTTCCTAGCACCTTCAAATCTAATATATTAAAAATTAAGGGCGGGGCGGGGCGAGGGAAGAGGCGGCGCGGGGAGGGGTGCGGGGCTGTGACGCCAAACTCGCGAAGGTTCCAGAGGCGCCGCGCGAGGTGGGCGGGCCGCGGTGTCACGCAGGGGGCGCTGTGCGCGCGGGCTGCAGGCGCTGCCATCCGTGCGGGTCCTGCGCAGCGAGCGGGCGCGTCCTTTCCCCTTCCCGCCCCTGCCGCGCTGCATCTCGCGCCGTCCCCGGCCCGACCATGGCTTCAGCGGTGGAGGAGCTACAGAAAGATCTAGAAGAGGTCAAGGTGCTGCTGGAAAAGGCCACGAGAAAGAGAGTACGTGATGCTCTTACAGCTGAAAAATCCAAGGTTGAGACAGAAATCAAGAACAAGATGCAGCAGAAATCACAGAGGAAAGCGGACCCTCTTGACAATGAGAAGCCAGCTGCCCTGGTTGCTCCCATCACAACGGGCTACACAGTGAAAATCAGTAATTACGGATGGGATCAGTCAGATAAGTTTGTGAAAATCTACATCACCTTAACTGGAGTCCATCAGGTCCCCACTGAGAACGTGCAGGTCCATTTCACAGAGAGGTCATTTGATCTTTTGGTAAAGAATCTAAATGGGAAGAATTACTCCATGATTGTGAACAATCTCTTGAAACCCATCTCTGTGGAAGGCAGTTCAAAAAAAGTCAAGACAGACACAGTGATTATCTTATGTAGGAAGAAAGCGGAAAACACGCGGTGGGACTACCTGACTCAGGTGGAGAAAGAGTGCAAAGACAAAGAAAAGCCTTCCTATGACGCTGAGACAGATCCTAGTGAGGGACTAATGAATGTTCTAAAGAAAATTTATGAAGATGGAGATGATGATATGAAGCGAACCATTAATAAAGCCTGGGTACAGTCAAGAGAGAAGCAGGCCAAAGGAGACAGCGAATTTTGAGACTGGAAAGCCCTTCTGGGAACTAGCATGTGGAAATATCGATGTTTTCAATAAGGACATGTTGGTGAGCTGCCCAGATAACGTGACAGAGCCTTATTCTAAGCAAAGGCAGTGAATTCTCCTACTGGAGGGTTTATTTAAATAAAATGTGTTTATTATACACTTCCTCGAAAGATGGTCCCTTAGTAAACTGGTCGTTTTGTTCTGGAAAGGGTAATACTGCATTCTCACGTGAAATGTAAGGAAGCAAGTCTTGCCTAGTGAATACGCCATATTGTGTTTTTGTTCAGCTGAGAGGTAGGAAAAAGTTATTGCTTAAGTTCCTGGCATCATTTCTCACCCATGTAAGAATAAGTAAAAAAATAAAACCTGGATTTTTGCATAAAAAAAAAAAAAAAAAAAAAAAATTAACATCATTTTTCTCTTAATTCTTCTTTGCCAATGTATTCCAACTTTTCTCTTGCTTGAACTGAACTGGAAAGTTTGGCAATTGCTTTTTTCTTCTTCTGTGACTGCATCCAATAAGTTCATATACACCTAAACTTATTTACTGAGTGCCTACTATGTGCCCAAGGCTCAGGATATGGTAGTTACGAAAACATGCAGACCCTTGACTTCTGAGCACTTCCAGTTGAGTCGAAGGAGTAGACAACAAATAAGCAATAAGGCATAGATAACAAGCTGTGATACATATTTTCAAAGGTCAGCTGTAAATAAAAGTATTGCGGGTCTAGCATTAAGCATGGTATTCAGGAAAGTGATATTTGAACTGGGACCTCAAGACTGGTAATAAATCAGTTAGGTGAAAATTGGGGAGACAGTGTTTCAGGCAGAGAGAAACACATGCCATGAAGGCATTGAGGTGGGAAAGAGTTTGCGGGAAGGCCAGTGTTATACCTGAAATGCGTTTCTCTGAGTGTTTAATATGGCTAATAGAGCTCTTCAGGATTGTGCCCCTGACTCCTCCTGACCTCACCTCTCACTCTGGCACCTTGCTCTTTTTGTTTGTGTTGCCTGGACTTCCTTCACTTCCCCCAAGACAAGAAGTTTTCTCTGAGTTGGAACACAGGCTCTCCCTATGTGGCCCAGAATGACCTCACGGCACTTTCTCCTTCACCCTGCTGGTTCCAACTGACTCATTCATTCCTCAGGCCTTCTCAAGGGGCTCTTCCTGGTGGCAGCTCCACCCCCACCTCCTGGCAAGGATGGCTCCGCATCTGCCCCTGTGCTCTTCTTTCCTGACCGGCTTTGCTCTGGCTCAGTGCCAATTTTCCATGCTCCATGACAGCCTGGAAGAGGACAGGGACCCTGTCTGTATGTCTTCGCTCGTTACCTTCAGTGCCTAGTGCATTTCTGTCCAACGGTAAGTCTTCAATAAAAATGTGTTGCGTGAATGAGTGAAATGAATGCGTGACTGGATATGGAACGAGAGGCAGACATCAGGGTCTTAGCCAAATTCCCAACTCCCTGTGATTACCTGCAGGTGCTACCCACATTGATGGGCAGGTTTACGTGGGAATGATATTGGAATCAGTTTGAGACATTTTGATTTAGGGTTAGGAGTCACAATGTTTATCTGTAATACTCTCATTAAAGAAAGCAAAACAAAGCAAAACAAAACAAACCCCTGACTCCTAAATCTTTCCTCACCCTATCTCATTTCTACTGCTCTTCTTGTGGAAAAACTGCTCAAAATTGATGTCTATACTTTTCTCCACTTCTTTGTGTTCCATTAACCCATTTCAGTGAGGCTTTGGTCACTGCCACTCTGCAGGACCCGATCCTGTCAATGTCTTGAATAACCTGCTGCTCCAGATCCGATGGCCACTCATCATACTGAGAGGCATTGGCACGGTGCATCCTTTCTGGAAGCGCTTTTGTCTTTGACTTTTGTCTTAATTTTCCTCACACCTCACTGCTCTTCACTTTTTTTGCCGAATACACCTCCATATCCCAAACATCAAATATCGGGGGACCCTCAACTCTTCCCTATATCTCTATGTTCTTATCTAATCTCAGGGCTTTATAGAACATCTATGCCCTGGTGAGTCACAATTTCCCATGTGTGGCCCCGATCTCAGTCTTGAACCCCAGACTCACGCATTCAACTTTCAACTTGACATTTGCACTGAGATGCTCGTCAGACATCTCAATGATAACGTTTCAAAAACTGGATTCTGCTCTTCTCCCTGCAGTGTGCTCCCCCAGAAGTCTTTCTCACCTCAGCAAATGCCATTCTTTCTGCCTGTTGCTCGGCCCCAGTGTCTTGAAGACAGTTCCTGACTGCTTCCTTGCTCTGACGTCCCACATTCCATCTGTCCCAATCCTAATTGCTTTGATTTAAATATGTCTAGAACTCAGCCACGGCTTACCACCTCCACTCTGGCCAAAGTGGTATCACTGGTCTCCTGATTCTTTCCAAGTCCCACAAGGCTTACTTCTGCACGGCAGCTGGAGTAATTTTTTTTTAATAAAAGTTTGCCAAATCATATTGGTTCTGTTTTCAAGTCCTCCAGTCTCTTCTCATGCCATTCTGTCTTTACCACGGCCTTCAAGACCCTGTGTGATCTCTCCCTACGCTGCCTTTCTGACTCTATCTCAGTCCAGTTTTCTTCTTGGCAAAATGTTCTCCAGCCACATCGACTGCTTTCCATCCATACTCAGCACACTTTGCAGGGGCTTCTCTTTTGACAGGGACACTCTCTCCAGATGTTTAAACATGGCTCACTCTTTCCTTTAAGTCCCCATTCAAATGTTCCTTTATCTGAGCCTTTCCGTTACTACCTCATCAAAAATAAAACCTCCCATCACTCTCTGCCCCACCCACCTTAACGTCGTAGCACTTGTCATCACTTGACACATTATATATTTCTTCCTTTATTTCAGAGAATAGACACATCATAGGCACCTAAATGAATGTAATAAGAATTCTAATTAGAATTCAGACTTACAGTTCAAATTCAGAAGACCTCTTCTGTTTCCTCCTACGCGACTCAGACAAGGCAGAAAACGGAAAGCTTTTCCTAATGTGTGCCCTTCAGATGGCATGTTGACCTCTGAGGACAACTGATTATATGATAGATTATGTGGTTCCACTTCTGGCTGAAAACTTAGAATCTTTTTTCCATGTCTGTTGCCCTGACTTTTCCCTGGGTTACCCTGATTATTCATACTTATTTAACCTGGTGGACTCATTCCTCTTATTCTTTCAGCTCAGAGCTCCCCTTAAAATTTTCTTTGCATAAAAAAAGCAGCAGCACTGCCGGTAACTCAGTTTTCTAAGCCGGCCTGAATCTCATAGAAAAATTCTAAAAGGGTTTACCTTGCTCTTTTAACATCATAACATTTTCAAAACAACATAACATAGCAAAAATAATTTGAAAGAGTTACTTGGTAATTTCCCAGCACCTCTCAACACCATGTGCCAGCTGGTGCTCTCGGGGTGAATGGCTGGGTAATGGCTCAGCTCCTGGGGAGAAGGAAATGAATATCTAAGCAAGTTTTTTGTTTTGTTTTTAAGTGCAATTAAATTCCCTTAAGGCAGACACTGTTTTGTTCAAGGTTGTTTTCCCTGGGCCCAGGACCGTGCCTTGCATATTGGGCATACACTAAAAATAAATGTGTTGAATTAAATGAGTGAACACATAAATAAAAATATGTAAAAAGAGGTCACATAAGTAGAGAAGCAGAGTAGTTTTTGGAAGAAGCCTTAGATAAGATGTGTAAAATAGGGGTTTTAAACTTCGGTTAGGATACGCAAGCCCACAGACTGTTCACTCATTCATAAAGTGGGGATAGAGAGACCTCATGGCTATTGTGAGAATTAAGTGAAATCACATGACGTATGTAAGCACGTACTTGATATCAGATAAAAGTGAAGTGTTTCATCAGCGACTCTCCCCCACGCCCCCGCCCTTCCCTTTTCTTCTTTGAGTCATTCATTGACTTGGCTCTTTCTGCATAAGCAATTTTGGGCAAATCACTCTTTAGTGTGTGTGTGTGTGTGTCAGTTTCTTCCTATGTTATTCGGGATCATGTACCCAATTATTTCGTTGAGGATCAAGTGAGACTGTGTGTGGTAAAATCTTCTGAAGCCTAATAAACATTCTAGAACTTATAAAATATATTCTTTTCATTTGGTACAATTGCTGTATTTCCATGTTCACATAAATAATAGTATAGGATGGATTGGTCACACTTTACACACTATGCTCCAGGTTTCCTGAGGAAACCAACTTGTCTTGGCATCTCCCCCACCTTTCTCCATCTTTGCAAACATCTCTTTCCTCTCTGCCCTCATCCGTCCTCTCAACAATCCACGTTAAGGAAGGAGCCACTCTGCTCTGGTTCGAGGTCCACAAAGAGCCCTCACGAACACTCACTTATGTACGAACATTAAGGAGTGGAATGTTTATTGGGAAGAATAATGGAATTGGAATGAATGGGGAAAATTATTTTCTTCGGCTCTTGTTCTTTGGTTTCTTCACAGTTGCTAGACCTTGGCACTACTGGCCTTTTGGGCCACATAATTCTTGGTTGGGGTTGGGCTTGTCTTTTGCCTTGTAGGATATTTAGCAGTGTCCTTTGCCTTTACCCAATAGATGTCCGCAACACCTACCTGGTTGTGACAACCAAAAATATGTTCAGATATTGCCAGTTACCCCCCTGTAGGAACGGGGTGGGTTTGGGGTGGAATCACGGTGGCGCTGACTGTAAGCAGCTCCTAGTTGAGAACACTGACCTACTGGAAGGACAGAGGGACTGAAGGGACTTTCTCAATTAAAGCTTTTCCCCCAGGCTTCAAAGATCAAGGAGCTTAATGCCAGACGCAAGGGGAAGGCAAGTAAGGAGAGGACTCTCTGATATTAAGTAGTTTTCTCTCACTTTCTCTTCCTTAGGAGCAATAAATTCAATGGAGCCTTAGAATAGGGTGACTTTGCTTCCAGTCTGTTGAAGATGCCACAGTTTATAGTTGATATCCTGGTATAAATATTATTGATAATAACAATCCCTTTTATTTTCAAAAGTGTCCCTGTTTGGACAATATGTTATATGACCACCTTAGCCTACGTGGTGACCACTATTCTAGATGCTGGAAACTCAGTGGTAAAAAGGTACAAAGTCTATTCTTTCCCATCTGGAGCCCACCTTTCAAGTGGGAGGAAGAAAATACATAGAAATGTATTGTGTAATGCTAGTTAGTTATTTTTGTCTGCATTTAATATATATGCTGTTTTAGTTTTCTGATTAAATGGTTAATTGGAGTGTATACATGATGCCCAGAGAAGGAAAACTCTGACTCCAAAAAAAACCTCCGCTGCCTTGCGGCATACCTCTTCAGGGGAAAGGCTAAGGGAGTAAACCCCGACAGAAAATCCGGAGCCGGAGTCCCTAAGGCGGTTTGACATTGTAGTCAACACCGGCAACTCCTGCGGCGCACCTGAAGCCAAGCTGTATTGACTCCGTCTTTCCCTTGGACCCTTCAGCTGCGAAGAGAGGGGGTGTCTGCTGCATGAGCAACAGCAGACCCTCCATATCACCCTGCCCAGGCTCTGTAGCTTCAGCTTCACTGGAGAGGACACTCCAGCATCATCGCAATATGTCGATTCAACATGGGAGGAGACAGATACCGTGTCACTCCCGAGTTGGACTGCACAGCCATTCTCGGCGGTGCAGATAGACTCTTAAGAAGCTACACCATCGTCTCTCGAGACGGACGGCTGCCGACGAATGCTAGTTAGTTACACATGACAAAGTATGCAAAAACAAGGAGCTAAGGAGTGACAGGTGTGAGCTAGGATGACCCTTTAAATGGTGTAGTTGGGAATACTTCTTCCAATAGTGCCCTTTGAGCAGAGACCTAATGCTGTGTGGCTATCGATGAGATTTCTCATGGCTCTCTCCAACCTAGATTTAAGTCCAAGGAGCAAAACCTTCAGTTTGGATGTATTTTCATATCACATGTCTGAATCTCCTAGGCAAATCCAGGATTTGTTTGGCTTTAAGATTATACAATGAGGGATGTCCATTATTAAAAATAATACAAAATCATGAATAACAATTAGATGAGAGCCCCTAATGCTTAAGCTTTATTAATTCATGATTAATCCACTTCCAGGGTCAGAGATTATCGGAGACTCAGGGTAGAGTCCTGGCTGGTAAAGAAGAGTGAAAGCTTTCCTAGAGGGTTTATATCTCCTCCAGTGAGACACATGGCCGAGTGAGACAGTGGAGCATCCTGAGACTTCACTAAAAATCTGAGCCACACACTTTTTCATAACACTGGGTGTGGCAACAAATGGAGGCCGGGTCACGCTACCCCCACCCCTCTACGATCACCCACAGTGTTTTAGCGTAGGCCAGCAACCGGGCGCCATATTGTGAGGTCGTTCACAAAGGGAGCATTGAGGAACAGGTGATTTTTAAGGTGCCATTAATGTTTCTAATGATACCTGACAGGCAATCGGCCTGGCTTGAGCAATTAAGACTGTTGGGTAAAAGTAAAGGATGCCTGATTTTATGAGAAAAGTCTAGGTTCCATGCCGTTCGTTCCATTAAATCAGCTCCTCCATTGTGAGCAGATTCAGAAGCTCTTTATTCTTTCTCTTAAACCCAGAGCTTCAAACTGTGCTCCTATTTGAAATCTGTCAGCTGAGGTTTTAACCATAACACCGGTCTTATCTTTTCAAAAGGATTGGATCAAAGTAGCTTAGTTTTCATCTGAATTTAGCAGTGAAAATGGCCTATGGCTGTCGTTCCGTAATGAGGACTTTCCCAAGTGGCTAACACTAAAGAAATACAGGAACGTGTTGACTTCAAGTTTATCATCAGAAATTCTAATCTTTATATATCTCACAGCTCTTTGGAGAAGGGATGTAAGAGTAAGTAATATAATTTAGTATTTCACCTATGAAAAGACCTTCATGAGAACTAAGTATTTCTTTAAACTAGGTCAAAATCAAGGGTAGTGACTCATGTTACACGTATCCTTAAGCATCAAACCCTGCTCTAAAAAAGCAATGCATCATGGAAACACGCAGTTCATGTTCATGACAGGCTCTGGCACTAGATATTAAATTGAGAAAAAGACCAGTCAAATTTAAGCATTTAAACAAACTTTAATAATGGATTTTTTTCCCTATGAGCTCTAATATTTCAGCTCTTAAACCAGAACTACAGTCTTTCTTTCCATATTAATTATTTTTCTTATATTATCAACAAGGCTAAAAGATACTAGCAGTCTCTGATTTGAGCTTTTCCCTCAAGGAACTATGTTCTTTAACAGGCAAGGCAGGTGAGGGGGTTTGCACTTGTCTTCTTTCTGCTCAAAAATCCAGAGAAATTGGTTTTAATTTTTACTTGATAGGTTATTTTACTCTGGTATTTCAGTTAGTATTTGTTTTTCTCCATCATCAAGTATATATACATGGAGACTTTGGTAGATATCTTAGCACTAGTGCAAGCACTGGTTTCATTATTATAATGTGCATGCACATCTGAGTGAGAAATGGTTCTGAAAATTGGGTGTGATTAGAAAAGTAACTTGTAGTAGTATCAATCAGTCTGCCTAAATGAGAAAAAAGTTTGGGATTTCTTTAAAAAATGTTTTAAAACAAATTGTGAGCAAAACTAACATATATATGTGTACATACGTACTTATGTATATATACCTATATAATTATTTATGGGCAGAAATTATTCTGTATTCATTGATTGCTTCACAGCCCTTCAGAGAGTTAACGTATCTTACAATGGTGCCAGGTATGGAATTTGTATTTGGTTCTACAATTTTAGATACATTTTTCCTAAAATTAAAAAATAGTAAATAAACTCTCTGTGAATTTAATACCTATATGAATTTTGAGGGTTTCAAAATTAGAATTACCATGTGATTTAGATATGAACCATTTTTAACATTGAATTTATTACATGTTAAAATATTTGTATTGTAAAAACAAACTATTAAAAGAAAGCAACATATTTAAAAATAAGAACTTTTATTAAGCAAATTAATCCTCAGACACAAAACTTTTTGAGGCACAGACTGTCAGTTCATTCTCTGTACTTACTCTTCCCTTTCAGCTTGTAACAGGATCCTAGCCATTAAGTGTCCACGGATACATAGTTCAAAAGATTGTATTTCCCAGAGACCCTTAAAGCTGGTTATGCCTAAGCACAAAGCACCTAATCTCCCTTGCATATTAAAGAACATACTTCCATTAGGGAAAGACGCAAATCAAAAACTACTGATATTTTGACCCTTGTTGATAATATAAGAAAAATAATATTAAAAAAGACTAGTTCTGGTTTAGCAGCTGAAATAGTAGAGGTCATAGAAAAAAATTCGCGTGAAGTACAAACAAAATCCTATACAGTGCTTCTAGAAAGTTTTCTTTATAAGGAGGGGTGATGTCTCTTTTCTGCCCTTTGATCAATTCATTCTCTGGCATGTAATTGTGATGATTAAAGTTCTGGGAGCCATCATGACTGAGGTCCCATCTCAGAAATGGTTGAGAAGTGAGCTTGCAGGGTTCAGGGTGTCTGACAATTTTATGGAACTGCTCTCTACTAACCTCAAACTGTCAACCTCTAGAATTATTTCATATGAGGGAGAAGTAAACTTAAATTTTGTTTGAGGAGCCATTGTTATGATTAGTATTTTTTAACATGGCCCATCCTCATCCCAAATGATATACAATATAATGATTTAAATCATATTTTTAAATAATATCCAATGACATGGTAAAATGATGATGGTGATATTTTAAGTAAAATATATAAATTATTTTGTTCATTAGCAAACAAATAACCAACTACCTACAGTTTTTAATAATTTTTAATTCTCTGTATTCTTTGTTTTTAAAATTTCAAAAATTAATATGAATTAGTAACACTGTGAGGAACACCTTTGTAAATTAAATTTAAGTATGTGGCAGCTCACTTCCTTATTAAAAAGCAGTTGATTTGGAAGTTCAGGGTTTTTCATACATTTGGCAAATGAATGTGTAATTTGCCTAGTAGCCAAAACCGTAGAGTGCTTGTATCCTTGCTTCATTAAGAGACACAGAGCATTATCCTGAAATATTAAAAATTTGACTATATATTAGGTACATGCTATGTCATTTTTGTTTTGATTGACAATTAGTTTTTTCCTATAAAATTATTGGTGAACAATTAACAATCTGAACTAGATGTGTAAGAAAGATACAGGAGTTAAGCATCATTCCAAGGTGTTTGGCCTGAGCAACTGGAAGTATACAATTTACTCTTGTGAGGAAGACTAAGATGGAAAGAATTCTCCCAATTAAACTTGGGAGGAATTCCCCAAGTTTAGTCTTGAGTAGGTAAGAATGACTTATCTGTGAGAAACCCAAGGGGAAATGTCACAAGGGAAGTTAGACATATGAATCTGGCATTCAGGAGAGAGGCTTAAGCCAGAGATGAATCTGAGATTTATCTGCTTATAGATGATATTTAAAATCTTGAGGTGGATGAGATCATCATGTCAATGAACATACAAAGAAATGAGAAAAAACGAGACAAGAAAAACTTCAGAGGAGACAAGAAAAACTTCAGAGGTCACGTGAAAGATTTGCAATGGGAAGAAAGGCATGATGAACTATGTCATGTCGATGATAGGGCAGATAGTATGAGGACAACAAAATGAGGACAGACACGAATGTAGCATGTAGAAGCCACAGACACCTTCATGAGGGTGCCTTGTTGAGGGATAGGGGTAAAACCTGATATAGGTGGGTTTAAAAGCAAGTTGGAGGTGAGGAAACATGGAGAGGGAATGTGATCTGCTCTCACGGAGTTCTGAAGTAAAGGAGAGGGAAGGAAAGGGGCAGAGGTCGGCACAGACAGTGAGGTCAAGTGAAAATTTTTCTTTGCTTTGTACTGATATGGGAAAAATAACATGTTTTTATGCCAGCAGCATTTATCCTGGAAAGACAGAAAAATTAATGAAGCAGAAAGTAGAGGGGAACAAGGCTGGGACTCTGTTTTGGAGAGGGTGGGATCAAATGTGTATGGGGAGAGGCTGGCTTTCAAATGGAACAAAGTTCACTGAGAGGAACTAGCAGAAAGGCGGGTTAAATGTTGCAAATGTTGGTAGGTGGTGGATTTAGGGGTGCTTTGTAGCGGAAGGTCCTCACTGATTGCTTTGATTTTTTTTTTTCAGTGAATTGGAAGCAAGGTCTTCAGTGGAGGGTGAGGGTAGCAGAGGAACACAGTCTGGATGACAAGGGGCATTAAGGGCCCACCTGACGTTTGTGGTCATGATTTTAAAGCGGAGCCAGTCGGCAGGCTTCTATGTCTGTCTCCGGCCTCCTCAGCTGCCTGCGTGCAGGCGTGGAGCGGCCGTGAGTGGGACTCAGCCTGGAGTGTGGCTCGGCCAAAGGAGAGCGAGGGAGAAATTGGCAAGCGATTTTTGTGAGCGTTCGAGGCAAGGAGTGTAATGAAAGCCCATGGAATTTAAATGCAATAAGAAGACACGCAGGCATGTCAGGGTGAGAGAAAAAGAACCAGGCCAGGGAACCCCCCGTCGGATAGAAGGCTTGCAGGTGTCAGGGCGCTAAAGAAATGAAGCGGAGAGCCGGGCGGTGGTGGCTGCAGGCGTGACCACGGGAGCGGCGGCTAAGGTGCCGTGGAAGACCAGACAGTCGGAGGAATTCAAGGAGAGCCAGGCAGAACAGCCCCGGAAGCTAATTTTTTTAGAACAATCTTATAAACTTTTAATTTAAAAAAAATGATCAGAAATTTCTTTAATATCATCAAACATGAAGAAAAAGGTAAGACTGGAAATTTCTGTTAGCATCTGTTTAGGAAAAAGAATAAGGTTATCCGAAATTTTTCTCTAGACGCGAAGAGCTGGAAAGTTAACACCGCATTAGTTAATTTTGATGTTAGTTTGATATTCTATGGGGTTGAGCCATACAAAATTGCCGCTATTCAACTATCTTTAACCTATAGGAATGGCAGCTTGTCATGGTTGAACCAACTATATATATGTGTGTACACACTCATGTACACACAGCAGTATGGCAAAACTGCTCAAGCAAAAAAAAAGTCTCTGCGTTTTTGTTCGTAGGAACAGGCTTCCTGAAATGAGGCACATGAGGACGTGGGGAGGTTGGAACACTTAGGCGCCGCTGGGTAGGAACGAAAAGTGGCGCAGCTGCTATGGAAAACAGTATGGGAATTCCTCAAAAAAATTAAAAATAAAATCCCCATGTGAGCCAGCATTTCTGGGTATATCCGAAAAGAGTGGAAACCGGGACCTGAAGTGGTATTTGAACACCTGTGTTCACAGCAACATTACTCACAATGGCGGAAAGGCAGAAGCCATCCAAGAGCCCCTTGTCAGATGGCTGAAGACCATCACGTGTGACCTATACATACAATTGAATCTTACTCAGCCTGAAAAAGGAAGGGACCTCTGACACATGCTACAATGGGGATGACACTTGAGGACATTTTGCCAAGTGAAATGTGCTAGTCACAAAAGAACAAGCCCTGTATGAATTCCCCCACGTGCAGTGCTGAGAATCGCCAAATGCGCAGAAACGGAAAGCAGAATGGGCGCTTGCACGGGCTGGGGGAAGGGGCATGGGGAGTTTTAAAATAGTTACAGAGTTTCAGTTTTGCAAGATGAGAGGAGGTCTGGGGATTGGTTGTACAACAATGTGAATGTAATTAATACTACTGAACAGTACACTTCAAAGTGGTTAAGATAGAAAATTATATCTTGTGTGTTTTACAACAACCCAGAAAATTTAAACCTGAAATGGGCTTTTATAGTTACTACTAGCAGAAGCATAAACACACTATTACATATATGCATTAATATTACTTTCACAGCACAGTCCACTCACCAAAAGTAGACAAAAAATATGAATTGACAACTCGATCACTCAGCCTTTGAAAGTGGTAGCGTGTGACTAAGCCGGACTCTTCTCCCATTTGGTTCACGGATGTTCTCAGTTCCCAAGTAATGACTAAGAGCAGTCTCTGTAAAATCAAATTCCATTTCAGAATTAATCTATTTTGTTAGGGCCACTTGGTGTTATGAAAACTTATACCATAGGAGAAATATTTTGGCTGAAGTCATTTTGTATTTGGGGTTTCATTCCATTGATAATGAAAATGTTTATATAAGGATATTTTGCTATGTGGACGGCCACTTGTAGGCAAGCCCTTCACTCCCATTTCAGTCCCGGTGTTCACTTTTATGTCTGTGGTTAAACTGGGACTCCGTTGCCAGCTGAAGTGACCACATATTTCTTTTACATATTAGAGAACATATTGGCTGCCACTATATTGCTATATCCTAAAAATAAAAAGCTTATATTCTACATCTACTATTGTATTCATATGGAATTATTTTTTACCAGTTATTTGAAAACCTTGGTGGTTTTTTTTTTTTTTTTCTTTTGGCCATAATTTACAGTGGACAGGCATTTTCGTATACTGTGGCTTGATTTTCAAGTCATTCAGTCAATTTAGGCTTTGATTTAATACCACCTCCCCCCACTAGCATAGCGTAACAGAGTAGTTGTAACAAGCTAATGAGAAAAGAAGAGAGTCATATTTGATCTAAGAATAATGCATTGGAGCTCAAGGATGTCCAAAGAGCTCCACGGAAAAGTCTGTAAATGAAGGCTTCACATTAGGTTCGAATAGGGGGAAGCAGTGAGGAATGACTAGAGAGTTGTTGGTTGTGCTGAGCTGGGAAAGCCTGTGCCTCAGCATTTAGTACCCTGTTTGCATTGCAGGAGTCCTGTCTTTATGGGGGAAGACTTGTATAAGGGTACATTGGCAGGAAGTATGATAGCACATTCTCAGTGGACATTTTTTTGAGATATTTACAATTTTTTAAAAGAGTTTTATGGTGTACATTTTTGATGTATATTCTCTGATTGGTTCATCATGATATTGGATTCATATATAAAAAAGCTCATTATTTAGTTTTAGGAAAGCAATGTTGTCCAAAATATTACATTAGTACTATTAAATTTTATTAGGTGCATTGTTGTGTTTGTATTTGGCTGTCATATTTTGGTCTATCCACTTTAAACACTAGAAATATATTGCTGGTTTTATCCTTATATTCATTTAGTGAATATTACAATAAAAATAATGAGTTAATACTGGGAACCTGCCAGCACTTTTTAGGTTTAAAGGCTGCATGCATTTGTTCATGAATTAAGATACAATGGAATGTTCTGATGTTTAGGAATATTGTCCCTGTGACATTTATGTGTTTGTGAAGTTAATTTACCTTTGGGAATCACAGTAACTGGTTTGTCTAAAGTCATACTGTATGATTTTTAGAAGAAAGACTAAGTTACAACAATATGAAAATAGATATGTAATTATATACATACAAAAGACTACTAGAATTTCAACCAATCAATATATGATTAAAAGACTTATCTATGATAAAAGGCATTAGGTATTTGATAAAGTACTTTGCACTTAGAAATGGCATTCTAAGAGAATCAATAGTACACTCAATTTTTAATTTTGCATTTAAATTATTTGAACAAAAGGTTTCTCCCATCCTATCAGCTCATTTTAACAGCCTTACAATATTTTGAACAGATCTAGATTGTGAAACAGGTTTTCAGTTTTTGCAGCCAAAAATAAAAGATTGAAGCCAAAGGGCAAAGGATGGTATGGCTTGGGCTTTAATTGGAAAGAGAACAGAGACAAAGAGAAAGTGATCAGGCATTATGTGTTCACATCAATGGCAGTAATTAGGCTTTGCAGTGTCATTAGATATGATAACAATAATTTATGGCCTTTCATGGTATTTCACATGCTAAGCATACAGAAGCACATGGCAGCAGGACCCTTAATACTTCTCATTGTTCCTTTTTTCTAAGGAAATAATATTCAGTTGTCATGAACTGGGGAAATGCACAACACAAATTTGGATTTTATCTTCAAAGGAGAAGAGATCGAGTATTTTATGCCTTTTAATCATCTGCAAAATGTACTGGTAACAGTAAAATGCTAACAAGATATTGAGGTGAATATATCTAAGAGTACAGTATTTAAATTTATAAAAGTTAATTTGGCATTATTTTAAACACCAAGTTAATGTTCCTACCAGCCTAAAAACTGCACTATCACATATAAGGTTGGTGCAAAAATAATGTCCGATTTTGAGGTCTATTTTAAAAATGAAAAAGCCCATGATTATGAAAATATTTATTCATGAACATAACCTCCTTTGCTTCCTAGAACCTCATCCCATCTGTCAACTAGCTTATACATGCCACACTTGTAAACTTCTTTAGGTTTTGAAGCAAAATATGAATCCAACTCATTTTCAACCTCTTCTCTTGATGTCAACCTAAGACCATCAGAATGGTTCTGGAGTCCCTGAAACAAGGGATAATCAGAAGGAGCAAGGTCAGGAGAAACGGAGGATGAAGCAATATTTCCCAACCAAGCTCTTTCAGGAAATTTTTGGTGAGTTGAGCTATGTGAGGACGAGCATTACCGTGATGGAAGATGACACCCTTTCTGTTGACTAAAGAGAGTCACTTTTGGTTCAAAGCTGCTTTCAAACAACAAAGTTGTTCACAGGAAAGATTAGCAGTAATTGTTTGATTGTTGTCTAACGGTTCGGAATGGACAGTTCCTTCCATATCCCGCCATACACTCAACATGATCTTCTTTGGATGAAGTCCTCCTCTTGCTGTTGAACTCTCCTTCCTCCTCGACTGATCCAGGATTGGCGGTGTTTAACATTATGGGAAAGGACCCACTTCTCAGCACCTGTAACAAGCCTACCTAAAAATGGTGCCTGAAGGTGTCACAAAAGCAACGATTCACAAGCAACACGCTGTTGCAGGTTCTCTGGAGACAGCTTGTGTGTGACCCATTTTCCAATCACTGAAACCTTCCCGATCCTTTTCAGTTGGCGTAGCACGGTCGTATGGGCTCCATTACATTGTTCTGCACGTTCCCTAGAGGTGATGGTGGGGTTTTCTGTGACAACAGCTTCCAACACTTCAGAATCAAGTTTTTCTGGACGACCCTCTTTTGGCTCATTTTTGAGACTGAAATCCCCACTTTGGAAACGGGAAAACCACCTCCTGCAACTTCGTTCACTCCCTGCATTGTCCCTACAAGCGCTCTGAGTAGACTTTGCTGCTGTCCTTGCATGGGCACCTTTATGAAACTCATAGAGTGAGACATTTCTAATGTGGTCTTTAGATGGGACAAACATGGGTGCAAATATTGCAGATGATTATGAAAAATAATTCAATAATCTGAAAAAAATAAGGTATAAATTAGTCACTGTGACATCAAAAAATTATAAGAAGAGGCACAAACTTAATAAATACTATCTAAACTTTCTTTAAAAAAAGTCAGACATTACCTTTGCACCAACCATTGAACCAAGACATTCCCGGTTTTGACTGTGAAAAACCAGTCATTTATCAGTTTAAATGTCCTCATGCTGTGGTTAGTTTAGAAGACACCCCTGCATAGACACTTTGGAAATACAGTCTCCAAGGCAGGGAAATGCCTCAAATAGTTAACTATTGCCTTTAAATCAGCATGATGTGGTCAGTACGTTAAATTAAATTGAAGATCTAATTTTTATTTAGTTTCTGAGGCATAGTTACAGAGAGCATTTTCATAATTAAATTAGATTTTTTTTTTTATATTGAACTGAGTGTTCAGATGCCCAGATTGATCATAGAGAAAAGACAATCACAGTTCTGAACTTGATTTTGGAATTCAAGTGTCCGTATGAACAGATTCTTTAGTATAGTGCTATGCCATTTTGAAAATTTATCAGACAGCGGGTTTGGAGGTATTGCTTTAGAGAAGGTTGACTCACTAATCTCAAAGGACATGAAACAAAGGTTCAGGGGCTTGCATATTCATAGGATTTCAGTATACTATAAAAGCTATGAAAGGCAACGTAGCTAATTTTATCTTTCTCAATAGCTAGAATACAACTTACCTTTGTGTTATGTTTAGGTGGGGTTTTTGTTTGTTCATCCAGAGTTCTTTATTTTATGGCTGTACCTCTAATTCAGATAGTCTTCTCTTGGAGTTTAAGCCGGGAAACTAGCACAGAAGCACACAAACTGCTCTATGTCACCCGGTTCTTGGGATAATAATATCAACACCACTTTTAGCCACATTTCAAAGTTCCTCTCTACTTCCACTGATAACGTGTAATTAAGTGCCATAAAATCCCCTTTTCCCAGTTGCTAACTGAACTGACAATTTGACTCTTCTTTCAAAATAAAGCTTTAACTTTACAGAAGTTAGTTGTAAACAAGTCTAGTTCATCCACTGGTGGCTTTTAAAATGAGAAATGTGAGCTCAAGAGCAGCACGTGAACCTACTAAATAAGGAGAGAGACAAAAAGTATAAAACAAAACCCAGAGATGTAGTTACTAATGCCTGTCTGATTGGAACTTCCAGACTCTGTAAAATAAAACCTTTACTCCTTAAGTGGCTTTTACTTTGCCTAAGAGACATAGTTCACCTCTGCTTCTGATGCTATCCAATCTGGTACATTTTAGTTAATTCTTGATATCTCAAGAGACTAAGCATGTAATAGCATGTAATAACTATTTCATAACAATATTTTCCATCCAAACTGGCAGTTTGTATTATTTTTAGATCTATCTACATAATGATCCATTCATATTTGAAAAAGAAAAAAATGAAATAAAAAAAAACCATTTAGGAAACACCAAAATATTCCATGTAATCTAGACTGTGTTTCATTTTTTTTTAATAATTTATTTATTTGTTTGTTTGTTTATTTTTAGAGAGAGGGGAAAGGAGAAAGAGAGGGAGAGAAACATCACTGTGTGGTTGCCTTTCACTCGCGGCCCCAACTGGGGACCTGACATGCAACCTAGTCATGTGCCCTGACTGGGAATCGAACCAGCGACACTTGGCTCACACGCCGATGCTCAATTCACTGTAGACTGTGTTTCTGTGATGTTTCTAAAGTCTGTATTCTTCTCCATTGTTCTTAGTGAGGGTTCTCACTATTACTCAGAGTATATGAATTAGCACCCACAGCCATGGGAGGTTGATCCTTTTCAGGTATATTATAAGATAATGTGTTTGCAGTGCTGACTATTTAAATTGAAATTACATATCTATATCTATACCTATATCTATCTATATGTATATATCCAATATATGCAAGACATTTTAATATTAAAAAAAACCATAAAAAAATTTACTACCAATTTAGGCTCCAACTATATCTTGAAAAATATCTATTAGACCAAATTTTTGGTAGATGTGAGTGCTGATGAACCTGCCTACCTCTGTATCTAGGATGTTAAAATTAAAAGGGAAAAAAAAGTTGAAGCTGATTTTCCTCGATGGCTTTGAAGGGATAAATCTGGTAAAATCCTTTTTAGCAAATAATATTCTTTGACAAAGAGCTGTTAGCCTATAAAGTTTTATCATTACTTGTAGAAATTAGGAGGAAAGGAAGGGAGTGTATTGCTCAGACTTCTTCCTGGGTCTGTGGTCCCCAGACTCTCCTGGAAGAAGTTGCCCCTGAAAACTTCTGTCTGCCCTGGGGAATTTGCCATTATAGCAACTGAACACACGCTGCAGGAGCTCTGTTGTTAACTAAACAGGAGAAATGCCACCGTGACTCTAACTGTAATCACTGGAATGTGGAGCAAAGGACCTGCAGCCGATTCAGGATGAGCGGTAAGAAAAAGCAATTTATGCAGAAGAGGCCCGCTGTGGTTTAGTGTGCAATGCGCATCCCCACACAGGGCGGAGGAGGCGGTCCCTCGCCCCATCTAAAGACGCTGGAATGTGGTTCTGAAATGGGCTTTATCATCCACATCCCTGTGCCCTGCAGACCACATCGGCCTCTGAAACCAGCTGGTTAGGTAATTTTATGGTTTATTTTGCTCCTTTTTTAAACCACAGCGAATATGCATTATTCCTAAAAGAAGATACGGAGATGGGCTCTTACCCGTTAAGCTGATAGGCTTTTTAAACCTGAGAACAACTTTTGCCTAGCAAATCACTGATACATTTAGCAAATGCAAGATATTTGGAAAGCTCCTCTTTCTTTTTGCTTGTTATTTATTTTGTCACTCTCTCCTCACTGGACACACACACACACACACACACACACACACAGTGGTAGTAACATCTAAGGTTAAAAGTGTGTGTTGTGAGTGGTAGAGAGAGGACATACCCAGGAGATCGTAAGTTTCGCTGGCCTAGAATTTCATGAAACTTGACCTTGTGAACATGAACACGTGATGACAGAATGAAAGCATGCTGGTTGTGTGTGCCAAGTCTATCTATTCATTCTCAGAGAATTGAAAAAGCTGTGGCAGATTCGAGATCCTCTCTGTGACCTTTCCACAGTCTATGGGGTTCACTTGGATTCTTTGTAGAACTCAGCTGAGATTTAGCTACCTGGCCCAAGGGCTCTGTCTTCTGATGAATGAAGCATGAAAGAGCGGCAATACAGAAAATATTTAAAAATTCTACCAAAGAGAAAGTTTATTCTATTATATGACCTCTAAAAAACAAATACAATGTCTGTCTTCCTGTTTAAAATGGTTCATTGGCTTCACAGTGCTCTTTAAATAAACTCCAAACTCTTCACTATCTCCTGCAAAGCCAGGTCCTTCCTCTGGTCACCAAGCTCATGCACTGTGGATTCCTGCCTTACATATAATCCTTCAGATGCAAGGCTTCTGTATTAGTCAGTTTCGAAATGCCATGGGCTGGGATAACTTAAGCAGCAGGACTTTATCATTTCACAGCTGGGGAGGGTAGAAATATGAGATGAGGTGACCGTCATTGTGAGGCTTCAGTCGGGCTCTCTTTTGGCTGGCAGATGGCTACCCTCTCAGTGTGTACTCGCATGGTGGAGAGAGGATCCGAAGGACACAGGACTATAGGGTTAACGCTTCGTCCTTATGACTTCATTTAAACTTAATTACCTCCTAAAGACCCTATATCCAGATATTACCCTGTGGGGTTATTGGGTTAGGGCTTTCACATTTGTATTTTGGAAGGGAATGATTCAGCCCATAGCATTCTGCGTCTGGCCACCTCAACGTTCATGTCATTATCACATATAAATTGCATTCACTCCATCCCAACAGCCCCCAAAGCCTTAACTCACTTCAGCATGAGCTCTAAAGTCTAAAGTTCGAAGTCTTGACAAATATTATCTAAATCAGACATACACAAGACTAAAGGTATGATAAATTCTGAGACAAAATGCTTCTCCAGCCTTGGGCCTGTGAAACCAGACACATTGTGTGCTGACAGTGCACAGCGGTGAGACCGGAGTGACCGGGAAAAAGAAAGGAAGACAGGACCCAAGCAATACATGTCCCTAAGTTCTACTGTCCAGGCCCCCTGGAGTAGCTGCACCAGCTCACAGCTCTGGCAGGGCCTGCCTGCCTAGCGCTCTGCAGGGTCAGCCGCCCTCCTGAGGCTCTGGGCAAGGTTGCCCCAGCCTGCAGGAAACATGTGTTGGAGCCCCGCCCTTTGCCACTGAGGAGGAGAAGGAAAGGACCTTGCCCACGGAGGCTCTGGTGGGTGTGGCAGTCTGATGATCTCTGAGTTGCCTTGGGAATCACTTTTCACTTTTCTTGAAGAATAGCATATGTTTATCGTCCAATAGCTCTACAGTCTGGTCCTGTAGAACCCAAGAGGTCTGACAGCCTCCCTTCATGCCATCCTATTCTCTCTGTTCCCACAGTTCGGACTGGCAGTGTCTTTGTGGGTCGGAGCCCTGGTCTCTGCTGAGATGGTTGGTGAAGCCCCTGAGCTGCACCCGTGATGTTCTCTTCACAGTGACCTTTCTAACTTTGTTGTAACACGAAGACTGAGAACTTTCTCAGTCTTCAAGGTCTGATTTTATTTGATTTTTCTGCTTAACAATAGTTCTTCAATTCATCTCTTTCTTCTTTTTCTTTTCTCGAAGCAGCCAGGAGGAAGCAAGGCACTCCTGCAGCACTCTGCTTAGACATCCGTTCAGCTAAACGCTCACAAGCTCTCCCTTTCACAGAGCACAAGCATGGGCGAGTTGCGTTCTTTGCCACTTTGTAACAAGCATCACCTTTCCTTCCGCTTCTGTTCCTCATTTCCATCTGAGGTCTCACCGAAATCACCTTAAACATCCGTATGTATAGCATGAAACTCACCATGTCCAGCCTCCCCCTGTTACCCAGCCTCCGCCCACTATTCAAAGCCTCTTCCACATATTTATGTATTTATTACAGCAGCACTTCGCTTCCTGGTATCAAAATCTGTCCTGGTCAGCCCGGACTGCCAGAACAGAATAAGGCACACTGGGTGGCTTGCTCAGCATTCGTCTGCATTTTCTCATGGCCTGCAGGCAGGGGTCTGAGGTCAGTAGGTAGCATGGTCAGGGTCTGCTGAGGGCCTTCTTCCTGGCTGCGTGTAGCCTCCTGATCACTGCGTCTTCGGGGGCAGAGAGCGATCTCTGATGCTCCCTCCTCTTCCTAGAAAGCCATCAGTCCTATTGGGTTAGAAGCCACCCTTAGGGTCTCATTTAATCTCAGTGACCTCCTGAAGACCCCGCTTCCAGATACAGTCACATTGGGAGTCCAGGCTTCAGCCTATAAATTTGGGGAGGACACAATTTAGTCCCTAGTGGCCCACTTTGAGTTCCCCACTTTGGGACCTTGACATCTTTCTCTTTTCTGCCTGGAACACTATTTCCCCAATGCATGGGGCGATGATGCAGGGCTAGAACGAGGCTGGCTTTGAGTAGAAGCCAGCCTCATAAATATTGGGGGTCCTGTCTGTGGAGAAGTGTTCTCAGCAGAGGGATGGATTTAGCAAGAAGACTGAGGCAGAAGAGAGTTTCACAGGTGTATCAGTTAGGAATGTCTAATCGGCAAGTGACAGAAACTAGACTTATGTAGCTTAATTGGACTGAGGTTTACTTTTAGCTGTAAGATGAAGTTGGGAGTAGACAGATTTTAGGAGTGGTGACAAAGGTCATCGGGACCATGTCTCTGGATCCTTCGGAGCAACAGGATGCTGGAGAAGCCTGTGAGAGCCAATTGCTGACTTCTCAGGAACTTGCAAGCTGATCGTGAAACGTGTATTGTTAAAAATTATATTTTATGAATAATTCAGTTATTCTAAAAAGATAATAAATACTCTAAACTCATCCCTTCCTGTTTATTTTACTTATTTTACTGAAGGTTGTTTATGTCTATTTGTAACTGTGGTGAAAATACTACATAATAGCGTGCTTACTGTCCATGTTTTCTTGATGTTCAGCAATGTCACAGTGTTGGCTTTACCATGAACGTGGCGGGGGTATTCACATAAGGAAATCAACATGCCATATGTAAGGGCTCCCCACCCGCAACCTACCCACCACCTCCTGTGTGTAACGCCGGTCGCTAACCCGTTAATAACAACACATGATTGCGCTAAAGCTGTTTTCTTTATGGTAGCAAAACATCAGCTGCAGCTCCAGTTCTAACTTTCAAAAGGTCAAAGAAAAGGTGGAGGGCTGGGGCAGAGGTGGAATGAGAGAGAGATGGTGGGGGAATGCAAGGCCTCTTAATTAGAAAAGTGAAATCAGAAGTGTCACAGGTCTGCTCCAGCCGGGTGACATTAGGGAGAAGGGGCTTTCAGGCAGAAGGAGAGGGACTGGGGAAATAATGGGAGGCAGATGCAGATGGAGAGGTAAGACCAACGCGATTAGAGAGTAGATGGCATTTTATAACCTGCCCTTCAACCTAATATATGACGGTCTCTTCATGTTATTAATTATTAGTCTTCTACCACACAATTTCTAAGACTTCTGAGTATTCCATCATTGAATTCTTTCCCTACAGGAGATTCAGTTAGTGACTTACAGTAATAATATTATTTACTGTGCAGCGTGTACCACTCATGGGCAGCAACCCAGACCACATTTACTGTGTTTTATGGGGAAAGGAAAGAGACAGGAGCTAATCTGTTAAACGTAGAAATCAAAAGTATTATTAGGGGAAAATTTGCTATTTTCAGGTTTTGACAATGGTATTCACTTGGTGAAGTAAAAGAAAAAAAAAGGAAATAAAAGACAATTTTGACACCTTATCCTTAAGCTTTCTGTGTTAAAATAAGAGGAAAATAATGTTCTTATATCAAGGGAAATGGGTTACAAGCTGAAACACGCAAACCTCTTCACACAATCAAATGGACTGCCAGAAGAAATTAATAGTATTCTACTTATTTTCATTGAAATAAGGCTAGAGACTCCATCTCTAGTAAAAATTTAGTAACCGAATGCCCAATTGGATGAATTGCACTTTTCCGGAAAGGAGAACTCTCATTACTGTTTTTCTATTTTCCGCACTTACTTGTTGCTATTAAATGACAACAGGCACGTACCGCCCGCGGAAGCATCGGCAGCACCGGGAGGGCACTTCGGTGGCCCCAAGGCGCGCAGCTCCCCGTGAACTTCTGGGGACGAGGGGTCTCTGATCCAGCCGTGCTTGGAAGCCGGAGACTCCAGCAGCGTTAGAACTTCTAGTTTCCAGAGAAGCATGAAAAGAAAGAAAGGGTTTAACTTGGAAAATACCAGGCCTTTTGTTTGTTTGTTTCAGAATACACTTTTTCCTCTTTGTCTACAAGATTTTTTAAAGAATCGAGTGCTGGCAGATCTATCGGGGGAACATCAGAATAATGGGGCATCCAAAATCATAACGAAGGGAAATGTTACTAATCTCTTTCCATTAAAAAGGCATACCATTTAAAGTTTTTCTTCCCGTTTCAAGGAAATGTCAGGTCGGGTAAGCTCTTCCTATCAGACAAAAAACAAAACAAAACAAAAACAAACAAACAAAAAAAAACATCGTGCTGGAGTCCAGATTTTCTCCCCCGCTGTTACCAATAAGTAGGCTGAAATAAATATCCTATTTTGAAAAGAATTTTGACCGACAGCTCCCGTTTGCCTTTCAAATTATCATTCCACTTTAATACCCTATAGTGCAGCATTTTCATTCGGAGACCTACATTTCTGGTCAGAAAGGGGAGCCCAGTGGAACCGAACAGTAAAAGCGCTCGTTGCACCGAGAACGCGCCGGGTGCTAGGCCAGAGCAGTCAGGCCGGACCTCGGCTCAGCAACCTTGACGCTTGCGTTCTGGCTGAGAAACAACTCAGAGGCAAGACTCAGACTGTAGGAGAAAGTTTAGTTAGAGCCTCACAGAGGTGGGAGAAATGAGCTGCAGAAGAAATGGGTCAGGAAACAATGACAGAGGCAAAAAAAAAAAAAAAAAAAAAGAGCCCCTGGAGCTTGGGAGAAAGAGAGGAAGGTAACGCACCTGGCGGGGAGGAGAAGGGGGTCAGGAAAGGCTTGGGGCCTGCTCCCAGCGGGGAGAGCATTCCCGGTTGGTGCCAGCGCAAGGGGTCACTTGTCAATGCAGCCGGTCCCGAGGTCGGCTGGTGCTGTCCTTTGTCTGGTTTTGCTGCTTTTCTGGGCCCTGAGCTGAAACATAAGAGAAGCCTGGATGGATTCGAGGTGGGTCAGACCCTCATTGTTCTGGGGGCTCAATGCTTAAGGGGTATTCTCCGCCCCCCTGTTTGTTTCCCCTCTAAGGGGGGGTCTAACCCGCATGGCTAGCAGCATGCTAGGGGAGAACAGGTCAGGGGAGCATCTGAACTGGCATGACCAGTGCTGTGCTAGCTGGGGAAAGGTGATTTAGGCAGATCCTTGTTCTGCCGGGTTTGCCCCCGGGGCACTTGGGGCTTTCTGCCCTCTGACCTTCTGTGCTTGGCCCATCATCCTTGTTCTGCTCACGTCTGTCTGACTGCCCCCCACAAAAGAATGACAGAGAAAGTTCTTCTGAATATAACCATTCCAAATGCCAGAATTATAGGTGCTGTGTTAACCCGTGACATGCAATTCTGTTCTTACATTTTTTTTTGGTAGGTCAGGAATTCTAAGACTAATAAAAGTGTGAAAAGCATAGATATTGTTTCCTGAGAGAGTCTTTTTCCATCTACTGTTGCACTCCAAAGAACAGGAGGAAAGCCAGCGGCCTTTTGAAAAACATCTTGACATTTCTCTTAAAAGAAAAAGATTGGCTACATTTTGAATGCCTCCCATGGCTTCTCTAGATAATGTATTGGGTGCTTTCCATGTGTCAGTTCTTCTTCCCAGCACTTTATTAGTATTGTTTTGTTTCATTTTCCCGATAACCTTATGGGATAGTAATATTAACTCCTTTTTATAGATGAAGAAATTAGGGCTCGAAGACATTTAGTCACACTGCACAGACACTAAGCAGTGGAATGATGGAAAAGCCCATTTCATTAATCATTGAAAGAATTGTTTCCCAATGCAAAACATGGGCCAAATGATAGTAAAGAGACAGCTGCACTGCAATAAATAGAATATTCTTTATCCGTCACCCTCTGAGATCTTCGTCCATAACTTGGTGTGGAGAGGCAGAGGCGGGTGTGGGTGCAACCAGGTGTCCATGCTGTGGGTTTGTGTGTTCTTACCAGAGGCTGACAGAAAATGTGCAGACCTGGCAAAGAAAGGCAAGTGAGGTGGACAAATAATGGGCTGCATGAGTTTTAATGGCTATAAGCATTTGAAAAGTACCCACAGATAAGTTTCAAAATGCTTATATCCTGGAGGGACAATAATTATGAGTAGGTATTGTCTATGGATGCTGGTATCTAGAAAGATCAAAACCACTCGTCAATCATTTTTAGGTTCCAAAAATCCTAGGAATTCTTTTTTCTTTAAATTTCTTTTTAAAAAATTGTCATTTTGTTAGAGTTGTCCTAATTTTTCCCCTGTTATGCACCCCTGCCCAACCCACCTCTGCTCCTCTCCCACAGTCAATCCCCACCCTGTTGCCCATGTCCATGGGTCATTTACACTTGTTCCTTGACTAGACCCTTCCCCTTCATCGCCCCCTTCTCCCCCTCCCCCTCCCCTTTCCTCTAATCGCTGTCAGTCTGTTCTTTGATTCCATGACTTTGGTTCTATTTTGCTCATTTGTTTGTTTTGTTCATTAGGTTCCTGTATTAGGTGAGATCTTATGGTATTTATTTCACTAAAAAAATATGGAACGCTTCACGAAATTGCATGTCATCCTTATGCAGGAGCCATGCTAATCTTCTCTGTATCGTTTGAATTTTAGTGTATGTGCTGCCGGAGCGAGCACCCTAGGAATTCTTCTCTGGGAAATAAGATGACTCCAGAATGTTTGGATTTCCTATAACCTTAGACGTTGTGTATTTTGAACTGATTTTATCAAAGTCAAACGCAGCCTGTATTCTTGAGGAACTTTTACATGCTAGAGTATATTCGTGGCAATAGCTCCTTGAATTCTAAAAGAGACTAGAGACCAACCACTTTTCAGATTAGGAAGAATGGGCCATAAAGACAAATTAGGGTTAGGGTTACCCGAGGAAATGGATATAGAACAAAGCAGATGAATCAGAACTTCTGGTCTGCTTTTGGAGATGCTTGTCGTGAAAGGAGATGACATAATTTCTCAGAAACATCCTGCGGCAGAATAACAAGCAGTCCCGTGACAGCACATGCCACTCAAAAAGATTGCCACATGTTCTAAAAACTTTTTAATGGTCTAAGTTTCTAAATATTTGATCTGTTTACGTTTATGTATGGATTTACTCACAGCAACTAAATGTCCTTTACCAATATAAACTGTAAAATGACAGATTACTTATATTTGCTATGGGAATTTGCTAGAAGTGGGATTATATGTACAGGGCTATTTGGAAAAACTCTAGCCATTGTTTATATAATGGGAACGGTTTGTGCAATATGGTTGTAACATGGCAGCCAAGGAGAGTGGACTGGAATGCACATGCATGAACAATGATGACTTCACTGTACTAGTCAGTGGGGGTGGTAGACACCATTGAGAGAGCATGTGTACTGTGTGGCCATCACATTCAAAATGACTGAGTGAGTAGAGCAATGAATCTGCATCAAATTTTGTGGGAGGCATGAACTTTCCTCTGCGGAAACTATTTAGATGATTCAGAAATCCGCAGTAGGGATAGCTGGTGATTGGCAGCTTCATCACGACAATGCACCCACTTGTGTGTCATGTCTTGTGTAGAGTTTTTTGGCAAAACATCAAATCACCGAGGTTACTCAGCCCCTCTATAGCCCAGATTCGGTGCCCTGCAACTTCGGGCTTTTCTCAAAACTGAAATCACCCTTGAAAAGGAAGAAATTTCAGACCATCAATGAGATTCAGGAATTATGATGGGGCAGTTGATGGAGACTGGGAGAACTGTGTGAGGTCCCTAGATGCCTACTTTGAAGGGGACTTAGGTGTCATTGTCCTGTGTATCTTCTTCAGTAAATGTCTCTATTTTTCATATTACATGGCTGGGTACCGTCTGGACAGACCTCTCATACATAAGTAGGTTTAACAACTCCCCCAAACAACTCATATTGAAAAATGTATTTCTTAAATTGATTAATGAGATGAGCCACAACATATATCAGGCTTCTAAAGGAATAAGTGAAATTTTCTAAGGGGAAAATGGTGAAGAAATAACTATGAGAATTGGCCAGAAGAAATGGGACATTGGTTAGTTTAACCTATTTAGTGACCTCTCACTATTTATATAGCTGTGGTTAGTAGAGTGAAGTTCAATGCAATGAACTTCACTGTTGGGTAGGTTCTGTGTCTTGTGTCACCTGAAACCAGGAAGTAGATAGGTAACTATTTTATGAAATATTTATGAACATTTTGAAAAACAAAAGTGGACTTAAATGTCAACCAAAGTATAAAAAGTCATGTTTTTTTTTTTTTACTGTTAATCTTTGTGGAAATTTTATCATCTTTCCACTATAAATGCTGTACTTCTAGTAATACCATAGCTGTACTTTCTGCAAAGTTTCCAGAAACATTCTTTAACTGTTGAATGCATCTTATTGATTTGCATGTAGTCACATTTTAAAAACTTAATAGGGCAAATTTGTAATGGAGAAATACAAAATATGAATAACATTTTATTTTAAGCAAAAAATTTAAATTCTGCAAATCTCTCAATTTCAAAAAATTTAAAAGCCCATAATTTCAAACTTTCCATTCTGAGTAAATTGTAAACTGTGTTTATGCTTTTGCCAGTGGCAGAAATATTTTCAAGTTGTTTTTATGTATATTAAGATATCTGTGAGTATCTTTGCTATTTGCTGTTTTTAAGGCAAGATCATTATAATTTAAAAGCATTTTGAAAATATGCTATATAGCGAAGTTGTAAAAGCAGTCATTCATTAAATGATGGCATTAGCTTAAGTGCTGACATTTTTTTCCTGAAAAATCAATAACTTCAGAATATAAAAGACATCATGAAATACTATTATTGTGAACATATTATAATTTATTAATATATTATGCTTTAAAAGTGAGAAACAAATACATGCTATAATGGCTACAGATTGGTGAGTCTTTAAATAATCTTTTTACTTTATATTTATTCTTTTGGGAAAATATTCTGGAACTAGTTAAGAACTTAAGTCACCATTCAGAGGAAATGCAACTGGGCTTAACTTATTTAAACCAAAGTCTTATCCTATTGTATAATGTGTACAACATGGGGCATTTCATGTTAGGGTAAAATCCTTAACTTTTATAAAAATTGTATTTAAATACCTCTAAAAACTTTGCTCCCCTGTGTGGAGGTAAATGGGTCAGCCATAGTTGAATTATTTCAACCTTCATTCACTCCAGGATCGGGCTGGCTCCTTCTGCCCCTGAACTACATGGCCAAATGGAAGGGAGTAGAGCTCTTGTAGGGAGAGGAGGGTGGAACTGGTGAACAGCGAGCAGTGCTGTCGATGAGAGTAGAGAAGGAGAAAAAGAAGTGTATGTGCTATTGGGGTGGTAGTGCAACGGCCTTAATGCTAATGCCTCTCTCTCTCTCCCTCCCTCCCTCCCTCCCTCCCTCCCTCTCCCCCCCCCTCTCTCTCTCTCACACACACACACTCAGCTTATGCATCTTGTACATATTTAAAAAAGGTCATCTTTTGGGATTCTTTTTTATTATTTATTTATTTATTAGTAGTATTTATTATTTTTTAAAAATTTTGATTTATTTTTTGCTTTTCTATTACAGTTGTCCCACCTTTCCCCCCATTGCTCCCCCCACCCAGCCCGCCCCCTCTCCCACAGTCAGTCCCCACCTCGTTGAGCATGCCTATGGGTTATTTATACTCGTGCCTTTACTAAACCCTTCCCCTGCTGACCCCGCTTCTCTCCCCACTCCCCTGGTAACTGTTAGTGGTATTCTTTTTAAATATTTTTTTTCAATTATGGTTTACATTCAATATTATTTTATGTTAGTTTCAGGTGTATAGCATAGTGGCTAGACAATCATACTTCCCCCTCATATTTCTAGTACTCAGCTGGCACCGTGCATGGTTATCATAATATCATCAACTGTGTTCCCTTTGTTGTCTTCTACATCCTTGCGAGTATTTTGTAACCACCAACCTGTACTACAGTATTCTTCACGCAGGTGCGTGCATTCATTGTTGCTCTCAAACATGTTGAGATGACGGAGCTTGGGATTTATTCAGTGGTGGACGACCTGTGTAAGGTCTGCTTTCTCAGCAGTGAAAGTACTCTGAGCCTTTAACGGTGTTATGACTCCTTTCCAACTCTAAACATCCATGTAAAGATCTTATTTTCTGCTCCAGTGTTAGAGTTACCAGGGTCTCAACACGGAAAAGGAACTTTTCGGATTTTTCCATCTCTATTGTTAGTTTTCCTTAGACTGAATGTAAAGATAGAAGGATTATATTCTAGGAAAATATCTGACGTTTCTTCTGCATCCATCTGTCCTGGTAGCACCTCACTGGGTGCGCTTCACTCCAATGCACTGTCAGATCCTGTCAGTATTATTTCATGCTTCGCATACCTGACTTTATTCTCTAGGTGGAGTGTCCTCTAGTATGGCTGAACTACGCGTTGGAGTCACACAGGGTAGAATCCCAGACCCACGCTGTCCTGTGTGCTTGTGCCTCCGTTAGGGACAATCATGCTGCACCTTAATTTTGATCACATTGTTGGTTTGATGACATGCAGGCGTACTTTTTTGTCTTATCAGACCTGGAGAAGGGGGAAGAGAAGCGACTTTTAGTTTGATAAGGGGCCTAGCTGGCACTTAGGCCTGGGTTTCTAAAATGTCCTGAAGCTAATTCAGAAGATATGGTGTCGTTTTTTTTTTGTAGGTTCCTGCTGCCTTTTGAATGGCACTACCTGCCGCTATTGATTTTGATAGGACTATTATATAACCTGCTATTATTAAGGTCTATAACCTTGGGCTATCTGTGATTGTGGACTTTCTCTTGATAACCGGTTCAGGTGCTTTTTGCTATTTTGGTTCTGAGGCAGACTCAGGATAATACTATCCATAAGATCCTGCTTTATCAATTTGCACTAATTGCTCTAAATTGCAATTAAAATTTATTTGGACATGGGAGAGCCATGCACATTATTAAATGTCCAGTTAAGACCATTTATTAATGGTTAAAATGTCATAAGATGTCAAGTGCAAACAAGAAGAAGATGAATACCCCCTCTCCTGGTAACGTTTTCTTCACCTTCCTGTCCTATCATAGAGATTAATGTGTTGTTTTAGGAAAGGGCTGAAATTGGATAATCCTCGGAAAGGCTGAGTTGAGAAGAAAGGGTTTCTTGGAACCCATATGTCTTCATAAAAAAAATGTTGGCTTTTGAGACAGGCTGAGAGGTAACATTGTCTGCTTTGCGGACAGCTCTTAGGCTGCAAGAGGACAATACAATCCCCAAGGTTATTCCAATCCAGATCGATCTTTCTTTCATTTTTGTTGCCCTAGAATCATGACGACTCGAGTGGTGGTAACAGAGGAATTCCAGTGTGATACGAAAAAGAGAGTCGAAGTCATAACCAGCTTAGTTACAGACCAAAGCAAATTATATAAATATTAGGCAGAAAATGCCCACAACTCCTCTTGCCTTTTTAGGGAAGGGCTTGGAGTATGTAGGAAGTGAGGTAGGCCTTAATAGGTGTGACGGCAGCCTGGCAGAGTTGGTCATCAGTGAGTTGTAGGTTGACAATGAACTAGAAGAGTGGGCAGCAATAGCTCCTGAATTAAGTGGAGAGAATCAAGTGGTTAATGGCAGCAACCAAAGGGACAAGGAAGGCTAAAGTTGGTTGCGTGAACCTTGGCAGGGAAACTGTGGCTTCCATTTGTGCTGCAAAATTTTGGTAAACGAATAGAATAAATGTTCAGGGCAAATGCATGCAAATCTGAGGAGGAATCCAGCATTCCGTCCCGAGCTCTCCCCTTGCACAGATGCCCTCTGTACGTGGCTCAGTCTCCAAAGCCACATGCCCGGATACCTGCCTCTGTATGGATTCCCTCCTCTTCCCACTCAGGCTCTGTGCCCTGCACTGAGCTGATGATGACCCCCTCCCACATCTGCCTGGACCCTCTGCTCACCTCACCCCCATGGTGGCACCTCTCTGGGGTCACTCCGCGGAGGGCAGTCCTCCTTCCTCTGCTCCTGTGGGCTCCACCGTCCTCCACACACATGCTGTGCTCGGGCTGCAGGGCCCACGCTGGTTGTCCTCCTGAGCTGATGCCCACCCTAGTTCCTTACCCTGTGCCTGCCGCCTTGCTCGGGTAAACATAATGTTGGCTATACAATGGGTTTGTAATGAACTGTATGGAGGGATTCATGGAATTTGCAGTAGCTGTTTCCCCTGCTATGCACTTGAAACTATTTGTTGTCTTTTTACTTGAGCTGGAGGTATTGGCTTTCAACCTTATTTTTGGGACTATCATCAAACCTCTCTCTTGTTCTCTCTTTTTATCTCTTGTTTTCTCTCTTTCATTCTCTGTTTCTCTGTCTCTCTGTCTCACACACACACACACACACATCATAATTATAGTTGAGAAGATTTTTGAGACCAAAAACCTGGACTGTTAATGGAAAATAGTATGAAGAATAGGTTTAACTTCATTTTTTGATGTTTCATCTCTCTTATAGACCATTGGATTCTTTGAGTTTCAGATGATAGTTGTGCTTAATGGGAGGGCTGATTAAGCAGGAGGCGAGACCTGAGCAGATATCCTCTTGTATATTTTATCTTATGAAATTCTAAGTTTACCATGGTGATTATTAATTTGTAAGTGAAGTAAAAATTGTTACTCACGTTTCTCTTTTGCATGTCAAAGTGCATTGCTAATTATAAGCATCAGACTCTGTAATCTGCCTTCCTACCTCCACGGCATCAGTAAGATTTTGTGTCTGGCCTGGCCAACGGAAAGCACCGCTTCACTAATTGGCTGGAAGGAACAGCAGCTCCGATACCTCAGGGATTTGGTCACCAAAGGTCAGGAATATGTACCTACATGCAAATGTGGTTTTCAAATTTGGAAAATAGATAGGTTAAGGTGATGTGGTAGTCAGAAACATTGACTGTTCTTAGTCTAATGAAAAGTTACTAGTAAATATTTTGCATAACTCTCAAACAATTGCTGTATCTACAAGATTTGGGCTCATAGAAGAAATGAGAATTTTAGGAAAAACAGCTATATGTATTTAACTGCCTAATGGGAATGTGCCAAATTTAATTTTTGTTTCTATTTCTCTTAACTTCATTGACTTTTAAGTTGACATATAATCTTAATATTTACTTGAAACTAATTGATGATAACCTCACTGAGTATCTGTGGCTCAGAAACAGCGATAGTGGAAGGGATTATTGATTCTCAATATTCATGTTGCTTTAACATTTTTATTTATTAGCGTGGAAGTTTCTAAAGTGATTTTTCAATGCCATAGGTTTGCTTTCTTTAGAAATTTAGTGCTGCATATGTCAACACGCCAGTTCACATAACTAGAAATCTCAATCCTTTATAACAGATGGTTCAGCATCTTGAGTCCTGCAATGACCAAGCCTCACATTTCAGAGACTGCGAACCTTGTTGCTTCTTCACTCAGCCCTTCTGATGTGTCTACCCAAGGATACAGCGCTGTACATAGTGCACAGGATGGAGAGAACATTCCTTCCTGAGCCCTGCAGGCAATTAGTTTATGCTCTGCAGCATGACATCTGATTGCTCTTATTATTTGAACTTCCATAACTAATACAGTTGTCAATGCCTGCAAAATCGACCAGGCCTTTGTAAACACGTAGCTCTAGATTTGGATTTGGTAACCTCTAGTTACAGCAAATTTTGTAGGCTGTCTTTATCCGTTGCAAGATGACATTAAATATGTTTGAATTTTTATGAACTGAGATCTGGCATTTAGAGGTAGCCACTGCTCCTCCTTAGAAATTAAATAGAACTTAAAGACCATTCTAGATAAAATTCTACATAAGATTTCAAAAAGCTCCTGGATCTTAATGCAAAGCAAAGATATTTTTTGCCTGATTCAATAGACAGATTCGTTTCTCCTTCTTCTTTCCTCTTGTTCATCACATACATGCAACGGCTGATCTACAAAAGACCTCCACCTTTCCGAATCATCAAACTACCTTCACACTTAAATTCCCCTGTCCACACCAGCTCCAGGAAAATGCCCCGACTGACCTGCATAGTGCTAAATCAGGTGTTTTGTGCTGTGTCTTCACCTTATATGACCTCTCGGCAGCACTCAGCACGGCTCTCTACAAATCCAATTCAGAACGCTACCCTTCCTTCCCTGGCGTTCTCTGTGTCGTATTCCTAGCACTTTGCTGACTGCTCATTCCCCATTTCCTTCTCTTATCCTTTACCTAACTTAGAAGTATACAGCTCCTCAAGTTTGTACTAAGTTTGTATCTACTTTGTGAAGTAACCTCATCCCTGTGCTGATAACGTTTGAAGGTATAAGTCCAACCCAAATCTTTCATCTGGTTCCCAAACTGTCTCTGATTGTCCACCAGACATCTATCTTCACATCCAGGTGTATTTCAAGTATTTAAAATTTCATGTATCTAAAACTAAACTCTTGATTTCTCCCCCACATCTCTATGCCAACACATCTCCTACCCCTCCACCCTTTGCTTCTTCCTACCTGGAGAGTTTACGATGTGCCTGTTATAGTCTCGGGAAATTACAGTGAATACGGCGGGTGCCATCTTCCCCTGAAGGAGCTTATAATCTAATGGGGAGGTAGACAGAACAAGACATGCGAAGATAAAATAGCTGCAATTCATAATAATTTCTGTGAAGGAATATTAGAGAATTGAGGTATATTTAACAATGAGGAAGTCTTCTTCACTTCTATTTTTTTTTTCCTGTTGTGTAACTCCTGGCCTCTTTCTACCCTCCCTCCCTCTTGAGTGACTTCTGAGGACAGAGTTTCCACAGCTTAGCTCTTTCCTCTTTCCTTCCTGCTCAGAAGTGCACTTGACTGTGCAAGCAGGTGCCTGTGTCTGAGTGTCTAGAACAAGGCTCTGCCCCACGAGGAAAGCCTGCAGTTACTTCATCCTCATCCTCCCCTCCTTACCTCTTGAAATACTACCTGTCTATAGAAATCACGTTCTCTCAAGAGCTCACCTCCTTCCCTTTACTTTTGAAGATGTTCTGCCTACTTTTTACAGTTGGCCAAAAAGTTCGTTTGGCTTTTTCTGTAAGATGGCTCTAGTAGCACTTAGTTGTCTTGAACTTCATTCCAAACAATTTTGTTAGACTGTATTGTTCATTAAAAAAAAAAAAAAAAAACTTATCAAAATTGGTGAATTTTTTGTGTAGCCATTTCAATATTGAAGATGGAAAAAATAAGCAGCATTTTTAGCATATTATGCTCTATTATTTCAAGAAAGGTAAAAATGCAACTGAAATGCAAAAGAAGATTTATGCAGTATACGGAGAAGGTGCTGTGACTGATTGAACGTGTCAAAAATGGTTCGGGAAGTTTTGTGCTAGAGATCTCTTGCTGGATGATGTTTCACAGTTGGGTAGACCAGTTGAAGTTGATGGCAATCAAATCAAGACATTAACTGAGAGCAATCAATGTTATACCATGTAGGAGAGAGCCGACATACTAAAAATATCAAACTCAGTGAAGTTATTGGTAAAAATGAAAAAAATACGACTTTTATGGAAAAAACTAACCAGACTTTTTGGGCAACCCAATATATGAGTAACTGATCCTTAAGGCTCAGAAGTTTTAGGTTTGTAATTGTGCCCACAATGTCCTGAACCTCCAGGGAAGGGCTTGGAAAAGACGTGGCCCTTGGCTTAAATTTGACCGTAGCCTGTTTTAGTTCTTTAAAGATTGTACAAAAACCACAGATGAATATGAAACAGGCTGAATGTGGCTTGCAAAGCCTAAAATATTTACAATCTGGTCCTTTACAGAAAAGTTTGCCAACTTCTAATCTAGAACATGAAGCCAGAAATTTTGAGAAATAAAATGGTAATAAAATTTTTGAACAAAAAATACATATGGATAAATTCAGGCTTCTGCTAAAGCTATGGTGAGTGACTTTGAATGTCAGTGGTATTTTATTAAATATAAATCATGCGTACTGATTTTTGATATTGTTTTTAGAGACTTATATTGGGTAATGTAGCCAGTTTTTACAGAAATGCATCTAGATTTTACATGTTGACTTGAAATATTTGTTCATATATTTATTTTCAAGAAATATCTGAACAAGATATTAAACAGTCTTCAGAGTTACAGATTTTCTTCTTACAGTTACTTTCTGTTTTCCTACAAGAGTTTCTCAACCAAACTAAGGTGTAGAAAGCCAGTTACGAAGTGATTTTGCATCTCTTGGATAATTTACAGTGAAATAATTTTGTGGCATGTAGACAATTTAATACTATAATACTAAAACTGTCTGGTCTATTTTCTAGTAGACAAAAAATACACACTAAAGTAAAGTTTCTGGCCCTGGCCGGTGTGGCTCGGTTGGAACATCAGCCCACACACCAAGGGGTTGGAGGTATGATTCCTGGTCAGGGACCATGTGTAGGTTGTGGGTTCCATCCTTGGTGGGGTACCTATTGGGAGGCAGTCAATCAATGTTTCTCCCATTGATCTCTCTCTCTCTCTCTCTCTCTCTCTCTCTCTCTCTCTCTCTCTCTCTCTCTTTCTCTCTCTCTCTCGCCTGAGATCATGAGCTGTAGATTACATGTCATTTGTTATGTTTGAAGGTCAAAACAATTTACACTTTTGTTTTTGCGTAGGGAAATAGTTGTTTTTATAAAGGAGATACCTGCTCCTCATTAAAGGTTCAGAACTCAAAAAATAAAAATGTTTGGTCCTCAGTGAAGGAATAAGTTTCAAAAACTAAGTTGGTAACCAAGTGTATTAACCAAATGCCCCAGGGACTGAGCTCATCTTTAGCAAAGCAGATGCTGTTGCAAAGCTGCAGGCCACAGGTAGCTTCTTGGTGACTAAAGGCGTCGGCAGAGGATTCAGCAGCAGCTGGAGGCACTAGGGACAGGCCTTGATTAGACCTTGGCTGGTGCAGCGTGACCTATGTGCAAACTTGGGCTGTCAGTGGACCTCAGCAACTGCTGACAGGGATGTGGAGGCTTTGGTAAGCAGGCACGTGCGAGGCAAAGATTCAGCTGTAAGGATGAAAGAGTCTTTCCAGATATACAGCCTTTTTGACATCCAGGTCCTGAATGCTATTTGCTGCTTTTATTGTGTTTCCCTACCAGGTCGGAGGTGGAAAGTTTAAACTGCAAAGGCATTTAACCGTATCAGTGTGTGAGAGTCGAACTTGAAATCGTTAGTCCCAGGCCTAGGTAGCTATTGTTGATAAGTCCTGTAAATGTTGTTCTTTTTGTCATTTGACCTACCTTCTTAGCTAAGGGACAGAACTAGGAACAAACCAGTTGAATTCACATTGTGTGGGAGGCGGGAGAGCGCAGTTAAGATACAATGTTTCCATTCTCTCGAAGTTCAGAAATTTTCAAGGATGGCAGCCCTAGTCACCAGATCTTATCCGAGGCATCTTTCTGTCTCACGCATCTTATTTCAGGCATTTTAATTTTTATTCCCCCTTTAATTTAATTACTGAATTGAGGAGGAATTCTGTCTTGTGACAATCTCCACAATTTCCCAGAAGCAAATGTCTTTCTTCTAGTACTATTGGGCCCTTCCCGCTGCCACTCACAATACGCTTGCTTAGATCTGTGGAATGTGTACGTGTGGAAGGCTTTTCTCTCATAGTAGGTAACAAATCCACAGGAAGACCACCTTTAAAACATTTTAAAAAATAGTCACAATTTTGTATATGACTTGGCAAATAGAATTCACTAAATTCAATAATCATTTTGAATGACCGATGAATATGTGGAAAACAGAAAACTTCTGAGTTGTCACAAATAACTTCCTTTAAGATTCTTCAAGACTCAAAACAAAATCTAAGAACTTAGTATATTTAGGTTCAAATTTTTTCTAAAGAGATTTCAGTGGTTTTTAAGGTGTCTAATGGAGAAGTTACCAGAAGCATTCATTAGAATTCTGTTTTATGTTCTGTACTTCTGAGCAATATGCAAAATGATTTGGTGTAGTTTCTGACCCCAAAGGGATTGGGATATGATGCCTGAGGACATTAAGAAACATATAATAAAGTTTTTAATAAAGTTATTTCTGTTATACTTTTATTCAAGCATGTGCTCTATGATGCAATGATTCTTCTCTAGTTCATTAATTTTTTAATTTAAAAAATTTTTTAATAACACGTGCCAGCACTGCGGTCTGAGTACAGATTTCTTTAGGACATGAAAATGCATTTAGACTCCACCTAGCTTTTATGTTCCAGAATGACTCCTAAAAGGGAGAGAGAAGAGCAAGGCATGGAGAAGTGCCATGAGACATTTGAAAACTAGAATTCCATGTAGTATGTCTGAATGTGCTGAGGCCTCATCAGAGCGGGAGAGAAAAGGCTCTCTACTAAGAATTCTAACATTTGTGAGGAGTCACCTAGACTGGAGCACGGGCTTGTGCCTGGTGTCAGAGGGAATCTACTTCCGGGCAGAATCAGAGACGTTTTTTCTGACGATGTGCAGTTACCTTCCTCTTACCCAGCTCCCATTTTCAGCAGCTGCCATACTGCCCAGCTCCCAATGCGTTGAAATCAATTTCAGACCCCTCTCATTTTCCATGAATTCATTAAACAAAATAACCTAGTTGTATCAGAAAGTTACTTTCCTGTCCATTTTCAACATATCAGTACTACTAGTGAACATTTAGATTTCTTTGGACACCTTTTTAGGGAACTTTCTGGATAGTAAATGAGCTGCCAGCTTTTTGTGTCATCTAATTCCTCAGAATTGCCTATTACTTTATCAAAAACCTTCTGGCTGCCCAAATATTATCTTTCAAAAAATGCATTAGTTTCATTATTTATTAAATTGTAATCTCTTGACTCACTTTCTTTTAGATGGTCTTCAATGTTTGTTGTGAAAAATATATTCCTTACAAATTTTTAACTTAACAGCAACCATTTTTATTATAACTCTAAGCAATTTCAAAATATACAGTCTCCAATGCAATTTATATATTTACATTTTTGAATAAAATGATTATTCTTTAGAACATCTCCAATGAAATATAAGTATCATAGTGATTTGATACCATATTATTTATTTAAAAATACTTAAACAAGCTGCTCTTATATACTCAAACATTTACATCATTTCTTATTTTCCTTTACCTTTATTTTCATGCCATTTATCTCAAAATTTGTCCTAATGTATAAACTTTTAATGCTGGCACACAATATATTCATCAATCTATTATAGTTTTCTGCAACAGAAGCAAACGATAAATTAAAAAATCCTGTATAGACAACTTATACAAATGCAAATATATGCATACAGAATTTTATTCTGGTGAATATAGGATTTAAATACTTCTGGATTGATTAATCATTATAATTATTTTAAAAGAACTTCCCAAAAGGCATTAAAATCTTGGTACATATAATTTAAAACATATTAAAAAACTATTGAAAATTAATTTCTTAATGAGACATATGACACTTATTCTTAAAATAAGTGTTATATTACCAGAGGACAACAACAATCCACATTTCTATATGTAAGCACTGAGGAATTTTAGTTGCATTTAAATAGGTGAAAATAAAAATGCTTTTCTGGAAAAATCTCACCTAATTCTTCAAATTCTTTTTGTGTTATACACCTAAATTACCTAGTGATCTATCATCTTAAAGTGTTCTATGATAAATTAACATCTTGGTTAGGGCCTCCTTCACTTTTTTTTAAATTAAAGCAAAAACTAGAAAAAGAAAAGTAGATTTTCAGATGAATTTTTTTACAGCTATTAGATTTATATAATAAGACATATCAAATAATTTAATTATACCGTTACCTTTTTTCACTTAGAGGTAACTTTTTAACTTTTCAGAAAAGAGAATTCTATTGCAAGTTGTGGCCAGCAACTAAGTAAAGCTACAAACACTGAAAAGAAGGCTTGGTTTATTGTTTGTTGATTAGGTACATTTATTAAAATGAAGCAGAACACAGAGACATATGAAAATCTCAACTCATTTATGAGTTGTATAGCTCTCATGCTAATACCAAATGTAGTGCAAAATAAGCTCTAAAGACACAGTTATTAAATGATAGCAATACTGACTCAAGAAGAGGCACATTGATTAATGAAGCAGAATTGAGTTGAGAAGCAGATCCATGTATATGTGGGAATTTAATGATTAATAATTGTGGCAATTTAAATGAGGAGCAGTGATGCAAAATGCATTAGCTACAAGTTGTATCTCCTACTTCACACCATGCATTAAAATTTTTATGCTGATTAAATAGTATGTGCACAACATTTTTAAAGTAAGGAATATAAAGGATAATAAAAGTTGGGGAGAGGAAGAATTCCCTAATTAACTTATCAAGAAAATTACTGAAAAATCTGTCTAGAAAAGTTGTAAATTTCTCTAAATAGACAACATCAAAACATGTAAAAAGCAAGTGTTTCTGGAAAAATTACCAGTTGCTTTATATAGTCCAGACAAAAGGTTTTTGTATTGCTGTTGAGAGTTCTCCAGTATGGTGTTGAAGTGAAAAAAGCAGTTGTTCCAATAACAGTGACAGTGTTGACTGCAGAAAAACCATACATTCACTATGTAAAATCCATCAGACTACAAAACGGTTACGCACGCACACACACCTATCTGTCAGAAATGGCGACAAAGTGGGGTTTCATTTTCAGTCTACATTGTTCTGCGTTTTCTGTTACTCTAAGAACGTACGCAGGTACTTCTTTAGAAAACATTGCACATCTGGCGGGACAAGTCACCCCTGTCAGGATGCTTGCACGGTCAGCGCCCCGTTGCCCCAGCCCCGACCCGACCGGCCCGGGCGCTGGGACTGTCCGTCTGTAAGTTGCATCCTCGGTGTAGCCCCTGCAACTGCTCTGGTGCAGGGGGTTGTGTTTCGGCAGTTTTCATGCCTGTAGTATGTACATCCAATGCCCACATGCCTTGGCTGAGTCCTGGTGCTCGTTGAATTCCTCCTTCCTGAAAACCCCCTTTTCATACAGTTTTCGCAGCGCCTTTTCCTTTGGTAGCTTCTCCCCTCAGCCTGGCCCCCTGCGCCCCTGCCAGGTGTGTGCAGAGCATCCTTCCCGTGGGCCCCGGGACTGGCGCCTGGGCGAGGCTGGCTTCTTCCCAGGTGCTTTCACCAGGCCAGCGAGTTAAGCAGGATCTCAGGTCCCCTCTGTCGCTCCGCTCCCCCCCTTTGGCTGCACTTGCCCGACGGAACGTCTGAGCCACCTGAAGGAAAGCCGGGCTGCCAGCAGCGTTGAGACAGGGCGCACACTCGTGGCCGGGCTGGCCGGTCCCAGACTTGGTCCTCTTCTCTGCCAGGCGCGTCCCGGCTGTGCGCCTTTGTCCCTCCACGTTCTCCTCCCGTCCAGCTTGGTCTGTGTCCTGAGACACTGGCCGGGGGTGACCAGGGGGCTGGAGGAAGGAAAGTCCAGAATGTTTATCCCCTTGCTGGTTTCTCCCTACAAAGCCAGACGCCTTTTAAAGGACTTCCTTGGAGCCCCAAGTCTCACGGCTTCTGGAAATTGCTCCCTCCCGTGATCCCTTCAAGTCTAGAGAAAGTAACTATGGCTCGTACAGGATTTTTAACTGTTCCTATAAGGTCTCCGTAATGTCGTCCATCCCTTTGCTAATAGATTCTCTTTTAGGGTTTCTTCAGCCACTGCCTTGCGTGTGCGCTCCGTGTTTCGCCGGGACTCCGACGCCAGCGGGCCGTGCTAACGCGGCTGGTTGCGCTCGCGCGTAAGTGCCGCTCAGCTGTAGCCCTTGAAGTCGCAGGAGCGTTGGTCCTTCGCCTCTGATTTTTAAAATATCTTTCCTGTTAAAGACAAACTTTATTTTAAAAGTAAGCAATGCATCCATTCATTTCTAATCGCCACAATCGTGGAAACACTGAAGATACCCCATGTTCTTTTAACCCTTGGTTGAAGCAAGAAATGGTATTTTAGGATTGATATCTATGCTGATAGAACAGGTTTTACATCAAATTACAGCTATAAAACCAGCATTGACAATTGTGACGTTAGAAAACTCTGAAGGTCATGCTTAATCTATTCAGCATTAAATTTTCTTTCTTTTAAACAATTATTTTATATCCTGCTAAGTGCCAGGCCCCCCCTTTTTTATGTCTTCTCTCATTAGATCATAATTTTTGGGGGGTATATTTATCATAACACTTTGTCCATTGTGTCTGTTCAATGGACTGTTACCAATTTCATTCAAAGGCAGAGTCATATGAAAGGTAATTGAAGCTGTGATTTCAATGGGCCTGATCTGGCTGTATACAATAATTTATGAAGCAAATATTTATTGAGTGTTTATTATGTGCCTGACACAGTTTAGGAACAAGGTTTTCATGTGGCAGAGTATTATGGTAGACTAAAGCCAAAGTAGTTTCTATAGCAAAAACCAAAAATAAAAGTGCAAAGCGTGTCTTTTTAAGGAGTCGCTAACCGCTGCCTTTTAATGCATAGCAAAGCTCACGCTTATTATACTGTTTCTATGGAAAAATGCATTCTAAGTATGAACCACCTTTTAAGTGGATACTTGTCTTTCAATCTGCTTAAATTGAAAAGTGTTTCTATGTGACCGCTGTTAACATTTAGAAGAGGATGCACTTGAAGCCTTATAAATCTAGGTTAACAATCAGAACTATAAAAAAGGTAATTTAATTCTTGCTTTAAATCATTTTTGGCATTTCTCTTTCCTTGCAAATGATCAGGAAAAACAAGTGTTGACTTAGAAATTAATTAAATATAGACTATTATACCAAACAAGGTTTACCCATTACCCTAAATTTCAAGTCAGAAAGAAATAATTATGTTGAAGGGTACCTCTATGGGACTGAAACAAAACTACAGTGGGTGGATGGGTATTGACTATTTGGGGAGTTGATGGGCCTCTGTAGGTGATACTAGCTCTGCTATTAGTGGCGACATCGTCCATTATTACGTCAAGTAGAGATCATCAGGTCCCAGAAATGCTGTTGATCAGTCTTGAAATAGATTCAGTACAGCACAGATAACACAAAATCTTCTTTTCAGGCTCCTCAGTTTGGCACTGTATCCATTTTTAAGTTTAGCTGGGTAAAGGGTTTCTGTTCTTGTAAGATGAGTCATGTATCAAGTCCTAGTATATAGCGTTAGTCATACAATTCTAAATGTGATTCTTAAATAATCATAATGCCTTTTTATTTAGTTGTTTTAATTGCTCAAGCTTTAAAAAAAAACCTTTATTGTTCTATTTTAAATGAAAAGTTATGAGTCCTGTACTAATCTGAGATTTCTTTTGCATCTAGTCTATCCGCTCAGCTTCTCAACAACTTAAGACTGACAGAGTCACATCAGTCACTTTCTTTCTAGAAGAATGACGATGGAGTGATCTAGTGGGTCTTTTGCCAACTCTGAAAACTTTACGTTCTCAAAGGGCGTGGTGTAGCACTTGGCTATTTGCTCTGCCACATTTCCAACATTTATCATTGTCATTTAGAAGCCTGGCCTTCTATCTTCTGAGGGTCCATGTGCTACTTCTTGAAATGCTCTCATTGCTGATTATCCTTATTTTTAGATGTAGAGAGTGTTTGTTTCTATTTGTTTCACAACCAACAAGCATATGGCATGGTGATAGCTATTCAGCCAGACTTTATTCATGGGATTTGCCATTTCTCTATTTGTATTAATGCTGGAAAATATCTCCTGTGCATAAAAACACTTGTGCTGTAGGTAATACTGTACCTGTGAAATACGCTTTAAAACACAGCTTTAAAAACAGCCCTCTTGGGGCGTTATTTACAATGAATCAATATTTTTAGATCTTCTGGGTTCAAGATGCCTTTAGCGATAAATTATTGTGTTAGTTGGTTCTTAGATTGTTTGTGTACATGTATTTGTTTCTGAAAGGCACCCCTAAATCTCAGAAAATACACTCTGTTGGATAGCTAGTACATATGATTTGCAAATATTTGGGTGACTATGTGGAACTTCAATTTGGAAAAGAAACAATTAAAGAATAATTAATTTTCTACCCACACCTCAGAATAATTAATGTTCTGTACACATCTCAATTACTAGACCTTAAGTCTGCCCGAAAACTTCTTGGTAGTGGACAATGGGATGGGCCTGAAAACAACGGTGTTAGTCCTTGCCCAATGCGAGGCCCACTGTGGAGTCCTAGCGAGTGAAGTGACTGACCTCCAGCCTGACCCATAATCCATGTTTCTGGATCTAGCCATTAGTTCAGTGATTGGTATGTGACCCAGTTAAAAGCCAAAGAGTGCAAAGTGTTCTCCTGCCCAGATGGGCCCCTTAGCATTAATCTCGACCCCTGTGTTCTGTAGGAATGGGAAGTAAATGTATTGTCTCCATCGAGGACTGCTGCCACATGATGTCCATAAACAGGCTACATTTCGAATGCACATCAGACAGCTGTGCAGCGTGAAAAGAACGATATCAGACCAGAAGTCCTGGTTAAGCCCTGGCCGCCGCTGCTGCTGCTGGCGGTCTGGTGACCACGAATGAAGCCAGTTTGAGGACAAGGCTGATATGAAAATAGAGAATTACAGGACAAGCGAGTCGTATGCATGGACAAATACTTTTGTAATAATGGTGCACTGCTATTAAAGTTGATGCGCATTAAATCTTATTTAATCCATAAAATAGATGAAATTTTATTTAGTACAGAGAAAGAAGCTCATTTTAGATAAAGTTTTCACCATGAAGATTATGGGCCATTAAAAAAAAATACCATTAAGCTAAGAAAAGTATGAAAATAGGTAAGAATTTAGGATCCACATGTTTTCTCCTACTTAAAGGCTTCAATTTAGAGAGTATTACTATGAAGGGGGAAGCAATTAACATTGTTTATTTCTTCTCCTAGCCTCGTATTGTTTAGTTTGAAAAGATTCATAATATTCATATTTGTTGCTGCACAATAATTTCCATTTTTTTGGTCTTAGTTTTACGCAGAAATGAATTTACTGCTCACCATTCCCTTTTCCATCCCTGGCCTCAGTGAGTTATCTTGTGGTCAGCTGCAGGGCATTGTCATGTTCTATTTTTCTTAAGGAACGCTCATGAGTGTTATATTATATTCTCTAAGTTTGTTATGGTAGAGACTATATGCCCCTGCTTTTATAATTAAATGGTAACCCAACTATGATTTTTTTATTTAAGAGAGAGAGGGGGGAAGGACCGGAGAGAGAGAGGGAGAGAAACAACCATCAGTTGCCTGAAAGGGGACTGAATCTGCAACCCAGGCATGTGCCCTGACCTGGAATCGAACTGGAGGCCTTTCACTTTGCAAGATGATGCCCATCCAGCTAAGCCACACTAGTCAAAGCTAGATATAGTTTTCTTGATAACACATCTTTGGAATTTCATAAATACTACTTCAGTTTTTAGTGACATTAAGTATTAGTGAGGAAGTCTGGGACTATGCTCTTTCTCCTTCCTTATAGGTGACCTTATTTTTAATTGAATGGAAGAAGAAATCTTTCTTTATTCTTGAATTTTTATAATGTAACTATGATTTATTTCTATTTCAGGCACTGTAAATCAGATTTTTCAAATAAAGCATATTTCTTTCAGTTTGCAGATGTAAGTCTTTCTACACTTTGTCATTTTCCTGTATTTTACCTGTGAATGCTTTTCTATTCTTCTGTTTGTTTGCAGTCTCTACTTAAGGAACACAAATTAGTTCTATGCTGTGTTTTCCTTGCTCATCCATCTTATCCATCATCGTAGCTCTGGCTGTAATCTTGCTGCTTCTATCTCTATTTCCTTTAGATTACCTCAAACTTTCCATATAACATTACTTTTATTTGGTTTTAGCCATGTCTGTTCTGAGTCCTGCTATTTAGAATTTGCTTACTGTATCAGAAATTGTGTGTTTTGTTTCTCAATTTATTTCCTTAGCTCTGCCATGGTCCCTTGCTTTGTATTCTGTTGTTATATCATCCTGTCTTTGAGCTATCATTTTTCCTCTTACCTTTAAAAACTTAATTGAATTTCTTTACTAGGGTCTTTTATAGTGCAAAACATTGGTAGGAAATCAGCCAATGCTCACCGTGCTATGCACTTACTGAGATTGTGTCTCTGCAGTGCATGTTTGTGTATTATTTACATCGCTTCTTTTCGTCTTGCTCATGCTGATTTAAGTAGCTCCATCCAGATGCCGTTGTTCTGGTAGAGTGCAAGCTAATTCTTGTTGATACCTGACGTACTTCTGACACAAATTAGTTTATCTTTCAGCAAATTTGTACACTCTCTCTGGCTTCCTGAGAGGAGAATAATTACCTGCCTTATTGATTTTGTACTTCCCATGTGACATTGATTTTGGACTGCATATTTCATGGCCGTGGAATGTGAGCCAAGACGTCATGAACAGAGCTTTGACTGTGCTTGCACGGTGAATTACGCTCCCGAACCTTCACCTTCTGCCACGAGAGGAACATGTTTTGAGTAGTTGCTAGTTCCAGAAGGAGGAGTTCTGTGGAGCAGAATTAAATCCAATTGCAAACTTTGAACTAATCTGAGACTCTTTCAGTGAAGCCCAGGAGGTCACGACTATTTCATAGACTCATGAGTAAGAAAAATGTTTTTTTGCAGTTTCTGAGATTGCGGGGTTGTTTGTTATTCATCATTACTGCTACAAAAATGGACTAATACATCTTCCCACTTGCTGTGGAAGTTTTTTTTTTTTCTCTCTCAAATTGATTGTTTTCAATGCGCTTTTCTAAAGTCCTAGCTTATGAAGATGGGCTAAAGGGGACAGTGTAGCTGAGGCTAAGGCAAACCTAGGTAGGAGAGAGTCGCTTATATGTCCTTATGAGGGAGACATTCCTTTCCTACAGCTCTGGCAGCTGCTCTATTTTAGTGCAGTGCCATGGAAGATATTAATTCTTGGTGGCTCTTCCTATTGGCCTATGTTTTTGAGGTGGCCTTGCCTTGATATTTAGGGATTTTTACTTCTGAGAGCTTTCTCTGACCTGTCACTGGGCTGTTTAATCACTGCCTTAGTCTGCTTATCCTCCAATTGAAAGGTATCAATACAAATTCTTAGACCATTACTGAGATACACTTTCCTTATCCCTGGCTGTAGGGAAAGAGGAATTCACTTATCTATTACGTAGAACTGCCACCTGGAAGACTTAAACAGAGCAAGTTCAGATGTATTTTTCTGTAGAAGGCACTTTTCTTCTAAGTATATGTTCTAGTATATTACATATCACAATGTGTTTTGCTTCAATTTAAATAATACTCCTTTTAGTTCTGTAGGAAAATATCTAGGGGAAATCAACTCTTTATAAATGTAAAAGGATTAAATATTAGCCCTTAGGTGAGCAGATAAAGACTTGCAGAAAAACCCATGTTTGGGTTTTTTAAAATTTTATTTCATGCTATAAATATCATATATGGACTAATAGATAGTCAACTGAAAGTCAATAAAATGAGGTCTGTCTTTAACATCTGTCACCAGTGTATTACACTAGACCTAAAAATAAATATTTAAATTTGCTTATGCCACTTTATTTACACGGGTCCACTAATTAATACTTTGTTATGCCAACTATTATATGTGAAAAGAATATGCTGTTTTTGCTTGATTTAAACCTGACCCAATTCATTGAGGTATGCTAGTGCCTGACCTAAGAGTTTTCAAATACTCCACTGGGAATGAAACTTAGGTATTTTATTTTACTTAGTGCATTACCAAATAGAGAAGATGGCTTAGCAGAATTATCTTTCATCTAAAACTGGTAACAGGATCTCTATCAATATTTGTTGGAATTAGCATGTAGTGGATTAGGTTATGCATTATACAACAATAATGTTTATTGTAGAGATTGGTCTTTGCAAAGCTGAGCTTTAATGGGAGGTAAGGGAGGAAGGAGATATCATTATGATGCATATTAATTTTAACAGTTCTCTTGCATTATCCTAAAGAATTTATGCCTTAAAAAAAAGACAAAAATTTATTGAGCAAAATGTAGGCAATGAAACCAAGTGAAAGTGACCTGAGTAGAAGTCATTTTGCTTGTATCATGGAATGAAAGCAAGTTATCATGAATACAGGAAAATGACCTCTTCTTGTTGGCTGGCATAGGGTCATTTAGTATTTACATCAACTTTAATTACCGGCAAGCTGAATTGTTCGTTAATGGGTTGTCCGTAGCAACAAAGATAGCACACTTAACAGTGTTGTGAAAGTACTATAGCACATCATCCTCAATCTATTGGTTGGAAGTGCAATTTAGATTGATTTACCCAAGGTCATTTATTAAGCCAATGACAACAAAGCTTTCAAATTCTTAGCTTTTTTTTTTTTTTTTTTGGTGGCTTCTACTTTCTGAACTATGGTGTCTTAAAAGTAGTTAATTAACCATTCATTTTTGTGTGTGTGTGATTTCTTAATTAGCAATGGGGAAGTGGTGTGTTTGTGTTGTAATTATTGAGTTGCTTGCTAGGATTGGTAAAGAGCAAATACTGTAAGCACGCTCTCCAGTGTACATTCTGAGTCATGTGGATTGGCTTCATATATATTCCTTTTCGGTCAAATGAAGACTACTGTATGACTTATTCTAGAGTCAGAAAAGATTTCTAATTTTTTAGGTCTCTGTTACAAAGAATGAGAAATATGTGTCATATTCCAAGATTTCCTAAACACAATATTTGATCCAAGTTAGAAGCATCACTCCTGAGTGAAAATAAACCGCTACTTAAAAGCTGACCGGTCTCTTCTTAACAGACAATCTGGAGGGGCGCTCACCGAGCCGAGCTGCGCTGGGCTGCCTGTGACATTTGGAAATGATTGCGGTTGTAGAACTTCCTTCAGGCAGCTGCTGCTTGCTTTGTTAAATTGCACGCATTTTTCAGTCAAACATTTTCCTGGCTGCATCAGAGGTGTTGAGTAGCTGTGTTAACCTTGGCGTATTTTGGCAATAGGAGATCAAGTAAAAGTCAATAAACGTCTCCCACAGCCCCGATAAACTCCAAGGGCACAAAGGGAGGTGTTTATGAGCTGTGGGGGACAATTTGGTCAAGTATACGTTTCCCTTCAAATTGCTTATTGCCATTTTGGTATTAGCGGAAGATATTTCAAGTCACTTCTTTGACAGAGCATATTGGATGGCATTGCGTAAGCGTCTGTGTTTCCGTGAGACAGATGATTACCCATTTGTGTGCACTGGTACCTTTTCGCTTTAAGTATCACATTCGCTGGGGAGCTGCACTTTGTTCTAATTTTTTCCCTTCATGTAGAGCTGTCCTACCTTATGATATCTCTTTAAAAAGAAGCTATAAGATGGGTGCCTATAGAATTATAACATTAATTGATGTAAGAAGAAAAATACTTTAAAATGAATTCAACTTTGTGATTAAAGTTGTTTTCTTTGAACTGTTTCCAGCTTCCTTCTGCCTTTAATATATTTTAGAAGCACAGTCATGCCTATTACAGAAACAAGTGCATCCTAACTAGGAACAAGTGCATCCATGTCATTTTTGCAGTTTTTCAGAAGTGAAAAACAAAAAAGGTAACAGGATTTTACTTACATGTCACTATTCTGAAGAGTTTGCTGTATTCTATAAAAATTATAAAGAAAACAAATATATTAAAATCTCTAATATTTCAAAATTTAAATATTGGTCAAAATATATTCTTTTGGGGATGAAAGTTAAAAACCTATCAGCCTTTGAAGTAAATATTCAAGCTGGCATATTTTAAAGTGAAAATGTAAAAGGTTAAGTAATTCACGATTTCCCCTCTTTCTCTCAATTTCTTCTAATACAAAGGAAAAAAAATGATTGTCTTTAAATTTTGCCATACTTTTTTGTATATTGGCTGTTGAGTGACATGGTAAGTAATAATTATTTAGGAAGAATAAAAGAAAATTCAATTTATTGAAATATACTTAAAGTAAAGCTATCTTTTTTGTCTATGTAGTGATGCTGGGAAGATATTTAAATTGTTTTCCGGGCTTCTGATAGGTACAGAGGACAATATAATCTGACTTTTTTTTTTTTTAATGTAGCATGTTTGTATTAATAAAGTTTAATGGTGATGTGACAGAATAACCATTCCTTTAGAAAGGGTACGAAAGGTTTTACAGTCTAGTGTCTAGGCAAGATCGTATCTGGCTGGCCTGGAATGCCAATGAACTACTGTAGAATTCCAAGCCTCTAATAGCGCCCTGTGCATTTTCCCAAGAAGCTCCATGAGCTCCCCCTTGCATGTGGCCCAGGGCATTGCAGTTCTGTGCTTCTCTCCCCCACTGCCTGCATTCCTGTTCCAGCCACTTCCTCATCTGTCCATTATTTTCTGATCGTTGCAGTGTTATACGGTTTCACTAAGGCCACAGATAACGTCCTGTTGGCCCCACTAACGGCTTCTTCCTGCATCTTCGCCTCTTACGTCTTTGCACCCCGTGAGGCCATTGACAATCCCTTGTTTCCCTTCCCTCCTCCTTTGACCCCCGTGACACTGATGTTCCCTGATAGGACTCTCCTTTTTCAAGCTACTTGTGGGCGTTCTCCTTTACTGCCATGATTTCAGCTCTCACTGTAGGCTGTTGGCGCCAGAATTTTTATCTCTCGCTCCAGTGCTAGTCGATGGATGTGGGCTCTTGTATGTCTCTCAAACTGTCCTTCTGCTCACGTCTAATTGGCCATTTCAGTGCCCTTCCCTTTTGCTTCAGTTACTCATTGTCCCCCTCCCCCAACATTTTCACCTCCTTTTTTCCTATTACAGTACTACCGATCGTTAATCAGTCATCAGGTCTTGCAGAAATGTTTTTCAAATGTTTCTCAAATTGGCCTCTTCCTTTCATTTCTGTGATCGCCATTCCCTTTTGCTCGTTCTAACTTCTGGATAATTGATCTCTCTGCTTTCTCGATTTCTCCTATGTGAATTGAAACTCTACAGTGACTCCAAAATTTCAATCTTTCTAAAACATCCAATTCAGTCATGCCGTTTTCCTGATGCGAAGCTTGGTTCACTCCTTCTTTTCAAGTAAAAGCCCATGCTCTTTCTTCCTGTTATTTGAGGCCCTGCACAATCTGTCTTTAGACATTTAGATATGTTTATTTCCTAAATATCCTTTCCCAAACGCCATGTCTCAGCTCCAGCTCTTTACAAACGTCATGTATTAAACATTTCATCCACAATGTTTTATTTAAGTAGTTTGTGGAGAACTCACAACTCATTGGGATAGAAACATGAAATAACATTTTGTTTCCCCCCAGTCATGCTCTCAGTTCTTCTCAAACGAAACATTGTCTAGGGTCTCATGACATGGGCCGGCTTCTGGCACATGAGGTCATTTCAGTTTTCTGGCAGTTTTGTTTCAAGACTAAATCCTGATTCAAAGTCTTTCATCTTCCCAGTAGAAGGTAGGGCCCGGCACGGACAAGCGAGGGTTGATTTGTGGTCTGCTTTTTATAATCCTCTCGCTCTCTGGGCCAGCTGCCCCAGTGGGGCCCGAAAGAGCGAGAGGAAAAGAGCAGATCCCCTGCTTGCTTAGGAGAAGTTATTGGCCTCTCCTTGTTTGGCTCATTGTCTATGGAATGTTGGTGACAGCTGGTGGCTTCAGCCTGCCCCACCAGTGAGTCTTAGAAGAGTTCTTCATGTTTCCACGGTTCCTTTGAAGGTTTGGCCAACTTTTCTGGTTGACGTCCAGCTGTTGGCATCATCATGGCACATTCTTCTCATAGGTGAGTATTTTCCTTTCACTGCTCTAGTGACCTCAGTACAATCTGTCATCAGGGTCACTTCTCAGGCTTGCCGGCATCTGTGGGAATTAAGGTTCCCAGGGAGAATGGCCTGGCCCATTTGTTGGTTAGCAGTCTTCGCCTGTATCACCTCTATCCATTTATTCCCGCCCCTGCTTGTGTAGTAGAGGGAGATTGGCTTACAACCCAGGTGTTCCCCTGCTGGCTAACAAGGAAACAAAAGCATGTATGTATATGTTACATGGCTGGGGGAAGAGTGGCAAGGACACCTGTAACCCCAGTGTTCATGAGTTAGAGTTCCTTTTTCTAGCCCTTTGATAGCCTTTTTTCATGAGCACTGCATCGCTAAAAGGGGACCTCTTTTCCCTCATCCTGTACTGCTGATTGTGGCAACCATTAGCTACCTGTGGCTTTTGAATACTTGAAATCTGACTGGTCTTAATTAATATGTATTGTAAGTGTAAAACACATCAGATTTCAAAGACAGAGCAAAATAATAAAAAATTTCTTATTTTCAAAATAATTATTAAGTGTTAAAAATTTTTGACTGTATTGTTTCAGATACTATGTTATTATAACTAATTTTATTTTTTCTTTTTGCCTTTATTAATATGACAGTGAGAAAAATTTTAAATTACATATGTGACACATTATATTTCTGTTGGATGATATTGATATAGGGGATAGGGAATGTCAATTAAACCCTATACAGAATTTTATTCTACTTTGTAAAATCCATTAAAACATTTCCCTCTACTTATACTGTTTAGCTATACAAGCACGGGTCAGAATTGATCTGACCTGAATATTGGACCAATTGTTCATTCCATGTGGTTATAAGTATCAGATGAAAATCAAGATATTTTTCAATCTGCAGACTTAATAAACATTGAAGTGGGTAGGAAAATGTATACCATGTAAAAATCAACCAGTGTTAAGGATAGAAATCAATATATTGTTAAGAAGTTTTGGGGTAGATTTTGATCAAATAGCATGGCACTAGTTCTTTTCATCATACTTGTTAGTATTACCAAAATATTGCAGTTATTGTTATAAATTATTTAAAAAATACATTCTATCTATAATTAAGCCTGACTCTTGGTTGAACACTACTTACTGAAAAAAAGAGCATTGTTTAAACCTACTTATGTGAACGGGGTGATAGGTTATATTATGAAATGAAATATACATTTCCTTTCTTAAGTTAAAATGAAAACATTCTAAACACTTATGAATATACATCATCATTAACTATAGAATTATATGAATTTACCTCTTTGGAAAGCCATATAGAATTGCTCTAAGAACAGCAGACTCTGTCAAGGTAACCTCTATTCCCTTATTATAGTCATTACGAAATATTTAAACACTTACTGAAAATGAAGTTGTCCTTTCCCTTCTGCCTAGATGTCATATCTTCTTGGTGAAAGAAATGTCTAAATATATTCTCCTCCCCCATCTAATTGCGCGTACACAAGCGTGTACTGTAATTGGTATTCTGATTGCACTCAGATTCCTCATCATACCCATTTTTGTTTCCCTACTGTCATTACCATAGTTTTACATTATCTTACTCACAGCACTTAGGATATTTGCAGAGTTGTAGAAGAGGAAAATTGTGGCTCTTGAGAAAAATATACACGAGGGCTTCTTTGTTTCTTTAAAAAAGGTTTTGTATTGTTTATTATATTGCAGTTGCCCCATTTTTTCCCTGTGTCCCCTCCATCCAGCCCACCCCTCCTGCCCACAGTCACCCCCCTCTCCATTGTCCGTGTCCATGCGTCATTCATATTACATGAGGGTTTCTGAGAAGGACATTTAACTGTAATAAACATAAAAATAATGAAGGACAACAAAGAGCAACCCAAACAAGGAATGTAAAGGTACTCTTCCAAATTCAAAACGGAAAAGTGAAACTTTAATATTAGCAAACTCATCTATGTTACCTATTGGACACTGGCAGAAATCTCTCCTGGTTTCAGATTTCAACTAGATTTCAGGTCGGAGGTATGAAGAGCAATAAGACTTGTGTTTTGTGTTTCTGTCCTGGGTTTATGCTATAATGGGAGCTTCTTTGAAGAATAAAGCACATGATTGAGGCAGCTCTTTCACTCCTTTTTAGCTGCTATTTTGAGCTGCTAACTGCTGACCACAACACACCGCTTAACATTAAGCCATTTCTATTTGAAATGAGTAGTTCTAAGAAAACTAAAATGATTTTAAAGTGTGTGTAATTTAAAAAGAACGCACATAGACTTTATTCAAAATAGTGCATAACGTATTGCATTTATACACACACATATACGTGTGGACATTCTTCAAAATGAAAATTTGATTATTATGATCAATTCTGAAAAATAATTCAAAATTGTTCATAAACTAAAATGCCATAGGGTAAGGGAAATTGAGCATTTGTTTCAATTTGGATAAATGGTAGAATATTGCGCTATAGAATTAAAGAGACTGAAATACAAAGAAAGCAAAGTGAGTTTGCCTGGCCTCTTAATGTCTGTGGCAGGACTATTAGACATCAGGCAGACAAAGGGCTCATGAACACCTGGGACTTTTAGGCACCAGAGGTTTGAGACTCCCATGCTTGTGACACACTGTCTTCAACTTCCTTTTGGTGCCAAATAAATATCTGGGTTGTGTTTTCTGACCTTGGGCAACTTGAATATCTGAAAAACTGGTACCCCCTATGGAGGCTCATTAAATAGTGAAAAGAAAAAAAAAACTGATGTAATGTAGCCTTTGCTCAAAAAAAGTCTTTAAAACAGGGTCAAATACTCGTTTGAAAAAAATCAATGATTGATGTTTCTTAAAGATCAATGATTTATTACATTTTATATTTATGTCTATTCTTTGCTTCAACAACTTTGTGTCTCCGATTGACGATCCTTCAAAATATTGGAGGGGAGGCAGATAGAGATTTGCTATCAGAATGATCTTCATACAGAACAGGTGTGATGTTCATCCTTTATAGATAAGAACTGGACAGACCTAACTTTTCCCTGTTACAGCACAAAGGAAGCGTGCAGGTCCCCGGCGGCAGCCGCTGAGGGAATGGGACCTCCAGAATCTGTATTTTAAAATGCTCCCCAGGTAAAACTGATGTAGCCAGTTGAATCCAGTCCTCAATCCACATTGGGCAATGAATCCTATAGGCACCTTCTAGCCTTATTTTAAAAAGTGGCATATTAGAAATTTACATGCGTAAGAGTTTGCTTTCTGTCTTGGCATTTATGCAGTGTATTTTAATATATGACGTTATCTTACTTGGTGACTTCAAAAGCTGATATTCACATTTTATTTTTTATATATTCAGAGGGAATCTCTCCCTATCTGATAGAATATACCCTCTTGTTTCTGGCCTGCTTTGAAATGAACCAGGTTAATTTAGGTACTTGAAACTATAAACAAATAATAACCTTTGTTTTTAAAGAGGTATATTAAAAACCTGTTCTTTTTCTCTCTCCCCGCTGCTACTCCCTAGATAATCACAACAATCTCCTAAGAAATTCCCCCTCTCCCAATATTACATTATTTATTATAGTTGATTCACAAAATGCCTTCAGAGAGGTTGATGGGGAAAGGGGACTGATTTCTTTGCTGAATAAAGATTAAGTCTTTATAGCATGGCACTCATAAACCTTAATGATAGAGATCAATTTACCTTATTAGTCTCATGTCTCAACCTTCAAATCTCCCCATTCAACAGGCTTAATTAGTTGCCCGTACTTTTATTCGTACTGTTCCTGCTCTCTAGCAGTCTCCTCCTGGTTTCTTTTCGCACGGATTTACAAGAACCAACTGAAATGCCTGAAATGCTATTTCTTATGTGAAATTGTTTTCTGACTCTATCACAAAGAACTTCCTCCTCACTCCCATATTCGTCGGCAGCCGTCCGTCTCGAGAGACGATGGTGTAGCTTCTTAAGAGTCTATCTGCACCGCCGAGAATGGCTGTGCAGTCCGACTCGGGAGTGACACGGTATCTGTCTCCTCCCGTGTTGAATCGACATCTTGCGATGACGCTGGAGTGTCCTCTCCAGTGAAGCTGAAGCTACAGAGCCTGGGCAGGGTGATATGGAGGTTCTGCTGTTGCCCATATTGAATTTTGAAAATATATAGACTTTTAAGTAATCACATTATATTGTGATTATTAGTTTATATATATTATGTGACCTACAACTGAGCTTCCCCCTCTAGTAGAAAGACTTCCTAGGTCTTAGGTAAGGTAAAAATAAAAGACAAGAATATTATTGACTTCATGATGTTCACTCTGCCATGTGATTATACAACATTATGGTCTAGGTCTAATCTGAAGAAGTAAAGTTTACAAAAATTTAGTTGTCCAATGTTACCGAAGTCTCCATTCTTCTCCCAGTTTCACATTTCCTCCTGAGTGTAACTGGTCCAATTATCTGCAAGGGACACTTAAGGTAAATCTGTTTCTCTGTTTGTCTTTTCCTAGAAGCTATAATCTTCCTTGCTATTCTCTACTTTCATGCAAATGGATATACAATGGTTTGGAGACATTGGGATACCTATTTTGCATATGATTCAGGGGAAGTTATCTGTAGTTTCACATCAGAGGGGACTAAACCCAATGGAAAATTAAAACGAAGACTACAGTTGAGATATTCCAAAGCAATATCAACAGAGGAAAAGATCTAAAAAAGAAAGCAATCTATTATACAAACACAAAGTCCTTTTTGGTAGAGATAAGATTCAAAAGGTTTTCCTTCCATCTGAGTTCTCTGCGTTACTGTTTAAATTCTAGGACTGCACAAATTTACATGACATTAAAGAGTTAATATTAGGTTCCTTATTTTTTAATATCTTCAGGAGAGAGACTATGGACTATTGGTCATTACATATTTTCAAATGTATAATTTCTAAAAGATAGCAGTTAGGGTTTTCATGAATAAATGTTTATTGAATGAGTGTAATCCTAAAAAATAATTTTAATCTTATCTCAATATTTCCATATAGTTGACTTATTACATAATTTTTGTGTATACTTTGTTCCTCAAATTACATCAGAAATCACTGAAGCAGATTAGAAGGCTGCAGTCTTTTAAAAATGACTTAGGACTTTTGCTTCCAATAGTAGTGAAATGGGTAATTTGGACCAACACTTCCAGTAAAAATAAAAATTTTGAAAATATTTGTAGGATATTTTAAAATCATTGAACTTGTGAGAAGATAGTGAAAACCTCAATAAAATAAAATCAGCAACTTGGCAAGTATGTCTACACATAAAAGAAGAGGAGAAGAAGAGAATATTAAGAACACAAAAGGAGAAATAAATATAGACAAAGAGCAGATTTAAAATATTCAAATATATCAACTGATACCAATACATTTGAAAACCTAGGAAAAATGAAAAATATATTAAATGAATTTCAATTAAAATAGGAAATAAAGTGAAGATCTTTGATAACATTGATATTATACAACAGTATAGCAGAAATTCTAGTCAATGAAATAACACAAGGAATAATAGTAATTCTTTTGGATTATATTAAGTTGTAATCTAAAAAATAAATACATTTATATTAAAAATTGGGTTAGTACTTTAATGTATAAAACTGTTTCAGTGAGACTGTGAAGATTATCTTTAGATTTATTAATGATCAATTTATTACATTTTAACTCAGTTTTTGGGCACACACTTAATATGGATCATTTAAAGTCTCAAAGGATACACAGACAACACATTGTAAGTGTGTCATAATATTCACAGGCAGTTAACTTTTTTTGTAGTAGCAAGAGAAAAAACAAACTAATAGTAATTAAGGTGTCCGGTAGTGATTACATTTGCCTTCAGATAAACCATTAAGTCCCAGTAAATAATTTCTCAAAATGGAATGGAGAGCTATGATTAAAAGTTTCTAAGAGCCATTATTAGATTATTTTTGATTGCAGTAAATAATATAACATGACGTCTACCCTCTTAAATTTTTTAATGTACAGAACAGTCTTGTAGACTCTCTGCGCATCACTGTACACAACAAGTCAGGACTTTTTCATTTTGGGTGACTAAAACTATACCAATTAAATATGGACTCTCTGATTTTCCTTTTGCTTCAGCCGCTGGCAGCCATCATTCCATTTCTTGCTTCCGAGTGTTAGTCCTTTGGGTCCCTCAAGTAAGTGGAATCATGCCTCATCTCTAACTTTTGCAACTGACCTGTTACACTTAGCAAAATGTCCTCATGGTTCACCCATGCGGTCACATATGAACAGGGTTTCCTTATTTCTTAGGACTGACAAACATTCCTTTGTGTGAAAAAACTACATCTTTTCATTCATTCATTCATTCATTCACTCATTCATCAATGGACATGTAAGCTGTTTCTACCTACTGGCTGTTGTGCATGACGCTGCAGTGAACATGGGAGCATAGACATCGTGCCTCTTCAGCAGTATTGGCACCGTTGTCAAAGAGCGTTTGCTCCTATGCGTGCTGGTTTGCTTCCAGGCTCTCTATTCTGCTTCACTGATCTGTATGTCTCTCTCTGTGCCTGGGAGGAGGGCCAGAGCTTCCCTTTACACCACTTGATTTTCAAGCCACTTTAATTCACAATAACCAATATGCCACCGCGGCATACTTTGGGACAGCCTTTTTGGAGCCACGACAGTTCTGGCAGCAGCAGCTTGCCATTCCAGCCTTTCCCACACTTCCCAAGGCCATCCCCCACCCCTCCACTTCTGAAGCAGCAGCCATGAGCAGGCTGCCTTCCTCTTAGAAGGCTGAGTCCCTGCTTCTCAAGTCCCTCCACAAAACCTGGGAGGTACCTGCCCGCCGCCACCGGCCGGCACGCGTGCCTCGCATACACGTCTCAGTTCAGCCAGTCCTTCGGTGCTTGGGAAGTGCCCGCAGGACCATGCTAATGCTGCCCCCTCTGAGAGCTGAGTCCAGGTCCCCAGGGCCACTTCTCCAAGCTTCTGCAGGACTCTGGGTTCCAACAATCTTCACCTCTTCCCTCTGTTTCTCGGCAGCAAGGAGAGGAGCGGATTCCTGCACTTCCTTCCTGTCTACACCTCACCTCCCTGTGTTCTGTGCTCAGTCTGCAATACCTCGTTACCTGACGGTCTGTAAGAAATTATTCCTGTTAAAATAAGGAGTTTTTGTTCCAGAGGAACTGATGATTACCACCCGCTACTGAAAAAGGCATGCTCAGCATCCTACTGCGCAGGCCTGTTTATTTTCCTTGCAATTCTGTCAGTTTTAGTATTGACACAATGTAATTTTACACATATAAATTTAGAATTATTGATTATATTTTCTGTGCTTCCTCTTTCCACTTTTCTGTATCTTTACATATGAGGGCTTTAAACATGTTTTATTATTTTCTCATTTCAATTAGGGTTGAGGAAGGAAAGGAATAAACGTATCAGACTTCTACCTTGAAATCAAATCCCAGCTTAATTTGTTTTGATACAACTTTTTTCCATATAACTAATTATTATAATTTAATAGTTCTTGGAAGAAAATTTAATCACATTGTGGATCAATTTTATTTTGTAATTTATTTTTGATAGCTTTGTGATTTATTGTTAGATAAGGCACTGTAATTACAGATAAACCTTTTAATGATTGATTCTTCTAACCCAAATTTTGAAATAACAGTATTTTTTCTTATTTTGGAAATAAATTCTGTTGTTGTTTCAGGAATGGAGAAAACAAGCAATCTAGAACTTAGAAATTGGATTATTCTCACAAAATATTCTTACATGACGTTTATTGGTCAATAATAAATATTCTTACATGACGTTTATTGGTCAGTAATCCCATCTTTTGAACATTTAAAAATATTTTTTAATAACAAGAATTTAAACTTTCATATATATGAAGTCTGTCCAGAATGTATCCTGCCATGTAATATGAAACACAGAGACATTTATTGAAGAAAATACAAGATACAGAAACATTGTACATAAGACAAGGACACCTCAGTCCTTTCATAGTAGGCACCTTGGGACCTCACACCATGCTCCCAATTGCCATCAGCTGCCCTGTCATATTTTCCTGAATCTCATCGATGGTCTGAAATCTCTTTCCTTTCAAAGGTGATTTTAGTTTCAGGAAAAGCCAGAAGTTGCAGGGCGCCAAATCTGGGCTATTGGAGGGCTGAGTCACCTGGGTGATTTGGTGTTTCACCAAAAAACTCTGCACAAGATGTGATGCACGAACTGGCATGTAGACGTGATGAAGCTGCCAATCACCAGTTGCCCACAGCTGCAGCCTTTGGAATCATGCAAATAGTTGCCTTGGAGGAATGTTCAAGTTTAATGCAAAATTCGATGCAGATTTTGTTGCTCTACTTGCTCAGTCATTTTGAATGTGACGGCCGCACAGTACACGTGCTCACTCAATGGAGTCTACTTCCTTCGCTGACTAGTACAGTGATGGCATCATTGTCCACGCATGCGCATTCCAGTCCACGCTCCTTGGCTGCCGGGTTACATAGATGTCATGCATTACATTACCAGAGGCTAGACTCTTTCCAGACAGACCTCATAAACATTGCATTTTAATTCATTTTCATATTTCAGTGATTGTATATTTTCTTTGTAAACCTAAATTACACCTTAAACATGGGCAATGATATTCTATTTTAAAAATAATTTTTCCCCTAGAGATAGACTATAAGTGTTTCAGTTAGATAATTATATTTTCATTTCTACCTCTAGACATGGGCAAGGGTTTAATACTTTAAAAAATTTACATAAAGAAGAGTATAGCTCCATGAAGAGTGATAAGAAAAATAATAATTCAGTGCTGATGGGGAGGATGCATTTTCTCTTTTAGAATTCAATAGGACTAGAGAGTGATTCTGTTTCTCACCTGGGAAAATCACCATGAAAGTAGAGTGCTCACATAGTCGGGCCAGCAGTGACACATATTTCCATCAGCTGCTGTTCAAGTCGAGAAGCAGTGCCCAGTACTGTGGAGAGGCTAATTAAATTAATTCTGTGGGCAAGTGACAAGATGACTGAATGCAATCTGTGTGCTCCAAGCCCTACCTTTCCCCATCCATTTTCAGCATTGCCCAGTCTCTTCTCTTTAGCATCTCACTCACACGCTTAATACCAGCTGTGTGATACCTGGTTCCTTTCGGTCTTCTTGTTTCAGCTGCAGTGTGAATATTTGGCTTGTTGTATGACTGATGAGGGCAGCAGGAAAGAGATGTAATTGCTTTGACTCTATGGCAGTAAATGGATAGTCCCCTTGGAAACTCAACTTGCTTCATTTAAATGCAAACATGCCAGGCAGATGCAGATGATCAATTCACAGCCTATGATATGAGTGAATCTCTCTCCCTTTTATGTTCTGTTTTTAATGTAATAGCAAACTAACATCTGTTGTTCTGAGCTTCGCAAATCTGTTCTTTTCAGTGTAAAGGTTTGCGGAGCATTGATATTTTACTAAGAATAGAATGTATGTGGCAATTAGATTACACCATATTTTTATGTCAAATGCAAATGTTTTCGGAAAGGTCAATGTTGTGTGTGTGACCTACTAAGCTGTATTACTATGATAGATAGAGTTACAAAAAAGTATTTAACTGATAATGTCCTGAGCAGTGGGTAAAGGAATGAAGAAGAGGTCAGTTTTTAAAGGGTAATCCCATATTGTCGATAACATATCATACATTCTTTGAAACTGGTCTTTACAGAGCACTTCTGTTCCAGCCAAGAAATGCTGGTCAACACTCACTAATGAATATCTGCTGTGACATTGTTTGGTGTGTTTGAGAGGCGTTTGCAACTACTAGAGAACGGGGACATCTGTAATAGTGTCGGCAATAAAAATGAAGTTTAAAAGAGACAGACCTGTGAATGAAAAGTAATACTATTAGAATCTTTCTATGAACCCTAGACTCATAGGATTGGTTACTTTCTAAGTGCAGTAGAGGAAGATTGGAATGGAAAAAAATAACAGGAAAAATCAAGAGTTTAAAAAAATTTCACTTTAACATAACTAATACTATTTTAAGGGTAAGTTCATATGTTAAGACAGTGGAGCAAATAAGTTTATCTCAGGTACACCTGTTAATTTACTTTTCTGATGGAAGAATCTTGTTTGCAATGCATGTCTTCCTGTTTTGCTGGTGTTAGTCCTGACAGTTGCACAAAGAACAGGGAAAGGCAGTGTGACTAAGGATACATAACATCACACTTCCAGCATGCAACTCAACATTGATCTTCTGCTTCATTCATGTGCTCTATTAAAAGAAATCAAAATAATAGGCAAAAGCAATACCCCCGGATACAAAATAAGGCAGTAATAATAAGTCTATTATTCTTGGCTCTAATACTTTATTTTAACTGAAAACTCTCACATTTTCAAGTCCAATTAAGGCAGAACACTATTTTTAATGGCACAAAAAATAGTACATTTTTTTTTATTTGTGAGAGAAAAACTATTTCTCAATAGGAATTTTGAAAAGCAGGATCGCTCATTAGTTATAATGTCTGGAGCTGCGGCTTTGGGTATTATGTCCTGTTGTCAATATATTTTTCAATCCCACAATTGAATGACTTTTTTGCTAAAAGTTTCCTTTTATTTAATAGCTTATGTGTATGGTACACATATGTGTACATATTCACATACTCTGGGGAACTGTAAATGACAAACTTGACAAAGAATTTGGAAATTAAACATAAAGTTGAAAGGCTGAAAAATTTCATTTTTTTATTTAATCAATAAAAATGAAGCACCTGTTATGCCATAGTATAAAATAATGATAGTAATAAAAGTCAAGAATATGGCAGTGTAATACTGAGGTTTTTAGAGTTATCAAGCATTCCTGTTGAGAATGATTGGACCTATCAAGATATAAAAGAGCAGCTGGGGACATTTGAAGTGGCAATTTAGATTTTGTGCAACCCTAGCTGGAGACGTGAGCAGCAGCATAAAGAAGTAAAACTATGTTTAAATCAAGCCCGGGTGCTCAGGAAGCTTATCAAAAATCATGTTAGTATAAAATGGGTACCTTCATACAGTTAAAGATACAAATATTTGCTTGAGATAGTAATAATTTCAGTTAAGTTATTCAGAACACTAGAAATAAAACTTGATGTTTGTATTATTTCTACTTATACTAATTTTGAAATGTTATTAGTCATTATTATATTGATTTATGTTTTAAAGATGACCCACAGTGGAAAATAGAAACTAGCATTGTACCACTTAATGTTTTGATTCAAATGACAAGTACTCCACTGAGCAGTAGATCATTTGGGGTAAATAATTCATGAGGAGGAGTTAGGGGAAGCATGGAAGTCTGGAAGCTTAGTTTTAAGGATATTTTGCCTACAGAGCGTGGCAGAGATTAATGCCCATTGTGGCAATTCAGTTTGAAGAAGACACCAAGTTTCTTAGAAATTATCTCTATGTATTCTTTAAAAAATGCAAAACCAAACTTAGCAAAATAGAAAAAACACTCTCCATGAGGGTACCCAAACTCTCCTCTTTTGGCTCTGTATTTAAGTATTTGAAATACTGAGAATCCAAGTTGCTGTCTAGAACTTGCATGATCACTTACTAAGTATTCCCATGGCTACTTTGAAATGTTGTGCAGTTATTTTTTCCTCCATATGAACTAAATACCGTGTGTAAATAATTGTGTTAGCTCTAACTCTGCTTTTCTTAGTGACAAAAAAATAAGATAACTTGAGAAGTTTCCCGAAACATGAAATTATGTAGAATTAATATCTGATTTGCCAAAACTTCAGCTATGATGTGTTCAATAACAGGGCTTTATACACCTGATTTTGAAGTAAAGCAAATCCGTAATTACCTTGAATGGGTTATGCTTGGAATTATTTCTCCCATTACTCAGCTTATTGGTATTATTGTGGATTAATTGTGTAAAGGTGTAATTGTTTTATGAGCTTTTCAGTAGAAGATGAAGATAAATTACAGTGGCTTTTTAATTTTTTCAGATTCTGTTTTCTTCTATTAATTGTTGTCTGCATTGAAATCTGAAAGCACACTAGTATGTATCATTCTATAGTTCAGAGGTTTTTTAATCTGCCTTCCATCATGACAGAGAATATACTTGACTGATGAATTTGTAAACTGGGGTTGAGGGCAATTCTCCAGGGCAGAGCCTGTATCATCAGACCCTTTTCTCCCCCATTAAAGAAAGCAAATTGAACGCAACCAAGGGAGAGTGATGTATAAGAATAACCTTGAGCTGCGAGAACACAGTGCTTTATAGTAAAGTAAATTTTCTCACAAATGTTGGCACTTTCGGTATTATTAGGAACAGATTATTTATAGCGTGTCATTGAATTGTGACACGGAATAAGAAGTTCTGATAATATTGTCCATGTTTTTTTCCTTTGACATTTTAATGTCACTTGATTCTCGGCTGCTGTGGTTTGACAGTGGGATGTCTTCTTATTTTTTCCTTTGTTGTATTTTTTTCCATTGCCCAATTAGTTCCCTTATATCCCCTCCCTCTCACCCTGTCGTCCATGTCCATGAGTGTTTTTTCCTGTTTTCTCAATCCCTCTACCCTCTAGCCTCCCCCTCCTCCACTAGATATCTTCTAATTTAAAATAATGGCCGGACACACACTTGAAATGGCCCGGTCAGCCAGAATGTGCTGTCAGGGTACTTCACCCGGAGGACTCCTTTTTCTTGTCCACTAGAGTAACATTTAATTTACTGCGGTTTTTCTTTTCTGGGGATTGCCCAGAATAGCTCCAAAAGTGAACATGTATCTCAAACATCTGTTACTCACAGAGAGAATTTAAATACTACCAGATTTATAGAGCAACTGCAATTGAGCTGAATAAATGCTGAGAGGTTCTGACCTTGGGAGAGTCCTAGTCTATTGTCAGTAAACAGAACGTAGGTATGACACAAAGGGTGTGTTGCGGGAGGTCACTGAGGGGACATGCGTGCTGGCTGACCCACAAGCTGGAGCTGGGCGGTCAGAGGCTCCTGACCCCCTTCCCATCCTTGGAATGTGCTTTCTGCCCACCAGTCCCACACGCTAGGAGCCATTTCAGGATGAACATGAGAGAATAAGATGGTGTTGAGACCATCTGGACTGAACATGTTACCAACCCCCATTGAAGTGTCCCTACAACCTTTGCAGATAGTGCTGGGTGGGTGCAAAGACCTACTCATCCTGTGGCCCCCCAGACAGGCCTTCTGTGTGCTCCCCCTGCTTATTAAACCTGCTGTCCTCCAGTCTGCAAGTGGTCTGCCTCTTTCTTCAGTGTGTCCTTGCCCTCTGAGTTCAGTGTCACATTTCCCCCAGGGAAATCCTGAGGGGGTCAGCTGATAGTGGGCTGCAGGACTGCAGATACTTTTATATTTAATAGTAATTTTTTTCTGTATTGTTTTCTACAAAATTTTTCTAAGATTCTAAAAATTAATGAGCAAATTCTAGTTTTCTTTATAAAAGTAACACCCCATTCTTCTAGTTTATTGTCAGAAAAAACAATTCTTTTTTTTTTTTCCTGAGAGGATAGAGACCTTGAGAATGGCTACCCATTGGGGTTCTTCCTATAATTACCTCTTTCTCTGTTATTGAGCAGCGTTAGAGCTGATGGATGAAGAAATCGCAAGTGATAATATGAGAGAGAAGAGGTCAGTCACTCTTCCTTTATTTACATTGACATTAATTAAAATGATGATGATGATGATGCTGGCAGTGGTGAAAAATTTGCTTATATTTATTGCTTAATGTGGCCCAACTTCTCTCTCTACCTATGTGATTTCATTTTATCCTTATAATAATCCAATGGGTTGGGCATTGCCAATACAAATAAGGAAACGTAGAGAGTTTACTTAGTTTACCCAGTATCACAGTGGTAGATCTAAATAGCCAAACTATGATTCGAACTCCAATACTGCAATTTAAAACAAAAAAATTTAATGATATGTCTCTAATATACAAGGTAGGCATAATTAAGTTTACAGTTGTTGGTGTGTGAAACACAGTCTATTCTTATATTATAATTTATTTATTATTGGATTATTTTCCATATGAACAACTATAAACCTACTTTTGCCCCACCCTATATATTAAGAAGCACAAGAAAAGCTAGATCTATTTTAGAAATTAAAAACTTAATTGAAAAAATAATGAAAGAAAACTTGTCTAACTTGGTGAAGGAAATCAAGCCCAGGAAGCACAGAGAGTCCCAAACAAGTTGAACCCAAAGAGGACCACACCAAGATACATCATAATTAAAATGTCAAAGGTTAAAGATAAGGAGAGAATCTTAAAAGCAGCAAGAGAAGAGAAGTTATTTACCTACACTAGAGTTCCCATAGACTATCAGCTGATTTCTCAAAAGAAACTTTGCAGGCCAGAAGGGACTCACAAGAAATATTTGAAGTGATGAAAAGCAAGGGTCTACAACCTAGATTATTCAATCCAGCAAAGCTATCATTTAGAATGGAAGGGCAAATAAAGTGCCTCCCAGACAAGGTAAAGCTAAAGGAGTTCATCAACACCAAGCTAGTATTACATTAAATGTTAAAGGGACTTATTTAAGAAAAAGATCAAAACTATGAACATTAAAATGGCAACAAACTCACAACTATCAATGACCAAATCTATAAAACAAGAAAAACTAAGCAAATAACCAGAACAGGAACAGAATCATAGGTATGGAGATACTTTGGAAGATTATTAGTTGGAAAGGGGGAGGGGGAGAATGGGGGCAAAGGCACAGGGATTAAGCAGAATTGGTAGGAACAAAATAGACAGAGGGATGTTAAGAATGGTATTGGAAATGGAGAAGCCAAAGAACTTACACGCGTGACCCATGGACATGAACTAAGGAGGGGATTGCTGGAGTGTACCAGGAGGAGGGGGGCAAAAGGGGAAAATTGGGGGAAATTGGGACAACTGTAACAGCATAATCAATAAATATAATTAAAAATAAAAATAAAAGGGAAACAAATCCATATGTTAACATTGATATAGACCTACATTTCCCAAACTTTATAACAGAAACTATTAACAAATATTTTGACAAATATCTCAATAAAAGAGTTCTATGTTTCAAGAAGATTGGGAAACATTAGCTTAAATACAATTATACAAGTTTATGTATTGATTGATTTTTAAAGAATATCTGTGATGTGTATTTCCAAGAGGAGAATATATTATGTAGTGTTCCCTGGACTTTTGTGCATATAACTTTTTTCCCTTGAGTAACTTTCTTTGGGGAATAATCTAAATAAAATCTTCTTTACAAGGTAAATATGTGTTCTTTGCTGTGGTATCTTTTCATGTACTTTGCTTATTTTGGAGGCAATTGATAATTAATTGACCATTATACATTTAAACAACTTCTGTTTGTTGTACTATAAAAAAACAATGAAAGTGACCAGAGGGGAGGGGGGAGGGGCATAATTATGGAAAGAAGGAGAAGGGACTAGACAAAGAGCACATATGACCCAGGGACATGGGCAGCAGTGTGAGAACTGACTGGGAGTGGGGAGTGGGATGGGTGGAGGAGGCAAAGGGGAAAAACTGGGACAACTGTAATAGAAAACAAAAAATGATAAGTAATAAAAGTAAAATAAAATAAAATAAAGTAAAAACAACGGATAGAAATTCTTATATTGTTTCCCCCTTTCTGCAATATATATATACTTAATTCTCACTCAAGGATATATTTATTGATTTTAGATAGAAAGGAAGAGAGAGAGAGAGAGACAGACAGACAGACAGACATCAATGTGAGATAGAAACATTGATCGATTGCCTCCCATACATGCCCCATACAGGGACTGAACCCACAACCTAAGTATGTGCCCTGACTGGGCAACAAAACCACAGCTTTTTGTTATAGGGGATGATGCTCCAACAGATTGAACCACGCAGTCAGGACTCCCCACCTCTGCTTTTTAATATCCTGTTCTTTGACACATTTCAAGGTATGGATATTGATCATGTAACTGTCAATTTTTGCTTTTCCTCCCTTCCAATAGAAAAGAAATGGCAGTGTGTTTCTTCCTTAAATATTTTGTGGAATTCACCAATAAAAGTATATGGGCCTAGTGCTTTCTGTTTAGAGTTTTAAGTTTATTTTTTCAATTTATTTAATTAATATAGGAATGTTTAGGTTATCTATTTATCCTTGTATGAGTTGGCATAGATAACATCTTAAAAATAATTGATCCATTTTATCTGTTATCTAATTTGTGGGAAGACTTGTTCATAGTATTTTCTTCTTCTTTAGATTTCTTCACATTCTTTAATTTTATTCCCTGTTTCATTACTAATACTTGTAATTTGTGTGTTTTCAATTTTTTAAAACAGATTGCCTGGCTAGAGACATCAATTTCAGCTTTTGATTTTGTTGAATTTAAAAAATCATTTTTTTATTTTTAATTACATTGATTTCAGCTATAATTGTTATTGTCTTTTTTTCTGTTTCCTTCAAGCATAAATTGCTTTTCTTTCATTATTGTTCTGTGATGGAAGCTTGATTATTAATTCTAAATTGATTTATTTTCTAATATATGCATTCAATGCTATAAATTTTACTCTAAACAATATTTTTGCCATTAAAAAAAATTTTTTTATTATTGTGGTATACTATACATAACATGGAATTTACCATGTTAACCAATCGTTACATTTATAATTAAGTGACATTTCATTTCTTCATGTTTGTTACTGTGCTTTTGATTTCAGAAATTTCCTTTTGATTTATTGAGTTCCCATCTCTCTGCTTAAATTTCCCATTCATTTTTGTGCATTGTACACTTTCTTTACGAGAACCATTAGCATATTTAACAGTTTTCAAAAGAATTCTCAGTCTGATATTTCTAGTCTGATGATTGCTTTGTCTCTTGATACTGAGTTTTCCTTGCCCTTTGGTATGATTTGTAATGTGTGGTGAAAGCTGGATGTGATGATGTATTGGGTAATAGGTACTGAGATGAAAAGCTCTAATGTGATGATTTATGATAATTGGTTCAGTAGTTGGGCTATGTTGAAAATTTATTTTAACTATAGGAACCTTGGCTTTAGTACTTTCCTATATACCGTTCATAACAGAGTCTATGTCTTAATAGCTTTTTCAGCTCTAATCTACTGCTGTTTCCCTTCTGATTTACTTCCATCATCAAACTAGCTGCTACCACTAAACCAGACGAGCTACCAGATACGAATGAAACCTTGGGCACCTTGCAGAGAAAACTGCACTAAACTCTCTTCTCCATGGCCCGTGTAATTGACCAGTGAGGAATGCAATGAAAAGCTGCAGATTTCGTCATGAGCTGGATGTTGAGATATCTTTGAACTTCGGGCAGTGTTTAGGATCCATTTGCTTGAGGTCTAGGTCTTTTTTGCTCTCTGTCGCAGATTCCTATCTTAACGGCCCCCAGTGACCTTGCCCCTGGGTCTTCATGCCTGTGTTGGGACCCTCCAAGACCATCCTCAGACTTGACAATTCACTGTAAGGACTCAGACAATCCGTTACACCCATGGTCATAGTTTATTACTGTGAGAAGGTTAAATTTTATACTAACAACTTTGTATAAATTGACATAAAAATGCAATTAACCCCAAAGAAAAACATGCCAGTGATATAATTAGAAAATTCACAAATGGTAAAGAAAAACATATTAAAGAATGCTCAAATTCACTAGGGTAATGCAAATCAAAACATCAATGAGCTATAGTTTTTACCCATGATGATGTGAAATTTAGATATGGGTATTAGTATCTATTGATAAGCGTGTGGAGTAAAGAAATTCTTACATTTTGCTGGGGGACATTTAAAATGTTACAGGCCTTTTGTAATCACTGCATGTGCTGTAAAGGCAAATTTTCCAAAGGACACCAAAATAACACTTACTTATATGGTAGTTTTTTATTATGAAAAGAAATCCTCTGAGGTGTTGTAGAGTCTATCAATCGCGATGTGTTTCTACTTCTCAGAGTGGATGGCCTCTCTGATGAAAGGAAGGAATCCAAAGGGAAAGACCTCTTCTGCTTTATCCTTCATTATGACTGTACTGACCTTTGGAGACATAACATTTAGTTACTTTCAATCATAGGAACATTTTACTTCTTTATGTCATTTGGCCTGGAATAATTTTCTTGCTTTCTTTAGACCAATTTCAAAATTTGGTTTATTTATCATCACCTCTTGCATATTTTCCCCAAAACTTTAATGTTTGCTCATTTTCTGCTCCCATAAGTACCTGGTTCTATGACTATCACAGCATTCTCAACATTATCCTGCAATCAGTTACTAATTATATTCTGTCCTGCATTATATTCCAAATTCCTTAAGCACAATGATTATGTGTTCTTTTACTTTGTATATCCAGTCTGAGGGACCTTTGTAAATACACATAGTATGTATGCAATCAATTTTAAGATACAAAAAGAAATATATCCACCACAGAAGATGGTGGTATCCACCATTGAGAACATCTTACCTTTTCAAAGTTAAAGTCTAGTTCAAATGTCAGAAAAATAATGGTATTTCATAAAAGGAACCCAACCTTATTGGTAAAACAATATTAAGATGAACATATGGGGTACAGAACTTCATATGGTTAGAGTGTCAGATTAGCATAGGTTATTACTGTGTTAAAGGGCAAACAGGGGTAAGCAAGAAATGACTTATGTCCATGTCTAGAGATTCTATCCCATTGACAGTGTGTTTCATGGTGATGTCTGAAGTCCTCACTAACTTTCATGCTCAATGGAGAAGATGGTTTGTAATATGATGTGCCTAGAGTTGCTAGGAAATTGTTTGATGGGATTATTTTTGGCATAATTAAATTAACCCAATAAATGGGCTCCTGGAGATCATAGGTTGTCTGATGCTGGTGAAATTATACCCTAGAAAAGTGGTCATTCGACGACCATGTCCAGCTTGAAGCAGCTAGAGGAGCTTGAGACCTTCGCCCATTGTCCTTTACAAGATTACAAAGGGTCTTAATATCTGAGAGGGAGGGATAGTTATTTTTTACGAACCATGGGTATGGACTTGGGGGGGGGATGCTGGGGGAGGGAGATACTGGGTGGAGGGGAGTAAAGGGGAAAAAATTGGAACTACTGTAACAACATAATCAATAAAATATACTTAAAAAAAAAAAAACTAAAAAAAAAAAAAAAAAAGAAAAGTGGTCATTATGTATGGATAGACAAACTATGCAATGTTAGACTTAGATCAAGAGTTTTTGTTAATTTAAAAGTTTATTTTATTACATGATAGACTCTGTGATATGTATACCAAAATAACATCTTGAAATCTTGTATAAATATAAACAACCAATGTCATCATCTCAGAAGCTTAGAACGGGGCGTATATAGGTGGAGACATTAATTCTATTTGTATTATATTTTCATTAATATTTTACAAATATGACTTCTAACAGTATTTCTTAAAATTTATAGACTCACAAAATGGTATTTTAATTTCAACATTCTTTTGCATTTGATGCTGATTACATTTATTTGAAGATGATGGTCAGCATCTTACCATTTAGAAATTAAAATAAAGTATTACTTTAGCAAGTTTATTGAGTCTGAAAAAGTTTATCATATTCAGTCCATTAGATAATCTTCTTGTTTTTAAATCTGTGAGTTGGAGAAAATACTATTCTTGATACCCTAGATGTGAACCAATGATAAGTCTTTTTAAGCAAAAAACTAAGTAGTAGTTATTCTTATTCTATGGTTGTATTTAAGTGTGCTTTCATGATGAAAAATAATTAACCCCCTCCCTCCCCAAAAATACCAATAACAAAAAGAAAGTTTAGTGCACTGTTACCCAATAATAGATTTTTTAATTTGGCTTAAGGCAGTTCCTGATCATAGTCTCAGTCAGTCCTTATATGAGTTAAATTCATAGCTGCGTGCATTTCACTTTCAGACATCAGTAACCCCGAATTGGAGGATTATGAAGGCTCGTGGAGAATACTAGTCACTGTCCAAGATGAATAACTGAAACAGTTGCCAAAAAGACAGCGTGATTCTTGCCACGAAAGGTATGTCAGTGTTCTGGGTTTTTCCAACTGAAGAAGAGTTACGATGGATAAATGCAGGAACAACTTGGTTTCAGAGGCCATAGCTTGCTATTTTAAAGGGGAAGTTTGATAAGATAATAACTGTGATGCCTGTGAATGGAATTACCAACAAGAATCATAAAGAGATATTTGTCTAAACAGAGATATATAAAAAATATTTTGTATGTTGATAAGGCAACTTATGTTCCTAGTGACTAAGTTTTACTGAGGTCCAAGCACTTCTTACCCATAATGTCTCTTACCTAACAGTGGCAGGTGTGCTCACAAAGTGTACAAATCAAAGCTATTTTCTAAATCATAGATATGCTGCAAAATAGTTATTCAAAGTGCAAAATGCATCACATCATTGGATTTTATGATATTTTATTTTAATTTTAACAGGTAATGGAATTCTGTATTTTCTGTGGCAAATTAACAATACCATATACCACCTTGAGTGTAATATTGATTATATCACTTTATAAAATCTTCTGCCTGAGGTTTAAGTTACTGACTTTAGCATCTTATTGGTCTGATAATTGCATTTCAATTTGCTTTGGGAAACCATGCCTGGATTAATTGAGTCATTATAGTTAAAGATGGTAATAAACAATAATAGGAAATATTTGTCTGTTTAAGTGCTGTTATTGCCTTTAACCATTTTGAATTATTAAACCATCCAAATCAATACTGCTCACTTATTTTTAATGATGAGTTCAGTGACATAAAAGTAAACAGTTTTAGGAAATGACTTTCTTTCTGAAGCCCAGCACATGCTGCTATGTATGCAGAGGGCAGAGGGAAACTTGCAGCAGCTTTTGGCAGCTTTAAAATTATTGTTAATTAACTTTTCTGCTCAAATTCCTGCAAGCTCAACTGTAGTTGATGAGTTATCGTTCTACAGCCAATAAATCCCGAAGTAATTTCATAAACATAGTTATTTAACCTAAATTGGATTCTCCATCAATTGAGACAAATCAATTTTTAAATGCCATATTATTGTGGGTTTTAATAATACGGCTTTATGCTTATATTGCTTTACACTTAAACAGCTTAGCATTTTTTCATTCTAATATTTCTACAGGGAAAGTACTAAAATAGGACTATAATTAATAACATTTTATAAACACATAGGATTATTTTTGTCTATTTTTTTCATTAATTCCAGTTTGTTAAATTCACATTCTATATAGCTATATAGCGATGGGAATGGCTTCGCATTTGTTTCTGGAGTTATCATGGACTATATGTATTTTTCTTAATTTAAGGTTTAATAGGACCTGCTTCAGAGAGTTCTACATTCATGAATAAGATGGAGAAAATGATATCTTAGATAGTAAAATATGCAAAGGAGATCCTGGGTTAGATAAGACTTATTTTGGGTTAAGACTGGAATATTTGATTTTGAAGGAATTTTAGGAGGGATGATACATTTCTCATTAGTTTAATCAACATGTACACAAACCTCCAGTTAAAGGAATATGTGCTTGAGATAAATGTTATAACAAGATAAAGAAAGCAAAGTTCTGAAAGCCTAGTTTACTACTTTTCTGGAAAAAAGGGACGGAAGTGAGATTGATATATTTTGTTTCTGCACAGCTATTCCGCAAGCTAGACTCATTCATTCATTCATTCTGTCATGCATACAGCTCTGTACGACTGTATGTTATGTGTTCTTTGCTAGGTGCTGACTCAGCAAGTGTGGCAAAGAGGTGTTCTGGTTTCAGAGACCCCAGTATGTTGGGGATAATGACAACAATGTGCTGTGTGCCGTAAGAGGCACATGTCTAAAGTGTTAAAGACACCCGGGAGAGATGTATTTGGGAATGCTGAGCAGCTTTCCCAGAGGGAGATACTGGAGCTGGCACTGGTCAAAGGCTTCTACTTTTATTCTCACATTTTATTCCAGTGAAAGAGATTTCAGTATTCTGCTTTGTCTAAATTCACATTACTATTTTCAATGCTGCCCCTGGCTGGTTTGGCTCAGTGGATTGAGCGTCGGCCTGCGAGCTAAGTGTCGCTGGTTCGATCTTCCAGTCAGGGCACATCAGAGAAGGAAAACTCTGACTCCAAAAAACCTCCGCTGCCTTGCGGCATACCTCTTCAGGGGAAAGGCTAAGGGAGTAAACCCCGACAGAAAATCCGGAGCCGGAGTCCCTAAGGCGGTTTGACGTTGTAGTCAACACCGGCAACTCCTGCGGCGCACCTGAAGCCAAGCTGTATTGACTCCGTCTTTCCCTTGGACCCTTCAGCTGCGAAGAGAGGGGGGGTCTGCTGCATGGGCAACAGCAGACCCTCCATATCACCCTGCCCAGGCTCTGTAGCTTCAGCTTCACTGGAGAGGACACTCCAGCGTCATCGCAAGATGTCGATTCAACACGGGAGGAGACAGATACCGTGTCACTCCCGAGTCGGACTGCACAGCCATTCTCGGCGGTGCAGATAGACTCTTAAGAAGCTACACCATCGTCTCTTGAGACGGACAGCTGCCGACGACGATTTTCAATGCTCTTGCCTACATTATCTCACAGAGTTTTAGGTGATGCACAGACCCTGTAGTTTCACATTATCAGTTTGCAGAGAGTTCCATAGATTGCACAGACCAGGCCATTCCTGGGAGACAGAGAGCCCGTCAGTGGGCATTCTGACTTTGGTCCGGGTGTGGCCTCTCCTCACACATCCATTTTCAGATTCTGTTCTTAATTCCATTCAAATTCAGAAAGCATATGAAGGTCTTAGGCATTGATTATTTGTGTTTTTATTTATATCTTTGTTATTTGTATGTAGCTTACAAGACTACTTTGGGGACCATAAGCTGATGAAGGGTTTCCAAGGAGAGGGGTACAGAGAGGTAGGAAGGGATATGAGGGGGCAAGGATTGGGAAGGAAAGAGGAGAAGGGGAGAGGAAGGGAAAAACATTTGTGTTATTCACTATAGGTAACAAAACAATTCAATGGATGCAGAATATTTTTCAAAAAGAATATTTAGTATACAAGGAAACATGATTTGTGTAGTTGGATTGTAAAAGTTGCTCATGAACACAATGATTTCAATTCATCTCGAAGCTTCAAAGGAATGACCGAATGTGGTTACATTTGTGAGGTCTTACAGAAAGGGACTCTATGAAAAGAAAAACATTCAATTAATTGAAGTGTGAAAACTTGACCAATAGTTCAAGATGTTTGTAAGTTCTTTTGTGTTCCAATTCTTGCTGCTTCTCAGAGGCCATCCACCTTTCTGCCCCGTTGACACTTCCCACTGATTTTTGAGGTCAGTGTAAGAGCAGATTCCTTTTATTCCCTGGTTCTTTAGTTCACAGCAGCTATCCTCGGCCATTGAATAACGCTGCAGTTGAAGGAAGAAGTCAGCTTTTAATTAAGTCTGTGCATCTTGTAGAACGCCAATAAGGAGCTCTTGATGTCCAGCTGGGAAATGACTGGGCAACTCATTATTAGCCCCTGCTCAACGGGGTTTCCAGGCTTGGTTTTAGTCCCCCTGCTTGCCTTTCAGCAGGTAATAGTCTTCCTTAGGGTGACGATTTGGGTCATGAAAATATCAATATTTAGCCATTATGGCCTCTGTTAGTTTGTTTTATTCTCTTGGAGGTGGTGGGTGAGGTACAGCAACTCAACCAATGGACTTCGATTCAAATCCCAGTTTTTTCTCCAGAACAAAATTAAAAACTCTTAAGTCTTCCTATTGTGAGTTTTCTTTTGAAATCATTATTGCTACGCAATCCATGTTCACCAGTGACGGTTACAGATTCACTTCTTTAAAAGAAAATTTGGTTTTCTGCTGTTTTTAAACGAGTGCCAGATTTCACTAGGGCAGTTCACACGTGTCAGGTTTTTTGTTTGGTCTTCTTTTGTTTTCAGAGGTCATTTCCTATCTAGATTTGTTACTCCCCACATCAATTTCTCTTATTTTCCATGCCATTTGTTAGGACTCATTTTTTCCCTCTCTAATATAGCATACCTGGTGTAGATTTAGCCAATTTCTTTGTTTTGTGTTGGAAAGGATAGGCCAGTCTTCTTCCTGCCTCCTCACATGGAGTGCAGAGAGGAGAAGCCAGTGTCCTCAAGACTCTTACAAGGGCAGGAATCTCATTTGTAAAGGATCTACCCTTATGACCTCAGTTGATCCTAATCACTTCCCAAGGGCCCCACATTGTAATACTGTCCCATCAGGGGATTGGGTTTCAACATATGAATTTAGGGGAAAACGAACATTCAGTTCATAGCAATAAGTAATTATTTCTTTCAGATAAATTTTTAGATAGAATTTTGGGATCAAAGAATTTGAGCCTGATCCCTGCTAAGTCATTTAACACTTCAGTGAAGGAAGCACTATTGACTCCTCACCCCTCCCAATAAGTTGTACCTTTGCATAATCTTTCCTGAGCTTCAGAGGAAACCTGTGACTTCTTCTAGTCAATAAAATATGGCAAGGGTGATGAAACTCAGCTCCTTGATTAGGTTACACTATATGGCAGAGATTTTTTTTCTTCATTTAATTTGTGTCCCTAATTAGATTGCTTTTGAGTGGACCTGACTTAATCCAGTAAAAGTCCTTAAAAGAGGATGTTGGGTCCTCCTTCAGAGAGGCTGTCCTGTTGACCTTGGCTAAGAAAGTCAGTGTGAGTTCTAGAGCTGCAAGATAATGTATGACTCTGCCAACAAACAACCTGAATGAGCTTGTTAGCAGATCCCTCCCCAGTCAAGCCCGCAGGTAACAGCACCGTTCACCAAAGGGCGAGATCGCAGCCTTGTGAGACCCTGAGCAGCTGCCGGGACTCCTGGCCCATGGGAACTGTCAGGTAAAAGTGTGTTGTTTTAAGCCATTAAGTTTGTGGAGCCAATGCTGAAGTCTAGTCAGAGTGTAAAGGTGTGGGAACGAGAAGATGTGATGGTGTAATTCCTGGTCTGAGTGCAGGGGAAGACCAAAGTCCAAGTTCAATTAGTGAGAAGGTGAGTGGATTCCCTCTCCCACCCTTTGTTCTGTTCAGGTCCTTGTACGATGCCCACCCCACCCACGCTGTGTGGCAATCTGCTTTATTTTGTCTATTGACTTAGATGCTAATCTCATCCTGAAACATCCTTAAAGACACATTCAAAAATAACGTTTAGCCAAATATCCCAACCAAATATCTGGGCACATTGTATCCCAGTCAAATTGACACATAAAATTAACTATCAGAGAACAAATCCCAAAATGGAACAAGATAGGTGCCCAAGAAATTAGAGGGAGAAAAATGAGCTTGGTAATAATAAAGAGATATTTTGTAGGGATTTTTCTTCTAATGAGATACCTTTGCATTATTACCTGTCACCAATATAATCCTTAGTTCAATCTGCACTGTTCACTCATCATTTTTAAGTAATTGTAACCTTTGGACTAAGTCTAAGCGATAGAGAGGTTTTGTTCAAATATGGCATAGGATTACACTGAGAAAATCATAACTGGATTATACACTGGATACGACGGTAAACATTTTCGTCGTTCCATGAGGTCAATTCTTGTTCTGGCTGTTCCGTGTCAGCTTGGTAAGTTGTGGCTCACGTTCCCTGAATCTTCTCTCTGGTGTAGTTTTGGGCTAGAGTCAGAGGCGGATTAAGGTTGGTTGAGGCCCGGGTGCAGAAGAAAATATTGAGCCCCTTAAAAAAGAGACAGAGACAGGGAAAATAAAAATACATGTTAACCATATTTTATGTAGCCTAGTAATGAAGTCAAACTTGGTGTCATTGGAAAAAAGTGTAAAGTTGGGGTTTTGCGGGCCCTTCAGAAGTCGGGGCCCAGGGCACATGCCACGTGTGCTCGCTGTTAAATCCGCCTCTGGCTAGAGTTGGCCTAAAGAGGAACGTGGGTGGGATTTGCTGGATGGGCGTGTAGGACGCAGTCATCACTCCCGGTTGTCATGATCAGAAACAGAGGCGGCCCTTGGGTCCCATCCTGTTGTTTCTTTCTCCTGCTGGATGGACAGCCATGCTCGCCAACAGCAGCACCAAGTCCGCAGCAGACGTTTGGGCATCGGCATACACAGAGGTGGGAGGTGCTCTGCAGAGGCCGTGGCTTCTCATAAAGCTCTCCAGAAAATGCCCCTTTGTAGTTCTGCTTTGGTGGTTGAACAGGCTTGGCCTCTCGGTTTTTCTGCAAGCTCTGACTTGTGCACAGTGTTTTAGATGGCCTAATGAGTGACTCCTGTGATCCTCTAACTCCTCCTTCCCAGACCGCCCACACCCCAGACCCAAGCGTGTGGAAGGGGTTCGTCCCCCGCAGGCTCCGGGAGTTCTGCTTTCCTGACTGAACGCTGACTGACACCGTTACATTACTCTTTTTTCTACTGAAGCTCAAAGAGGCTGATTGATTTGCCCAAGGTTTTACAACTCCTACCTGGCAGAACTGGGATTTAACCTAGTTGGTCTGACTATAAGGCAGGGATGCCGCATTCAAATGGCCTCAGAGGGCAGACAGGTTAGGTAAAGAAAGAGAGTAAGAAATATTTATAAGCCGAGAGTAAGAAATATTTCTCAGAAAGAAACAATTGGAATATTCTAGTACATAGCTCTATAAAGCATGTACTCAGGTTTCACTGACAATCAAAGTCTTAAATTATCAATCTAAAACCCTTGCTTTCAGTTTAGGTCAATACATTCAGGCTTTTCCCAATAAAAAATGGGTGACTATGTTACACTTGAATAACTAAAAGACCCCTCAAGATAATTTTTTCACTGAAGGAGATTGCCTGCTAAAAAATTAAAGCCAAACCTCTGTCTTTTATTGATAAATCATCCTGGCATGTGTAAATTAGACCTATGTTTAGCTCTAGATGATTCCTTCTATGTAGACTTTCTGACTCAGTGTGGTCTAACTTTCTGATATTTCAAGAGATTCAGACAGGTTGAATTTTCTAATAAAATTTTCCAAATTGAATTTTTTTTGTTAAAATAAAATACAGAGATGGGAGAGAAACTTCCACACACTTTAGATCATTTATGATAGGGAATGTGTTATGCTATAACACCCCTATCACTCTTAACACTGTTAATAAACATTTAGTATGTGCTTGTGGCTGAGCATTTTTAAGTTTGGTGAACTATAGAAACTTGTTACATATTACCTAGATCATAATTTTTTTGATAAGATATTCTTGTCTATGAAAGCTGAAAAGCATAAACTAGCTGAATCATTTGTACTGAGTTTTCTAGATGTTCGTTATGGAACAAAGTTCTCTGTACCACCCAATTCATAACCCACAATTATCATCATACTAATCTATCTTAATTTATCCCTGCTATTAGTGCCGAGTGTATATGACCCATTGATTTATTATGGTAGTTTTATTTTTCTAATAAACACACACTAAAGAAACATTGTATTTAATCAATTATTATCATAATTCCTACTCAAATAATCATACATGTGTCATGAAAAACCAGATCATAGCACATTGATTTGGGTTTCTAATATAATGCTGCAATAAAAGGAAACATGGTTGCTTAGAGAAACGGCTGGCCTGAAACCGAGATGGTGAATATTGAAGACAAACCTGGAGCATCTTGCAGTGACAAAAAGTAAGGCAGTGACAGAAAGTATGAAAGCGCCGGAGCATCACCACTGCCACAGTGACGGGGGCATGTCAGAGAGACAAGAGCCACCTGAGGGAGCTCCCTGTGGCCAAAGCTGAAACAACTTGATAAAGTAGGTAAAGTTGTACTGGATTACAACCCAACATGTAAAATAAATATCCACAAAGCCAGTGACACACATAAATAATTGGAAAATACATTAGTGAATAGACAAATCTTCCATGAAAATAATTTCATATAGTTTATGTAGATACTTCACCCAGACACATAAATGGTAGTTTCTATTAAGAACTGCACTTAAATTCATAGTTTTCAGTGCAGACTTTCCTATTCTAGTTTCTTCTATGTGGAAACCTTTAATCTGGGCCCTGTTGAGATTCAGAAGATGTCTATGGATGTATGTTTCTTCAGGGGCTCAGAGGCAAGGTGGATGCTTGACATGATAAGCTCTGGGTGGGAATTTGGGGGTCTGATTGCTCTGTATACAGGCATTAAAAGGAAGAAGAAGAAGGAAAGAAATCCTGTTTGTTTTCAGCTCCAATATCAACACTGCCTTGAGCTCATAAGGCCTGTGATCCTGAACTTTTCTCTAGTTTTGTGGTGACAAATGGGTTGTCTTCTCATTGGTATTTCCACTGTGTTTGGGTATGATTCCTCCCCTATTTTTACCAATGTTAGAGTTTCTGTTTCTCTGTTTTCTTCTTGTTTTAGAAGTGATTTTGAAGAAAAGCTTACAGAAATATGTTTACTTTGTCATTTCGAAACTGCAAGTCTACAGCTGGCTCTCTAAGGGTCATTGTTATTTGATGACTACTCTCTGTTGACAATGGCATAAAAGCAGGATGATGAGCTTGATAAAATTCTACCCCAGTATTCATCAATAATGAAAATGGCCTTTCTAGCAAAGACACCATTTTGTGACATTTTCAAAGCATTTACATATTCTTGAGGAAAATATGAAATAGTGTACTGTGTGGCCGTCACATTCAAAATGACTGAGTGAGTAGACCAATGAATCTTCATCAAATTTTGCATTAAGCTTGAATATTTCTCTGCGGAAACTATTTGGATGACTCAGAAGGCTTTCGGGGACAATGCAGTGAGTGCAGCGCAAATAAAAATATGGCGCCAACGCTTCAAAGGTGGTCGAGAATCTGTTGAAAGTGATCCGCATTCTTGGTGGCCTGCAATAAGCAGAGCACCTGAGAAAGTTGAACACATATGGGCTGCAATCAACACAGGTCAGCGACTGACAGTGTAAGAACTAGAAGCTGATCTGGGGAGTCCAAAAACCACTGTGTCTGAGGTTTTGATGCAGGACCTTGTCATGACATGTGTCATGACAACATTCTTTTTTCAGCTTCTGCTACCAGAGCAGAAGGAACATCGTGCCACTGTTACTAATGGCAACTCAAGCCACTACCAATGAGCCAGATTTCCTCAAGAAGGTCATAATCAGAGATGAATTGTGGGTCTATGGCTATGACCTAGAAATGAAGGCCAAGTTTCCCCAATGGAAGTTGCCTGGTTCTTCACCGATGAAGGTGTGGCGAAGTTGCAGCAAGATTAAGACCATGTTTACTGTGTTTTTTGATTGGGAAGGTGCTGTCCCTCACGAGTACACCCTTCTAAGCCAAACAATTAATAAGCAGCACTACCTCAATGTTCTTCATCGGTTGAGAGATGCAGTATGCTGAAAACGGCCGCAGCTATGGGCATCTGGTGGTTGGCAGCTTCAACATGACAACGCACCTGCCCATTCATCATGTCTCATGTGCAGGGTGTTTTGCCAAAACATCAAATCACCCAGGTGACTCAGCCCTCTTACAGCCCAGACTTGGTGCCCTGTGACCTCTGGCTTTTCTCAAAACTAAAATCACCTTTGAAAGGGAAGAGATTTCATATGCTTAACAACCGTCAGGAAAATACAACAAGGCAGCAGATGGCAATTCCAACAAAGGATTTTGCAGAGTGTTTTGAACAGTGGAAGAGATGCTGGGAGAACAGTGTGAGGTCCCAAGGTGCCTACTTGAAGGAGATTGAAGTGTCATTGTCCCATGTACAATGTTTCTTGTATCTTCTTCAATAAATGTCTCTATTTTTCATATTACATGGCTGGATACTTTCTGGACAGGCCTCATATGTCCAGCTTTTAACACAAATTAATGCATTTGATAAAATTTAAAAAATACTATAAATTCTTTAGCTAAATCTCTGTTGTTGGACTTTTTCTCTGTTGTAGACAATATCTGGAGGGAAATGCCTGGTTTTTCTTTGTTAGGATAAATATTTAGAAGTAGAATTGTTGGAGAAAGAGTAAGTAGAGAGTTTAAAAAGATTTTGATTCACATTAATCTTTAGGAAGATTTCATTTATAGTCTCACAGCTAATTAATCACAGATATTAATAATATTCTTAATTTTTGCCAATCTGAGAATGTAGTATCTCAGGATATGAATTGTTTTCACTGAATTTTTCTAGTAAGCAAATATTGACAATTATTTTGGCTTTTAATTAATGGACTTGATTTTAATTTATTATCCTAATCCAGGTTTAATTTTTGAGAATTTGTGCATTTTTGCTTGCTTTCTATTTCTGAAATTTCTGCTCACCTATGTATGCTTGCTATGATTTCTTTTTCAACAAATACGTAAAAGTTTGTAAGAAAGATTTGTTGTTGCTGTTGTTTCATTTTTTAGAATTAAAGAAATCTAAAGCTAATTAACTATTACCTCATCACTTCTTTCAGCCAGGATTTTGTGATGTCTTTATGTGACCAAAAATAACAACACATTATCAATGTTAGTTTGTTAGACCATTTCTTTATTAAATTTATATAACCTACCACCAATTGACAAATGAACTTTAAAAACACTAGACCCATTATTCCATCAATGATATAATTGCCTTGTGTAAACTTACTTTTTTACCTACCTGGGGAATACTTAAAATAAAAAAAATATTATTTGATAATAATCATTATTAATTGATCTCTACCAAATATGTTCATAAAATGATTATTTTCTTATGATCATACTAACTTACATTCATTCATTTCTAGATTTTATCTACTTTGTAAAAATGCATTCAGAATGCTCCCAATTTCCTTAATGAAAAATAATAGCTATATAAAATTTTACTTTATTCCTAAACACGTTACCAAATATCCTGTGGATTGTTAAAAATCATGCAGACATTATGATAGACTCTGAAATAATGGTTACAATAACAACAAAGAATACACTTCAAATATGCTCACTTTTCCAACAAAAACATATCTAATAGCTTACCTTAAATTTCTAGAAACAGTGCTCTTCCTTACCTGAACGAGACACCACAGTATGCTCTCTGGTAGTTGTATTAGATAAGACTAAAGTCTCTGCCTCTGCCTTCATATTTAAAGAGAAAGAAAGACAAGTAAATAAAGGAAGGCAAAGCCTTCTAAGAGCTCTCTAAGAGCCCGCATCCCACCCACTGTCTTTTCCCCATTAGAGCTTGATGGCTCTTTAGGAGTCCTGCCTCCCCTTGTTAGACTCTTAATCCTCCCTCACCTTTTCCGCAACTCTGGCTGATGCACAATTTTCAAGATGAATAGTAGCCATTGTAGGACGAAGTCATCCCCCACCTCCGTCCAATATTAAGTCATCTTTCTGGTGTTTCATCGGCTCTTCAGCCAAAGGCCTGGCTGGCCTGCCTGCCTGCCTGTTGTCCTAGCCATCTTTCAGGCAGTAGCTGTGAAGCTCCCCAGACAGTCCACGTCAAATCCAGGGTACAGCACCAAGGACCTAATCTTTTTTCTTCTACAGTTGTATATCCTTCACAAACATTTAAAAAAGCAAAGAAAAAAATTATTCTTCTTTTAGACATTTCTTTGTCTAAAGTGACTAAAATTGATAGGGAAGAGAATTAGTAATGGCTACAAGAGTCTGTTGGTGTCATTTAAAAACAGAATTGCAGAAGAATAACAAAATCTTTATACTTTGGTGAGGGCTGATTCGCTTCCTTGTGGTTTGACCTGAGTCCACAATTAGGCTATAATTTGTCAGTCCAAAATTCCATGTATCTTTCTTTTTCAGCTAGTTGCTGCATGCTCTGTATACTAGAAGACTAGTTCATATCCTTGGCTGAAAATGAAAGATAGGAAGAGTTATTTAGAGATAGGGTTTATTTGCTTATTGCAGATGATCATTTTTAATACATATAGAAAAATATTTTAATCTTGTCATCTAGGAACAAAATAGTATAATTAGTGGGTTGGCTGAATATTACAATGATATTTGTAATATTGTTATGGTTTCTTGGTAGAAAAAAAAAATCCCTGCTCTGTTGCATTCAATTGGACAGAATTATCATGTCTCATAAAACTGTCAAGTTAATCTGAATTATGGATGTTTGACAGGCAAATAAAAGATGAAAATCATTGTTCCAAAAATTGGGGATTATAGATCTCCTACAGAAATATACATGTTCAATTTAATGGTATTAATCCTTCAATTTAGATGAGCAGCAGTATCTGCCTTGATACTATTTTTTAATATCAAGGGCAGAATTTTATCTTTCACATCAAAAATACTTTGAAAAATTATTACTTGGGGACCCTATGCACACTGTAAAATTGCAAGTAGAGATCTAACAGGTATTTTTTTTTTTAGAGATATGAAAGTGGAATTAGAAACTACATTTATAGGTTAAAAATAATCTCTTGAAGGTTATTTTCAATCAAATTTTATAACAAATTTAAACCATTTTGTCCCTCTTAAGGGAATTCATCGCTATGGTTATTTCTTCACCAAACCCATCCTATTAAACTCTAAAAAACTGAAGAACAATTTACTACCTTAAGAGTATTTACTGAAGGTGTTTTTCAGGAAGCTTTAACCTTTAACTGCAGCTCTTATATGCAGGCCTTGTGACTATTGCATTTCATAGCATACCAAGAAAACATGTAAAGAAATGTATGAGCAAATATAATAAAAAATGCTACATCATATTTTAATCAGTTTTGCTAATAGCTCTCATTTTTATACTTTGATGATGAAATTAAATTGTTTTGTGTAAGTGTAAAAGAAGGATCAATTTCAGATTTTTATTTTAGTGACAATTTAAAATGGGTGAGCATCTCTCTTTTTTAAAAGAGACTGTTAATTTTGTTTTACTTAACTTAAGGCTAGGATTGTCTTTGAAAAGGAAGAGAGAGAAATGAAGACAGAAAGAAAGACTGGAAGGAGAGACCTTCATTTCATGTATTTAGCCAACTTGTATCTCAGGATCCCACGTACCATATTTTGTACTTGAAATTATCCCACCTGGGTGAGGACAAGGAGCTATTAATAGGCAGGGGCAATACCCAAAGCCTATCCTGCCTAACTGTAGCATTAAAATGTGTATAGAAATAATATGTCAACAACAGGGAATGATCAGTGAGAGCCACAGGACAATTGGGGTCACATAGACAAAGTGACTGTACTCATCCAATGGTGCCAGAGGAAATGGGCACAATTAGGTACTCATTCTACATTTCACCTTTTTTCTTAGTGAATTAAGTGTTCATTTACTATGAACAATCACTATACAGTCAAACACTATCTGCAGTTGCCTTTAGCAATAACTGCAAGAATACATTAATACGTTTAAAAAGGGGATTAATGTTCTTTTGTAGAAGAGCTATCAAATTAATATCCTGTGGAGTTACTTTAAGGGAAGGTAGCAAGCATGTGACCTTTGAAATTGCCAAATTTCAAATTTTTGAAGGCATGATTTAAATAATCAATAAGGCAAATTTTAAATTTTTTACTTTTCTTCTGGTAAATACTTGACATGAGATCTACCCTCTTAAAAAATTTTAGGTGTACAGTACAGTATTTCTAACTAGAGGCATAGGCTACACCACAGATCGTTAGAAGTTATTAATCTTGCATACTTGCATAACTGAGACTTTATGGTCTTTGATTGCCACCTCCACATTTTCCACTTCCCCCATCCCTAGGCATCTAACATTCTCTTCCCTAATTCTATAAGGCTGGTGATTTTAGATAAATCATATAAGTGGACTCATGCATTGTCTGTCCTTCTCTGACAGGCTTATTTCACTTAGCAGAACGTTTTCAGGTTTTATTCAATTTGTTGCATATTTTGGAATATCCTCTTTGAGGGATGAATAATACTACATTGCATGCATGTAACACATTTTCTTTAACGGTACATCTGTGGATGGACATTTATATTGTTTCTGTATATTGTCTATTAAGAATAATGCTGCAAAGAACATAGGAGTGCAGATACCTCTTGGAGATTGTGATTTCAATGATTTTGTATATGAGTTATAAACCCAGAAGTGGGATTGCAGGGTCAGGGGGTGGCTCTATTTTTAATAGGAAACTCCTTCCTGTTTAACAAAGTGGCTGCACAATTTCTGTTAATTTTTGCTATTGGGTGTTTGGGGTTCTTTATATATATTGGATGCTGACACTTTATCAGATACATTGTTTGCAATAATTTCTCCCAGTTAGCAGGTTGCCTTTTCAGTCTCTAGATTGTTTCTTCTGCAGAGTAGAAGTTTTTATAGTTTTATGTAGTCTCACTTGTCTATTTTTCTTCTGTTACCTATGATTTCGGTATTATATCCATGAAATCATTGCCAAGATCAATGTCATAAACATTTTCCCCTGGGTTTTTTTTTTTAAGGTATATATTATCTGAGGTCTTAGATTTAAGTATTAAATTGGTTGAGAGTTTGAATTTGTGTATGGTGTAAGATAAGGGTCTAATTTCATTTTTTCAGTTTTTAAAAAAAATCGAGAGAGACAAGAGAGAGAGAAGTCAGTTTGTTGTTCATTTATTTATGCGTTCACTCATTGATTCTTTTATGTGCATTGACTTATGATTGAACTGGAAACCTGAGCCTATGAAGACAACACCCTAACCAACTGAGCTACCTGGCCACCAGGACTCAATGCTAATATTTTTATTTTGCTGATTGCTCTGGGATTATGTAGGAGGACATCCTTGTAACAAAGAAAGAAAAATAAAACTACAATTAGTTTTAAAACAACAATTAGTTATTTCTCACAGTTCTTAGGTGGGATGCACATTTCTCTACTTGTATGGTCAGGCCCCTCACACATTGGCAGTTGGTGCCAAGTTGGCAGGGTCCTCAGAATTTTCCTCCTTGTGGTCTTTTCCTCACATCCCATTAGACAAAGCAAGTTCAAGGCCAGCCCAGATTCACAGGTGCAGACGTGGATTCCATCTCTTCCTGGGAGCAGTGCTCAGAATATGGCCATGTTTCATTGTCTGCATTCTTCTCAGGCCTCTGTCTGCCTCTCCCTGATGCCAGGATCTCCCTGAGCAGATCCAATATCCAGATAGGGGCCAATTTAATTTAATTTATTTATGGCATGTAGCTATCCAATTTTCTTAATACCTTTTGTTGAAGGGACTATCCTTTCCATGGTGTGTATTCTTGGCACTGTTGAGTTGCAACCTCCACTGGAGCTTCCCAGATCTGGTCTGAAATTGGCCCCCATACTTGGAAGGCAGGAAGATACCTAAGAAAAAAAAGCAGACTGCTCCAGGTTGGTAGGTGGGGTGGAAGGTTTAATACACAAGGGAACTTCCCTACGAGACTTACCTTTGATGGTTGTAAGACAAGTAATTTTCTGCATCCACCCACCCAATCTTAAAGTTTATACAAAGGCCTTAACTGGAGTCATTGAGGTATGCAGGAGACCTTTACAAAGTTCAGTCAAGTACTCAGTCTAGACAGTTTTCTCACGACATTTCTATCTCAATGCTATGTCCTTTGGAAGCTTCTAGAGCAGGGAAAGCAAGCAGAGTCCACATTCCATGCACAGAGAGAAAGTGCGAAGTCTCCAGTTGCCTGGGTCTAGCTAACAGGTCAAACTGGAGGTCATGATAACCTTCCTCAACAGGGACTCCTGTCAAAAATTAGAGGGCCTACATGTGTAGGTTTATTTCTGAGCTCTCTGTTCTATCCTATTGTTAGTTATATCTGTAGCTTTGTAAAATATTTTAAAATTAGAAGGTGTAGGGCCCTCAGATTTTTCTTTTCTCAAGATGGTTTTGGCTATTCGGGGTCTTACGTGGTTCTATATGAATTTTATTGTTATCAGGGGGATAGAGATTGTATCGATCCTATAGATTGCTTTGGGCAGTATGGACATTTAAACAATATTATGTCTTCCAATTCGTAAACACAGGCTATCCTTCCATTTCTTTGTGTCTTCTTTAATTTTTTCATCAATGTTTTATAGTTTTCAGTGCACCATACTTTCACCTTCAATTTCAATTCCTTTTTGTTACCCTTGATAGGAATCCTTATATTTATTTTTTCATCACAAGGAAAATGTGTTGTATGCTGTGTTCAATTCTTTTGGATATTGGCAACATAAATTAGGTTCCTAAGTAAAGAAGGTTGGATTTCTAAGCCATATTGCTTCATTTTTGACCCTATATATATTCATAAACATGTTTATGAATATATTTCTATAACTAATGATCAAGATGAGCTTAATGGTCCCCTCATTTGACCAAATTTTAGATAGGCTTCTTTTTGACTCTAGGCCTCCACACTCCCTATCAATAGAGCATTTACTTGAGAAAACTTATAACTAAACCTGTTTGCTCTGCCCCTTTGAGGCATTTTTATAAAAAGCCTCTTGCCAATTTTGCAACCCAAGATGTCTTTCTCAAGAATATGAAAAGCATCTCTTTGAAGTGTCTTTAAAGGAGACAGCACTCCATCTCTCAGTTTCTGTTTGAGAGTAGAAGCCTAACTTTGGTCAGTGACTTGATCCAACAAGGTCAGAGAAGTTTTCTTTTCCTTTGGGTTAGGCCAGTTAGCAACACAGATGGCCTATGATCTCCCTCTCACTGCAGCCTTTAGAAACGTCATTGCCCTTAGTTTTAGTGAAATTGTTTCTTCCTTCCGAACATAAGGCTGGATCAAATGCTCTTGCCTAAGAAAGTATATGACTGAAATAAGCACTTCTTTAGTTTAGGCTTAAATTTGATATCTCTTGTCTATTAAAACAGGCAGGAGTAAGTTTTCTTTGCCTAGTTAACTTTTTTTTTTTTTGCATTGACACCATGTCTGCAGAAAACACATGCAAAAATGAAAGGCAACATGTTGGCATTAAAGATCAGTCTGGGGTCTCATTCCTTTACAAACATTCAAAATTGCAGGACTTTGGTGAAGAAATGTTTATTGTTTTAAAATTTTTTGAAAGGAGAAATTGAGTCTCAGAGCACTTTGGTGAGCTCTTATTTAACATCGAAGGAAAAAAAAACTAATCTGGAGAAGAAAATAAATTTTCCCCATTTTTAGTTATGGGCTCAAGGCATTACATCTCTTTATAAGGGTTGAAAAGCTAAAGGTCTCAAAATAGGTATGTGTGTAACCATACATACTGTTGGGGTGTGGGGGCTGGGGGACTTATAGCCATAGGAAAATATAAACCAGCAGAAGTTAAGAAATATTCAAAAGAGAAAAAATCTAAAAAAAGTGCTTATTTTAGTCATGTACTTTCTTAGGCAACAGTATGATCCACCCACGTGTTCAGAAGGAAGAACCAAATAGGAAGCCCAAATAGGTAGCTGAGGGAATTATTATTGTTTATAACTGCCTATAGTAATTTAAATATTTTTACTGAAACAAAAAGAAAATATTAGCTTTTCTGATTGTTGCTTTTATTTTACTGGAAAATTCTCCACTGGTTTCCACTGAAGATTGACTGGAAGTAACTTTTTTTTTCCTTTGGAAGTTTTCAGTTATACTCAGTTATTTATCTGCATTTTCATAGGGATCTGAGATGTTTTTCCTTCAGAGATAAAAAAGGGCAGTCTGTTCAAGTAGGACACATTTTATTTTTTCCTCCCATGTTAAAAAAACTCAATATTTGCATATTTTTCAAATTGGATTTTGTACATTCTGAAGCAGTGTTAAGCAAAACAGCACATTTATCTAAGGAACACAGAATATCCTAAAACACATTGAGAAACCTAACTTGTTAAAGAACTTCTTAGTGTTTACGTGCCTCTACAGGAGAAACAAGACAAAGACCTTCAAAAGATAAAAAGGCCACAGATCAATTAATCAACGTAATGGCTTTCTTGAGGGCACTTGAGCAAATTTAAAAAGTACATTTATGTATAAAATTTAGAGTTGAATAGTATACAAAGAAAACATGTCATCTGAGCAGAATGTTGACTGATTTGGGGAGAAAAATAACAGGAAACTCAACCTACCATGTTTGATGAAACGTTCTTTATGTCTCTGTTCTCTGGGGATAAATATTTAAGTGAACCTTTGATTGTTTTCTTATAATTCCCATCAACTCCCAAAACAAGCACTGTTTGGCTTTATTTTTTCAACCCAGAAATAGTCCCTTTCCAAGTTATATTTGCAAGAAATCTAGTTTAAAATGCAATATAGAAACACCATAAGATGGCCCCTTTTTGATCAATCGTTTTGGTTCCTGATTCTGGAATCGCTGAGTAGAGAACATGGTAAGAATGTGGTATCCCTTCCATTAATTTTGGTACCACACCTCCGGTACTTGTTACTTCAAGGCAGCCATTTCATGTGGAAAGAAAATAGACGTCTTTTGCAGAAAAGGCCTTCCAATCCTCCAGGCAATTTACACGTGGGCCCTTACAAGAGCATCTGCCTGAAAGTAGTACTCAGTCTTCCTCTGCCAGGGTCACCACTGCCTGGAAGTCAGACCAACGGATTTCTCCTCATGCTCACTCTGTGCAACAGTTTAGATTAGAAATATGTGCCAACTGTTCCATTTCCTGCCTTTCTTGATTTTGGTAAGGTGACAAATAGAACACCTTTATCAACGCTTTTACTATAGCTATAATATCAAAGCCGGTTTTCCAAATCCTACCACAAGAACAACTACACCCCTCGCTCCTAAACACTGTCGGGACTTGAGGCACATTGCACTTGATATTTTAATAATGAGACCACCCATGCAATTAAACCAAAATATAAGCTATTTTCCTTTAGGATGAGTATAAAAAGAGAAAAAGTGTACAAGTAACCCCCATATAACATGATTGTCAGATTCCTAACAAAGGCCGTGTTATGCGAATCCGTGTTATATGAAACAAAGAACTAGTGGAAAAAAGGGGGGTTAGAGTCTGAAAATTAAAAAAAATACACATACTATTGTATTCGTATAATTAAGAGGAATATCTTTATTAAAGCAATTTCATCGAAAGTATTACATATCAATATGAATTAAGTAATGTTTTCATCGTCATCACTACTAAGCTCCATTAGCCGAATGTGTTTCCTTTTTGAAAGATATCCTCCCCCTCTGACCTTCCTTCAGCATTATCTTGATGTCTATGCTCTACTTTTTGCAAAAAACCTGTTATTTTATGTTGCTTGCTCTTAGCCGAGAGATCTGAATACATTTCGTTGTACAGCGCTAAGCACTTCGAAGTTCTCTCTTAAACTTTGTGCTCCTTTCAGGGCAAGGATCTGCATTTAAGAAACACGACTCTTCAGCTAAGTCTAGGCCTTTCTTTGCGCTTTTTAGATTAAGCTGTTTAACTTATTTGTTCTCATCAGTGCTGTCGTCCCCTAAGTTACCTTGGCACATTCCTGATGTCATTTCCACCAAAGTTGCTTCATCAGTTTCTTCTCTACCAGCAAGTCTTGGATACCTTCTAGTCATATCGTGTTAGAGCGAGACCGTGTTATAGATGTGCCGTGTTATATGGGGGGTTCCCCCAATTCTCTAACCGTGTTAGAATGAGACCGTGTTATAGAAGTACCGTGTTATATGGGGGATACCTGTACAGTGTTATTAATATGGCAGAACAATGGAAGTATGTCTCGAAAATGGAGAAAGAAACCGAAAGAAAAGCACAGCTCACGACTCCTTTGTAGATGACATGTAACTTGACAGGGGCCGGGGCTGATGGGAAGTAGGAAAAGGCATTTGCTGATGGCTACAACATTTACTTCCTGTGTGACCATAGCCATGCCCGGTAATCTCTATGGTCTTTCATTTCCTATTTTCCAAATTAAAATAATACTGGTTGTTTCTATCTGGACGGATGCAAAGGAGGAATAAAAAAGCTTTGCATATTGAAAAGCACCGTGCGAATGTGGAAGATGGCTACTTTTTGAACCCATTGAGTCTGTAATTTATAAAATGATTATTAAAACTTTAAAAATATATTTTGTTCTTTCACATACTTCACATGGATTGTGAGGCTTAGTTGAATCCAATGGAGTCTGGATTTGGAACTCATGAGAGAGTCCAGGTGGTTCTTACTCATTATAACAGGTCTCTGGTTATACTGCCCGACTCATTCACTACCCTCCCCTGCTCTTTCTCTTCCTAGTTCAGTGTAGGCAGTGACAAAGTGCCAGATGCTGAGGGACCCTCCTGCTTTCCATGCGAGATGTGATGGAGAGATCTAAGTAATGGTCTGGTCGGGCATCAGTACCAAGGTATAGGGACCGTGGAAAAGGGAGAGAGTGAAATATTTACACTGATTATACATTGGGTCTTGCCTTTTCTTGACAGCGGAAAACACCTTTGCAGGTGACATTAGCTACGGGCTGCTCTTGAGAACAAACATTTCTCTGGATAGGTGCATATGCTTTTTGGCCTTTCTTTATTCCTAGAGTGTACCTGAATGAGATCTGTGCTGCTGTGAATAAGTTCTCCTTCAGAGGCACGCCCAGGCTGGACCCCCAGCCCTCTGAATCCTCAGTTGGAGCGTCTCCTTGTGGGGGTGGTGTTGGGGGTGGGTATGGGCAGTAGCTCGTAGATTCTTAGGCATGTTACAAACACTTCTCCAGAAATGCAAGGAGGTCTAATCACTGTATCAGAAATGTAGTCAGATCTAAGGTGCCAGGCAGGCAGCTATCTTACCTACCAGGGGCCATAACTGCCTGGGCAGTTCTACCCCTTTACCACTGCTCCAGTCTAAACAGACAGAACATCCCTTAAAATGGAAAAGGCAAAGCTACTGTGTGCATAGGGAGGAGTGGTAGAATGTTGTCTTCTACTCCATATTATTCCTAGCCCCAATCATATTGACATGGGGTATTATGCCGAGTGTGGCTATGTGGAGGTGGCCCCTCCATCTCGTTAGGAGACTTGACTTTTCATTTCTCTAGAGGCACAGTAGCAACTGTTTTCTTTCTAAGAGAAGCCATTGCAAATCTGGAAGACAATACCCCTCCTGCACACCCCCTTAGTCTTCAGCAAACCTCGCTATGGAAAACCCCGACATTTGGGTAACATTCTAAAGACCCGGAACAATAATGCAGGAAGACAGTATCAATCATCTTAATGATCCCTGAATTATTTCAGTTATTTAACCAACCCCTCAAATAAGACAGTACTTCGGGATGGTACAGACTCATTAATCAGACATCCCAGTAACAGTATTCGGTGGGACTTAAGTCAAAAATCTTCTAAAACGAGCAGTGATCCCTTAAAATAGCACCATTGGCAAAATGGTACCCAGACTTGAACACCCACAATACCAGGGAGGGCACATGCTCCCAGGGCCTCTGGGTGTGGTAGAGATCACCCAGCTTTGGTGGTAAGAAAAGGTTGTGTCCTGCTCTATTCTTCACTGTGTGGATCCAGGCTAGCTGGTTTTTGGCTTCCTCATACATTTACGACAGAAGAGAAAAACAATATCTTTTCACTGCGCTCATCTGAGCAGGCAGCAAAAGGATGTGAATAAAGCATCAAAGAACATGCTAAATAATTGGTAGTTTTCTTTCCAGCCTTTTCATGGTGGGAATCTGCTTTCTGCCTTTAAGTGCTGCCATGAATTATGTGACCTTAAGAGAAGTACCTAACCTCTCTGGGCCTCAACTTCTTTGAATGCAGAATGAGGCCCTTGGACTGATTGATTCTAAGGTTCCTCCAAGGACATATTTCATTAAAATATGAAACATCATGGTAGATTTTTGAAGACATCACCTTCTCTTTTGTTCCCTTATAGCCATCTGTTATCGTAGGCTTGGCTGGGCCAGATATAATTACTTTTTCCCTATGGAGTCAAGAAACAAACTAAATTGCAGTGTCCTTGAATAATTTATTTGACTTGTAGAATTAGTACATTATCATTGTTGCTATGGAAGAAGTAATTTACATTTTGAAAGGGTATTTTGCTTCTTTTATCTCTGAATGTATTCTAATCCTTTTACTACTTAGAAGACATGACTCCATTATTTTATGTCAATACGTCCCATATCCTATGACTTGGGTGGGGTCAGTTATTATCTGCAGTGTCTGATGAAGTTAATGCACTGGAATCTGAGTGCCTGCCTTTAGTTAATGAATTTGAAACAGCGTCTGGAGTGTGCAGGCAACCACTCCCTTACCATCCCCTAAGCTTGTTTACTTTCTGTCATGTGACCCATAGGATAATGGTTTATAGATACACAGAGTTTAATAGTGAAAAGTAGGTATCAGATTTGGGACTAGGTGTCGGCAGCCGTCCGTCTCGAGAGACGATGGTGTAGCTTCTTAAGAGTCTATCTGCACCGCCGAGAATGGCTGTGCAGTCCGACTCGGGAGTGACACGGTATCTGTCTCCTCCCGTGTTGAATCGACATCTTGTGATGAAGCTACAGAGCCTGGGCAGGGTGATATGGAGGGTCTGCTGTTGCCCATGCAGCAGACCCCCCCTCTCTTCGCAGCTGAAGGGTCCAAGGGAAAGACAGAGTCAATACAGCTTGGCTTCAGGTGCGCCGCAGGAGTTGCCGGTGTTGACTACAACGTCAAACCGCCTTCGGGACTCCGGCTCCGGATTTTCTGTCGGGGTTTACTCCCTTAGCCTTTCCCCTGAAGAGGTATGCCGCAAGGCAGCGGAGGTTTTTTTTTTTGGAGTCAGAGTTTTCCTTCTCTGATGTGCCCTGACTGAAAGATCGAACCAGCGACACTTAGCTCGCAGGCCGACGCTCAGTCCACTGAGCCAAACCAGCCAGAGCACTAGGTAGTGCTATGGAAAGAATATGTATTTATCAGACATAGGATCAAATCCAGATTTTATCACTTGTTAGCATTTGACCCTGGCTAGTCACTATACTTAACCTGACTCTCTGTTTCTTTTCCTATAAAATGTGATGCTACTGACCCCCAAGTTGGTTGTGATGTTAGATGAGACATTGTTTGTCAAGTACCTTTTAAGTATTTCTCGGTGTCAATGTAGTGCATTAGTTTGATTAGTAATATTATTTGGTAGCTATGTATCAATTCCAGGGAACATTATCTTGGAGACAGTTATAAGGCAAGAGAAGGCAACTAAGATATTTATGTTATAGGATAATCATTGGAAATGAACCCAGTAGCTGGAAGTAGTTCGAGTCCGTGCCCTGGAGTTAGTGTGGTGGTAAAGAGAGCACAAGATGGGGCAAGAGGAAGCCCTGAGGGCATGACACCCATTTTTAGTCTTTTGTATCACTTATGGTAGTAAATATATGTGGTCAATATGATTATTTACCAATAGTTTGGTTCTCTTTATTCCAGAAACATTGTAGAGTTGCACGTATCTGCTCCTTCGAAAGCAGATGTGGCCATGTGACTTTCTGTAGCCGATAACGTGCATATGATATGACACGTTTATGTACCAGATAGTGGTCAGTTGCTCAGCCTACCCACTCAAATGAAGACGATGTGGAGCAGAGTCCTAGCTGACTGATGAAAGTCATGACAAATGAGCAAGGAATAAACGTGTATTGTCTTAAAACATTTTCTGGACTTTTGTTGGTTCAACAGAACCTAGATTCTGCTGACATAGAATGCTGAGGTAATGAACTCATCCAGAGGTTTGAGAGAATCTCTGACCTTTCCTTCAGGTGAGAGGCTGAAAGCCGGGGTCGGGTGCATCTTAATCAGGGGAGTGTGAGCACGAGATAGAGCGGCGGGGACTGTGCTGTGCTGTTTAAGGCCCACGGCCCAGGTCGTGCCTACTGCCCCGTGACCACTCCTCTTCCTACTGGCCCCTGACTGTCCCGTCACAACTATAATAGGGGTAGTCATTATATGTGTTCAGATGCTCGAGAGGAACCTCAGAATCCTTTGAAGACTACACTTATTACATAGTTAGGAATGCATTAAGAAGCACAAAGAAGTCACCTTCAGGTGCTTTTCCCTTGGATAGGAAGGAGATCACAGCAGCAATGCATGCGATGGGGGAAAGTGGTCACTTTCAGTTATTATCTTCTCATGCAGGTCCTTCAAGAACTTTCCATTCTACATTGTTTTACCTCATCACCTCTTCAGTCTCATCTCATGCAACGCACACCTTTGTTCCTCTGTTTTCACTTTTTGTCAACCAGTGAACTCCAGGGCCTTCTAATGTGAGCTCAATTGTTAAGATGCAACCGCTGAGCTCTCTGAGTACGTCAGATAACAGTATTATATAGTTACCGTCGTAACTGTATTTCCTTTGCAGCACTTGTCATAATGATGATTTTTACATTTAGTTTTGTAATTGACTGATGAGTGACTCTCTCTCTCATAAGTGTGCAAGGCACATGGTGAAAGGAGGTGCCAATCTGTGTTCGGTAACTTTTGTATACTCGGACACGTGGTAGCACTCAACAGACACTTGCTAAATGAATGTCAGTCACCGTGATGGACATCGAACATACTCATCTTTTTCAACCGATCAGAACGCTGGGAGACAGGTAGCTGTGTCTTCATTTTCAAAATGAGGATTGGTGCAAAGATTTGCTCCACATCACACACTTGTTGATGGTGGAGCTGGATTTTGAATCCATGGTTATCTGACTTCAAAGCCCGTGGCCTTTCCATTACATGCTTCTGCCTCGCCAGAGACTAAAAGGAATGCTTTAATTTTGAAGGAGTTAATAATGCATGGGACCTGAATTGAGTATAATTTTATGCTGTTCTGCTCTAGAAGAATTTTTTATTATCCAGCTGTAGCTTTGTGCCTTCATCTCTTATCAAGAAGAGGTAATTATCTTCATTAGCAGGCGAGCCCATCTACTCCCACAGAACTTTGACAAGGTTGGTAAAACTCTATTTTCTGTACTCCTTGCTCACTAGGAACTACCATCTTCAAAAGCTGTCAAAGTTTGCAACCAGATGGCCAACTATTATTCACTCTTTAAGCTCCTCTGCAGCAACGCATCAGCAGGTCCCAGCAAATAGTAACACATGAAAACATATTGTCTTATCGTTAGCATCTCCAAATGTAGCATTCACGTTTGTTATTCCACTCTTGTTCCTAATTAAAGGAAGCTCATTTACAATTCTCCCGACGGATATCTACCATTTCAATAATGCCCTTTATGTCTGTCCTGCAATATTCATCATGGTCTTGTTAGCACAGTTGTTTTCAAACAGAATGTTAACTAAGGAAGTCCTTTCTGGACTTTTCCATAAATCTCATTATTTATTTCTTTGCAGCATCCTTTTCTACCTTATGCTATGATTCCACCCTGGCCTCATACACAGTGACATCTGCCATCTGAAACTTGATACGGGCATTTTGCCTTTTTAAGCTCTTTATCGCATTTTATCCCTCTACTTCCGCTGCCTGTCTGACTGGTATCGTTCCACCCGCTCTCAGTCACTGTTCCTTTTCCATCTTCCTTCCTGGGGCTGTTTATCTCCCCCACCCAGCCTGCCCCACGCCTTGCTCAGGTGGGGGGAGGTCTAATACCTCTCACATCTCCCATTTTGCTCTCATAGTCACTGAGCTTCTTAAGAGGATCAGCTCATCTGTGTGATTTAATATTTTGTTCCTAATTTTATACCTAAAAGATAATACTCAAAGAAAATTATCCTTACCTTCTCTGCTCTGTTTGAAAGGTATTTGATCCTATCACGGTGATATTGATTTGCATTTTGAATTTGTTGCCATTTAAAACAAATTAAAATTTTGTCTTAGCTTATAATCAGATTACAGCAGCAGCACGAATCCACCTGGCTTTAAAAATCTATAGAGAGCCATTTGCTTGAATAATAGGTCAACTCAAATAATACCACTCTGAACGTATACTGTAGAGCTGGAACTGGTATTTCCGTGATAATGATACTGCTTTGAAAAATTAAAGGATTTGGCCAAGAGAAAAATTCTTTTAATAAGAACATTAAACTCTAGGGAGCATTGGCTTTTCCCCCCTCCTCTTTAGAGGGGGTGGCAAAAAGTGGGATGCATTTGCTTTTAGTGCTCAGGAAATGGGATGGAAAGTGAAGGACAAAGTAGCAGGGTGCCCCTATTATTAGTCCCACAGGCCTGGTTGTTTATAAGTCAAGTAGTGTCATAATATGAGATTCAAAGATCTGGTACCAGTGTCCTCTTAAAGTCACAAAAATTAACCTGATTGAAATGTCGCATAGAAAGTTAAGTTTCTGTAATAATACGAAACCAGATAAAAAGTGGATTCCAATGAGGGCTACTGAAAATGGGGAGATGGACCTAAATATATTTTACCTATAATTTCTGTGCAGACTTTTTAGAGTAAAGCTTATTTCTAGGGAGAAAAAAAAACTATATTTGCTAAGGATATTGTTACATAGAAAGCATGATGAAATCAAGTAGAAGTGAGATGGTCTTGTTAAGTATGACTTTGGTCAATACAGAGTTAGCAGAATAACAGTTTTGGACTTTTTAAGTAGTAATATGCTGAAGTATACCAATGAACTATATTAATGTAAGAACACTATATTACTCTTTCTATGTTGGTCAACACAAGTTAAAATTCAATCACAAATACAAATCAGATGTGAGTTTCACATTCCAAAATTGGACAATGGCAAAGTAGAAAATACGAAAAGAGGTGATCAAGATATTACGGAATTTGGAAAGGATATTATGACTATTCATTGATATGATAAATTCATCTAGCTCCCTGCCAGATATTGGAGATACCTTGTGGAAGCAAAGAGAAGACAGATTGTTGAAAATCACAATGAGGTGATTAATGATCGAGGAAGAAAAGCAGAGAGAATGAGGAGAATATATAGATGGAAGTTCAGGTCCAGAAGAGGTGGTGTGTGGAAGGACCAGGCAGTGAAAGGAAAGGACTAAATTGTTCTCCATAAAAGACTTGGCAGATCAGCGAAAGCACGGAACGAAGAGGTAGTCAGGAAGTTTGGTGAGAAATTCAAGGGAGAAGGGGGGGCGGGGCGAAGACGAAGCAGGAGGAGTTGTGGGGCCAGATGCCCAGCATTCTATTAGCTACGCACTGGAGTTGCGTTTAACCCTGGGAACAAAGGGACAGGCCTTGGCACCGCCTGACACCAGTGGCTGGGGTCGCTGTTACAGGTTCAATACTGACCTGCGGAGCCATGCAGCGCGCACCGTGTGCAGCTGCGGGCCCTGGCCCCGGCCCCAAGCGGGAGGTCTTCTCCGGGCTGCAAGCAGAAAGCCCATGGCACACCTATATTCATATATGTGATATATTCTCGCGCACACACACAAATATTATGTGCATATGACGTGACCCAAATTGTTCTTATGATAAGATCCATCAGTTAGTAAGGTCCGCATCGTTGTACACTTCTGTCCTAGTATGGGAGATACAGACGAACAGTCCCGCTAAGTAAACACGATCGTTTCAAATACCGATAAGTGCCGTGCCCAGAAAGAGGCGACGTTGGGACTTAGGTTTGGAAGCTGCAAAGGCATTAAGCATGTGGCTGCCTGGAGGCCCGACACGCCCGAATGGGTGCTCTGGGCAGCAGCCTGGGCTCAGGGACCCGGAGGAGCGGAGCGCGACTGCGCGCAGGGAACGCGCCCAAGAGGAATTCAGAGAGGCAGGCGGGGCCCCCAGGGGGCCTTCGGGGGGCTGCTGAAGGAAGTGGGTGTGTGGGTATACCAGCGAGAAAACAATGGAAATCAGCGAATGGGTTCAGATGTGAGGCGTTAATCCACCTTAAAAAGGAAATTAAAGCTAATTCTATGTTGCTGCGCCCCATCCAATTAGGGGTGACGGGCGGTGGTTAAGAGCGGGAAGAGGTCGGTCCCTCAAGCTGCCCAAGCGTGAATGAGGCTGCCTGTCTCCCAAGACACGCGTTCACGCAGGGGCAGTAGAAGGAACTCCGGCTCCGCGCGGAGGGCAGGGCTCCTTTGCCTCCGAAGGCCCTCTCCTCCGCAACTGCTTTTGGTTCTTTGGGGGAAATGAGGCCGCGGAGGTTCCCTAAATGCAGAATCAGGCGCTTTTGCCAACTGTGCGTATTGGCACTTGTAGCGACCGCGGACAGAGAAGATAACGAGGAGGGCCACTGCTTCTTGTCATCCCCAGTCCCTGTTATTTTAAACACATGGGCTGCGGACTCTGCTTTTTCATTGCTTCAGGGAATATAATTCTAGTTTTCATAGGTCAGAGATGGAAAAATTTACCACAAAAATACTTTTTAAAATAGGATCATCACTCATTAGAACTGAAAATAAAACAACTGATTTTCCACATTCCCAAATAGAAGCACTGAGCATTTTTTTTCTTTTGTGTTTCGAAACTTATATAATATATAAGAAATATATATATTTTTTAAAATTTACTTTCTGAGGTTATGCACATGGTCTTGACACCTGTTGATTGTCTCTCACATGCCCTCAACTGGGGACCTGGCCCACAACCCAGACATGTGTCCTGACTGGGAATTGAACTGGCCACTTTTTGGTTCATAGGTCAGTGCTGATTGCTTTGATGTTTTAGGTCCATGTTCTATTATGTATATATTTTATTTCTTTTTTTGTTGCTTTGATTTTTTTTAGATTATAATATAAAAAAGGGCAGGTGTCATGCCCTGTATAATACACAGCTTGATTATATGATTGATTATTGATTTTAAAAAACTATAAATGTTAAAAACATTTTTTGAACAGTTGAGGCTTGAATATAATCTTCACTCTCTTTGAGAAAGTTTTCAGAATGATTTTTATGCACGTAGAGTGAATAAGAATCTATATTTGCCCATAAAACACTTCTCTTTGTGAAAAATTTTTAGCTTTAAAAAATTAAATCATGGATGAGGGTTGCATAGATTCATGCTCCCTGTGCTAAAATTATGTTAGAAATGGAAAGTGCCTGAAAACAGAGATAATACAATGCAAATTGGTCTTTGCATGTCATTAACCTGACACCTATGATGTGCCTTGCTCAATTTCAATATTTAATCAGTGCCCAATTTCTTAAGTATGAATAAAAATTAGAAACAATAACAAGTAAGTTACTTTTCAATAAATAGACATGTCCTCACTGATTTAAGAATAGTAATTGGGTGTAGCATATTAACTGAATGGCCTAGAGCAATTTTATAATAATCTTCTAAGAGCTTAGGGAAAAAAAAAATCAACACTTTATTACTTTTAACACACTGCAGTTACTGCTTCTCTTAATTCATTTTAGTGAGCTGTCAATAAATTTCACTCCATTAGATGCTGAATTTAATTAGCTCCAGGGTCACAATTTATGTGATTTCTAAGTTGCGTGCTATTTACCACATTTAGTAAATGTTACCTATGGCAACATAAATATATTGAATCTATAGCCAGTAGTGGACCATTATTCTTCCTGGGATATGAAGCATTCAGCAGTGCTTTTTCTGGTTATTTTCTGGACTCCTCTGCTATGTTACATGGGAACAGGGACTGGCTGCATAATTTGTGATGCCTGATGCAAAATGCACACCTGGGACCCAAATATTTCGAGACAGCAAGAGCAGAGCAGGGGAGCAGGACCTTTTGGAGTGTGGTGTCTGGAGGGCTGCCATGTTATACACCCATGAAGCCAGCCGTTTGTGTGAGGGAAAACATTTAAAATTATATTTCTGGTAAATATTGTGGCCGAATAAATAAGGGTAACCAGAGACTGATCCACCTATAAAGGCAGGGACTTTGCATTCTCTTTGACTTGGAACAAAGGTTACTTCGATTTCTGATGTAACCAGAGGCATCCTGAGATCAAACGCTCACCCTGAAGATCTATATCCTGACCTAGATGATTCCAGTACCAGACGTTATTTCTGAATTTCTGCATCCTGTCCTGAATTAAGGGTCTATTCATTATAATGAGCTTTTCTTTGGAACTGGGATATGGGGAGGAATTCTGATTATTTGCCTGCCTGCTGCTCTCTGTTCTTCTGTCCTTTTTTGGGTTTCAGAATACTGGCAAGCTGCTGGGCTGAAAAGCTGCCTTTCTGTCCTCCCTGAACATACATGTGCCCAGTACATGCTAAGTAAAATTTACCTGCTGTTTCCTTTTTTTCTGTCTGCAACAATTGTGAAGGCTGACTTTTCAGCAGTTTTCTCTGAATGACGCAGCAACCTTGAGAATGGCAGACGTAACTGAAAGACAGAATAATCCTACTTTCTTGATGACGTTCAAGAGACTAAACCAGCCAGGACTGCCTGCACGGATGAGTAACACCCTACTTTACTGACATCTCCACGGAGCAGTGAGTTAGTTGCAGCACTATTTTGACTGATACAGGAGATAGTGCTTCCTTTTTCTATAGTTTTGTGTTCCACTCTCCCTATATTTGCTATTTTAATAACAAAGTCATTTAGAATATCTATATAATAACACAAAACAGAGAAAAGTTACTAAAGACAAAACAAACGGAACTCCACTTTGTTAGAACGGCTTTAAAAACGTGGCCAACTGTTTCCTTTGCTTGTTTTCTTCAGTCAGTTTTTGTTGTTGTCGTTACTATGCTTGGAAGGCTATTTTCTCGGTTTCTTGAAACCTGTGACACGTATTTATACATTCATCTATGCAGTGCACTGTGCTAATGGCACAAACATAATAAGATATGACATCTTTCCTTAAATGACTCATAGCTTCATGAGAGACCAAACATGTAAAAATATAAATTAAAATACAACTTGGTAAGAGATAAAATAGAAGGAAAAAATAATACAGATTTTTAGTTCCACTAAAGCAAATGGCTGCCTAACTTCCTAGAATATGTAGGAAGACTAACAAATTCCCACCCTGATTTTTATGTCCCTTGACTTCACTGCTAATTAGATAAAATAGTGTTTTTTGACTTTTTCCCCCTTTAGGAATAAGCATGTCAGATTGAATTCATATAGTATTCCCCCCCCTATATAAAATCTAAGGGTACGACTTAGATTTTAAAAAATTAAGCTCTGTATTTTTTTAAAAGTAGAATTGCTTTATTTCCAGAAGTGCAGAAAGGGCCATCAAAATTAGTAACGTGCATTTTCTTGAGTTAAACCTGCATACTACACCTGCCAGAAAGCAACATTGGATTGCCAATCACTGTTGCCTAGGGAGTATTTGGTTACACTCTAAATTTCATACTTAGTGTTTCTGCTATTCATTCATTTTCAATATTTTAGTGGGGATGTGTCCAGCTGAGATAATACATTTCTTTCTCAACAGGATTTTGTAGTAGACTGCTGAAAAGTATAATTTCACATACGTGTGATAAAAAAAAAACAGGAAGGTAAAGCTGCAGTTGATAAGAGAGTGGACTGGCGCAGGCTTCTGAATAGATAGAGGATGTAGCCTTTATCAGCAGATAAAACTTCAATAACTACTACACTCTTAGCTTAAAAAAAGCAAGAGATTTCCAATTTCAAAAACTTCTAGATGCATGAAATATCTAAAAGCAAGTGAAATAGTGCAACGTACTCAGAGCTTCAAACTCAAAAATACAGTACAAAAACTAAAATCATAAATATATCTTAACCTATACGCTAAATACCCTAAATGTATAGAACTTTTTTTGTGATTATATCTATGTATACACACATTCATGCAAACACTTGATACACATACTAGAAAACTTGGGAAACACAATGAGACACAAGAAGATACAAATAAATATTATCTTTCTGTGACCTAGGAATAAAATTTTATGAATAATCTTCCATTTTAATGAGTAAATGTGAATGTTTTTATAAATATAAGCATATTTGCAACACTGTCATCCAGTTCTATATTGCTTAATACTGACTTAAGTTGTATAATTCAATTTTTTCTTTTTCTAAGTATGTTTTATTGATTATGTTGTTATAGTAGTTCCAATTATTTTCCCCTTTGCTCCCCTCTTCCCAGTACCCCCTTCTCTCCAGTAATCCCAGCCCCCTTAGTTCATGTCCGTGGGTTGTAATTTTTGTTTTTTTATTTAACCATTTTGGTAGAGTTCTGGGAACAAAGAGAGCACAGGCAATCTGAACATATACTCCTTTTTCCCTACTTTCAGCCCCAATTAGTTTACTTCCCTGAGCCTCATGGTAGTCTGTGCCCCCAGGTAAATGAGCATAGGCAAGTGAGGCCTAGATTTTGTTCGATTTACAAGGAGAGATCTGGCAATTAGAAGCTTTGAGAGAAGTACGGAAAATAAAGTACCATGAAACGGCATTGGGTTTTGGAGAATTACAGAAACCATAGCAAAATTAGCTTTGTATGACTATATCTGGTTACTCTGGGCATAGAGCCAATGGGCAGATGGTCCAGGCCTCTCCAGACCCACGGTTTAGATGGTTTAGGGAAACCAGAATGGATTTTTTGGGGGGTGATCCAGAGAAACCTGGTTACTCACTGCTGGCCTGTTAAGGAAGTGGTTGTTTTGTCTCCCAGCCCTGCGTGATTCCTGTTGCTTGGGAATAACAATCAGACCTGAGCCCCAGGAACTCAACCTGATGGACTACCAGCAATCTAGAATGGCCAGCATGCAGAAGGCATGATCAGTTTGGTCCGAATGACAGTTACCCAGCAAAACATAGCTGCTGTGTAAAATGGACAGTCACTTGAGTAAATTATAGTAACTAATGCACATAAGGAAAATAAAAGTCCACACCCATATACAAAGAATTAGAATTAAAAATGTGCCTTGTCATCCAAGCAATTCACCAGACAATTTGAAGGTAAAATACTCACTCAAGATCTGAATCAGTGTTCTGTTAAATGAAGTACAAGAAATAGCTCAAAGATAAAGGTAAATTATATAGACATAGAAATCAGAAAAATGAAAAAAGAAAAATTACGCAGAAGAAAGAAGCTGGTAACCTAACAAGTGAATGACAATTAACAGTTTCAGGAAAGAAAAAGAATAAATGGAAGAAGCAATATCAAAGAAACAATAGAAGAAAAATTTCCTGAGGTAAAGAGAGCTCTGCGATTCATTGGTTGAAAATGTGCACCTACTTCCAGGCTGGACTGAAGAGAAACAGTATACACTTACATATAACCTGCTAAGTTTCTTGCTTTTTAATGAGAAGGAAAAAAAAAAAAGAGCTTCCAGGCAACTAGAAGAAACTACTGGGACGGCACTGAACTTCCCATTTGCAACCCCAGGAGGGGGACACTAAGAAGAGTATGTATAGGCTGCTAAATTCAATACTCCTTATATTAGAGCTTGCAGGAAAAGAAAGCAATTACAGACCTGTCGTAGCTCAGAATAGACAACCATATAATTCCTCTGAATAAAATACTCAAGGAAGAGGCTTTGACTAACTAAAAAAAATGTGAACAAGATCAAAGGCCTCAAGATAGAGGAAGAGATCACAGCACAGTGAGCAACGAATCTTTCTCTTTCACCCGCTTCTACCAATTAAAGTCAATTAACAGGATTCACCGAGAATACATAATACAAAGGTAGGCAAAAGTAGGTTTGCGGTTGTGTGTACGGAAAATAGTACAATAATTAATAATAATACAGGAATAAACTTTTGCATGCTCACAACTGTAAACTTACTTTTGCCCACCCCTGTGTCTGTCCTAAATAGGAATTCAAAACAAAGGGGTATACAGTAAAAGACCTTCCAATATTGGGCTCTGCGTAAGAGTGCTGAAGAATCTCACCTAACTTACGCACTGGGAATGGCTTGCAGGTCAGGGTGGGAGCGATAAAAACACTTTGCCCCCCTTTATTGAGATGAGACTGGGGAAAGGGAGAAGAGAGAAAAGGTCAGCTAGGTAAGGGTTTTATCATAATATGGTGAGAAGAAAAATAAAGGCTTGGTGGGCAAAATAATCTACCTTTATGGGAGAAATGGTGGGTGTTTTATATTTAGTGAACAATTATTAAATATATGTTTTATTATTAGGTCAGGGAGAAATAATTTTGAAAAGTAGGGCAGAAACTTACACTTAGGGAATAAGGGAAAGAATAAGAGTGAAGTAAACAAAAAAGACAGAAAGACAGAGAAAACAATAATGTAAAATTAATAGCAAAGTAAATATATAAGGATTAAGTTCATTTGTATAAATATACTTCAGTGAATGAAATAATTTTATTATACTTCAAATATTTCAAATTCCAGAAATATGTTTATAGTGTGTCTACAATCTGAAAGCTAGTAAAATATTTTTGCAATTATTATAGAATCAGAAAAATGCACCTTACTGGATATTATAGGAAATAAACATTCTAATGGTTTATTACTGGTATATTTATGTGTACATATATATTAATGATTCTATTCTAGAATCTTGGCTTCTGGATCACAATTATCCAAAATGCCTTGTTTCTTATTAGCATTGTAAAGGTATAAATGATGTGGTCCTGGACTGCTGAGAAAATTCTCCATTAATATTAGCAATATTGTGCTACTTAAAAAGTCACTGATGGTCCAATTTTCCTAAGGCATCTGATAAAAAAAAAATTTACTGCTGACTTAAGGTCTATTGGTTTGGCTAAGAAAAAAATACAATTGAAAATTATTTTTCATAATAAATGGCATTTTTTTCTTTTTAGACAAAATTTTGTCAAAAAATTTAAGAATATGTTATGTTCAAATCTGTACCTTTTCATAGCTTCAAGGTAGATTTTGACAAATTTATAAATGCTTAGATGTAAGGACAGGACAGACTACGGACATTTTTTTTGTATTCTTGAGCTCAAGTTGTAAAACTTTGAAAATCTGTTGGAAACTAATTATTTTGATATTAATATTGACCTGCATCCCAGAGATATTCAATGGGGCACTAAAATAAATAAAATAAAGTGTGTGCTAAAAGGAGTAAAAATGACCAAATAGAAAACTTTAATTTAGCCACAGTATTTTTAATTTAAAGTTTTATTCTGACAGGGCTGTGGGCTCCAGAGGAATCTCGAGGATCCCCATTGGAGAAAACTCTTTGGAATTTGTTTTCTTCCAAGTTTACAACAAAACATGATTCAGGAGTCTGGGAATTGTAACAATGCCACTTTATATTTATTTATACCTTTTCTATTTACAGAATGTTTTTACATATTGGATTTACACAATAATATTATCACGCAAGGCTAAAAATAAGTAGCAACTTTTCCAAGGAAAAAACTGAGGAGTGGGATGTCATCATTTGTCACCTCTGCACACCTAGTGACAAAATCAGGACCCAGCACCCAGCTGTTCTGAATTCCTGTAGTGTATTTGATTTCATTTGATCTTGAATATGAGGGAGAAGATCAATTGTTTTTCTATCTGTTCATATTAATTTAATTTACACCTAGATTGTATACAAACACATTTTAAATACTCACGTATTTTTAAAAAATTGTTTCTTCAAATACTTCCAACATACTATTTAATGCAATCTTCATAGAGTTTGAGACTAATAATCAGTATGGTAAGGACATTTTGTTGGCTGAATAAATGGATTTGTTGTTTTTATAACTGAAGGAACAGTTTATGGATTACAAAGTTATCAGAATAAAAAGAGAGAGAAGTTGTGAATATAAAAGTTTAACAGCAGATGCTAATGGGGGTGGGGAGTGCTAACATATAGAATGTACATACATACATCTTAACATTTTTCTTAAAGTATTTATGTTTTTCTCCTGTATTTGAATTCCTGAAACAGAATTACTCAGAAAGCAATATCATATCAAGAATACCAATGCCCCCAAATTACTGACACATCAAGTATTTTGTCCAAATTCTGCACACACAAATACAGGCCCCTTCACAGCCGGTTTCCTCAGAGTGAAACTATCATTGCAAGTCAACGACTAGATTCAACCACTATCATTCAACATCTTTGAAGGGAATTTTTAAATTTTATTATTTATGATTTTAAGTCTTATATTGGCAAGTTGCCACCCAAACATCACCTGTGGAAGTGCAAATGGATTCATAATATGAACATAAATATGCTTATTAAAAAAGTGGACTATAAGCTCTTTCTTCCTGAAAAACAAACACTTTTCTGTCCACAACAAATGGGACACATTTTCTAAAGAGTCATCCTTCCCAAAGAATGACACTGAAATAAATCAAAATATCTTCTCTATCGAGAACTTGACCTGAGAAACAGAAGATTTTGTAGATTTCTAACTGCTAATCTTCCAAAGAAGACAAGAAAAGGCTAGACGATGATGCTGTTACAAATTCTGCTGCCCTGAGAACCTATAAATGTTTCAGGAATTAAAACAAAAAACAATACACCTCTACCCTCACTAGCACAGTATTTTTAGGGCAAATTTTTGCCCAACATTAAATGAAAAACTGAAATCCAGAATATGCTAGAGACACAGAGGACATATGAAAAAGACAAGCTCAGTGGCATTTAAAGTCAAACTTTATGTATGTGAGTTAGAAATGAAGAAATGTAAATACTCTGTGTTATAATTTGCATCCATTTAGAAATCATAACTGGAACCTCATAAATTTCATATTAAATGATATACAAATAACATCGATGAGAGGACACATTTTCAATGCAGTGCTATGCTCCCAAAGTGAAATTCACTGAAGCAGGTAAAATGAATAGAGTTGAATGCCCCAGGTATTAACCTGGAAATATAATCTGTAGGTATTTAAAGTAGACTCTAAATAGCCCATGATATTTTCTGCAGACTATGTAAGCAATTTTCTAAACTTGGCAGCACTATGATGTTCACTTAATTTTCTCCTGATTTCAAACAGACCTCTGGAGTTGAGAGGGTTTTGCATTTTCCTAAAATTTCCAGATGTCAATCATCTTCTGACAGTCATTGATTCTTGGAGAATGTCAACCACGTTGTCCCTTCTTCACCCTTCAGGGTCTTTTTTCTGCCCCCACATAGGCCACTGGAGTTCCATCAGAGAACTGTGATCAATAACCGGATGAGTTTCTGCTGGGTGCTCTCGGGGGCAGCAGGGGATGGAAGTGTATTTATCTCTCACGCCACTAGTCTAATATCTCCGTCTCTATGATGGCTGATAAAACAAATTCCCCAGGGCGATGGCCTGAGTGGAGTGGACCGCTCTGCCACGCTCCTCTCATTTCCACCACCTCTCTCACCAGAGAGTATCACACAATCTGGATTTATTAAACAGTAAGTATTAGATCAGCTTAGAGACGACAAGCTGGTCCATTCCATGCAGAGCTGTATTATCACTTTCACACGATCTTAGTTTTCTTCTCTTGCTCCCTCCTTTCATCTCTACCATCCTCCTCACCCACTCTTCATTGTCTATTGTTTCTCCTTAAAATGCCTTTTCTTTCGGCTGCAGATCAAAGGCCACTGCCATTGGGAGGGATGAAGTGGCTCCTTATCTCCTGAAACAATGTCCTTCCAATTTTTTTATCATACCTTGTTTCTTACCTGCCTCAGCGTTGTTTAGAAAAGTGTTTTTGAGATTCACTATAATGCTATCCTCAGGGTGCCTGTGCTCTGCCTTAAGGTAAAAGTAGTTCATAAAGAAATCCTGACAGTTCTTCAGTTACAAAACCATCTTTTAAATGGGGTTCAGACGTTTTCTGATTTGAATTCAATTCTATAATAAAGAAAGTTACTTTCATTTTTTAAAAATATGGAGAGTAAGTCCCAAGGGGGGAAAAATCCTCTCATTTGGTTTAAGACAGACGAATAATAAAGAGAGGAAAAGATAACTGGGTTGTTAAAATTTGACTGCAAGGGGAAGATAATTCCAACTCGAGAGCTGTCAGCACAGAGCAGAGGGAGAGGATAAAATAGGATCAGACATACTCCAGGCAAGTCAGTTTTGAATGAGCATCTAATAATACGGAACAACCTGTGGACATTTGGAGAACATTAAGAAGACAGCATCTAAAAGCACCTTTCTTTCTACTCTGTGTTCTGTAGGATCTGAATATGTTCCTAAATCATTGTATTTATGTGAATGGTAATGTTTTTCATGTATCACTAAAATGATACAAAATTTTGAAATAGACAAAATGACAGGGAAGAGACCCATAAATGCAAAGAATTGCTTTTATGTTGTACGAAAGTTTATTTATATATAAACAAATAATTTTACATGTAAATGCTGTCATGTCATACATACTTTTTAGGTAAGTCTTTGGTTTTATTCTTTTAAAAATAATTTCCCTCTCTTTTTCTCACCCATATCACTTCTCCCCACAAACACGTCGACAGCATATTATGTATTTATAATATATGATATACTTGTAACATCCCAGTTTTTCTTGTAAGAGTTTTCTTGCTCACTTTTTACATTGAAGCTAAAATCCATCAAGAATTTTTCTTTATTCGTTGTCTAAGATAAGAACCCACATTTTCCTCCAGATTTATAGAACTTATACCAACTTAATTGTGTAACTTATTTACCATTCCCCTTTTCATGGCCAATGAAATGGCCACCTTGGCCAAATACTCAATATAAATTAGGATTTATCTCTGCTTGTCTTATGCTGGCTATTCCTCGTCCAACACCACATTGAAGTGATTATAAATGGCATATTTGTTTTCTGTTGCTTCTCTATCAAATTATAAGAAACTTGGTGAATCGAACAGTATAAATATGTTACCTCATAGTTCCGTAGGGCAAAAGTCTGAAATGAATCTCACAGCTTGGGGCAGCCAGGGGCTGGGAGGTGGATAAAATCAAGGCGTTGGCAAGGTTGTGTTCTTTTCTGGAGGCTCCAGGGGGAAATCTGTTCCCATGACTTTGCCTGCTTCTAGAAGCTTCCTACTCTCTGTGGCTCATGGAATTCTTTCCTGCATCTACCGGCCAAGCAGCACAAGCCCTACCCATTCTCACGCTGCCATCTTTCTGATTCTCTGAAGCCTGACAGTTTCTTGACTTGATTCTCCACCCCATTTATAGAGTGGGTTCACCTGGGCAATCCAGGATAATCTCTCCGTATCAAGGTTCTTAACTATAATCACACCTACAAAAATCCCTTTTTCTGTGTAGTCTAACATATTCACTGGACCTGCCAGTTACAGTGTGAACATCTCTGGGGGCCATTATTCTCCCTAATAAATGATGTCGAGTTAAGTTCTGTTATCTGGTAAGGCTAGTCTCTGATGTGCCCCGTCACTGGTCTCATTCATGCTTTTCTTTCTGTTACTCAGAATTTATTCTTTAATTTGTACTTTAGGAGTGTTTAACAAATCTAGAAAAATATCAATTATAGGTTTAGAATTGCATTAACTATTGGAAACTTATCTGCACATTTCTCAAGATTTTCAGATAGCATCAAGTGCCATGTTTATGCTATTTGGGCCCTGGTAATCATAAGCAGAGGGACATATTTATCAGGATTCCTAATCTATTGGGAAATAATAAAAAAGGGAAAATAGTATAATTGTAACTTTAAGTTTTCATTAAAATGCAGAGTACTCTTTCTGTTGTCAGTCCTAACGGTCTTTACTCCATCATTTCTGGGTAAAAGTGGAGAGTGGGACAATGCCTACATCACTCTAGAGTCTACATATTTCTTTCCAAAAGAAGTGAGCCGCGCCGATTCCCTCTGACAGCTAGCTGTGCGTGTGTGTGCTCGTGGAGGTGAACAATTAGACGGTATTTGTCTATCACTGAAAATTCTGTCCAACTATGAGAAGTACATTTATTCACTGATCGAAAGAGTTGCACTAGGGCGATAGCCTTGCCAAAATTAGAACAGGAAAGAGCTAGTCCCAATAGGGTAGCATGTGTACTCACCCCCACAATATACATACTGAAGGGGGGTCTTTTTCAATCCAAGTGGACAGGAACCAGAGCTAGGTGAGCTCTTGAGTGTGGCGCTGGGCCCCGGGCACCGCTGCAAGGACCGGCTCTGCGGGGGCTCCGACGGCGGGGTGGGGGTTCAGCCTAGTTTCCGGCTTGCATCTCTCAGGGGCATTTGTGCAGCCTCTGATTCAGGGGCATTAACGCTTTGTGGGGGAAGGGAGCCGATACACGCTTCTCCTCACTCACCCATGGAAAGTTGTCCTCTGAGACGATAGTCCTCCAGGTTAGTTCCTGTCTGCCTTGAATGCTCTTCTCCGTCTTCACCCCTGACACGCCTTTCTGGATAAAATTTTCCGATTGTTACCAGGGTGCACTTGCCTAAGTACAACTCGCTATGCGTTCCTTGGCTTGCTTTAATCAAAACCACTTTGAGCAACGTCTTCTAGTTAGGCATTGTGAGACCCCATCATGTCATTTTTCTAGAACTTACCATCTAAGGGAAGAGTCTCCCAGGGGCCTGCCTACCTCTGCAAATTCATCAAAATGCTCATAAGACAGAATATGTACAAAAAAAAACCCGAAAGATTTATGGGAATGTTTTTCAATGCTCATAGGAGAGGAGTTACGCATTTCTGAACCTTTTAAAAATTAAAATCCAGAGAGTTTATGGATCCTCAACTAAGATTTCAAGATATGTACTCTACACCTGATATGTAAAACGTTACCCAGTACTTGGTCTTCTTAAGTGTTATTTTCTCTCACGTAAAACGCCTGATGTCAAATAAAGCCTCCCAGAGTCTTTCATCATTATTTGCTTCCTGGTAGACTCAATTGCCTCAGGGTTCTGAATCGTTTCTAACCACTGAGCGAAGCCTTTACATGGGTCTTCCCTTAGGACATAATCAGGTCAATGAATGCATTTACACATTACTGCTTTAAACAGTTTCCTCCCAGCCAACAGCGAGACTTGGCCTCTGCAGGGCACTTAGCTGAGAGCATCTCGGGCTCATTATTCCTGAAACACTGAGCATGTGTGTATTTAAAATATGGATTCCATTTTTCGAGTCTGAAAACAAAAGTCAAGCATCTACATCATTTGTTAATCCTAGCATTGGTAAATAGTTTAAGTTCCACAGTCAATTTGTAGAGCTATTTATTATTATGGTCTGCAAACTGGTGCTGGGTATTCACAAGAAGATATTTTATAGGTATTAAGAGGGTTTCAGAAATTCGGTTAGACGTGCCCTCAAGGACCTCACAGCCGCATAAGGGGATTTATAGTCTATGGAACTGCCTTTTTCAATTGCGTGGAAACACCCAGTACTCCAATTTCTAATTCCTTTATTTAATTTAGGCTTAAAGGACATCAAAAGAATAAAATAAGATGTTTTAAAATATTTGGAAATTTGGAAATTGTAGCTTGTAAAAAGTAAGTCATTTGAGGTTTTTAATAAGGTGAAATATCTAATTCTAAGCAGATTTTGAAGAATACTCATTGTTTCAAGAGTTCTACATTAAGTATTTTTGGGAAGTGATTTAACATAAAAATATAAATTAATTTTTGCATTGATAGTTTATATGTATGCATCTGCTCGTCCAGTCCTGTAGTAGCATTTTTGCCATAGGCCAGATATTTTGCAAAATGCTAAAGATATAAGAGTGAACAAGGCAGAAGTGGTCTCTGCTTTCATGAGGCTTACTTTCTGTTGGTAGAAAATGACAATAAATAAACAAATATGAAAAGTAATCATAAATTATGTAAAGCGAATAAAAGGGTGATGTATTAGGAACTCCATGTGACTGTATTTTAGATAAGGTATTTGGGAGTTCTTCAGGGAGGTGATGGTTAAGCTGAAAAAGATAGTTAATCAGAAACAGGGCAATATTCTGAGGAAACATTGCAGGAGAGGCGGGGAGCACTGAGTGACTTGTAGGACTCCTCCAAGCTGTAGTGCAGGGGGTGGGATCAGTGTTGAGAAATGATGTCAGAGGCCCTGGCCAGGTGGCCAAGTCAGTTAAGGCATCATCCCGATACACCAAGGCTGTGGGTTTGGTTCTGGTCAGGGCACATGCAGGAATCAACCATGAATGCACAAGTAAGTGGAGAACAAATCAACCTCTCTCTCTTTTTGTCTCTCGCCCTTTCTCTCTCTCTTAAATTAACAAAAATGATGTTGAATATGGAAGCATTGGCCACATCATGCAGGAACTGGAGGCCATGATGAAGAGTTTTCATTTTATTTAAATGCAAAGAGAAGCTAATGAAGAATTCTGAGCAGATAATAGGATCAATTAGATCGTTTTCTGAATAGGCACTAAATATATAGAGAGCCTCAGCTCAGTGTAAATATCCCTTTTAAAAGTACAGAGGTAGCAAATGCAGGTTTTGAGAAGATGGATGTGCGATACTAATACTTGACTGACAGCAGGAAGATCAATGAGTAATGAGACCATTTAGGATCACATGACCCTGGGTCTGTGGCTATGGACCTAGTCTGGGGGAAAAGTCCCGAAGAAACGGAAACGATGCTCAAACCCCCTCCTTGAAGCAAGAAGTAGCTGATGAAATTAAATTTAGCATAGAAGAGATAAAGAGTAAAACTTCTGTATCTGAGATGAAGAAAATTAATTATTGTTAAAGTAGTTAGAAGCAGTGAGAAAGATGTACTTTTTAAAAGAACAGTTATAAAAAGAGTGAACTCCTTGTGGGGTGATATGAAGAAAAGCCAAGTGCCCATTAGAAGAGTAAAAGATGATAATGTGCTACCTACTCCCATATAATTTACAGTTTGAGGATATTTACATTGCCTTATGATATCTCTTTTAATCAAGTTGCGTGGAAGAATTGAAAACATAAAGTGAAGAATGTGTAGAATAAAAGGAGAGTTCCTACCCCATTCCCCAGTTGCAGTCTAGAACCCTCGGGGAGTCAGACTGCATGAACCAGGGGCACTCGTGTGCGAAGATACCTCTGAAGTTTTTTTTTTAAATGTATACAGCGGCCTGAGAAAGAGGCCATTGTAGTGCTTTGCTTATGTGCATCAAAATCCATCAAAATCAAAGTCCCTCAAAATCATTTATAGTCTCTTCTAAATAACAACCAGACAAGAGGAGTCCAGAAAACCAGCCGCTGGGAAGGAACCTCACGGGCAGTGGATCCAGGCCTGGGGAGGCAATCAAGAAAGTGTCGAGAGAGAAAAAAAATCAAGAAAGAGGTCATTTCAAGATAGTAAAATTGAAAATTAATGCAGGAAATCATAGACGCATCCCAAATGTAGGAAGGCCTATGCAAGTGATTATGTAAATGCGGTGAAGGGGGTAAAGGGTTGAGGTTTCTTACAAGTGAAAATGCCCAAAGGAATTATCTATGCTAGTCCAAGGTTCATTACTAGAAAATGATTAGAATCAATGCTACAAAATTAAGAGGTACCCTAATGGGGAATTCGACCTATGAAAAACAATAACAGAATTAACGAAGAGGCTTTAACCTTTAAGTTCAATACATATTTAATTATGTTTGTCTGGGCAAAACTTAAATATAAGGAAAGACATTTATTGTTAAAGCCATGTAAAGTGCAATGGCTCTTATGCTAATAAGACTGGATAAGTAAAATCTCTTGCTTTATGAATGTCATAGATTAAAAATGGATCATGCTAATAATTAGAGCAATGACCATTTCACGATTTTTAACACAAATCATTTTACTCCAGCTTTAATTGTCTTTTTTCATTTAACAATTTTATTTTTAATTATGGAGTCATATAATTATTTTGAACTTCACACAATTATGCACATGTACAATTTAAAGCCTTACGCTAGATATTTGAAAGTCATGAATCTTTTCATGACGCCAGCTGAAGGTTTTTCTAAAGGAATGAACAGCTTAAAATTACAGAAGAAGACTTGTATAAGAGAGCAGTCTGCTTTAACAGTTGCTGCTTCTGCTGTTCTGTGTTGCAAGAAAGGCTGTTTCTGAATAAGTAGCTCTCCTATTTTGAATCAATCATCTCTGATAATTGCAATTAGTGACCTCGTCACTCTTTAGTTGCTCTGAAGTCTGAAATGTTCATATTAGACAAAAGAATTAAACTCATTTGTGACCTTTAACATGTATTTCTAAGATTCCACAGGTTATCTTTCAAAGTAATTAAACTTTGTAAGTTAACTGGGTGCATAAAGTTGAGTTGTTCGTGTAGCATTTGGGGGAGATAAATATTGGATAATAGTTAAAAATCCTCCTAATTTTACTACTTAAGGATGTCACAAAGCCTCTCCCTTCCCTCACGCTTACGTCACGTAGACTTAACTATCCTGATGTAAGGCCCTGACCATTGTTTAGTGCCTAACCTTCTGTTTTCAGTTTTTCTGGCCTATTGTTGCCTGTGCATTACTTACTTGTCTTTAATATCCAACAGGGTTATGATGTCTTCCAGTATGGCCTCCTAAGTTCTCTTCTCATTTTTGTGTATCTTCCCATTACTGTCCTCCTATTTTGATCATATTACCTAGCCTTCAGAGAAGGTTAAGACTGGCTTAACTTTAAGATAAGCTTACATCAGCTGCCCCTTGCCAATGATGGTTTTAGAAAAGACATGTGACACTGACTTGTGGCCAGTGACACAGGAAGAAAAGTCTGCTGGAGGCCTGCTAGGGAAGGGGCTTTTGGGCAGAGAGAGAATGGACAGAGAACGGCCTTTTTTCCAATGCCAGACATGTCATGTCTAGATGTGATTACTGGATCTGCTGCAGTAGGAAGCCACTTAGAGAAGGAAATTGCTCAAAGAAGCGGAGTGCTTGCATAGCCTAGAGCCTCCCCTACGGGTAAGCATCCTGCCATCTGACATAGTCAATCTCCTTTCTATGGAAGCCATTTTGAGTTATTTAAATCACTTCCAACTGCTATACGCAGAGCGGAGTGCAGCTCAAATAGGTGAGACTACTGATGACAGAAACTTGGGTCATGGAATGATGTGTCCTGCTTCCGTTCCTATAAACTGCTGTCCATGCTCCCGCTGAAGGATCGCTGCAGGTAGAGAGCACATTGCAGATGAGCGGATCTGATGAAAGTCTGCCCGGGAGCAGAGGAGCGCAACAGTGGAGGTTGTGAGCGAATGAAGAGGAATGGTGTGGCTCCTTCCTGTTTCCTGATTTTTCAAAATGCGACTTGGAAAAATGAGTGTATTAGTTTACTATTGCTGTTAAAAAAATTACCATGCACTATGGCTTAAAACAACCCCTGTTTATCATCTGTGGGCCAGAACTGGGCCATGGCTCTCTTGACCCTCTGCTCACGGCCCTCACAAGGCTACAGTGTGTTGCTGGCCAGGCCTGTGTTTTCACCTGTAGTCTCGACTCGGCGGAATCTATTTCCAAGGTTATTCAGGTTGTTGGCAGATTCATTTCCTTGTAGCCCTGTGATGGAGGGCTGTGGCTTCTGTCTGACTGTCACTGGAGGCTGCCCTCAGGTCCAGTAGGTGCCTCCTGTTCCCTGCCACGTGGCCATTTTCATGGACAGTTCACATAGGAGCAGCTTACTTCTTCAAGGCCAGTAGGAAAGTCTTCTAAGCATGTCATAACCCTGATGGCATTACACTAAGTGAAATAAGCCTGAGAGAAAGACAGGTACTACATATTGTCACTTACATGTGAAATCTAAAACCAGACCAAACCAAAACAAGCAAACAAAAAACTCACAGAGTAGAAAAGTGGTTGCCAGGTAGGGTGAGCAAAATGCAGAGAAGTTGGTAAAATGATACAACTTTCAACTAGGAGATGAGTAAGACCTAAGGGTCTAATGTATAATGTGGTGATTACAGTTTATAACACTGTATTGTGAAACTGGCATTTCCTGAGAAAGTAAAACATAAATGTTATCACAATAAATCAATGAATAAATTCGTGAGGTAATATGTATCAGTACATCATCACAATTAATACTTTAGATGTCTTCCATTTTTAAAAAATTAACGGCAATGAAGCTAAAAAAATATCTTCTACCATATTCTACTTGAAGTAAGTTACTGGTCCCACCTATAGTCAAGACGAGGGAACAGTTCAGGGTGTAACACTAGTGAGTGGAGAACATGCAGGCATCTTATAATTCTGCCTGTTACAGTGAGAAAAATCAGCAGATTAATAGAGTATTTGTACCTTTGGCTGGAATCAAATTGGATGTCATTCTATAGCACTCGGAACTAGATTAATGAGGGGAAAAATGCTTTTTGTGACTATTCTTTACATAGGTTGCACAATTTCATTAATAAAAGTAATAAGAATATATAAGAAAACGTGCTGTTAAGCAGAAGTTGAGTGCAATAGTATTGAATATTTTCAATGATATTTGCATTTTATAAATACATACTTATGACGCAGTGTGCCGATGATGTTCTGTTGGGTCGTACACTTGAACCCTGTATGGTTTTGTGAACTAAGGTCACCCCAATAAATACAATTAAAAATAAATAAGTAAAAATACGGAAGAAAACAACTCCATCCCTGAAATTTCTGAAAGCTTAACTTTGGTATTGTGCTGACCTAATTCTGTCTCCCTTTAGCCTCTTTCCCCTCATGAAACAATTATTACTATAATTTGATATTCAGTGAGGGGACTTCTTTCTGTTGAGACTCTAAGGTTATAGAAAAGAGAATGTTTTGAAATGGTTGAGATGGAGACAAAGTACAATGGTAACTCTGTGCACCTAACGCCACCTTATTTGTGTAAGACTCAGAAACCGAGTTTGTACTGAGGTTCTAGATATCAGAGAGAACCTACAGAAGTACTTTTTACTACTTTCTGCCAAACATCTTACCTAATGATAAGCCCGTTTGAGTTGTCAGACCTTGATATTGAACATTTATAGAGAGCCAGAGTGAACGCAGATACACAGAATGTTTTTGGATATACCATTTTCTCAAGCATAGACCAGCTTTATATTTTCACAATGACTTACCTTTGTTAAATGGTCTTTTGAGAAAATATGATTATCCCAAGGTTAGAAAGAAAAAAAATAAAAAGAACAAAGCAAAATAACATCAACAATAATCAGGTAACTTTTATTAAGCCTGAGCCTTGATTTTGTGCTGCAAACTCTGGGATCTAATAAGAAAGCTGTGTCTGATATGATTTAGCCTTCATAGTAACTTTATAGGGAAGGTTCTATGACTCTGTCGATTTTGGAATGAAGAAACAGAAGGGGATAGAACAACCCCCCCCCCCCCCCCAAGGAAACAGTTGCTGTCTGCTCTAGACTAACCCGGGCAGTCTGACTCCAAAGATCTCAAGCTGAACTACTAAGCAACTTTGCTTTTAAGATGGAGATACTCTTGCCTTATCTCCCCTGTGAACAAGGGACAAATGAATGCAAATACAAAGGTGTCTGTTCCTTCCGGAGTAGATAAAACTCTTTAGTAACTTGGAATATTTGATGTGTAGATCATCAGGGATATTCGTCTATAACCATGAAATGTTTAAACGGTCTCAGGAAAAGGTACCTCAGGAATTTCTGTTTCTGTACTAATGGAGATGCTGTGATATTTACGCCCATGTTGATGGAAAGGGATATTATTGTGAGCAGACTGGCAAATAATGAAGATGATATTTAGTGTTAAATGGGCTCATTTAGACTACACTTTTGAAGGTTTCCCTGAGCTATAATTGGACTCATGCATTGATTAGTGCTATAGCGTGAAAGAAAGGTACCCTTGAAAAAACAGAACTAGAAGATTTTGTGAGTCAAGTTTTCTCTCCCTCGTCTAAATTCTCTCAAGATTAATCATCTGCAGATTAAGAGGGACTCTTATGGACAGGAATAAATTAAATAGATCCAAAACTGAATTCGAATAGGAAAATTTCCCAGAGAAAGTATTCTGTATGGTTTAGAGTAAACTTCCCTTTGGGTGATTTTTTTTTCTTCACTTTTTATTGGATGGCCTTGTCATAATGTAGACACAGTTTAAAAGTGAAAATGAATCGTGTTGGGTGACCTCTGAAGGGCGCTGGGAAAATGGGCTCCCCTTTTGTAAATAGCTTTCAATATGAAATGTGATAGGTATTTTGGAATTGTCCAAAAAGCAATCTTGAAACTTCAAGCAAGGTTAAAAAAATGTCCAGACTATTTGCAGGTGTCCCCCAAACTATAGGAAACTGACAGTTTCTATACAGTTTTGCTGGCTAGAAAAAAAAAGTCGATGCAAATAAGGAAGTTTCCCCACTCGTAGTAGAGACATTTAAGGACATAGGACTAGGGTTATGTCAGGTTCCTCAAGGACATGTACTGAATCTTCATACTCAATTTTCAGTACTTTTTAATTTATTTTTAGAATCTTGTAACTGACTTTGTTTTGTTAATAAGTCTAAATGTTCAGAACTAGGCTCTTTGACTACTGAAATACAGCCTTTAAATTTGTATATGCAAAAGGAACTTGTTTTAATAGGTTCAACAGTGCAAATTGGTCTTTAATGTATTTTATGTTGATGAATCGAGTGCGCTAGCAAAGTAGGTTCATATTTAATGATGATTTTTCATCGATGGCCATTTACCGTTGACAAATAATGACGCTGTCTATTTGTGCTGAAGGGAGGTAAAACAAACACTGTCAGACTTACTTTCCTAAACTCTAAGTCCTCAAGTGCCGCTTCCTCACGAGGCCGTTCATTAAAAAATTGGTGGCACGGGTTTATCACTGTTTCTCTCTTAACTCAAATAAAGCAATTTCAACTGGTGTATAAATATAATCCCCCTTTAATATGAGAAAAAACGTCTTTTAGGGATAAGCTCCGTATTTTTTTCTTTGGTGTTGAAAATGTAGCAATTATTGGGACAAACAAAAGGATGAACAATATCAGTTGATTAAATGAGTTTCCCTTTTCAAATTCTGAAATCTGTTTCTGTTGAGGGCCATCTGAAAGCAATAAACAGCTTAAGAATAAAAGAAAAGCAAATTATTTCTCATTATATAATTAGGTCAATGGAGATTTACTCTTTGTTTTTGAGATCCTATGGATTCTGACACTAATCATTATGGAAAATTGGTCTTGAGCTAATGGAAATAGAGATTTATTTTTTATATTGATAATAAGTTTGAGCTACATTTTGACTTTCTGGATGTTAATTAGACAAAATAGTTTGAGTATATTAAGAGTATCATCAAGAAAAGGTGCATTTATTAAACACCCGATTTTTGAATTTCTCAATTTTCCTCTTTGACCTTAGTGTTAGAATCAAAAGAATTTCACTAAATGGTAATGGAAAAAGAAAATACAATAAATATTTTAAAAAAGGAATAAAGAAAAGAATTTCAATATAACTCAGTGTGTTTTAAAAAGAAAATGCTTTGCTAAAAATTTATTTCATAAAATGATCTTTTGTCCCTTTTTACTTCCCTCTTTGAGATCTTAATAATTCTACAGTATATATAGTCAATATTTTTCCAATTAATTTACTGGTTCCTAATTTCTTGACTTTTTTAATTTCTAAAAATTTCCACTGCTTTGCTAATGTGTTTCAGCCACTCACAAGCATGGTTTCTCCCCAGGTGTGTCCGTATTTAACATGAATTTCTGTACATGGTCTCGAATTTTGAAGTTTCTTTCTCTGACCACAGCCCTTTAGCTGCCCACTCAATCAGCCCCTTCTTTCCCTTGAAGGTGTGCCTTGCCTTTTTCTCATCTTAGAAGAGTAGAGTCTCCCACTGGCCATGTATCCCCTGAACTACGCCTCAGTCTTTTCACGTCTGTACTCATGAATACCTTAAAATCCTGCCAACTTGTCTGCTTTTGATTGTAAGCTCTACCATTTGCTGCTCTGTTACCTTAGTCAAGTTAGTTAATTTCTCAGCCTCCCAGTTTATCTGCTAGGTGGGAATTATAAAAGACCTCTCTCCTAGGCTTGCTGTGAGGATTAAATAAGATTACCCATGTTAACAGTGTAAAGCAATGCTTGGAACATACTGCTCCATACATGTTGACATTATTTTATTTTATTCCCTGACTTTTAACCTGACAAGTCACAAACTTGGATAAATTCTGGTGCCCATTTTCTTCTTAGGATTGAGTCACTGAGCACTGCTGCAATATGATCTTGTGTTTTAGCTCTAATTCTGGTCATTTTTAAAAATACTGTATGTTATCCTAGTACTATATACTTTTATATAGGATGAGTAAAAATCACAGTGTTTATCATTAAAAACTGGAACACATTGGGAAGAAAAGGATGTGCTATTAATTATCACACTGCTTCTTTCTTGGGCACCGTGTCGTGCTATTGCTCTTTGAGCAAAACTGGGTCAAAAATGTGTCGTACTCTTTGTTCGTAACGACTTGCTGCTGATCTATTTTCCCCTTTAAAATGAAAGTGGGTGTGAGCCACATGGCTGCTCAGGCTGAGGGAATGAGTCATTGCTATGCACGTGAGACCGTTCACAATGGTCACGGAACTGGTGACATTGCCAAGGACGGTTTGCGCGTTGCGTCTGACCTGTTGCCCAGTTGCATGTTCTTCTCTAAGCTGACCCTCGTAGAGCGTCAGCCCACACTGCATGCTGTGGACCTGTCCGCTTTTCTCCATGCTGTTTAGGCGACAAAGGCCCTCACTGACTTCAGAATGTGGTCTCGATCACTCCACAGTCACTATACTGATGCCCGTTCTGTCACATGAGAGGTTACATCTTAACCTCCTTCTGCATCCTTTATGCTCCCACTCCTCGAACCATTTCTCCTTGACTTACAAACACGTTCAAGTTTTCTCTATCTTAAAAAAGCTAACCAAATTGCCATTCCTTGCTTCCTTACCATCTAGAGCATCATACTTTGGGAGAGCAGCCCACACTCCGTATCTCCGTGCCTTCAATTTGCTCTCACTCTTCCACCGTTTACAAACTGGCTTCAGAGCTTGCTGTCCTAGCCCAGGTCAGATTCCTCAGTGTTTGTCCTTCCAGTATTCACTCAGCACTTGCTGTGGCTGGTGATGTTGGCCATTTGCTGCATGGGAAAAACTCTCCACCTTGTCCTGGGGTTATGTGAATTTGAATTTTCCTTTTTACTCTTGCCTATAGTTTTCCCTATTATTCCTTTACTGATGACTCTTCACATCTTCCATTCCTGGACATTCAGAACATGTTTTTCTTAGTGGGCTTAATTTCAATGATAACTATTATTTCACTCATGTGACACTCGTCCTATATTTCTTGCCCCAACCTCTCTGTTGAGCTGCAAATTACTGAAAGTCACTACTTGGATGCTTCTGCTACCTCCTATTTCACCAATTAAAGATGACTTTTAAACTTCATTCTTTGGGTATTGTGTTCACACTAATGGCATCACTAGTTACTTAGTTACTTAGTGTCTTGACTGCAACCATTGTTAATTCTACCAAGTTATTCATTTCTTAATGTACATCCATCCATGCTGCAAGTATTATTTCTTTTTCTAATGGTGATGTTATGATGATACGATGACAATGAAGAAATTGTGGACTCATGGAACTTCCATTCTAGCAGGGAGAAGGCAGACAGCGAACTAATAAAATAAATATATAAAAGCTAATTTTGGATAGTAAAGGGTGCTGTAAAGGAGTTAAGACAGGTAAATATGTTAGTGAGTATTTGGAATGATAATTTAGATGGTTAGGGAACACTTCATTCAGTAGATGACTGTGAAGCTAATATTCAAATGATACAAAAGAGGCAGGTGTATGAAGACCGTATGGGAGAATATTCCAGGGAGGAGGATTCAGAGTGTAAGATCTCTAAGGTAGAGCCAGATTTGTGGCACCGTAAGAACAGAGGTGGAGTGAGTGTGGCTGAAGCCCAGTGAGCCAGGCGTAGAGTATCAAAGAGGTTTGCAATGCAGATAGGGCTTTAATTAAAGTCATTATTGGCAAAGAGGTAGCATGATGTTATTTATGCTATTGAAAAATGACTCTGGTTATGACAGAGAGGATGGACTATAAGCTAACCGAAAAGCAGGGAGGCTGTAGGAGCAGCTCAGTTGACAGTGACTGTGGCTTGGTGGCTTGGCTTCGTGTGGTTACAATGGAGATGAATTTGGATATATTTTGGAGTTAGCATTGACAGACTTGCATGACAGATGAGGAAGGACTTGTGGAAGGCTCTCGGTGACTTCTGCTGAGGAAGGCTAGGGAAGCAAAGGACATGGATATGAAGAGTTCAGTTTTTACATGATTATTAGGTATGAGAAACTTAGCACTAAGGAGGCAGTTGACTCCGTGGGTCTGAGGCTCAGTGGAATGCTCAGGCATCGGGACGGGGAGCTGTGACGTGGAAGCCAAAGGGCAGTGTCTCCTGTGAGCTCAATGCTGTTAATAAGTCAAGTACGTGAAGGGGAGACGTATCTCTGGTCATTACACTGAAAACCATGGCAGCGACACGAGGTATATGCTGCTTTTGTGGTTCTGCAGACTGGTGGCCAAGGCGCTCAGCTGGAGTGAGGACAGGAAGAAAGTGGAGATGATAGATTTTATACCAAAGCGACTCAGCATTAACTCTCCCCTCAGCATTTCCATTTCTTCTGCCGTCATTAATGCCCCATTGTTTATCATTTACACCTTTGAAATAATCTCTGACTACTTTCTGCTCATGAAGGTTATGTCTCTCTTCTACAGAATGGCTCTTCACTGACTGGAGTCATTTTTTTAACACGGCAAGCCATCAAATACCCAATGGACACTTGACAGTGTTCTATGAGTACAAAAAAAAAATGAAACCTTTTGTTCATATATATTTTATGCATTTGAAAGTTGTGATTAACTATGTTTCATGGAAATTCTATTATACCCATAATAATTATTAAGTTTTTAATAATGGACTGTAGTACTGCGCTGAACGGATGGTCTAGGCTAGCATCCATTGAGCAGGGAGTAATTTGTCTTGACTAAGGTATTTTCATATAAATTGCATTGCATTAATTAAATTTGTTAAATTTGCATTTTTATTGTAACCGGGATATTGCTTTATTGTATCCCCAGCTCATAGAAAGGATCAATAGCTTAAAAGTCACTTACTAGAGCATGAAGGTAGTGATAAAATAGAATCATAAATATTACAACACAGAATAAAGTCATAAATATAAACATCGACTGGGAGGAGTGTTAAAGTAAAGAATGTGAATTTGCTTGTTCACAGAACAAATCTTCTGAGCATGTAATGATTTCTTAAAGGCAGTAGCAAAAGAAAATTACAAACAGGAATGTCAAAGAAGATAATCTTAGAGTTGTTAAACATGTAATCATTTATAAAGAGTTGCAATGCCTAAAGTGTTGCGAACTTTTGGAAGATGCTTGCATGGATACTTCACGGGGCATGTGGCAATTTTAAACACAGCAGAGTGATCTCTGCGGTAAAAGCGATTGGATTTTACCTGTACGGGACGAAAATCACCATCTTCTGGGGGAAATTAATTAATTAGCTCAAATAGGAGAGAAGAAAGCAGAACTTAGTTATCAAAATTTAGCATTTCAAGTTTTAGTCTTTATAAGAAACAAAGACAGTAAGTCTTGGTCAAAAATACAGCTCATGCCATTTTTCAGAGTTTCACAAACCAGTTAACAATGCGTATGATCCCGTGAGGGAAAGTGGAGCAAACCGCAGGGAAATACACTTACTGGCATAATGTCATGAGCATGCGCTGTGTGTGTGTGGGGGGCACTCTCGCCACCCGGTGGACAAGCCATCATGTGTTTGCCTGTGGAAGTGCACGGATGTGTAAAACATGAACCCAAATTTGGCCTGTACACGCGAGAAGGAAATACTCAGCGTGGTTTTTTTTCTTCTTATTTAAAAAGTAATAGAAGAGGTTTCTCATTGAATTAAAGGCCACTTCGTGAAAGAAAGCATCTATACCGCAGTACCATTTGTACCCCATTTTGTTCTCCAAGTATTTAAAATATACCAAAACTATCTAAAAGAGTGCCTGTGATCTCAGTCTTGAAAAAAAGGAAGAACATTGTAAATAAGATCATGTGATGGTCACGTGGTCAGCGTGGTTTTTAGCGAGCTTTCTGAAAATATGGCTCCTGTGTCATGACTTTGCTGAAGCCTGACTGTAAGAGGTGGCATGCTGTTGAATGCAATCAGGAAACAAGTAAAAAAGATTCAAGACACTGAAGACCATTCTTAAAATTTCAGTGGTCTTGCTCAGCGATTTATTTCAATGATAGTCTTAGTGAATCTGGTATATGTGGGGTAGCCAGAGCCTATCACTTAATGGACAATAGATGTCAAGTTTAGGATTTATATAAAGATTTCTTAAGAAGAAAATGATTTTGCAAATGGCTAGCGTACTGTCAACATAAGAAATGTCCAAGCCTGTAGAGAATTCTTATGAGTTTATTTGAGCCAAACTGACGACAGTTGCCGGGAAGTGAAATCTCAATGCATTGGGAAAATGCTCTGGAGAATGGCATTTCGGCAGCTCATTTTATACATCAGAATCAAGGGGAAAGTCGTAAGGGGGTCACATGAAAATTGGTGATAGATTAGGGAGGTGGGGGAAAGCAAAGTGGAGAGTCTCTAGGGTTGGGAAAAGAGCACATAGGGATGGCATGCGGGGGACAAGATGGCCTGAGTGGCTCTGTGGCTCCTGCTGGGGAGGGAGGCTGTGCCCTGAGGGGTCTGGGAAAGGAGCTTACCCCGACGTTCCAAAGGTGTGTTAGCAAAGGTGCAAAGTCAAGGGACAAGCGCAGTTAGGGTGAAGACTGACCTTTGTCGCGAAGATACAGACCTGGGATGTGACTACCCGCCATGAACTGCTTTTAATTAGGAAGCTTTCATTTCGGCCCGTCCTGTGGTTCCTTCCCCTCTCTGAGTCTGTCCCTACAAGCCTCCCCTTAGCCTGTCAGGTTTCATATGTGGCTCCTCTCTCATCGACATTACCAAGAATTAATTCATATTTTAAAAATATTTTTAGAGCACATTTTATTTTGCTTACTAATGAAATAAACAAATACACACACAGAGAGACACACACACATTATGCCTAATTGCTGGAAAATACTTAGATGCATCCAAGGAAGGATCATTTCTGATGCTTTCCTCACAGGTGGCTTCATGGCAGTCTGCGCCCTGCTGCCGCAGAAAGACCAGACCACATGCACTCACACGCCAGTTTCCATGCACCTGCCCAGGAGGGTGAGTGTAGCGGGCCCACCATCTCCTCTTGGGCAGGGCGCCCTTGAGTCCTGTGTAGCTGCTGCTCTCAGCCCAGTACCACTCTCTGGACTCAGCCGAGAGTCTTCTCTGCCTTTCTTTCTGCTGCAGCTCTCTGTCATTTATTTTGTTCCCTGACCCAAAATGACAGGACAGAAATAAAATAAAATGTAAATTTCACAGTGCAGGGCTGTCTAAAGATGCAAAGGAAACATTTGACCAGGGTTTCAGGTCATTTGAAAGAGATACTATTGTTTACAGAGAAAGAAATGTGGGGGAGGGGAGTCCACTGGTGTTTGACAGAAATCAGCTGGAATTATAAAGCTAGCCTTAAATATCGTTATAGAGTGGTGAATAGAATAACAACTATTTGCATGTAGATGGAAGACATGCCAGAGGCATGTTGTGATTTCAAGGTATTGGGAGAAAATAAAAAAAGATTTCTAATTCCTAAAAGATGCTACCACAGGTAACCAAAGATGCTATAGCATTGAATCAAGTATTTCCAGGAAAGCATCCCCCTCCCTATCAGCTCAAATCAGGCAGTTCTTACTTAGATGGAATTTCTCTGAGTGTTCAGCTTCCTGTGAGTGAAGGAATAAGAAAAATTAAGGGTCAATCATTTCTATAGGCCAGCGTATATAACAGAATACCTTTTCTTGCTTATAACCAAACAAACAGGGAAAATTATTTCTCAATAATAACTTACATTACTAGAATATACATATATGCAATTTCTTACACCATGACTTAATATATAATTTTTGTGAATGTCTTGATCTTCTCAAAATATTAAGGCAGAATTCTTTTTACAGTAATTTGTGAACACCTTGTTAAAATGACCATTGGCATTATTTTTCTTTAATATATTCAATACAGAAGTTTAGCTGAAAGCAAAGTAAATCCATAAATGACCTTCTTAAGGAATAGTGTTAATTACAGTTGCATGCTATCTTGGTTTGATGTGGCTGCAATGGCAGCAAAAGAGGAAAGAAATAAAACTAGGAGCTCTGTCGCCTCCACTTCCTTTTCCCCCTTTCAATCTTTTATTGAAAGGAAGTATCATTTTAATCATAACTTTATTATTTATTATTAATCAAACATAACTGTAATTTCTAATTATTATTCATCTTGATAGTTAGTGACATTATATGAAGAGAGTCTCTTTCATATGTATAGACTGCTCTCAAGCTGCCCAATATTATTCCGGTGAAGAAAAGGCCCGCAGAAAATGGAGCTTCCCAAGCATTCTGAGTGAGCGCTCACCCAGGGAGGATGCTGTGGACCATTGGCATTAACTAATGATGACCTGAGATCAAAGACAGAGCCCTGTGAAACTCCTGCTTTCAAGGTAGCATAATAAGTCTGAAATGTCAGATGAAATCTTCCAAAGACAAAATTTAAACTACAATAATAGTCCGTCAAAACTGTCAAGCCAGCTATGCAAGTGATGTATGTAAGACTGGTGATTAAAGATGCTGTGGGAAAGTAAAAATAGTTCTAGACAAATGGCCAAAAGCAAATACTTGAGCCCAATTACAAAAAAGTAAACTTTACTGAAACTGTCACTGACAGTGGCTGACCTCACGGCAGCCCCAGCAACACGCAAAGTTAACTGACCTCACCAAGACCAAAGGAGAAAACAAAAGAGAGATCAGCGAACAAAGGAGTGTACTTGTAAATGGCAATTTTAATCACAGAGCGGCAATTCTCCTGTTACACCTGCTTCCTCCCGAAGCTTCAGGCCTCAGGGTCTAGGACACCCCACTGCTGAAGGTGTAAAACACGAAGGGAGGGACTGGGCGCCCTGCAGAGGGTGACAACTGGCAGGAGCACATTGAAGGCAAAATTATGTAAAATTAATTAGCGTAATGCTGATCAGAAAACCCTCTCTCTGTAACAGTTTGTTGGAATTAATGATAATGAGACTTAAAAAATAAAGTCCTTCACGTCTGTCGGCAACTCCACCACAGGCATTAAAAATAGAGCCGTAAAACCTCCCCGGAGCCTGTGAGTTCAGAACCCTCTGCTTCCTTCGGAGAGAGAGAAGGCAGAAGACAAAGCGATGGAGGACATTTAATTAAAGTCAGAAGGAACATTCACGCAGAAAAATTAGCTCAGTGAAAAATTTCTTTTCATTTCCACTAAATCAGAAGCAATTAAAACACTGAAATGGAAACTGGAAGGAAAGGAAAGAAAAAAAAAAAGAAACAACTTTCCTCTATTGATCTGGACTTTTCCATTGCGCTTCCAGAATTCTAACGGCTATTCTATTGAACCTACGTGTTTTAATTGTTTATTGTTTCATTCATGTGTTCATGCACATACTGGTTGATACATGCTTTCATTCATACATCCATGTATTAACGTTTTCTCTTTGCTAGTCGCGGGGCTACACGTGGTCAGGATAAGTTGTATAGGACAGGACGCCCACTGCGGTAGTACTAAAGGGACAGACAGCTGTGTTACTTAGCATGTCACCCTGTGGTGTGCTACAGTTTAACATGTTAAAGAGAAGAACACAGGTATTAAACCTTCCTGCTAGGGTGGCGGTGGTGGTCAAGTAAGCTTTCAGAAAGGTGACGTTATCTGAGCTCTTTCCCGTGATAGTTTAAAATTGACCAGAGACTCCGCAAAAATCTATACTTAAACAGGAAGCATATTTTGAAGAATGTGGATATTTGTGGATGTATAGGAATGACAAATTTGAGGCTTACTTTCTATTATGTTTTGAATAATCACATATTTCAAGCAATAGTCAGACTCATATGTAATGAACAAGTCGAACAAGCAGATGGAATAATAATTCTTAGGGAAACAGTGATTATATTTCAAATTATGTCAGTAGTGACCACAAGGCCAACAGTGTGGATGAGGTAGGTTCCTGACAGGGCACCGAGCTTCCCTCCGTAGTTATTTAATAATTACTAAGCAGGATGTGTTAAATGAGAAGGTCACAGCCTCTGACTTATTAATACGACAGAGTTAGGTTTGTTCCTTCTAAGTATGCTCAGTGAGGAAGTATTCTCACGTGGGGCCAAAGCCCTGAGAGGAAATGCTGAGACGAGGCCTTTCTGCCAGAGAAGATCCTGGAAGTTAATGATGACCTATGAGACACCATTATATGGTGTTATGATGATGGCATGACATTGCATTCATAGGAGAAATGCTTCTGCTAAGAACAGAAAAATTGGGCAAAATTCACAGGCACTATGAAATGTGAGATTCTTGACCAATGTTTTTCAGATTTGATACGCAAAGGGACCTTAAAAGCTTAAATTTTTTTTTCTGGTTCACATTTTACTTTACTGTAATGTTTTTTTGCACCCAGGAGAAGCTTAATTTTACCAACAAATTCATTTTATTGCTAAACTGCTGTTGTGTTAACATACTATTTGCTTCTCATTTAAAATACAGAAGGAAAAATCGGAGAACGTTCATCTGTCGAAGATGAATTTCACATTTGTAGCTCTCGTTCTACAAATTTCTACTTTCCACGCATGGATTCAGTTTTCACTAACAGGAACCAGATTAGATGTGGATTGGTGTGGTGGGAACTTATTTATAATTTTAGGTAAGAAGTTTGGTTGAGCATTTTCTTAGCTTGGGTTTCCTCCAAAGCAGAGTCTGCAGCATGGTTTGCTGTGATTTGCAAACATTATCCCAGGGAAGAGAGCAGGGTTAAACTGGGATCGGGGCAGAGCCAGAGATGGGTTATCAAGTGGTGTTTCTTAACAGGCTCCCTCGGCTCCTTGAGAGAAGCCTTACAAAACGAGCCTCCGAAATGGACACCCAGGCAAAAAAAAAAAAAAAAAAAGAAAGGCAGAACTGTCTACTTATCGGTCTTCATCACTCATCTGTCAGTGGTCATGCCGTACATCCCTGAGCGGGGCACTTGCTGCGTGACAAGTGGGAGCTGTGGCTGTTCCACACTGTGGCTCAGAGAAGCCCAGGGGGCAGGGGGGTGTAGGGGCGGGTCTGCGTTCAGGCTGGTGGCCCGTGGGTGAGACAGTTGAGGCCTGTGCAGGACGGGTGACGGCAGCACCCGGCGGGAGGAGGAGACGGGCTGACAGGTTTTGAATTGGGGCAGAAGAAGTGCCTCACACGTGTCGTGCGCTCCTTCACAGAGCACGAGACTTGTGTACAAATCCGCACGGACGGATGAATAAACGCTACAAAACAGATCTTGTCGTGAACCACAGCAGATAAATGTGGCTGAGATCTAAACTCTGGCCATATCTCCTGATTTTCAATAAATTGCAATGACGGCTTCCTTCTCACCCTGGCCTTGGCGCGAACCCGAAATCTGAGTTGCCAGGTAGCCCCCTCTATTGGATCATTCCCGTTAGTGCGCAAGCACGCGTTAGTTCTCCAGCTTGGGGCATACCTTGCTCGATTACACTTCTATCTCCAGCTACTGCCCTATGTGCCTCCCAGAATTAACCTCAAAGCTCCTCAAGGATTCCCTAACCTCTCCTTTCCATTCGCTCTTGGCCTCTCCATCCTGGTTTGTTTTGTTGATGTGACTTTACTGAAAGAACTGAACAAGGTCACCAGCAACCACGGTGTCTCTGAGTCCCATGGCCAATTCCCGTTCTTCGTCTTATTTTATGCGTCATGAGCATTTGGCCTAGTCACTCACTCCTTGAAACAAGGCGCTCTCTTCTCATTCTCCTCCTGTCTTGTTGGCTGTTGGTTTTCAATCTTCTTTGCAAGGTCTTGAGGCCTCTATCCGTGGACTTTTTAATTCTATCTACATGTGTTCCTTTGGTGATCTCATCCCTTTCCAGGATTTTAAATTTCATCTCTGCACCCATGAACCCAAAATAACATATCTCTGTCTGTACTGCTCCTGAAGGGCACCTGGCCCATGTTGCTTGCTTATAATGACCACTGCATAGTATTAAGACGTATAACATGACTGCAGTATACTCGTTTTTTTCCCTCATACAGTTTAGAGTTATTGTTGTTAATGCATTGTTGTTTTTTTCCCCTTTTAACTCTAGGACACATATGATTTTTTTTTTTTTTTTTTTTTACTTTCTTCTGAGAAATCTGACTTAGGGAGGGGGAGAGAGAGTGATGGGAAAGAACAGAGGAACCAAATGAAAGAGAAATGAAAGGAAACTCTTGGTTAAGTTTAGAAACTGAGTAATTGTCCTGAGGAGAGATGTCTGACTTTTTTTTTCCAGCAAGGATTTTATATAATCACAGTTACCAGGGAGAAAATATCCCAAGAAGGTTCTAAAAGGATACAAAATTATGAAATTTCAACATTACTTAACATAGCTGTGCAGACAGTTTTTAAAATACCAGTGGGGCAGAGATCATTTGATTATGATAAACTGATTATATATTTAATTTAGTTGTACATTTCAAAGTTGTAAAACTGTATAATATATTATTATGAGAAAAAAGATATTTATGTCCTCACATTTTTCCATAGCTGGCATTGTGGCTTTTGGATGGTTCTGTCACAACTCTGATGACAGTTTTAATTTCTTTTTTGTGCAGCAGAAATTTAAGCCTTAGTTAGTGATGGGGCTCATCCCCCCAAGGCTGCTCCCCTTCCCTCTTTTGCTCTGCTTATGATGACAGGTTGAATCTCTGTGACTGTCCTGGGCTCCTGACCATATTACAGCTGTACTGTTTTAATAGCTGAATATATTTGAACAATTTTTAAAGATTTTATGACATTCTTCCCTGGCTGGAATGGCTCAGTTGGTTGAAGCATCCTCCCATAAACCAAAAAATCATGGGTTCAATTCCAGGTCAGGGTACGTACTTAGGTTGCAGGTTCAGTCCCCAGTCGGAGCGTGTATGGGAGGCAACCAATCGATGTTTCTCTCTCACGTTGTTTCTTTCCTTCTCTCTAAAATCAATAAGCATGTCCTCATGTGAGGATTAAAAAAAGATTCTATGACATTCCAATCATTATCTGCAAAATATCCCCCAAAATGGATATTAAGGTCAACCTTACAGAAATATAAAAGAATTACAGTTGGCACTTGGCAAATGGTAATAATTATAATTTACTGTTGAAACCAAGTAGTGACATAAGAATAAAAGTAAAACTAATTGTTACTGAATCATTAAGTATTTTAAAATTAGGTATTTTTCTTCATTCAGTCTCTACAGCACAGTCTTTCCCTAGTGAACCTGATTTTACCCAACTTCCTCTTCACAGATATTTTATTTGGTTTCTTTTCCCTCTGTTTCAGGGTAGCAAAATATCCTGTTTTGGTGTTACTAATAAAAATGTAGGCCAGGGGCATAGTATTTGTATACTTTATACTAATACTTGTGAGACTTTAATTTTCTCATGTAGGAAAAATTTTCATATTCATAAATAGGATGTTAATTGTTTTTTGTAGCATATTTTATGTCTCTAAAAGTAATGTGCCTTTTTGCAGAAATTTTAAATTTACATAAATGCACAAAGGAGAACAGAAAAACCAATCACAAATGAACTAAACTGAAGCAATCAGTTAAAATTTTGACATGGACATCTGTTAAGAGGGTGCATATATTTAATCAAAATATAAGCCTACTGTATACACTATTTTTGAACCACTTCCTTTTTATCACATTTGTTAATAAACGGTAATATATGATGTTAGCAGTGAACTTCCATAGCACCATCTTAATGAATACGTGATACTCATAAAATGGATGCACTGTAATTTATTAAGCCACATTTTTTTATATTGCAGGATTGGCTATTTTCCATTTTGTTACAATAAACAATGCTACAATGAGCATTATAAACATAAATCTTTATGCACATTCTTAATCATTTCTTTAGGATAAATTACTAGAAACAAAATTGCTGTGCCAAAGCATATTTAATTTAATTTATTGATTGTAACCTAGTTTTTAATCATAAAGTAATAAATGCACTTGGTAGAAACTCGGTGGCTTCACCCCATGTCTGAGAGTTCCTTCCTTCCCAGGTAGCAAGGCCTGCAGATTTGGAACTTGCTTAACCAGCCCTCACAATAAGCTGCTGTTTTATACTAACTCTTACTGTGCAGTGTGGGTCAAAAGTAGACTCTGAAATACGTAAGTGGCCGAGACATATGTACGACTTAGAATGACTATGTCTCACAGCACGCTGACTTTTGGATGGGTCCTAACCCTGGACAGCTTGTGTTTCATCCTAACATTTTTCCAGGGAAGTTCAACAATTGATAGAACAACTAGACAGACAAACAACAAGTATATAGAAGAATTAAAAAAAAAAAACCCATCAGACACCAAAATGTAATCAACATTTATAGACAACTCCACCCAACAACAGCAGAATACACATTTTTGTTAAGTTCCCATGGAACATATATCAAATATAGACCATATCCTGGGCCATAAAACAAACCTCAACATACTTACTAGTACTGAAATCATACAGAAGGTCTTCTTCCAACTACCCTGAAACCAAACCAGCAATCAATTACAGATAGACAGGAACAGTTCCATAACTTTTTATCTGCAAGGACCCTGTTATGAGCATGAATGACAATGAAAAGACAAGTTAAGGACTGTGAGAGAATATTTGCAGGCCACATTACAATTTTTTTGATTTAATCTTTATAGTATTTTGTTTTCCATTACCATTTAGTCCCCTCCTATCCCCCTTCCCCCAGGAGTCACTGCACTGTTGTAGTGGGCAAGGGGAACTTAGCGAGTGAAGGACTGAGCAAACATGCAGACCACATGTTCAACAAAGGACTTGGGTCTAGAATATATCAAAAGCTCTTAAAACTCAACACTTAAAAATCAAACAACTTAATTAGAAAATGGGCAAAATAAACATTTCACTGAAGAGGACATACAAATTGCAAATGAACACAAAAGATTTTCAACATCATTAGCCATTAGGAAAATGAAATTTAAAACCACAATGAAATATCCCAATGTATACATATCAGAATGGCAAAGAAAAAAAATGATGATGACATCAAATACTGGTAAGGAAGTGGAGAAGCTGGATTGTCACTCAACATGGCTGGTGAGACTATGAAAAGGAGCAGCCACTGTGGGAAGCAGCCTAAGCTGTTTCCTACAAAATCAAAAAAACAAAAACTAACCATACAACTTCCATATAACCCAGCAATTTCACTTCTGGGCATTTATCCCAGATAAATGAAAACTTATGATCTCAAAAAAACCTCTGCATAGTTGCCTATATATAGTACCTTTATTCATAACAGCCCTAAACTGGAACCAACCCAATGCGCTCCAATGGGTGAGTAGTTCATCAGACCACATTACATTCATATCAGGAATATTGCCCATCAACAAACAAGAATGAACTATTTGCAGAATATACCTTGAATCTTTGCACTTTTGCTGAGTGAAATAAGCTAAGCCCAAAACGTTATATAATGATTATATCTATACAGCTCTTGAGAATTACGAAATTACAAAAATGGAGAACACATTAGTGGTTGCCAGGAGTGAAGGAGACCGCGGGGCTGTGGGCAGGGGCAGGCTGTGCTTGGTGAGATGGGAATGGGTGTGGCTCTAAAAGGGCAACAGGAGAGATACTAGTGGTGATGGGAATGCTCTGCGTCTTGACTGTTTCAATGTCAATATACTGGTTATAATATTGTACTCTAGTTTTGTGAGATATTAGCAATGGGGTAAAAGAATAAAGGTAAGTGGAGTCACTGTATGTGATTCCTTAGAACTGTATGGGAATTGACAATGATCTCAAAATAAAAATATTTGAATTTTATGAAAACTAAATTTACAACATGATACATGTCTCCTAAATGCACTCCGTTTTTATGAGTGGTGAAACTATTAGTTTTTGCAAATACATGTATAATTAATGTCTCTGTTTTAGCATAGACATTAGTAATGAGCACTTGACTGTGGCATTGCTATTTTATGCCTCTTGGAACCCACCCATTCATTTGTTAAATATTGTTTCTCCGTTGCCATTCTCTCCTACAAAATAAATTAATTTCATCATGCAGTATTTTTATTTCTCATTATTTTTCAAGATTAAGTTATGTTAAGTATACGTGTCTCTTGAATGTATTTTCTAAAATTCTTTAATTCTAATATAAACTACAAAACAATAATCTGAATCATTCAAATTAATTTGCCTATGAATAGTAGAATAAGGAAAGTATAATGTATTACATGCACCTCAAGCATTTTTTAATATGAAAACAAAATTAAAATAGTTGGAACAAGTGACCATTTTGAATATTTAATGGAATACTCCATGAACACTTACAGTGACTTTCGGTAGTTTGTCAATTTAACTTAAAGTAATTTCCTTTTATGGGGCAATCGTATCTTTCATAAAATCTGAAATGTGTATTCCAGACATCTTAGGCATATACCGATTCAAGCTATTTATGTAAGAATGACACAAAACAGTTAACTAGTAGCGGTGATAGTATCTTTACGGGTAAAAGGAAGGTTGCCTACAGTTTTTACAGAGATAGTCACATGAACTTTGGCAAATATTATTTTGCAAATGCCACTCTTAAGAACAGTACCACTAGCAGTAACCTGACATTTATAACTATTCTAAATAATGCAACAAAAGCATTTTCAAGGTTCATGTGCATCTTTTCATATGCAGACTTCTCAGTGCTCTTCAATTATTTAGCTTGTTTGGACACATCATCCTGAATCATGTCTTTTGAATTGAAAATATACGTTATGTTGTGAGTCAATCAAGCATTTGCAGAAAGTGATACTCTTGGTTCTCTGCTTTACTTGACCCTTTTTTGGTTTCATTTGGCCTCTCCTACTGTTATTGATCAGAGGTTAGATCCTGCTCGGTAAGCATATAGGTGGACTTCATTTTTATCTATCAGACATTGAAACTGGAGGTCAATTGTGCCCGGGGCTTGTGCTGCTTCTCAGCAGCCATCCGAAAAGCAGAGGCAGGGATGGGATTATATAAGCGCATGCTTAATAATAGCAGATGCCAGAACTCTGAGACGGCGGTGGGTAAAGACCCCAACATCCACCTTCCCGCAGGTGTGCTAGGGACAAGTGTCTTTAGGGGGAGCATGGGAAGGGAATGTGGGATGAGCAGAGGGGTCCTGGTCATGTGCAACCTTTGGAGGTTGAGTCCCTGTGGGGGTTTTAATCTTGATGAGCATCTTCATTACTGATTTCTGAAACAGAATGGTCAACATTCTGATAAGGGTCTCAACCCCACTCAAGCAATGGTCAGGTAGACTTGCTGTCCTGGTGTTTCTGGGGTGCAATCGATCAATCTCTGCACATGTAGGTTCAGGGGGTGAAAAGTCCCTTCATACTTTCCTTGCCAACTGTTTACTGCACCAGAATCTCAGCCAGAACCTAAGATTAAACATACATTTCATTCATTGGTTACACATTGGACTAGTAATCATGTACATATGAAAATTGCTCAAATTGTTTGGTCTTGTTTAAGTTTCTTGTCATATTTTCCCTGTTCCACTTATCCAGGAATTTTCCTAGCTTCTTGCTATTCTGTCTCAATAGCTACTCAATTAACCAAAGTGTATAGAGTATTTGTTGTTGTTGTTTTTTTTTTTTTGTAAATTGGCTGATTCTATCCATTTTATCATATCCTGACATATATAGAATTTTATTCTATATATAGAACTTACTGAAGAAACATTTGTTGAATAACTATTTAATTTAAGTTACTACACAAAATGCTGTTTTGTGTATAATGCTCAAAGGTAAATATGATTGTTTTACAATCTGCTTTGTTTTTCCCAGCCAACATATGGAGCAGAATTCACTCGCTACCATTTTAATAACACATACATTTTGTCATCATGTTCTTGAAGTGGAAGTTGAACCATTCCAAAAGTGAAATTCTGGAAAATACTGCTTTCGTGTGGTAGTAAGTAGGTGACTGAAATGCTATAAAACTATTGCAGTGGCTTTAATTATTCATCACATGGAAGGTTGGACTATCAAGTTCGCTGAAGGCTATGGTACCTTCATGGAGTATTTGCCTCCCAGCCGCACTTCAGTGAGTAAAAAGAAGACACAAATACCAACAAAATGGCTATCAGAGTGTAAAATGTCAAATTTAATTTCACAACTGACTCAAGAATTTCTGCATTTGTAGGGAAAGAGAGTTAAAGAGCTAAGCAACAGGAACTTTTGATGTATCTGGAGGTGATCTGCTTCACATTTGCAAAACAAGGACACTTCCCTGCACAAATAAAACACTGAAGAACAATTTAAATATTTGAAATCATGTTTGTGCAGATTTATATCAATTTTTAGAATATTCTATATATCAATTTAAGAAATATTTTCACAGTCTCTCCAGGGAATATAATTGTTAAACTATGACATTCATAATTATAATATCTAAATTTTTTTAATTGAAGAAAACATTGAAATTCAATGCAACATACATATTAGAGATAGCTTAGAATAATAACATTTGGCAGTTGGATCACTAAGATAACAACAGATAAAAGGCTATGTAGTGAGAAGGGGGGAATTCATTAATAATCTCATTATATTTGTTATCAAGCACTGTAATAGCAATTATATTTTATGAATTTTTTAAACAAAATGTAGTAGAGTTATATCTATTGAATCACTCAAATTAAGACTCTAGCAATATCAAAAGTCTAAATGCCAATGACATCGTATTACTGAACATATATCATTGGGGAGCAAACTTAATTTTCCAGTACAGATATTTTGCTACCTGGATCAGTCTTTTCAAGATATTATTATGTATCAGGATAACTTGGGAAGCTTGTTTAGACACAAATGCCTGCATCCTGTCCTCCAAATTGCCCAGAAGCCTGCTTAAACTGACCCTCCAAGAAATTCTGAGGAACTTGATCCAAATGAGAATCTTTTTGACTATCCAGTGAATATATTGTACTTTAAGACCTAAGATGCCATCAGTTTTTAGACACATTTTTCAGTACTTCAGGGAAGAAAAATAAAGTCAATTATACAACCTTACTGATTATAAGATGAGTCTTAATTTTAGAGATGTTAAAATGTGTTTATCTTGATATTGTTGTAGTTCCATATCACTTATCTCTACCAAGCTTTTGACATCAGCTAGATGGCAGTCGATTCAAAATCTAACTCTAACAAATCTCTGATTCAATCAGTCTTGTTTTATTTTTACCTTATACTCTGTGCCAAGAGTTTTGATATGCAACTGTTCCTATTATCTTTTGCTATGTAAGAAAGCCATCCCCAAACTTAGGATGTTTAAGCAATAATTTATTATTATTTTACTTGGTTCTGTGACTTGTTTGGGCTCAGCTGAGTAATTCTTCTTTTGGACTTCTCATGCAATTCCCCTCGAGTGCTGGCTTAAGCTGTATTCAAAATGAGGTTCAACTGAGCTGGGCTTCCAAGACTGATCATTCACAAGACTGGCAGTCGCTGCTGGCTACTGGCTTACAACTCAGCCAGAGATTTCAATTTGGGTGACTTCATTGGCTTCTTCATGCGGCTTGGGTTTCACTGTGTGGATCTAGTTTCCTGAGAGGGAGATGCCAGGAGTGAACGTGCCAAGAAGCTCAGTCTGAAGCTGCAAGGTTTCTTCTGACCCAGCCTCTGGCCATGATGACTGAGCATCATCTCCTCTGCATGTTGTCACTCCAGAGTGAGTCACGGTCAGCTTTGAGTCAAAGGGAAGGGACTACTTAGGGTCATGACTACCATGAGGCATCGTAAGACATCATCTTTGGAGACACAGAAGCTTTGCATAACGTTTAATTTAATCTCCATGACAAATTCTAGAAGATACTGCCTTAGCCAAATAGAGGTGGTTCTTTTTTTTTAAAAAAAAGACTTTATTTGTTTATTTAAAAAAAATTTAACTCTTTTTTATGGATTTTATTTATTTATTTTTAGAGAGAGGGGAAGAGAGGGAGAAAAAGAGGGAGAGAAACATCAAAGTGTGGTTGCCTCTCACATGCCCCCAACTGGGGACCTGGCTTGTAACCCACATATGTGCCCTGACTGGGAATCAAACCAGCAATGCTTTGGTTCTCAGGCCAGCACTCAGTCCACTGAGCTACACCAGTCAGGGGTGAGGTGGTTTTTGTGATAACACAGAAATTGCTATATTTCAAGAGCAGCAAACTCTTCATATAATCTTTTGGCTTAGTCACTGACAAATTAGTTCTTTAAAAGGTTCCCCATTCTGTAATTATCTGCTTAAAGGAAGACATTTGCTATTTCAAATTCATTTGGTCAGGGAAAACTCGAGTGCAAAAGTCATTCCGGGCTCCCCAGAACTTCTCCACTATCATGTCACCTGTCCTCATTCTGTCCTCCTGCTTCCTCTCCATATGGCAGGGATGGAAACAAATCAAGGGTTAACTTTTAAATAAATTAGCACGCTTGATTGTGAAACCATAAAAAGTACCTAAACAGCATATCAGGCAATAATTGCTGAGCTGCTATGTGCCAATACTGTGCTAACTCTTTTATGTTTCCTAGCTAATTAAATCTCCACAAAAAGACAGTAAATGCAGACATTATCATACTCATTTTCATGAGGAAATTGAAGTTAAAACAAAAAATGTGTTAAAGAATTATATGTCTACAAGGAAACTTCCATACATTTATCTCATAATGGGTATTTGGATTTTGCCTCAGTTGATACTGAACTATTCTTCCTCCCAGTAATTATTCAACAGTTTCAGTTGCTTCCTAAGGCAGTTCCTGATTTATGATAATAAACTGTTATTGTCAGATTAGAAGAGGAGACTTGTCTTCCCACTGCTGCTGTGGCTGAGAAAATGTATGCAGCTCCCTCAGTGCTGTGTCAGGGTGTCTCGGTAATCTTAAAAGAGGAGGCAGAATTTTGCTGTGTTTTGTGCTGCTTAAGAACAGATTTTGATATGCTAATATTCCATTCTTACCCATTCTGATGCTGGTAGCAATATAATGTTGCAATCTTAGAAGCAATATTTCATGTCGATATAATGGGATTTATGATGAAATCTAGGAGCTTTGCCCCATAGTTGATACTGTCTAGAATATCAAAGACTAATCAAGTAAATTAATGCCACAAGTTCTTATACTATGTTTTTTATGGATTTTCCCTACCTTTGTTTGCTTCTCGTGGCAGCTGGGGCAGTTTTTCTGGTGAAGAGAAGAGATGTTGAGTTTGGACGGAATGTCCTGCAGAGTTGGGTGTGTGATTTTAGGATAAGAGTGGACCTGTTTAAACCAATTGCTGTAACGCGCTCAGGTCCCCTACGATGAGTGTCAGTTTGTCGTACAAGTATGCTGACCTTTTTTACACATTGGTCCGTACAGGTAAATCGGGTGGTCAACCATGATTCGTTCATTCTGTCTCTCTCCCTCCCCCATCCCCAACCCCCTGCTAACCCAGAAGACCTTATCACGTTCCCAGTATTGTTTTAGGGGCTAAGGGAAAAGTGTATCCAGGCCGAATCTTAAAAGTAACTGCCTATAAGCAGTTGACTTAGAATCGTGAGCTATTTGCCTTCGTGTCCTCGTTTAGCAAATACTGTACCTATGCACGGCCACCACTGTGTAGAACAATGGTCGCTTCTGCCATGCTCTCTAGGGGAGACACAGACAGGTAAGCAACCAAACGTGGGAGGTACATGCTACAATACGGGAAGTAGAAAGCACTAGAGAAGCACAAAGCAGGGCATCTCCCAAGCATCTGAGGTCTGGAGAAGCCTTCCCAGAAGAAGGTACTTCTGAAGCACAAACCTGCAAGGAAAGTAAGAATTTATCCAAGAAAAAGGGGTTATCCAGAGAAGCCAGTTTATGCAAAGACACACTGGTGAGTGAGGGGGACTGTGAGATGCTCATCCTGGCTGTCACCTGCCAAGTGTGCTTTCAGCAAGGTCACACCTAAGGCTGTGCTAAGTAGTCTAAACTTGACCACAAAGACAAGGGATGCCAGTGGAGCTCCATTTAAGTGAGGGAAGGACAACGGGGTCTTGGCAGTGAATAAATACAAGATAACTTGGATAGCACAATGGCAGATGGGGAGAAAGACAAGGACTGAAGGCAACGTGGCCTTGGAAAGTACTTTCTGGCCATTTCACTGATGGCCCAACTGGGTACGGAAGGAGCAGAGCCATCCCTTTATTTGTTAAGTCAACACAAGTTTATCGCATATCTCCAGTCTGTCAGATTCCTTTTAAGTCATTAGGAGACACAGCACACCAGACAGCATCTTTCACATTATGAACTGTGTGTACATACATTCATGTATGTCCAGTGTTACTTATGCTGTGGAAGATAAAACATGCTAAAGAGATGGAGAATGAGAGGGTGAAAGTGTTCTTCTTTAAATGTGGTGGTGAGATACCTGTACACATCCCATCTATCTCTTTCCTCTGGATGTTTCTTATCTGAGAAAAAATCGCACTGTTTGTTTATCCAGTCATTCAGTATTCACACGAGGCCTTGCTGATGGGACACCGTGAGCCTGGCGGAGTCATGGCTCATGCAGAAGCAGGAAAGATCCATCCAAAAGCACCTTCTAGACCATGTGAAAGGTTAAAGGCTTGGTTGTGTCTCCTGTGGATAACGGAAACCAATGTAGTGTTTTAATTAAGAATTCCGTGTGATCAGATGTGTATTTTTAAAAGAACCTTCTAACCATAGGGAGAATGAATTAACAGATCGGAATGAGTTCTCTTCAACTGAAAGTGAAAGAACAGATCTTGCCTTGCTTAGCTATTCGTAGTAATGGCTAAAATTTCCACTCAAGGACAAGTAATAATTTTATCCTGTGAATGAAGGGTTTTCTTCTCCCAAGTGGAAAAAAAATGCTTGGGTTAAAGTAGAACCTCATGTTTTTAAAATTTGTAATCACCCAATTCTTTGAATTCCTGACATTTGTTTTTAGACCCATAAACAAATTTCTTATGAGTACACATTTTCTTCTTGAGTGTTGAACTTACTCTTTTGTGAAGGCTAAGATGTGAATGTGGAAAAGGTAAACTTACCTAACAACCTCTGATGTGTCCTCATCTGCTGATTGGGGGCCCTGTTTTCTCCGAGACAGAGCAATATTGTTTTTTTTTAAATCTATGATACTTGATTGACAGAAAACTCTCATTTTATTAAGACAGCACAGCAGACACATTTTTGTTTCCATTGCTAAATATCATTTTGTTAACATTTTATACAAATGGAATGTTAAAATATTTGTTTGTATAATGCTATTTAAGGAAGTATTTTAATACAGCTTTGGCCATATTAAAAATGTCTCATGCCATGTTGCTCAGATGACATGTTTATGAAGAAGGTTTCAAAGCTCCATATGCACAGATATGAAATATGAAGTCTTTTTCCAAATACTAAGAATACAGCTCATTCTACATTTTCTGGTTTATGGTGCTAACATTTATCTGCATATCCATGTCCCAAGATTTGCAAATGAGATGAATGCTGTCGCAGTCCGCCGCCAAGTATAAACAGCTGGCTCTCCTTGGCAAGCAGATTTATCTGAACATTTAATGCAGCCTTCCTATAGGAGCCTTTTATCATCGGAATTTAGGGAGGGACAGTTACTTGGCATGTTTCAAATACACTATTCTCTAAGGTCTTACAGCCCATGGATTCTCTTGATAAGTATAATAATAAGAGACATGAAAAGGACAAGATATTAATATTAATAAGCATTGTGAATGAAATTCTGTGAACCTATAAGAGGGACCTTTCAGGGAAACACTCTGAAATTTTAACTAGGCGGTTTAACATTGTGAGATTATCTTAAATTACTTCCAAATTAAATGTAATTTAGTCAGTGGAGTTTTGAGGAAGCACAGTGTGTCCAAATACAGAGTAGGGATGATGTAAAATACAAACAAAATAACGAAATATATTTTTCTGGGTCCTGGAAATCCACATATGGAGCACACCAGTCATTCTTTCACAAGTACAACTCACATTCATCATTTACATTCATACGGTTCTAAATAACAACATGGTAAATAAAATATCGGGACAAATTTTGGAAGGAAATCATATGAACAGATGTAAGAACAAGAGGAGAAGTCAGTGTTGACTACCTCTCATTGTGTGTTGGAGATGGTATGTGACACTTGGCTTTAGGCTTCGCTCATCTCTCTGTGTTTCCAAGATCAAGGTCAAAGCTGACCAATAGAATGCTCTATAATGATGGAAATGTTCTACATGCGTCCTGTCCAATAGGGTGGCCACTAGCCCTTTGTGACTCTCGAACACATGCAATGTGACTGCTGCAAGTGAGGAAAAGCAAGATAAATAAATTTAAATATAAACATGTAGCCATCACATTGGACATGCACAACTAAGCCATGGGAGGATCTTTGTCTCTGTAACCAGGGGACATAGGACAACCACTCCAGGCCACACTTTGCAGGAAGGCTGGGACCTGCACAAGGTAGTATTTCCAGACTCCACTGTCTGTTATCTCAGGACGTGAGTCAAACTGTCTTGGAAGACTCCAGCAAACTCATAGTCATTCTAAAGACTCGTTCCAAAATAGCGGTAACCTAGGTGAAGAGAGTATTTTAGCTGTTCAAGTGAATAATAATCTTTATCTTAACTGAAAATCAAATGTGTCACAGGGAAGCTATGGTTAGAGGCATGAAACTTACTCTTGATATTATAGGTAGCACTTTATGAGGTTTCAAAGTGTTTGTTTTTATACTGACAAGTATAAATTATTTATCTCACTGCAAAGACACTAAAAGCTTTGAGCCACTTACATTTATTTTAATTCCAAAGGGTAAACCCAGATGGCAACGGATTTTATTATTATTTTAAGTTTTTCCCACTTCAAAGCAACTTAAGTGGAAATTAACTATCTGATATATGTATATTAAGAACACACACACACAAATCAAGAAACAGCAGACACCAAAAACTGTACAGGGGAGATAAGATTCTGTTACAAATTGTAATTGCTGAGACATACTTAAGATACTTATCAGTAATAAAACTAAAGATAAAAGCTGATATTTACTTGCTATATCCTACACGCCTGACACTATAAGTGGTTTATGTGGGTTATATCCTCTAATAAATCTACAAAATGAGTGCTACCATTTCCATTTTGCAGATAAAGATGCTGGGACCCGGAGATAGGAACGAATGCTCCTTAATTCCTAGAGCATGCAACGGAGGCGGCCAGGATCTGAAGCTAGGTTTACACACATCCTTTTTCATCCATGGACTGGAAACTTCAGAAGATCTGAGATGATTTCGTGCGGAGTCCTGTATTGTTGGCATGAAAATTTTCTATAGACAAAGAATGGCTTTTCCCAAGAACACAAATTGATGCCAGAAACCCTAAAATCAAATACATACACACTTATACATATTAGCTATCTGAATGATAAGATATGTGATACTTTATTTCGGCATGTATAATTTGAGCATAACACGCCACATTTGTGACAATGAAATCAATTACATGATGGCAATTGTGATAGCAGAACATCTGCCAGGCACAAGTGCGTGTTGAGGATGCCGCTGTCACGTCAGGGTCTGATTTGCCTCAGAAAGCTGGAGGGGATTGTGCGCTGACCTGCCAGCTTGGCCAGGTGCGTGACCAGATCTCTGAAATCAATGTAGAACTACTTCCAGAGGAATAGAAAAAATGTTTCCTCTACTCCTTTGGACAAGAAGTCATTACCAGCAGCTTTTGGGGGAGAGTTACTGAAGTTCCCTGAAAAGTCGGAGGCCGTTATATACTTTAGACATTCCAAGCCCAGGTCGGAAGGAACAGATAACAAGATCTTTTGCTAGTGAAGAGTAAGTCTCATCGCACCTCTCAGCCAATTTTCAAAATATAGCACTGAGCTCAGAACATGGTTTTCCTTGTAGATGCTCTCATTGGTCATCTATGTGGGGATTTTATTCTGCTGCTAACATGGGTCTCAGTATGATACGCATAGAATATAACCACGGTAACATCTTCTTTTTTACTTAAATGCTATTCCAGGGAAGGTTCACTTCTGCTTATTTTATGATTAAGAGAAGATAACATTAGAAGGAGTCTGGGCATATATTTGAACCAGAGTTAAAGAGAAGAATGATGAATCAACTTTTCTCCAACTTGTGAACATGTATACAACACATTTTTAAATATTCTTTCTGACAGGTGGAGGCAAATGACATTAGTATAGGCATATTGACAATTTCTCTAGACTTTGACTCGTTCATGGGTTCTGGTTTTAGTCTTAAATTTGGGCCTGCTATGTGCTGGCTGCATCATTTTTGGTAAATTACTTCATCTCTATGGCTCTCTGTTTACTCCTCTATAGCTAGGGTTTCTAAATAATCACTGTGGAAAAGAGCAAATGAAACACTAAATTTAAAAGGAACCTGTAAAATCAGCAGTGTGAAAATATATAATTATTTTTTGATTTAGTAATATGGGCATAGTGTCAAACTTTCATGAAAAAATGCTTTAATTTAGTGTTTTTGTTTTAAAAATATATTTGTAGTTCTTGCCATTGAGCATTGAACTTGCTTGTGTGGCTAGTTTCTTCAATTCTGAAAGCATTTACAGCCGATATTGAAAGAGTAATGCTATTTAACATCACACTGATTTATTTCAACAGTTGAGATGCTGCAAAATTAAATTTTGTGAGAAACTCAAACTGAAACCTGTTTTACCTAGATTATTATACAAAAGGATAATTTGGTTGGTATCAGATGTCATTACTGATTTTATCCATGATTTTTATCTAAAGGATTAGCAAGGGAGAAGGGTGCTAACATCTGTAGATTTACATCAATATTTATTTCACTTTTCCTTATTGATTTAGTACACATTTGAAATACAAGGACTAATCCTATCAATGTCACATTTAAAGATGGTCAGAGAGTGTCTTTTGCATCACAAGTAGGAATGTGGAGGCTATAAGGGAGCTTGAAGAACTTTCATTTGCTCATACGTACCGTCGTCGTCGGCAGCCGTCCGTCTCGAGAGACGATGGTGTAGCTTCTTAAGAGTCTATCTGCACCGCCGAGAATGGTTGTGCAGTCCGACTCGGGAGTGACACGGTATCTGTCTCCTCCCGTGTTGAATCGACATCTTGCGATGACGCTGGAGTGTCCTCTCCAGTGAAGCTGAAGCTACAGAGCCTGGGCAGGGTGATATGGAGGGTCTGCTGTTGCCCATGCAGCAGACCCCCCCTCTCTTCGCAGCTGAAAGGTCCAAGGGAAAGACGGAGTCAATACAGCTTGGCTTCAGGTGCGCCGCAGGAGTTGCCGGTGTTGACTACAACGTCAAACCGCCTTAGGGACTCCGGCTCCGGATTTTCTGTCGGGGTTTACTCCCTTAGCCTTTCCCCTGAAGAGGTATGCCGCAAGGCAGCGGAGGTTTTTTGGAGTCAGAGTTTTCCTTCTCTGATGTACCCTGACTGGAAGATCGAACCAGCGACACTTAGCTCGCAGGCTGACGCTCAATCCACTGAGCTAAACCAGCCAGGGCCTTCATACGTACCAACACCAATCGTAAATCTGAAAGTGACTTGACTTAATAGTTTGTGACATCCTAGAAGATGTAGGTGGTATGTGTGTAATATGAAATTCTATCCCTGTTCCTTTCCTTAAATAGGTTGGATAAGAGCAGAGGCAGAATGGTTCTCATGTTGAAGATAGTCTTGACAAGTATTAACCAAATAATCAAAGAGTAAAAAGTGCCAATATAAATAATTCTGGGTGGAGGTGTGGGAGAGAGAGTTGAGGTCAGCTGGTCCGCTGGTGTTCTAGCTTACATCTTCTGTCCCTTGCAACTATCATTTTCAGAAGGAATCTTCAGCTTCAGGGCACTGGAGAGAGACCTAGTTTCATCAAAACTTAAGACCAACGTCTGAACCAAACATGGTGAAATTACCAAGTTAATGTTAGTGTGTGAGGTCTTTTGGTGGGTGGTCATTTGACCTTCCTTGACTACTTTAACTTGTTGATATGCTTTTGAAAACCAATGACATAAGTCATGTACCGTTTTCATTTAAGTCCAATGTGTGTGTGTAAGAGACAAGTGACATCTTAGATTGCTAGGGTTCTCTCACTCATATTTGTGCCACATTTCTTAAGGTCAAGTTTCAGCATTTATTTTGCCCTCTCCACTCTCAATTACTTAATTTTGGCTCCTTCCCTCTCCACGATACCAGCATGTTCTCAATATCCTTTCAATGCCTCATGTCCAACCAGAACATTTGTGCTGGATGAGTATTACTTTAATTCTATCTTATTAATTATGTTCTAGGACTTTTGTATTGATGACCTGAGTTAACCTGAATATACGTTATAGCACAGGGTGGGAATGGAGGTACAGAAGGATGGTGACAAAATACTAAATGCATTTTTGTATTTTTAATAAGAGGACAGAGCATACATTATAGACCATTAGTTGAGTCAGTTGGATGATTTTATTTCTGTCATTATTGGCCCATTTTGCAAGTCATACATTTTAGTAATTTACATTTTTGATCAGTTAATCACTGGATTATATGTTACTGATACGTAGGTAACAGAAGAAAGATTGCATTTTTGAAATTCCAGTGGAAACTTTAAGGTGAGTTTGTGACTTCCCTGATATATATTTCTGATATGATCTGATTCTATATCATTAATTCAGTGATTGCTTTTATATTTATAAAACTTAAATCTATATAGTTTAATCTATGAACCTTTGGTATAATTTTTGTCATGCATGTAACTCTATGTTGGAAATTTACTTTTTAGCTATGGCTTTCATTATAGATTTTAAACTTCTTGAGGACAGGACCCTCAATTATTCATTGCTGTGTCCTTCATGTTCAGCATAGTACCTAGAAGATAGATCAACATATATTTAGTTTAATTATTGGTTATAACGTCCAGTTTTTAATTTTCTTCTCAAAATCAATCAGGTGACTATAGACTCATATGTTCATTGAAGTGATTAATATTCTGTTTCAAATCTCCCCAATTCAATGAATGAGAGACACCTTTGCTACTAAGACATTCCCAGTTGGCTGACTGAGATAAAAATGCACATGGGTTTGGATGGGTGCTGGTGAAGTCACCACAATTGAACTTGACTCTGTTACAGTAGATAGAGAGGCGGGGCTGCCGAGATCCCTTTTCTACCTTATTTGTCTTGTTACAATTACTACTGTCCTGGTCATTCATGTATTCTCTTATTCAGCCACTATTTTCTGAATGACTTTTACGTGCCAAGTACAATTCTAGGCTATAAGGAAACAATCATGAACAAGACCAACAAAAGAGCAGCCTTTACTAATCTTGTAGGAAATTAATACACAATTCATCTATTAAATTTACCTGAATATGTCAAGAAGTGATAGAACTGTGAATAAAAGTAAAGTGTGCTACCTGGATATTGAGTTACAAGGGTGCCTCGCTAAGTAGGGTTGTCAGGCAGTCTGTGCTGAGATGACATTTCAGTTGAGCTGCGGATGAATTCCTAAATCAGCTGGGTCAGGGGGTAGGGGCATGGGTAACAGACGGAGAATGAGGAGGAAGGAAATGATTGGAGCAGATGTGCTCTGGTTGGGATGAGCATGTTTTTTTTAAGGATGAACATGAGCATCTCTCACAACTATTTAAAGTTGGATGAATTCCTCATTTGGTGACAGTGATATTGGTTCTGCTTCCTTGTTCAAACCCCAGAAAACACAGGTATAACTGCGTGGGACAGTCTGAGAATGAGAGCAGAAGACAGTTCTTGTCTGTGACCCTCGCACCCATACATTTTGTTGGATATTCTTCTAATGCTTATTTAGAATCTACATTGCACACTTTAAGAAACGTGAGGCTAAGATCACAAATAACTTATTTAGTTCTATCATTTACATAACTTGATTAATTAACATATCATAGAATATACTGTGATACCGTCTTGGCAGAAAAAGCCTTTCTTCAACTTGAATGTACTTGCGATATAGTTGGCCATTGTTAGTTAGCATTGTATTGTCTTACTGGAATACAGTGGGTTAACTTGCCTGAGGCCTCTCTAGAGAGAAATATTTGTATCTATTGAATACACTGAAGAAAGGCTTCATTCATTATTAGGAGGACTAACTAAAGCTTTATAAAAATACCTTAGCCCTTAAAGGGATAACTTTCTGTTGTCTTTAGAACTGCTCTTCGGTCAGTTTAAGGAAGGCAGACCATCTCGCTCAATGCATTGTTTTCCACTTTGAAACTCAATCACATTTCTATTAAAACAGCCATATTTTTAGGCTGGCAGTTGTAAATATTTTTAAAATTCATTTCTGAAAATGGCACTTGTCATGGTTAGGACTAGTTCCTTCTTAAGATTCAGGAACCCATCTTGCCAATGATACAGTATTTCTTAAGAACTTCACCTTATCAAACATTGTTAAAATGTAAATAAAATAAATAAAATGGAATTGGGATCCACAGGGTGCCTCTAATAGCTTTTTCTCCTTGACATGGAGCTAATATGAATTGCATCTAACCAGTTGATTTTTATAAGATTTCAGAAACTGACAGTTATTTTCCACTGCTGCTTGCCACTGTTCTATCTCATTTTAATTCCAGAGTCAATGGACAATACCTATAGATTACATGTTAAAAAGGAATTTATGAATTATGGATGAACTGGGACAGTTATTGATATTTAAAGGCATCATATTTCATGTAGAATATTAATAGGAATGAAAGAACAGAGGAATAAATTTACCAAAAAAAAAAAAAAATTCAAAACAGGGTAGCTTCTTTAAGCCATGGGATATAAGAATAAATGTTAAATGAACTATAGTTAATTCACTTGGGGACAATTTCTGTAACAGACTAGAGATGAGAACTTACCACTGAAGGCCTATGACAATTAGAAAAAATCTAATTTGGGGAGTAAATAAAAAGATTGTGTAAAAAATTGTCCTGTATTATCACAATCTTTTGTCTCCTTGTTATGTAATAAATGATTGCTAAAAGGAAGTCTACATGACCATATAGATTGTAATAAAATAGAATTTAACATTTTAATTTTAAGTTTTCAAGTCACTCTTAATAAAACAGGAAAATGTTTTTATTTAAAACTTGAGAGGTGGCATCATAAAGTATTACTTTTACTCTCTTTGCTGGCTAAGTTGGTGTCCAGGGAAGGTGGCTGCGCCTGTGCCTTTAAGATTAGAGTGCCACTTTCTAAAGTCACATAAGCAAAACAAAACAAAAAAGAAAGAAAGAAAGAATGAAAGAAAGGAAGAATTTTTCTGTTTACTTCAAATGTAAGGAATCAAATCAAGCTCACCAACATACAAGAAACTAATAAACCAGAATGTTAATATTTAGTCATGGATCACGGTGTTATGAGAAATAAAAGAGAAGTGACCAAGATGACAAGAAAGTGTGCTGGGTGAAAAAAAACATTGTATTCCCAGTAGGAACGTCATTTATTATTGGCTCATCAAATGTGTTTTGATGTCTGATTTTTACCAGACGTTTTGCTAGACCCTGAGATGAAAGGCAAATGGCCAGAGTCTCCACCATTAAGGAGCTCATTGACTAGTTAGAATGACAGCCACTTGAAAACAATGATAACCATGTGAAGAGAAGTAGATTCCAAGTTCATGTAAGGATCTGGAAGGGCTTCCCTGAGAGGCAAAACAAGGTGAAACAGAAAAAAAAAATTGTTACCTGTGGAAGGGCGTGGTAAAACAAGTCAAGGTGAGAGTTTCAGGCTTGAAGGCAGGTATGGCTGCTCTTTCTCATCTCTCTAACCAGAAACTCTCTACATTGAATCCTATTCCTCATCATGCAACTGAGTTCTAGTTTACACCTTATATTTAATTATTCATTTATCCAAAAAATTCTTTGAGCATCTACTGTGTGCAAAATGAAATCACTGAGTGTCTAAAGCTTAGAATCTATTAAAAAAAAAAAACCTTCCCTGGGCCTTGCACCCCATCAGTTACTTCCTCGTTTCTCCATCTAACCTACTGATCTTTCTACCACCATGTCTATTACCTAGTCTCTCATGTTTTGTCATCTACTCAAAATATTTCCGCTTCACTCCTCACTCTGCACTTGATGACATCATGACCATCTCCATGTGTCAAAGCCAATGGTCACATGCCCATTCTCATGTTATTTAAACTCTTAGAAGAATTAGCCACTCTTGCCTGATACTTTTTCTTTAGTATGCTTTTGCCTCTTGACTACAAAGACAGATTCTCCAATTCTTCTTCTTTTTTAAAAAATTATTTATTTATTTTTCTTTCTTTATTTATTTTTCTTTATTTATTTATATTTATTTACTTTTAGAGAGAGGGGAAAGGAGAAAGAGAGGGAGAGAAACATCACTGTGTGGTTGCCTCTCACTTGCACCCCCAACTGGGGACCTGACGTGCAACCTAGTCATGTGCCCTGACTGGGAATCAAACCAGTAACAGATACTTGGCTCGCGGGCCGATGCTCAATCCACTGAACCACAGCAGCCAGGGCTTTCCAATTCTTCTTTTACATCACCAGTTCCCCCTTCATCTCTTTTACTGGTCTTGCCTTGTCTGACCTCCTAAGGTTATAGTGCCTCAGGCGCACCCTGGATTCACCCTTTATCTTTTCTCCCATCCATCCTGTCTTCTCTTTTCTGTCTCTAAGGAATGTGTGATCCTCACTTTTTTTGGAAGTCATTTATAAAGGGATATAGAAAACAATTTAAGAGTTAGAATGTCAGGATTAGGTTTACATTTTAAGGCATATTTCACAATCTCCTAAATGTTTTCTTAGTATGCATTTGTGATTACACAGATTAAAGATAGTTGAATGATCTTAATTATGAAACTAGGGACCTAAGTTCCAAGTGTCTGGGGATATTCTTACGTCCTGCTCTAGGAACTCTTTCCTTTGGAACATAGGCAATATAAAGTGACACAGTATTTTTCTTGGGTTTCTTTCTTCTGTACTTTGTACATTATACAACTTAGTGTTAAAAGGAGACGATAGTTAATAACCTTATAGTGTATCTTGGTCTGCCTATATTCTATTCATGATATGATGTCTCTGAGGGAGCTTGGGCTCTATGAGGGCAGCATAGAAATGTCACAATCCCATTATAACATTTTAAGACTTTTATGGAGTGATGATTTATCATAATGTTACCCTAATTTTGAAGTATTATTTTCTAGTATTTTAATAGGTCCTGAGGTTATTTTGTGAATGCTTATCATCCCATGCATAACTGATTATCTACACTTAATGTTTGGAATGATCTACACCTTGTTCAATGTGACAATTCAGGGTATGTGGTAGCTTGTCCTGAGCTTATAGACAGAAATCTTCTCTAAATAGTGACATCTTTATTATAAGCTGGAATAAAAATAGCAAATAACTTTTGAACATTGATTGAATTGTTTTAAGAACTTGTTTGTAAGAATGTTACTGAGAAGTTAAAGAGCTTGATTATGTCGCAGAGCTAGCAAGACCCAGTTTGTCTCGAGAGCCTGTGCTCTTAGTCACCAAGGTACAGGGAAAAGGTAGATGCATGCCATTGGAACTGTTCCAAGCCAATGCCATTGGGGTTGAGCATACTGAGTGTATTGTTGTGGTCATCTTTTATCAGTATCATGACCGATGAGGTGAAATATGTTTCTGCGGCAGGGAAGCCTAACTGAGGGGAGGAAGACTACTTCTTTCCCCGCCTATCTGCAGTCTTCCTCAGCTCATTGTACCCAGTAGCTTGTCATGCTGGGCCATCCTGAATGTTAAAATTTGGACACTAGAAGAGGATAAACAGGTTGTATTCCACTATTCAATTACAGAAGATAAAATATAAGCAGCTTTGAGTGCATCCGATCAATATTTATGGCTCCTCCTAAATAAGTGCACATCAATGAAAATTTTACTTATGCAATATTTGGATACTTATTTCAACTCCGCTATTTAAAATGTCTATGGGAAGGGACAGAGAAAGAGGCATTGAAAGCAGAAACAATTAACAAGAGTCAATTACTTAGCTGTCTCCAATAAGGGCAATATATTTTTACAATAATAAATTGACTAATTGCAGCTTTGTCTAGACGACATTACCACATCTACCATTTGGGAGTCAAATGACCTACTCTTCCTTGCAGCATGTCTTGGTTTATCCCCCATCTTAGATTCTGCATTTGGGATTTTTATTATAATTTGCTAAAGCACCCATTAGAGTCTGTCACTGATCGTATGTCTTGCTGTAGGACTCCCATGTTTGCTTGCCAGTAATAATAACGAGACGATAACTCCACAGTGTGCAGGAAGGAAACTAGCTGTGCGCTGTAGCTCACGTTGAAATCTTCGGAGCCATATCGTTCAAAACGGAGTGGCAATATTTGCTGTTGTTAGTGGTTTGAGGGGGGCACGGGCAGAAAGTGTGGTTCAGCAGGGAGATAGGTGGAAGGACTGAAGAATGGAGAGAAAGTAAGTAAGAGGTGAGCAAAATGCTACGGCGGAAGCGAGGTTTTGTTTGATTTATTTTTTAATATAAAGAGAGAAAGTTTACAAGGTAAGGCTTGAGGGGGGGGGGTGACCGAGACAGAGGCTCAGCCTCAGGGAGAGGGGGTTGGAGCCTAAATTGGTGCAAAAAATCTCATTACAGGGTGAAGTGCAAATGGAGCAAGGGAGGTTCTCTCACCGGAGAGACAGGGAAACTGAGGAATGCGGAGGGGCAGGGTCCAAACATAGCATTCAGATGAAGTGGAACGCTAGGGACGAGGACGGGGATGACAGGCGAATGAAACAGCAGCGTTAACAAAGAATTGATGGTCAAGAGAAGAAACTCTTCTTTCTTTCTTATCCAGTCTTAGTTGCTCTAGAGTACGACAACTTTTCCTTGTAGTGATCTATTGCCTTTGAGCCAAGGATGGACCGCACATACAACTAAGGACATACACCTACAGAATGTGAACACAAATGCAGACAAGCACACGTGTGGCCCCGAGTGCACTGGGGACACTGGGAGGGAGGCGGGAGCCGAGCCCACGGGCCTGCGTGTTCAGCTTTGTGCCAAGGGCTTTCGTTCACTCATTTATTCTCCTGAGAGGAGTCCTGTGAAGCGTGTTCTTATCTTGATTTCATAGATATGTTAATAAACTTGTGTAAGACCATATTATTTTTAACAAGGTGAAAATGGAATCCTTACTCCAGACTGGCTGATTTCAAAGCTCGTATGCTTTCTGTTTTTGTTAAAATTAGAATGCCATGCTGACCCCAAGGCCAATTCGAGTCTGAGCTGGATGTTCTCCAGACGTTTCAAGGATCAAACAGTGTTGAGCATTCCCTTCCATTATATTTATCATTTATTCTTTTATGAAGTATGTATATGTATGACCCTATAAATATAGAATGTGCCTTAGGAAACACACACACACACCTTGAAAAGTGTAAGATAAAAATAAATGCAATTAGCAGTGCTAATATTCCCTGCTTCTATGCCACACGATGGTGCAGTTCCGACCTCTGGGTGAACAGACCCTGCTGTGGACGCCACGCTTTGTCACCCATATGTCCTGTAACGCGAAGAGCGAAGTCTCCGTGTCTCTCTAAGCCTCTTCGGCAGATTTCAGTAATGAACGCATTGTGATCAGCATAACTTCCACGTCTCACAGAATTCACAGTTAACTAAGGGGCTGGCTTCCTCACCTAACGCCCGAGAGTGAGAGGAGATTCCGCCCATCACACTGTTGTCTAAGCAGTCGCAGGGGAGCTGAATGTACCGCTGAAGCGGGTTTAATGAGACCTCTGCCACAGAAGGTGTGAGTCAGTCCCTCATTTTATGGTGGGCCCTCCCCCTCCCTTATCCCAGAGCTTATTCATTTCAGGTAAAGCATTGCTACCTAGCGTTATTAATTAGCTCCTTCTCCAACCCCTCTCTCTCTCTGCCCTAACTTTTTTTTTTTTTTTTTTTTTAATTGGGAGGGATGAAAGGTGAAATGAAGTTCAACAGGCCAGTGGACCAGAGATGTGACCTGCGGAGACTGCAGCTGTAATTACAGAGTCACTGTATGAAGCCTCAGCAGAGCAAGTCCTCACTGCGAAGCCTTCTGTTTTGTCAATACTTTTACATCGGTGCTTGGCAGTCAGCTCTGCAGCTTCAGGGCGTCAGCATGTAAAACCGAGTCACTAATATCACTCTGGAGCTATTTTGCATCTGCAGTTGACAAATCCTATTTTAGAAAATATGCATGAGCCTGAGGATTAGATCAAGCTTTTAACATTTACATTTTTTTTTTTTCCAGTGGGGAAGTCTCTGATCCTCTCCTAATTTACCTGTGGTTGATTTCCTGTATCTTTTTAAATCCCTTACAACTGAGGATGGTTTCGCCATCAGAGAAGCAATTAACCAAATCCCTGAGTAGAGTGAATGTGGCATCTGTTAGAAAAGTATAAAAGGTTAAGTTAAACCTCGGCCCACAAAGGAGAGGTCAGGCCGGGGCAGAGCTGCGCTGAGAGTTGCCTGGAGGGGAAGCAAGGTGAAGGGGACTCGCATGGACAGGACGGAGGACGTTTGCGACTAGTGGAAGTTGTTTTTCAGACTGCAAACGCTGGGAGGTTAGAAATGACATGTCTATTTTAAATCAACATAATTCACATCCTGCAGCCTTTACCTGACAAAAGAAATTGTACTTTGTTTTTCTCTATGCAAATCCAAATCCAAACAATGACTTGCAGAGGCATCAACTTTCATCCCATGGAATGCTTAGGTAATTTTTTTAAGGAAAAAATAAATTTATAAAGATTATGCCTTGCCTGAGGTAGGTGGATTAGTAAGCAGATAACAGAGAACTAATCTGTTGTTGTAGATAGATAGGCCTCCTTGAACCAGTTATTATAGAATGGAATAATAAAATGGATGAAAATATAAATATAAAACTATTATTAATTACACGGGCTGGAGTGTCACAATTTTAGACAGAAATAGGTAGTTGGTTAAAGATGGCCCTATATTCCCTGACACTCCTAGTGAGAGGTGCTCCTAGGCTCCAGCTGAGTCTCAGTGGGCTCGCTGGGTGCGTGATCAGTGGAATAAGGCAGAAGTGAGGCTGTGCCGGGTTCTGGGCAAGGATCTTAAGGGAGCTTCCACTTCCTGTCTTCTGGAGTTCTCGCTCTTAGAGCCCTAAATTACGCTGTCAGTCCAGCCATCCTTCTAAAAAGACCATGTGGTGCAGCGACCTGAGAGTTCATGCAGAGAGAGAGAGAGAGAGAGAGAGAGAGAGAGAGAGAGAGAGAGAGAGAGAGAAAGGGAGAAACGCAGTTGAATTCAGCCAGACCAAGATCCCAACCATGTCCTGGCCCCATTGGCCTGCTCTATCAACCGCATACTACCCAGTGGCCCTGGCAGATGTCGTGTGGAGCCAGATAATTGCCCAGGAAAGCCTGAATCAGTTGCTAGCCCACAAAAGTATAAAGTAGTGTAATTAAAATTAAATGAAGAGATGGCTGTTCTAAACCACTACTAAGCTTTGGAATATTTTGTAAACTAATGAATAACTAGGCTGGTAGGTATGGTGAATTTCATTAATTTTAAAAGTAAATTTTAAAAATTAGTTTTATACAATGCAGGATTAGTCAATTTGAAAAGTAATGTGATACCTGAAGAAAAGCCAACTATAAAATTGTATGTCAGAGTGGCACATTGAGTGAGGGAGTCCTTGCCTTGATGTCATTAAACTGAGGATGCCACAAGCTAAGTGTATAAAAATGTGTGTCTTTCTTCACACAGCAGCAAGAGTGTTCGAATTACGAGCATTTTCATTTCATACCCCTGCCTGTTGTGTAGCCTACAGGACATTCTTCAGGGAATCAGGCCCCATACATCCATAGATCCTGGGTTTGTTTGCTAAAAATAATGCTCAAACTGTAATCTTCTGCTAATAGCTTTCTATATAAAAGGACCCTTCCTTCTAGAAAATATCATGTATCTATTTACTGAGAGGTCTAGTTGACAGGAAGATTAAACAAGGTCACCTGCCTTTTTCCTTCTCTGAGAGAAAGAAGCCAGAAGCTAACTCTCTCTCTTTCTCTCTCTCTCTCAGACACAGATACCACCCCTTCTCTTTATCATTGTCCCTCTTTGCTCTTTCCCTCTCTCACTTCAAAGTACACTTGCATCTTACTTTGCTTCCTATGACTCTAGTTAGCGTCCATGAGCTCTGTGTTCATGACATTGTTAAATATATAGATATCATTGTTTACACTTTAAAAATGAGAAGATATTTGGGTTCAGGGGATATATATTTTTTTTCTGTGACAGCAACTTAATAGGCAGACAGGAAACACTTTCAATGTACCAGGCACCGCTCTGGATACTGGAGCATTAAATAGAGTTGAAATCTTACTGGGATATCCCGGTACACCTGTATTGATTTTTAATATGCTACAAGGTTTGTTTATTGTTGTTTTCCTGTTTCCCTTTGTCGGTTGCTCTCTGAGACTCATTCTAAGTTCTGCCTCTACTGCAACTAAGCAACTAAAATTAATACCTGGCTCAGGGGGCTCCCATGACCCTGATTCAAATCTGAAGCTAGATCTGTGCATGCAACAGCCAGGTAACTCCCCTTTTGCAAATCTTGTCTCCCGGCCACCTTAGTTAGGGAACATTCCAGTGTGTCGGGCTGGCCAGTGGCCTGCCTCCAGCCCCACCCCGGATCCCTTGGGTCACCTGTGCGAGCCTCCCATCCGAGCTGCCAGGGCCCTGGCCAGAGCTTCACAGACCACAGCTCTCTAGCAGAGGGCTGCTGCTTCTGGGCCATCAGTGACTGCATCCCATCTGCAGACGGGCTTTCCATTTCCTCCTCCTGAACTTTGAGTGGCTCTTATGTGCTTGAAGGAACTACAGTTTTTATAGCATTTAGGCCCAGAGCTGCAGAGGAAAGCCTGTAGAGAAGGTAGGCAGGCGACAGCGGGAACACCTCTAGCTCCGGTGCAGTCCTTAACTGCTCGAGCGTGGCTGGGATTTGCGAAGAATAATGAGACTTTGGTGAACATGAGGGACCCGGCATTCCTGGAATGTGGGTTCCATTTTCCACCATCTGACTGAAAATTAACTTTTCTTAGGGTAGGAGGAGGTCGTTAAAATGAACCAAATGTTTGTTGGTAGTTTCATTAACAATATTCATTTTCGTAATTAAAAAGAGAGCTAATGCGTATGATAGAGCGCTTGTTCCAAGGTAAGGCCTGTTAAAACTATATCTGAACTAATTTGAGTTATGGATTTACAGTTATCATCCTTAGTTTATAGATGTAGAAACTGAGACATTAAGCTATTGTCTAAAGCTTAAGTGGTAAAGCAAGGCTTTGATCCCAACAAGTTGGGCAACAAAACCTACACTCTTGACAATAATAATATGCCACTTCTTCACAACATATCGCCTTTCATCTGATGTAAGCAGATTGGTCTACCATGATAAAAACTGACATTTCAATGAATTTGGACATTGAATGAGCAATGAATTTTTGAGACGTGGTTTATGTAGTAGGCTGCATTATTCTGAAGTCTCCATTCTTCCATATTATAAAATCAAACCACTCTACTTTTTAGTACGTGGCATTGCAGTAGCTTCCAGTGGAGAGAGTGGAATCTATTTCTGCACTCCATTAATGTTGCACTTGGCCAGGTGACAAGCTTTGGCCAGGGAAATATAGGTGGAAGTGGCAGGGTCATGGTTACAAAAGAGACCTTACAAGGCCTCAGGCATTTCTGCTCTGCACTCCCTTGTGCTTCCATCATTGCAATGAGATTTCCTGGCTAAGTGCTGTTTCCAGAATGATGTTGGATACATGTAGCAGATCTGAACCCAACCTTCATCTTGGAACCAAGCCCCAATAATACATAACATTAAGGTGTAACTAAAACAGAGGCACCTAGAAAAATCCACTCAAGATCATCCAAAACCAGAGTGGACCTGCAGACCCAGAAGCAAAAGAGTAAATGCTTATTTTTGTAAGACATTGAGTTTTGGGATGGTTGGTTTTGCAATATTATTGCAGCAATATATGGCAAATGCCTTCCACAAGAGAGATATTGGATATATTAAAATATCAGATATTATCCTAAGAGCTATAAAAAATCTGTAATGCAATTGCTATTTGTTACACACACACACACGTGCACACACACAACAAAAATGAAAGAAATTTGGAATTATGGATAATGTTGATATTAAGAGAAATTGAAACTATAAATCACCTAATGTTAATTAATTTAATGAAAAAGTATTGGAAAATTTTGTGTTTTTCACTTATATCAAATCATGACTTTGACAGTCATTTCAATCAAGTCTAGTACTAACAATTTCTAAAAATCAACACGTGTCAGAAATAATTAAAATAATTTAATGAAAAATCAGCATGGTGATGTATATATATTACCTTGACAATGTGGAGAAATATACTTTAATATTATTTAGAAAGTATGGTTTTAAAGTTTTTGATTTATATAAAAATGTATGTTACCATACTGGTTATGAAATACTTTGAATATTGCTCCCCAATACAAGCATAAATGTCAAATGGTCTTTTCCTTTGGAGAGTTCACCAGGTTGTCAGGAAAATGGGTATTTAAAGATTAAATATAAAAAGGTAAGAATGAGCATAGAACAGCAACGTGATACAAAACTAACCCACAGCACAAATCTAAGTTCTGAACTGTCTCCGCCTACAACCTGTTTTATCTCAGCCACGGCATCCGTCTGAGCTCAGGATGCCATTTTTGTTAGGAGGAGAAATTTGTGGAGCGATTACTGACACTTTCCTTTTCGGCCCATCTCAGTCAGTCCCATTTTTCATGTTTTCCTGTCTGGTTGGCTGGAGTGGACAGAGTTTCTGTGGAGTCAGAAGCTTATCAAACTGGGGGAGTCCTCTTAAGACAAAGTACATAAAGTTTTGAATTTAAAATTAGTTTTAAAAATGAATATTTAAAACAGAATAAATCACAGCCAATGAGTGCAGCTTTGGAGCTTCCGGTCCCTTGGACAATCTACCCTCATACTTGTCTCAGAGTCTGGCCGCTGCCCTCTGCCCTTCTTGCCCTCTAGGACACTCAGCAACTCCAGCAATTCCCTCCCTTCTTGAGGGCTGTGCAAGGGGGAACGAGCATTCATTTCATAGTAAATCTCCCTCTGCTGATTGGTGACACTCTTTTCTTAAATGTTTGCTTAATTCCCGTGTACATTTTAAAGTCAAAATTTATTTTTCACCTCTGCTCCCTTCCTGCTATCAACCTCCAAGTTAATTAAATGCTTTAAGAACAATAGCCAATGCTATAGTATAAAGGCACATCTGGTATACCTCCTGCCGTCAAGAAGTTTATTACCTGGGGGAAACTGCTGTGGTGGTAGAAAATGGTAATATAATTAGTACTAAAGTAAAGATGCGCTGTGCGTCTTAGACTAAGAACACGAAACAATAGCCAATATGTCTCGGGAAAGAGTGAAGGCTTTGTGGACGTGATGAAGCTTCTGTTGAATTGTGAGGATGGGGAAGTTGTTGGTAGGCAGAGAAGAGAGCAGCAGACATTGGAGACAGGGCCGTGGCGATCAAAAGTCCAGAAACACAACACAGCTTTAGATACGGATAAAAAGTAGGCACCGTCATGACCAGGATGAGGTGTGTGGCAGGGGTCAAGGATCTCATGGTAAAGAGCTGAGGTTTCCCAGAGGCGTCTGCACACTGCTAGGAGGCGTGGCAGTGTTAACATGTAACAATCAGAAGCTTGGCATGATTGCATTGTATTTTAGAAAAACCATGTTAGCAGTGATAGGGGGAATTTGTGACATGAGGTTTGTGAAAAAAGAAGTGGGAAAACATTTTAGGGGACTGTTTTGTTGTTAAAGTTTTTATCCTAGTCAGTTGCGATACTACTGCTTGGTTTATGACAAAGGAACCTTTAAAGGAAAGCAAGTAATTTTCTAGAATATATGGTTCTTTGTAATATCAATTGGCTTTCAAACTATTCTTTGATCCTAAGTAAAGCAAAAAGCATCTTTATTTTCTCTTTTGACTAATGTTCAAAAAGAGTAGAAAACTACTCACAAACAAAACCTGAACATGAATAGTTATTCATGGTAATATCTTTCCTAAAGAAAATTGTCAAAATTTTGTGAAACTGACCATACTCAATGTCCATGAGGCTGAAATGATCTTGAAAACATGGTCAAATTGAGAGGCCATGTTCCTTTCCAGTGTAAACTGAGATGATTCTCACTCTTTGCATGAAGGAACCAGGAAGGTAACAAGGGTAAGATATGAGGGAGGAAGACAGGGAAAGACCAGCAAGAGGAAGGACCATGGCTGGGTGGAAGCTCAGTAGACTATCCGGGACAAGTACACAGCGGGGCTTCAATGGCTGAAAAAAAAAGAGGAGGTAATAGCTGATCGGGGAGAGATGTGAAACCCCAAAAGAACCGAGGAATATAATGTTAGAAAAATACTGGAGAAGACAAAGGTTCTATCATTTAAAAGGTGGAAGAAAAACCAGTGAGTCTTTTCATGTTCAATGATAAACTATCTGGCTGTGAAGAGTAGATCATGCATGGTTTCCCATGACATACTTTTAAAACATTTATTCAATGCCAACTTATTATCTTTAGACTTCTTTAAATTATGCCCATCCACCCAAGGAAACTAATGCTTAATGCAACGTTTAAATCCTCTGAGAGTTATTGAACTAGTGTCTAGAACTGATCAAAACAATTCGCTCTACCATTCTCATTAATTCCTGGTTTATCACAAATCCCAGCTCCAATTAATTTCCAATTAAATTTTAGAAAGTTCTTTAATTTACTTATACAATCAAGTATGTAGCCATAAATACAATCAAGTATGTAGCCATAACAGATAGATCTTTTCTAAATAAAGCATCTGGGTAATTAGTTGCCTTAAAGAATGTTAACATAGAAGCATCTGTTAACAATGAGTATCTGCATAAGATAGGACTGTGGACAATGTTTTCACTTTCTCTATGTGTGCGCATATGTATGAATTTTGTTTTATAAAAGCAAATTTAAAAAGAAAATAATATTAAATATGCAAAGTAAGTTTTGGTTAATTGGATACAAGTGAAAACTAAAGTTATTATTTTTATTTAACAATCTCATACATAGAGAAGGACAGAGCTAGGTTTTGAAACATTCTTTGCTGGTATTCCTGATATTTGCCTATACAATGTCTGTTACGTTTCTCTGGCTCAGAGTGCTACAAAATGAATGAAAGAATTTGTTGAGAAACTGACTCCAGAGGATGAAATAAAAAATATGTGTAGATTACCCTGAATAAAATTAGCTAACGCATTGAACATAGAACATACTAGGGGTTTTTTATCTATTAGTTTATTTTCACAAAGACTTATTGGGTAGGTGTCATTCCTTATTCTCATTCTAGTAGTAAAGCTTAGGGAGCTCGTGCTTGTTAGATTCTCTAGTCACATGCATCCAAGATCCAGAGGTCAAGATAGGAAAATTCCACTGCTTTGGCTTCAAATATAAATACATTTAAACAGAACTAGCTTCATTGGTTCATTTTTACCTACATCTGACTCTCAAACCTGTTTCTGATTTGTTTTGGAACATAAACCATTTGATCTTTCAAAAAATTATTTAAGTCAACCTGCTTCAAAGTCTCTGACAGTTTCCCATTGGCATTAGAACACAACCCAAGCTCCTTCCCATGGACGGCAAGACCGTAGTCGCTATTGCTTACCTCCCCCTCTCTGACCTTGACACGGACTGTTCTCCTTGCTGTAGTAGTCATGCTTTAAACATGCACCGCTCCTTCCTGTTACAGGGTCTTCACGCTTGCTCTCCTCTGCTCTGCTTGTGTTCTAGACCATTATACGCTCACTGTTTTTGACCATTCAATGCTTTGTTAAAATATCTCCACAGAGAGGGTGTAAGACACCCATTCCTTACAATCTTAGCCAAAGGAAACTCTCTTCCTCTCCAACCTAATGCTCTCTGTCCCCTACATAGTTAAAGTTTTCTTTATAGTGCCTAGCACTATTTTAAGTTATATTATGTGTTTGTTCACATCTTTATCCTCTGGCATTTTCAGCCTTGTTAGTCCAGGGGTTTTATCTGTTCTATTACTGATTCTCACCAGTGCCTAGAACTCTCTCTCTTTCTCTCTCTATATGTATATGTATATATGATAAATAAAAAAGTATATATTCTCACACCAGTGCCTAGAACTGTCTCTGTATATACATGTACAATAATATATGATAAATTACATGCATGTATTCAAAGCCTAGAGCGGTGTCTTATATATATACATATATATACATATACATGAGGTAAGTTTTGATATGATACTAAATAAATGTTTAGAAATATCTTAATTCTTGAACTCCCATGGACTTAATATTGCTAAGTTTCTAAAAAGACTCAGCTCATGTAGAAAACTTTTTGAGGTTTGTATCACATGTTCATGAAGCTCATGTCTGAGCACTTCCAGGAGTGAAAAATGCATTCACTTCCAAGCCGTGCAATGTACATCACCAGACAATGTACCTACAATATCTTGGTGGTGGGGGTCGGGGGGTGGAGTCTGGCTGCTAGAAAGTCTCCCTCAGATTGATTTGAAAAGCAAACAGATTAAGGGGAATGAAAGTCCTCACAGACACAGACAAGGGTGTGATGATGACCAGAGCAGGGGGTGGAGGGGATGTAGGAGAGGGTAAAGGGGGGTAAATGATGATGGAAGGAGGCTTGACTTGGGGTGATGAACATGCAATACAACATACAGATGATGTATTATAGAACTGTACACCTGAAACCTATATAATTTTATTAATCAGTCACCCCAATAAACTCAGTAGAAGTTTTAATCTAACAGAATGGCTTTTGACAGGGACACAAAATAACTGCATTGGCAGCATAACATGAAAAGGATCATTATTGAAGAAATTATAGGTTTATCTAGAACAAAACCTTGGTCTCATGAACCAGTAGATTCTCTTCTCCAAACATTAAAAAAGTAAAATAAATAAATAAGTAAAAAAGAAGAAGAAAAAAGAAAAGTGAATGCCTTTTAAGCCTCTATCCATGGTTGAGACGACCCACTGGGACCATGAAAAATTAACTTTTGTAATATACTTGGTGAGTTTTATCTTCTATAGGGTAAGACAGCATAAGTACCTTTAACCTATTTTTATATGGTGTCTTTCCGGTATGTTTCTTTCTGGACATTTCTGATTTTGACTTGATGTCTTCTCTTCTGTGGGAAGTGGAGTTTGTTGTACACATCACTGATTGTCCTGTAGCCTGCTGGGAAGTGGTGAACAGTGGGCTCTCTGAATATAGTTCTGACATTAATGTTGGTTGATGTGCTTCTTGTGAAGTCAATCAGCAAAGTCCTAAGTGTGTGTTCTGTCATTAGTGACACGAGAGATTTCTTTGCTGAATTGGATAATGGACTTCGAACATTAGAAGCCTATTTCTCAAATTGTTGAGTTACTCAGAATATAATAGCTATAGGCACAGACATACTTTTGAGTTTCATCACCGTGCAACAGCTAGGGACAGCGCAAATTTTAAGTTTAATCTGCTTTATGAATGTTTTCTTCTTCAAGCCACAAACCGCAAAAACAGGACTACATTTGTATGCAGAATTTTCTGATTTCTGTGGGTAAATTCTCACCTGATTAATATCAAGGTACAGCTATGATGTCACTGAACACGAAGTTGGAAAAAGATACACGGAAGCACACCATCTATATAGCATTTCTACTAATACGAGGGGATAGAAATAACCTCCCGAGTGTAGGTCATAGGATACATACACAGAAGGGGAGACTTCCCTTCCTGACCTCACCCGAAGCACCCCCACACGGAGGGTCTCTCCCTCGAGGCTGCCCTGCTCTCCCTTCGCACCTGTTACAGGTAAATAAACAACTTAAAAGAGAACTTACCACTTTGCAGCAGGACCCGAAGATACCAGATGTAAAGAGAAAACAGGCTATGTAGAGAAAAGCACCTTTATGGCTGAGAGTTACCATCTGGAAGGTACTGCACACCTTGGTTCTTGGCCTCTGGGGGTGTGCATGACCCCGAGAGTGACTTGTATTGAGAGTGGGAGAGGATGAGAGCAAGAACGCTGTGGGACTAACCGGGAGGAGACTAAAGGTACCACAGAACACAGCTCTCTCTGCTTCTTAATTTTTAAAAAGCTAAGCTTTTAAATGGTTAAAAACCTAGTTATAAACACGTATTGCTTTATTGCTTACATCTTTCCTTGGGGCACATTCTGTTCTTCATTTCCCTGACTTGTTCTCTCGTCTGCAGTTTTGAACAGCAATTCACTGCAGAGATCCCTGGGTTAATTAGTAAGGGAAATCGTTCTGGCTTAAGCAAGCTAAGTTTGGATGAGGGCACAGAATTCTAAAAGAAATTGAAACTTACAATTGTGCTTAATTGGCTTTAACCCTTCAACGTATTGTGAAGTACATTGGGTAATAATATATACTGTTGCACCATGCAGATGCTAAAGTGTAAAATCCTTTAAATGCAAACAGCACTTGTCACTCCATCGACTATTCAAATTGTCAGAGATGTATCAGCCAACCCTAACTACCCTCTGCAAGCAATCTGGAGCCAGCCTGCTGTTTAACAACCAGCATTTAACAAGAAATAACATGTAGATGTGGTGTGTGGTTTAAAACATTGTGTTAAGCGTCATTAAAACTCAGTCCCCTAAGAGCCTTATTAAAAGAGTCCTTTCCTCACCATAATAAAGCATTTCTCTGTGACTGTTTCGATCTAGCTGCTAACAATACAAACAAAATGCCTCTTAATTTAGCATCCCACTCGAGGGCCATTGTGGTTGTAGAACTGTAAAGGTAGGGAGGAGAAAGCAACCCTACACTACCTTTCCCAAATCCCACCTAGGCAGTGATACTAAAGCAATAGGAGCCTTGGATTTTAGAATTTATTTTTACAGATCTTTTCTTTCTTCCCTTATACCTATGCCTGGTTATTAGCTGGAAGCATGTCTTGGTTCAGGACTGGGAGGAAAGGTGGCTGATGAGTTAGAAGTGGGCCCCGAATTTGCAGACATCAGATGGGCTGATGCAGTTCTCAAGACAATCCATACATGCAACTTCTCTCCTGTGAGAATTCACCTGCTCTTGATGGCACTATGTATTTGAAAACAAAATGTTCTCACCCTACCACTAGTCTGAAGCCCCCTGTTGTGTTATTATAAGAGAAAATACATGCACGATGGTCAATTAATAGAGATATAATTTTAATTTCCTATGGCAGAAACACAGAGTAATTCGATTCTGTTTCTGATCTTACTCACTTGAAATGTGTATGTCATTTTTCTTCGCACAAACTCTCCTCACTGCTTGCATTACACATACTTACAGGGCTAATGAAATTGACAAATCACAATCATATTTTGATAGAGGATGCTAACAAATCAGATTTAGGTAGATTTCATTTTCATATTTTTGTCCACTGCCTAGCTCTTCTAACCTGCAGTATTTAAAGAGACTCAAGTAGAAAAATATAGGGTTGTAAATGGCCAATTGATGGAAATAGGCCTTTGCTTTATTCAGAAATGACTATCAAGAAGGAAAGAATATCTTATCTGATTTCTAGTTAATCTGACCTCTAAGACTGAGACAAGATGCCAAGTGCAATGCTTTTATTTTTGCTCATGCTGTTTATCCAAATGCTAGAGGAAGAAGTATTTGTATCCCAGATCCCCTAAGGTTCCTTGAAAACATAGAATAACACTCCAAGATTTATAAAAGTTCATGGTATTTGTCACTCAAATATATTGAAGCTCAGAATATAGTATTTGAAATTCAACAAAACATATTAATCACACATTTTAATGAATGAAGGATGGCTTATCTTTAAAATATATTTGATTAATTGTAAATATGTGCTATTCCTCACAAACACCAACGTTGTCTCTAGTTAGCCTATGTACTTAGTTTTTTATGCTGTTTTAGTAACATTAACCATAAATCGTACTCAATATAAGTTGGTAGACCAGACAAACCAATGAGATTACTCTTATTGTAAACTTTCTCTAGAAAAATTTGATTAAATTATATGAAATTGCCATTTCAGACTGCAAAAATGTTCAGTAATTGACAATTTCATATGATTGACTGTTTTCTTCTGATTAAAGTGAATTGCAAATCTGTTTTAATACCATTTTCTTTGAATATAAAGAGTAAGGTTCAAACAGAGTTTCCTTAAGGAAGAATGACTCCAGAACATATGTATGTCCTTAATATATTCTTTATAAAAACTCAGAAGACCAGCAAACGCTTTATCAGTGTCTCAAGGGTGTCTTTAAACAAATTGTCTGTAAGAGTGTGCAGTGATGCTGAAGAAGGAGAGAGATGGGAGACTCGGTTATTTGAAAGGGTGTCATAGCAATGACCATCAGCGGAGAATATTGTATTCTTACTTTCAATCTTGTCTCCAGATAGGTAGTACTATGAACTCACTACCTTTTCTCATCATTAAAATGTACTCAGGGCCCAGTATAATTGCCAGGTGATTCCCAGGAAGCCCCTGGGGATTGAGCTATTAGTAAATTGAACAATGTAATGAGAATGCCTGCTGCGAAATCCATTCCACCAGTTTGATGAGAGATACTCCCTACACTCAGCTGTGGTTTGCTTTTGAAATCTCTCCATAGTGTGTTCCTATGTGGCATTTATTTTTGTATACCACTTACTCTTCTCAAGTACTATGTATTTCAGCAATTTAAAAAAATTGCACAATATTTTATTTCAATGGAAAGTATATTATCTAGAGTTAACCCACAAAAAAGAGATCTTATAGAATGCACACATTTAATATAAATTAGATCATTGTATTTTAATTTTTATAAAGTTTCATATAGAGATTATGATAATTTTCTAGGCATGGATAAGCTGACATTATAACTTGCTATGCCATCAGGCATTGCCATGCAATAAAACAAAACAAAACAAAAAACAGATACCCATGCTAATATGTGAATAATTGTTGATTTAAAACCAATTTTTGAATGCCTCCTTATAGGCTGTATTAGGCATTGTGGATCCCAAAATGCAAATAGAAAGACATTACCTTCCAATTACATAGTGGGGGGACTGAAAAGCCACAAGCACCAACAAGAAGTGTCGAGGGCGGTGAGACCACAAGAGAAGCATCTTTGTTTAACCAGAGAATGCCTTTTACTGGTTGAGACTTGAGAATTGGAAAGATGTCTTCCAAGCAGAAGAGGCATCATGAATCGCAATCAGACAATTATGGAGCTTCGGAAGAATCTTGGGGTGGGATGTTTGGGTAAGGTGGGAGTTGTAGTTCTGTGTAGGCAGTGCTCTGCAAAGAAACATGGTTTATCCTTCATGAGAACAAGAGACAATGGAAGATGCTGAGCAGATGAGGGATATGGTGAATTTTATTTTGTAATCGATCTCCCTGGGGGCAGTGTAGATACGTAGTTTGAAAAAGGGATGAGACTGAAGAGTGAGGGGTAGCTCTCATTGTCCAGCAGAGAGATCATAAATATCCATCCCCGTGCACCTGGAGTCTGCTGAAAGTCGTCGTCGGCAGCCATCCGTCTCGAGAGACGATGGTGTAGCTTCTTAAGAGTCTATCTGCACCGCCGAGAATGGCTGTGCAGTCCGACTCGGGAGTGACACGGTATCTGTCTTCTCCCGTGTTGAATCGACATCTTGCGATGACGCTGGAGTGTCCTCTCCAGTGGAGCTGAAGCTACAGAGCCTGGGCAGGGTGATATGGAGGGTCTGCTGTTGCCCATGCAGCAGACCCCCCCTCTCTTCGCAGCTGAAGGGTCCAAGGGAAAGACGGAGTCGATACAGCTTGGCTTCAGGTGCGCCGCAGGAGTTGCCGGTGTTGACTACAACGTCAAACCGCCTTAGGGACTCCGGCTCCGGATTTTCTGTCGGGGTTTACTCCCTTAGCCTTTCCCCTGAAGAGGTATGCCGCAAGGCAGCGGAGGTTTTTTGGAATCAGAGTTTTCCTTCTCTGATGTGCCCTGACTGGAAGATCGAACCAGCGACACTTAGCTCGCAGGCCGACGCTCAATCCACTGAGCCAAACCAGCCAGGGGCCTGCTGAAAAGTAAGGGGATGGATAAAAGAGAGAATAAGGGGACGGAGTTGATTGGACTTAATAACCGGTAGAATGTGAAATGTAAAGAGGATAGGAAAAAGGCTTTAGGATGACATCTGGCTTGAGTCTCACATTTGTTTCAATTATCATTTATATGCTGAAACCACCTAATACATTTCCCCAGCTCATCTTTCTAAATTCTCCATTTTGGTTTCTAATATTGACTTTACACTCATCATGAGCAATTGCTCTGTTGCTCCCAGAGACGGCCCCTTGGTCTCACCTCACCTCAATGCAGAACCCCACCATTTATTTCCCTATCACCTCAAGCCATAAAACTGCTTGTAAGGCTTACATCTCATTTCTCTTCACTCCTCACATCCAATAAATTACCTAGTCCCGTTGCTTTTCCCTATAAATATTTTCTCAAAAACCTTAAGCACTACCACAAATTCCCACCACCACTTCCCGCTAGAAAGCTCAGCTACCAAAATTTCTTCCCTATTCTACTGAAATAGGTTTTTAATAGTTTCCCCAATATTATGTTCCTTTTCCCATGCTCTCCAATTCATACTTCATCCTGAAGCCGAGGGATTTTGTAGAAAAACAACTAGACATACCTGAAATCCTTAACATTGGCTATTTAACTTTGGCTTCTGCCTTCATCTCAAGCCAAATCTCGTATCATTTGCTACTTTATTTATGTGCAACTTCTATGACTCAACTCTACTAGCCTCTCTTTATTGCTTTAACAAATTAAGATATTTTTCTCTCTTCCTGAAAGGTTCCTTCTCTTCTCTTACCTCTTAACATGAGTAACTATTACCCATCTTTCTTGTCAGCTCAGGTATTACTTTCTCCAGACTAGGGTACGACCCTGGTAATAAGTTTCCATAATGCTCAAAATCCTTTTGTTATTCTGTCATTGAATAAATACTCTTTATAAGGAATAATGCAAGAGTATGACATTGGAGCATAATGGTTTAGACTTGGGGTGGTCATAGGTGAAGAGATAAAGTTGAATGGGGTGGAGGATTATGACATTTAAGAGATAAAGGATCTGTGTGGTTACTATATGACTCTTCATAGAAAAACTTTTAGCCACTTTTGACTTAGAGTATTAATCTGTAAATTACTTCCTCCTAGCTATGAAATAGGATAAATCTGGAGTATATAAAATTATGTCTACCATCACTATCTGATAAGACCATTTGAACATTTTTTGCATCTTTTCATATTTAGACTTTTCTTATCACTCTTTGATCCATTTTTCTATAACTCCTGGTTTCTCACTATCTAGAGGAGCCAAACTAGACTGTCTCTCAATGCAGGGAGTTTGCTTTCTCAAAGGGATTTTGCCAATGGGAAGTACATCTGTTCTTGCTGTTTGAGGTTTCTTTGTTAGCTTGTTCCTCTCCCACAGCCAATATCAATTGTCCCTTGTGCATATATTCACGTCATTTCTGCCAAATTTTACCAGATGTTAGTTGTGTTACTGAGAAAGGAGGGTGGACAAAATCCAAAACCCCAGATCAGTTATCTCCTGCCAATGCTCACCTTAATTCCTAAGGGATACACTTATACAGCAAATTCTCTCTGTAAATCATCTCACATAGACAATTTCAATGTCGATCAAATTTTACCCTAGTATGTGTACATGCTGTTATATTTACATTAAGGAGGCCTAACATAATATTCCTTTTGTTTCAAAAACCAGGATTATAATATTTCATCAGTTCAATTTTCATTTTTCTACCTATCTACATTTCTAAGATATAATGAACCTTGTGTTACTGATGTCAATAACAAAGGCCATCAAACCAAGGCCATTAATTCCTAGTCCAAAATGCCATCATGGGAAGGAGAGAAAGTTGGATAGGGCCCATCGTCTTGACAGGACCAGCCAAGGGACACAGCCAGCCAGAGGCAAGCTCCCAGGAAAGAACCAGGAGAACAAATTTCCTGAAATAGCTTCCCTTTCTCTCCAAGATTGCTCTCCAGAGATCTCCATAGACTGACCCCACAGTCAGAGGGCACCGTGTAAAAATCAAGGTAGAAATGGTGGGCAGTAAATGTAGAGACCAACAGAAGATATTCTTCATTACTTACCTTTCCTTTTTCAGTCAGTAAATACTCATTTGTGTTTATGTGCCTGTCATTGCAATAGACCTGGATGTGCTGCAGTAAAGGAAGCTCATTCATGATGTAGTCTAAGGGTCTGTCTGGTGGGTAGTATATTGTTATGGAATGAAAGACTTAGATCAAAAAGTGCTAATGCTGACAAGTATGGAACACATATGTGCATTAAGTCAACATTAAGAACCACAACTGAAGCATTGTTCCCTTTTGTGTTTTATTTCTACAACAGATGATTGAATGAAAAACTCCAAAATTCAGAATACTGATTTAATAATGAAATATTATCAGTGAAGCTCATTTAGAATATATAATTAGGTTTAATCATTGATTATATGTACAAATACCTCCTATGAAAATAACAGCTTGATTTCAGTTTATGAAACATTTCAAGATTTTGAAACAATGATTTCTAAAGTTTTGTGTAGTATGATAGTCTAGACAGGCAATATGCACTTGTAAGTTGAAATTTATCCAGTCTTATTTTTAGGAAAATAATACTGCCATCAAAGAGAAGAAAAGTTCCTGTAGAAAACCAATTACATTATAGTATAACTCAAGAGAAACCAGTAATCAATCTTTTGGTATGTGTTAAAGTTAATCTAATAAAATTGATATCCCAAATACTGTCTCTAAAACTGCCACATCAACAACAATAATAAAAATACTCTATACAGTATAAAAAGCCTGCTCAGAGGAAAAAATATTATACTGCTATTATAGTAGAAAAGATTTAGGTTGAAACTCACTTCAGTTTGTCGTTTGTTTCCGAGATGATTCTGTAAACGGCAGACCAGCAATTAATATCATAGACATTTATCTCCCTGTTTAAAGTGCTTTGTCATGTCCCAAAGATTTTGAAGTTTCTCTGTCATGAGATCAAACAAGAGACTCTTATCTACCTTTTATGGTCGACTAAAATCCCCATATTTTTTCGTTAACTTATTTGAGGCTAAATCTCTCCTTTAAATGTATTTTTTTAAATCCTCAAATGCTGGTATATTTTATACCAATGTAACCATATTATATTGGTTTGTTTTTGTTTTGAGTCAGTTCTTCCAGTTTATTCTTTATTCACATTAATTTGGCCACCTGGCACATTAACTATTCTTCCTCTTTATGTTTGGATCACAGTTTTGATGATATCAGACTTCATACAGAAACCTGTGGTGTGTATGGAATGTCTCATTCCTACCTACTGACAGAGATTAATTAAGCAGCATTAGCTCCAAATTTATCTAACTGCATGGTTTTGAACCTTTTATTTTATTTTATTAATTATCTTTATTATATGACTATGTGAAAGAAACTGGGGCAGGGGATAGGAATATAAGATAAAATAGCCATGATCTGTACCTCTCAGGCCAGCCAGGAAAACCATCACATGTGCAGCGTCCTCTGGTTAATGGGGTAAGAGTTCTAGAAAGTCTCGTAGAAACGATGATGCCTAGAAGATTGAATAGGAAGAGTACATGGATGATTTAGGGCCCAAGGTACATGGCTAACTTTTCTTGTTGATTTCTGTGTGTGTGGGGGGGGGGGTGGGGCGGGGTTCTAAATACTTATTTTAGCTAATTTAATCCTAACAGTATTAAGATTACTTGTGATGGGTCCCAAGGTCACATATTTAGCACATTGTGGATTCTGGATTTGAACTCTAGTATTCATTTTATAGAGCCACATTCCTTGGGGTCAAATTTAAATATCCAGAAATTCAAATTAAGAGTATGGTTAGTTGTGCGTGATAACAATAGGGAAGTATCAGAAGATGATTGAAGAAGAAAATAACTAGTGCAGCCACACATTTAAGATAGATGATGCTAGGGTCAGTTTGACCAGTGGAGTGGGTATGAACATTGAAGGAGATTGGGAAATGGAAGTTTTGACTTCTGTATCGAGGTGGGGAGGGCTGAGCTGGTGCGAGGTATTACTTACCATCATCAGTTCTCCATCCATGCCCATGACCCTACTTATGAACTGGATGACAGGAACTCCTAAAAAAGCATTCTCTGTTCACCTGTTAGCTTGGGGAATCTCTGCCAGGTTCTATCCACAAAAGCCACTTGCTCTGCACTGTTTTTGCAGACCTGCCACTTTTGATACCAGGCTGCTCATGACAACGTGTACTGTTTCTTGATGTCTTGGACTTGACTCTCCTAAAATACAGATTTGATTTCCTACAATCACTGTTCACTCTTTCTCACTTTTGCTCCAGCTTTATTTCCTGGGAATCCTAATCTGAGTCTTAGGTTGGCCAGGACACTTGACGTGGAGCTGAAGGGATGTTTCAAGCAACTTGGTCTTACTAGTCCTCAGAGTAGGTTTTGAAGCATCCCTCTTTCCCTTCCCATGGCTTTTACCCAAGGTTCTAGGTCAATACTACCTGGGATTCACTAGGAATAGCATTGTCTTCTGTTGTGCCTACTGTAAACACATCCTAAAAAATTTCCCTGAAGGTTTCCCTTGTGGCAAACTTGCAATCTCTCATGAAATGGAAGTAGTTAATAATGTATCTGCTGTTTTACTGTACACATTCATACATATGACACCAGATGAGTCATCCTGTATGGTGTGACCAAAGGCCTCTTCCTAGCTAGCAGCTATCACACAGAGAAGACAACACATAAATTTGTTGTGATTTCAAAAATTATATATATTCTTAATATAAATTATTTGTTTAATTAACACCTTCTGCCTTAACAAGAGGTGTTAGCATATGAAAGCATCCTTTGAGCCTGGCCTCCTAATGCGAAATGCAAGACTTCTGAAATTTAATCATTTGCAAAGATATGTGAACACATATCCAATGGCTGTAATTGGCATAGCTATCATTTAACCACATGGTTTTGCGGATGAAAGTGCAGAAAAGATTCACAGTTCATAGTAAGATAAGCCCTCATTCTGTGTAAACATTGTCTTTAGCTCCAGTCGATAATGACTAATTATTTTGGTCACCACAATAAATGCAGTTTGTTAGACATTTGGATTAACCAGAAGAATGAGCATTATTTTGAGAAAACTTAATGAAAAAAAGAGCCTTTGTAAAAACAGGTAAGAGAATTTAGCAGAGAAGTGAAAGGGCAGAGCTCTCTACGTGGCTGTCCAAATTTGATTATTTGTCTCAGGATTGTGGTGCCCCTTCTAGGTCCATGTAGGGAAAAAAATCAATGGTAGAACAGAAAAGATGTAAACACAAAGGTCTATTTGAGGGAGGTTAGCGTGAAACCTACTTAGTGTCCGTGATGAGGAGTTTCAGTTTAGTTTGAAAGGGAAGTGGGAGTCAGAGCTGGAATCAGAGCAAATGAGTAGGTTATAGTATATAAATCGGTAGTGGGAGAAGTCGACTACCATTCCACAGCTTTAGCTACAGTTTGATCATAGTGTGTTTAGGAGTAAAATCAAATAAATGATGGCAAGAATGAAAAAGAAATCCCTAGACACAACAATATCTGAAAGAGAAAAGGTTAAAATAAATCAGTCGCCGTTGCAATCCTTTGAGACTGTGAACACTTTACCAGTGTTAACAATGGAATTGATTTTAAGGAAGGAAAGAGTTTTGTAGTTAGGAATGAGCAAATAACTTCTGTATAGAAATTAGGTTTTAGATATTGATGTGCAAGTAGAAATATTTTTAAAGGGCCAAAAAGAAAAAATAAATACAAAATAAGGTCAAATCTCCATCAGTAGAAATATTTTAAAAACCTGGATATTATTGGCCGGCTGGCAAGTGAAACAGGTGTTGCAAATTTAGTTTTCCATCTGTTTGACTTTTCCACTTTTACTGTTAACATCACCTCCCTTCAAGCATTTATGACGTGCGCATGTGTGTGATCGTGTGCACACGCACACATATGCCTTTCCTGCTGTCTTGCTGTTCTTGGTCTGCTTGGTGGTGCTGAGCATCAGCACTGGAAAACAGGCAACAGAAGGTTGATTGCTAAATGAAAGTGTAAAAATAGAAGTAGCAGACTCAATGATGTGGTGTGGTGTGTAAGACTGGGGGACTACGGGAAAAGAGCAATGGCTCTCTTCCCATATTTGCTTTAAAAAGATCTAAGGAAGTAAAGTAGAACCATGTGCCATATAGTTAAGATGAAAACTTAACCACCGATCTTAGAAAAGTTGTTAGGCCCGGTTACAACCCCATGACGCTCCACCGCCACCGCTCAAAAGTCTTGGTGGCCTAATGACAGCTAAGTGTAGAAGAGAAGCAGGCTCAGACATTGCACATGGGAACATTCTCAGATGCCTCATAACAATTTAAAGGAGCAAGCAGAAGCAGAGAGGGAAAATAAATAAATGACTTAAAGATCTCAGATGCTTGCAAAAACACGTACCTGAAATGTCTGCAGGTAAAAATATTATTTTAAATAATGACAATTTGTGTCTCTTAGGTTTTAGCACAAATACAGTTTTTAAAAAAATATGTCACATGGAAGGATCGCCTAGGAGGAAGCAGAACTTTTAGAAGTGGAAGGGCTAAAGAAAAGCTCGGTACCTGAAAGTCTGTAGCCTTTAAAAACACCTTGTGAATTCAGGAGAGCTATTTTGACCCTAATTAGAAGAGAATAGAAACATTAACTCTAGAGAAAGGAGTTATGCTCCTTTATGGAAAGCCTCCAATAAGAGGTAATTATCCAAGTTCATTATTTTCCTTTGTTTTAGTGCTGTTTTCTTTATCCTAAGTCCATATCAAACAAAGTAATTCATGACAATTTAGAGAACTCATTTTCCTGTTTTCCCTTTTGGACATTTTGTGATAATTATTCCTCCTTCAGAGAGCCCTCTGTTTTTTTATCTACAGCCTCTTTGCAGCTTCCTGTTTTCTGAAGGCATTGGCTTGTGTTTCCTTTGACACATTTTTGTTTTCACTTAGGTATTTGCTATTTGATGAATAATAGCCCGGTGCGGTGATTTAAGTGCAAGCTAGACTGCCTGTGAGCAAGTCAGCTTCCAGATGCCCGATGGGAACTAGAGGGTTTTTTTTTAATGTCTGAACTAGAAGGTTTTCATATATTTATTTTATTTTTTTATATCTGCCAGGCATTTATTTTCATTCTTGGAAAGCTTCCCGAGATCACGTCTCGGTTCAGACCCCTCCGTCCTCCCAGTGTCTCTGCCCTTCTTTCACCTTAGAGAAATGCTTCTCCTCCTTGCTGGTTTCCTTCAGAGAGATTCTTGCTCTCCGTTTTTCTCAGACTCGTTCGTTGGCCATCTAGCTCCATGATGGCAGTCTCAAAGGCTCATCCAGCCCCGTCCGCGTCATCAGCAATGGAAACAGGCTCCAACTTCCTTTGAGAGCTCCAAAATTAAACTTCAGGAAGGGAGGCAAGCACTCGCACCTCACTCTCTCACTGTGACAAAGAAAATAAAACAGCAGACTTTCAGTAGCAAAACAATCCAAGCATTGTAATCCTCCCACACAGCCAATAAAAATCTTTATTAAGTGATGAATTGATGTGGCTGAAGGCTACAGAGGGCGGAAACCTTCCCTGCAGCCTGACCTGGGCCTGAAGGCAGTTCTCCCCCCAGGCAGGGGAAAGTCATCCTGCAGTGATGGCGTGCGGGAGGGGCTTCTAGGATGTCTTCTTTTTTGGTCAAATGAGGCTTAACATGGATGTGACACCCGGACGTGCAGCATTCTCTCTGTGAACGCAGCCAGCAGGCCTGCAGAGGAAAATCCAGACACCAACGTTTAGAGTAGGGAAGAACCCTGGCGGGGTTCTATCTCTTCCTCCCCGCTACTGGCATCAAACCGTTTTCTGCCTGTGGCTAAAATCAGTTATGCAAATTGGCTTCTTTCATCTCAATTACCTGTTCAAGCGACATGTTCAAACTCATCTGAATCCTTACTTTGTCCAAGTCTCCGGAGGGGCAGTGGGTTATTCAACAAGTCACAAGTAATGACAGGCAAACTCACTCCCTTCTTTAGAGGAGGCTGAGCTAGTCGTAGATCTCTGTTTTTTTGATGAAGTTCCTTTCTCAGAATCTGTTTTTGCTTCTAAATGTCCATCCCCAACCATTCGTTTACCATCACCGGACTTGTGAATTTCTGTTTCTTCCACTGTTAACCATTATGCACTCAGGTATTCAGACATCGGGCAGGTTTTCCTTGCCAACTGCCATAGCTCTCATTTTTAAATTTATTTCCTTTTCTACTTTGATCCTTATTGTGAAATCTCCCAGAGTTTTTCTTATCCAAAGCTTATTAGCAACACTGAAGTTATCCTCATTTTGAAAGTATTCCTTCCTAGTATTATAATATTATAAGGCCATTAAGAAAAATATGCTAGGCAGAATATATATTACAAATATAATTTGAGTTTAGTTCATTCATTTTAGATGTAGCATGACTGAAATTATTAACAATTTACAAGGGCTCATATATTTTTAGACTTCTTAAACATCCGGTTTATACAAATCTGCTTTTTGTGTCCCTAGGACTATATGTCATACTGGTTTGACAAGGAAAATTAATTAGTGTATTGCTAGGGTATAAATCCCTGTCTTTGTAGTTATTGTATACAAAGGTGAAAACTTTGAGTTCACGAATAAAATATTAAAATTACTCAGTAATTCTGAAACTCCTTTCAGTTGTATATTTTTAAAAACCTAGCATTTCTTGTAGCCAGTGAACACGTGGCAACAAATGCAGTCACGGGGGGTGGGGGGTGGGGGGTGGGGGGGTGGATCACACACCTCCTAGGCCAGCTCGGCCTCGGGCACCTCGGTGCATCACTTTGCACGTCTGAGCTTCAGTGGCCTTAACTGTACATGATAACAATAATAGCCATTTGGTACTGTGATGTGTTCTTTGTCTCTTAAAATGAGACATAAAACAACAAACCTTTTCTCTGACAATACATTTTATTCTCTTAACAACTGAAGACTTCCTTCCCTCGTGGAATCTTGAGAATTAATAGGTTTATGCTTCAAATCAAGCTTCCTCCATTTCGGAATAACTTGAAAATTTTGGATGAATGCCACTGTTTTGTATTTTTGTTGATGACAAGTATTCTTGTCTCTTTTTCTCTCTGTCACCTATGGCTTCAGTTATTCGAGATACAGCAAATTTTGTTGTTGAACTTGTTAGCTTGTTGATTAAGATAGAATTTTTTATATCTCATGTGTTCTCATAGAGGTTACTCCTGCTTGATCTGTGTTTTTCACAAACTTCAGACTAAAATAAATATTCATGATTTCTCTTTCAAGTGGGCTTATATGAGGTATGGCGGACTCTTTGGCAATAAGATTCACTGGGTAGGAAAAGAAAACCAGGGCTTAACATGTCAAGTAAAGAATGTTGCAGTTCAGAAGTTACATAGACGTCCTGAACTTGTTTACAGAACATGAAGTGCTATCCCTCAGCAATAAGTTAATTCCAAACATTTTGATCTAGCTGCCCAAGGTTATATGACTCTTTTTGTTTCTGTTTCTAAGTGAAAGGCATTTATAACTTCTTTTTTACTTCATCTTCCTGTCTGAGGAAAGTAGGACCTGATGAAAAAGTTTTTCTACTGTATTTTGTGGTAAGGCAGTGGGGAGACTTGGTGGATTGAGATGGAAGAAGGAGGGAGGACCACGCCCCACCTCCCTCTGCCCTTGGAGCCCCTGAGTCATTTCCAAGGAACCCCTTGCGTTCTTGATCAGTAAATTTTTGTTAAGACAGGGTCCTTTTCTCATTTGACTTTATGTGCTCCCTTGTGTTTGTTTGATAAAAAGTTTCAAAACTTAATTAACTTCCAGAAGGACCCATCTGTTGATAAGGTAAAATGGAGAATTCATAGAGGATGCTTATATTTCTGAAGCAGTTACAGTAGAGAACAGGTTGTACCTTTAAGATCTAGAGATACCATCCAACCGGTAACTAGATAAACAATAACCATTGTGATGGTTTAACTTTCTTTTTTTTCTCTGGAAAAAGAAGTTGTCATGTGACGCAGCTTGTGTTATATTAGGCTCCCTGTGAAAATTTTGTTATAGAAGCTGATCGGGCTCTTCCAAGTCATAAGATCTGCACTGAAATCTGAACTCAGCCACTTGCTGACCATATCACTTTTGGCAGGTTCTTTGAGTTCTTTGTTTCCCTTGCTGCTAAATGAGTGGTTGGCTTGAAGGATCTCCAAGGCCCCTTCACACTCCAGCAATTTTATTCTAATTCAATAACAGCTCAAATGTTCATAAAATATTCTGGAATTGAAAGCAAATGAGTAATCAAATTTTTAAGTGAACAAAATGTGTCATTTTTTGACTATTTATACTAAACATTTAATGATCATTTTATTCCTTTTAAAATGCATATTTATTTTTAGTTTAGGCACTGAGGTGTAGATTTAAGTGTTGTTGATGTGAATGTTCTGGCCATTTTTATAAAAGAAGAATACTCTTGGGAGATTAAAAATTCTAAGAGGCAAAAAGCCTGGGAAATATAAACTATATTTTAGTGAACCAACTGATTTTGCAATTGTCAAATGCATTTATATTCACATTCACAATAGATTTCATTAGAGATTCTTAGCATATTTGAACCATATGATTAAAATCTTTATAATGTTTGAAGAACCTCTCCTAAAGGAACAAACGCAAAGGAACAGATGTAAAAATCAAATAAGATAAAACATGTGAAAAATTTTTGAATTATAAAGTGCTATATACCTATAAAAAAGTATTAAAATTAGGTCTCACATAGTTATTGAAATTATGTAAATTTTTTCAGATAATTAAGAAAGTTGAACTGACCAATTTGATGTCATATTCGTATTTTTATTCTTGTTATGCCGTCTCGATTATTCAGCAGTCTCCAGTTAGAATCCTATTCTTTATAGCTGCTGATTTTACTAACGTGTTGATCCGGGCTTCAAGATACCAAAGCTAGCCAATATTTCGTGCTGTCAGAGTTTGTGGGCTTTCCAGGCCACTACTTGGTGAAGCATTAGCCCTCTGTGTAGGATAATGGCATCCCTGTGCCAACAGGAGTGTAATGGCGGAGGAGTGGAGATTGAACTTGCACTCTGAGGATAATGGACCAGGAATTTGGAAGAATTACACTAGAAGACAAGGGACAGCACTGTCACATTATAGTTATTTGATTGGTTCAGACTCGCTAATGGCAGAGACTGACTCCTCTTCAGGCTCTGGCGGGACAGAGGCTGGTGGAGTCAAGTGTGAGAACCTGCAATCCATCCGTTTATTAGCTTGCTTCGCAAGGCCCGTAGACAGCCCATAGCAGCATCCTCTCCTCTCTAGATGAACATGTGAAGGGGCTGTTAAGACCTCCTCAGCCCCCCAGGTACCTCTTTTGTGAAAACTAAGCCTTGAGAGTGTCAAGAAGAAAAGTCAGCATCCTGATATTGGGTGGGTTTTGGACCCTTCTTTTGTGATGAGGAAAAACAATGAAAATGCAACTAATTGTTTTTCATGATAAATACACAAGTTAATTTCAATGCCCAGTGAGTAATGAACTTCCCAGGCTAATAGATGTTGAGACCCCCAAATATGCATAACCTAGAGAGGGGAAATAAAACAAGTCAATTATAATAATAAATGAGAACAAAGAAGTGTTTTCTAGGTGAGTTTTTCTGTTCACAGCTGCTATTTCGTATTCTTATCCGAGAGATTTGCATTATTTGCATAGGAAAATATTTGATTTTATCTCTCAAAGATTCAGCCACTTGTTCTCACTCGTTCATCATCCCAGGCTTGACGGAAGCCATTTGGGGATGTGAGCAGCAGCCTTCACACTGTTTGCATGGCTGAGGGGTTAGGAGCTAGGGGATGACGGAAGGTAAGCTGTAGCTGATAGATTACATTATTTTTCCGCAGCTCTGATGATATAATTGCATGCCTCATGTCAGCCTGCTCCCTATGCACAGAGGGCAGAATTAGATTCATGGAGGCAATAGAAAAATCAGCATTAGAATACAGATTCCCCAGAGTTATACTCAGTTGCTTGGTTCACTGAGCCATGTTGCTTCTGAGGTGATTCTAAATCTGTCCTGGTGTCTTGCAAGTATTTCAGACATCTGCCAGCCAAGCCTATAAAGGTGTTTTATTGTTTTATGTGGACATAACCTTACATTCTCTGAACTTGCACTTTTTAAAACCAGATGATTTTCAATAATGTAATAAACATCTGCTAAACATACACTTGATAAATCCCTATAAAAACTGATCTCATGACAAAGAAATGAAAGGGATGGGTAAGATATGCCGTGTGCACGACTTGAATTTTACAGTCTGATTTTTGTTTGGACCACTGTTTGATTACCTTTGGCCCATGCAGAATTTGTGTTTTTGCATTGGGTATCAGTAGTCATCTTTATGTTGATGTGGGAGGCTTTTATTAGAGAAATTATTAATAGAATGCATATTCTGTCTGGCCTTGATATTCAGAATCCTTTCCAAATAAACAAATTTCAAAATGGAAATGACTGTTATCTCTATTTCAGTAACATACGACCTTGACAATTTGTAGAGGACTAAGTGCTGCTTACAGGCTCTCTTTTTCTGTTGGTCAATACCATTGACTTTAGAAAATATCTGAAAACAGACATCTCAGTTTATTGCCACCCCCCCCCCCAATTTTTCCACAAAGTTCTCTTTCTTTATTTCACTAAAACTAATTAGGCATGTTGCACTGGCAGCGATTAATGCTGCTAAATGTCAATGATGTGTCTGCTTTGAAATAACTATTGAGCCAAAGAGTAAATAGCAATACAATAAAAATGCCCTAACACCTGCCTTGCAGGAGAGCAGAGAGCTATAAGATGGCAGGAAGAGTAAGGATGGGACTAATAATGGTTGATCCCTACATTGATTTCAGTAGTTTATGTGCCTGGAGAATCAGCTGCATGGACACATGTATAACAAAGCAAACCAAAAAGGAAAGATCATATCTGGTCATAGCTGGGGCATTATAGCTGGTGGGTGCCACCTTTGACGTGAATGTTCTCAAGAATGTGTTAAAAATGAAATAACCAACTTTCCTCTTCTTGATGGCTCAGATTTTCATTAATTAGCAGTATTCTTGAAAGGTCTTATTGTCCTGTAGGCATATGGATTATGTTGTTCATCTCTGAAATCTAGTTTCAATAAGAAATGTCTCACTTTGCAGAAAAACACCAGAAATACTTTCCTTAGTTGGAAACCAAATGGCTAGATCAGTGACCAGCAAGATACAGCAGCAGATCAAATCTGGCCCATCTCCTGTTTTGTAAGACCTCATGTGTAGAGAATGATTTACTGTATTTTTCACACTAGAAGACACGCCTGAGCATAAGATGCACCTAGGTTTAGAGGAGGAAAACAAGAAAAAAAAATTCTGAACCAAATGGTGTCCTAAAATATTTAATAAAATATAACAGAATAATAGTTCACCATGTAAACTGAATAGCAGTCAACAGCGGTATTAAGAACCATCGTCACTGTCATTAACAAATGAGGAGAGACTTTAAGGTTCATGTACTCTTCTAGTTTTCCGGGAACCCTTAGAACTCATCATCGCTAGTGTCAGAATTTATGAAGCTCAATTGCTCACAATCACTGATATCACTTTTTTTGCTATCTTCATACTGACCAGACACCCTGAGATTCAGCAGTAAAGTGGGACATTTAAGGGTCCCCAAGGGTTTCACATGGGCCCACCACTGCCTCTTCTAACAGCTGTCACCACCACTGACAGGTCAGGTAACACACATCACAGTCTGTGACGCAATATTCGCTCCGTAAGACGCATAGACACCCCCCGCCCCCACTTTTGGGGAAAAAAAGACGTGTCTTATGGAGCAAAAAATATGATACTTACATATTTAAATGGATGAAAAAAATCAAAAGTAAAATAATAGTCTGTGCTGTGTAAAAATTATAATGCAAACATTTATAAAGAAAGTTTTATTGGCACACAGCCACCCCCACTCACTTTTGTATCGTCCGTGGCTGCTGCTTCAGCTATTGTACAGGGAGCCTTGAGTAACTGCCACAGGTGCTACGTGAACCACGCAGCCCAGAGTCTTTACTACAGAAAATTGTTGTGGATTCTTGACCTAGACAGTTATCTGAGAATACGTTTGAAGCTTGAATTTTAATGTGGCATCGTTTTTCTTTCTGTATCCGTCAATTTTCAAACACGAGGAGAGGAAGAAAAGTTGATAAGGGGACAAAAGGGAAGAAATTGCAGAATTTTGAGTTTTCTTTAAGAATTGAAAATTACTCTACACATTAACATTAGTCAGGGTTTTTCAGAGAAACAGAATCAATATGAGGTATATCCAGAAAGTATCCAGCCATGAAATATGAAAAGTAGAGACATTTATTGAAGGAGATACAAGATACAAGAAGCGTTGCACACAGGACAATGATGCCTCAGTCCCCTTCAAAGGAGGCATGTTGGGACCTCACACAGTTCTCCCCGTGTCTCTTCCACTGTTCAAAACACTGCAAAATTATTCGTTGGAATTGCTATCAGGTGCCTTGTTATATTTTCCTGAATTAATTGACAGTCTGAAATCTCTTTCCTTTCAAAGATGATTGTAGCTTTGGGAAAAGCCAAAAGTCACAGGCCACCAAATCATGTCTGTACAGGGACAGAGTCAACTGGGTGATTTGATGTTTCATCAAAAAACTGCATGAGATGTGATGCATGAGAGGGCACACTGTCCAGATGAAGCTGCCAGTCACCGTTACCCATAGCTGTGGCTTTTTTCAAACTATTGCCTCTCTCAACTGATGAAGAACATTGGAGTGGCACTCCTTATTAACTGTTTGGCCTGGAGGGGTGTACTCATGGTGAACAGCACCTTCCCAATCAAAAAACACAGTAAACATGGTCTTGATCTTGCTGCATCTTTGCCATGCCTTTTTCAGGCACGGAAAACTAGGCGACTTCCATTGGAATAACTAGGCCTTCATTTCCAGATCATAGCCATAGACCCACGATTCATCTCTGATTATGACCTTCTTGAGGAAATCTGGTTCATTGGGAATGGCTTGAATTGTCATTAGCAACGGCAGCACAATGTTTCTTCTGCTGTGGTAGCAGAAGCTGTGGAACGAATTTTGCCATAACATATTTCATGCCAAGATCCTGCATCAAAATCTCAGAAGCTGCAGTTTTTGGAATCCTCAGATCAGCTTCTCGTCCTCACACTGTCAGTCACTGATCTGTGTTGACTGCAGCCCGTACACGGTCAACATTCTCAGGTGTCTGCTTGCTGCAGGACTTCCAGAATGTGGGTCACTTTCAACAGATTCTTGACCATCTTTGAAGTGCTTGTGCCACTTTTATTTGCGCTCCTCTCATTGTATTGTCCCCAAAAGGCTTCTGAGTCATCTAAATCATTTCTGCAGAAGAATGTTCAATCTTAATGCAAAATTTGAAGCAGATTAGTTGTTGTACTTGCTGTTATTTTGAATGCAACAGCCACACAGTACACATGCTCACTCAACAGTGTCTACCACCCACTAACGAGTACAGTGAAGTCATCACTGTTTAGGCATGTGCATTCTAGTCCACTGTCCTTGGCTGCCAGGTTGCATCGATGTCATGTAAACTGTTCTCATTATATTAACAATAGCTAGACTTTTTCAGGTCAGGCCTTGTATGTCTATGTGTGTGTGTGTTTGTGTGTGTGCGTATGTGTGTGTGTGTGTATTTCTAATTATATGTAATCTATTTTAAATGAAAAGGTGGGTTGCTTTTTGATTACCAGTGACTTCTATACATACACTAATTAATTTTATTATGATATATACTATTATACCTTATGATGTGCATTGCACAGCTATGGGCTTTTACATACACATGTCATACATAGTTCCACACTCAAAATGCAAATAATTATTCCCATTATTAAGAATTATAAATTTAGGATCTTTGGTGATGCACACTCCCTTACAAACCATTATGGGTTCTATTGAATGATGAATGACCAATACATATAAACATATAAGTCAGCGCATTTAAAGATGATCTACTTTCTAGACTAAGAACCTTGCTAGTCCTCAGTATGCTATGGAGCTATGAAGTGTTACTTTATGAGGACATGTGAGGTTGGGATTGTCCCAGGCTGCACACTCTGTTTTTGTTTTCATCACTGTGTACCAACCAATAAGCCATTCAAAATTCCATGATGGAGTGGGGATAGAAATAAACTAATTTCAATAGATATTGTCATTTTCTCTCCCTACTGTCTATCTCTATCATCCCAAGTCAGTTACATCTTATGCTACTAGGGTCTCCCTATACTCTGTGTTCTTATTTTATACAGCATTTTCTTTATGTAGTATAGTCCTGTATTATGGTCTGGTTGAATATATTCAGTTTTTATCTTGCTAGAGATAATAAAACTTCGAACTTGTGAGAAGTCATTTAGTGTTTGTTGGTTATACATGCATTTTTAGATTCGCCCTTTAAAGTAAAATGTCATAGTTGGTTTTCTCCAAAGTACCCATTTGTATTATGATTTAAAAATGCAAGAGGCAATAATTTGATTTTAATCATTGGAACTAGGATTTAATTATAAAGCAGTTCTTCTTTCTGCCACACAGAAAAATGAATCAATAGAGTTCTTCATGTGGCTAAAGGAGACAGAGTACAAATAGGGTTGTGCCATTACCCTGGCAACACAGCATTTGTATTTATTCATTTATAGAATTTTCCACCAGATATTTTCAACACAGAATATTGAAAAAGTTGGTGTTTTTCTTTCTTGGTTTTATTTATATCCCATTTGCATATGTTTAAATGTAACTGTGTCTTTCCATAGAGGACTGAATTGCTCTCTTTGTTGACTATTACAGTTGTTTTCAGGTTTCAGACCCACTTTTGTGCTGTAACCCTTGTGACTTTTATCAACAGTACATCTGGGAAGGAGTGTTTTTCTTCTCACTTGACTTTGTAAGGGTGTGTGAACTTAGAAGTCTGAAAAAAATATCCAAATCTTCTGTTTTTCTCAACTCTTCTTTCCTCATGGCTTGTTTTTAATTTCTAAAATCGATTTCTACAGCTTCAGTTCTGATTTGGACATTCGTTTTATTTGACTTTGTTTTCTCCTTGACCACATTTGTATCCAGCCTGGCTTTTAGCTTTGGGCTGGGAGGTACCTTAACGGAGTGAAAGAAAAAACATCTTGAACTCACAAAGAAGTGGACATGTACTCTCTCTGTATCACTTCTCACTGTGACCATAGCTGAGCTACTTCATTCCCGTGGGTAAAGCACCCAGGGAATAAGGACTGGCGCCCCGTGCTGATGTTATATTCTTCCCCACTTCCCTGGCCCTGACCCTCCAACCCAGCAAATTCATTCAAACATTGTTAATGATTCCAAAGCCCACCCTGATTTTTGACTGACTTCTAGATATTAAAATGCTCTTAGTTCTTACATTGCAATTAGCTTGCTGTCCTGCATTTTTCTGTACTAATAACTTTATTATTTACAATGTTAACCGTAGTGAAGGGCAGTCTTGATTTTATCTTTTTGTTACTTTCCTTATTTTCAGATGTAGTAATCAAGTGTTCCACATTGAATTTCCAACATTTAATTCGTGTGCCAGAGTCATTATTCATTTTTGATTTATTTGTTTAAATGATAGAAAATGGAGTTAGAAATTGAGGATAATATTGAAAATGTTGATTGAACAATTCTTCAAAGAACATCATGAGATTTCCTATACTGTATTTATTTCTGAATTATAAAGATTTTAAGTTTAATAGTTATCATTTTTATGCTATATAGAATAACATTTGGTAAGAAATGTAACAGAAGAGACTGAAAGTCACACATTCAGTTTTATGAGGCAGAATTCTCTGGATTTTTATACTTATTTTATTTAATATCATTTGGTATTGCTAAATATATTTTAATTAAATTGGGGTGACATTGTTTAATAAATTAGATACATTTCAAGTGTTAACTATATTTGACAATTTTAATTTGCACTCTAGTTGCTATTTTCATTGTAAATATTTCATATGCAAGTAAGACTTCAGACACAAATTCAAGGAAAAGAATTCTGAAACACTTTTCTGACTCTGCATCCCCACCCACAATACAGCATGTCTTAAGTCATTATTGCTGTAGCCAATATCTTAAAAAAAAGAAAAAAGAAAAAGAAAAGGAAACACTTGTAAGTTTAAATTTCAGCTTTGCACAAATTGCTAAATTTATGAGACTCAATTTTCAGGCAAAGCACCTAAGACAATTCAAAGTAAATTTTTTTTCAAACAATGGTAATGAGGAGGTGTCTCAAGTTTTTCCAATCCCAGTACATGTGCAGATGTAGACTTGCTTGCCGGTGCTGTTTGGGAAGAAAAGAAAACATCAGAAGGAAAGGAGGCCAGATGCGTACTCTGGCTGCGATTAGTGGCGATGCATGCAGCGAACTGCTAAGTATCTATGACTAATCGAGATAGACAGGGCTGTCTCTTGCTAATCACAAAAGATATTGGCCTGTCCATGGGAGAGAGGAGTGATTATATCAAAAAGAACAGTCAGCTATTACGAGGGCACACTCTGTCAGGAGTGTCTGTGAATGATAAGACGAAAGGACAGAGATAAAATAAAAAGCAGGATCAACAGTCTTTAAATAAGAAGACATTTTTTGTGCTCATGTATAGCATTTAACGATGCTTTCTTTTTCTTTCACTACATGTATATTTTAAAAGAACACTGCTTTATGACAATGAAGTTCATTGTCATAAAAAGTTAGTCATACATAATAATTGCTTCTTATAATATTGAAAGGACTTAAAACTTAATTTTTTTAATATTTCCTAAATACTCTTTAAGTGCTGATTATAGCCCAATATCAAATCAAGTGTAGCACAAAGGATGAAGCCCAGTGAAACAGGTGGGTTGAACGGTTGAACTTCTGTGGCATGATAACAAAATTCTGCTCGGTTTTGGCCTGCCATCATTTATGGAAACATGCAGTTAAGTCTTAGTTTTCAGTTCAGAAATGATTCTTTTCTGCTGAACACAGATTTGGCTTTTAAGTTTTGTTGTTGCTGAAGCTCCTGTTTGGATACCACCTCTGGGTAAAAAATACATTTTGGGGGGAATTGGTAGTCGGAAACTATCTTTTTTGAGTCGTCACTGAACCATCTCCATTCTCTCATTATTAGAGGCTTCGGAAATGTCCTCCTTTTCCAGATCATTGCATAAATCTACTAATCAAAGAATAACACAAAAATTGTAAATGTTCAGGTGTTTATAAAGAAATATAAAGAGATATATATTTTAATTCTGAAGCTGTAAAAACTGAGTATAATTAGAAAAAAATATGTTGCCATGAGTAAAAATCTCAACAGAATTTTGAGGAAATGGTTTTCATTCTTTTCTACAGAATGCATATACAATAACTTCAGTAAAACAGTTAATACAAAGTCAGTGCAGATAATATGGTCAAAACATATATGTACCAGACACTATTGTAAGTACTTTTAGGTAGATTAATTGACTGAGCCCTCATGCCAATACTATGGTTGGTTCTGTTTTTATCCTTTTTTACGTAAGTGGCAACTGAGGCACAGGGAGTTCAAATACTTTTTTACAATCACACAGACTTTTCATTTAACAAGAATTTAAATCTGTATAATGTGGCTCCAGACTCTGTAAGTTTCATTTTTGTAGCTTTTGTTTTTTCCTTGAAGGGCAAAACAGTGACAGAGTTCTGTGGCTAGAACTTTGATTTAGTAGGGTAGGATAAGCTTGACTTATATTGCTGTGGAATAAGGAAAAGGAATGGGTGTATCTATATCTATCTATCTATCTATCTATCTATCTATCTATCTATCTATCTATCTATCTATCTATCGATTCAACACGGGAGGAGACAGATACCGTGTCACTCCCAAGTCGGACTGCACAACCATTCTCGGCGGTGCAGATAGACTCTTAAGAAGCTACACCATCGTCTCTCGAGACGTACGGCTGCCGATGATCTATCTATCTATCTATCTATCTATCTATCTATCTATCTATCTATCTATCTATCTATTTTATTGTTCTTTCAATGATTGCTGTAACTCAGATCCAAAGACAGGATTCTAGAGACCAGGCATAGATTTTTGGTTGCCTGAAACAACTTTAAGTCTTATTAAGCCATGAAGGGATTAATATAAATTGATAGCCTCAACTAGCTCACACCAAAAATTCTGTTGAGTATTTACTTAACTGCCTTGCTCCATTTATTCAATTCTAAGACATCATTGATTTTAGAACAATGTCTGGGTATAGAGAGGTTTCATCTAAAACATTAGGAACTCATTGAATGTAAGACACAAGCAATTTTGGAAATTAGAAAGCATACTACTGTTCATAACTACCCTTTGGATAGTTTGTCTTTATAGGTGACTTGCTGACTCTCAGGGGTTTGTCTGTGACAGTGACGGAAATTATTTTGTAGTGGGCAGGACACAGATAATAAATATAAACTTTCCCAAGATTGGCTGCTGAGAGCTCAAGCTCATGGAAGTTTATTTTTTTGACTTTTCTCCTCCCCAGAGAACATTTTTTGCCTCAGCTGGGAAAAATCTCACCCTATGCCCTTTACTGTCTAGAGCATGGACCCGCTGGTACAGGTGCTGGAAGCTTTGCTTTTCGGACAGCGTTTTCCCTTACCTTTGAGACCTGAGCCAGTGACTGAAGACTTCCTCAAAATGTTCTTTCAGAGGCCACATTGCATTGACATCTGACAGTCCGAAAGGAGCACATCCTTCAAGTGACGTCTTGCTAAGCCTGGGGTTTCCTCGACCAGCCACTCAGATAAGCAGACGCTGCAATGCACTCTGCCCCCTCCCACAGAGGGAACTGGGCAGCAACGCACTAAAAGATGCCCCCACGGAGCCCTGTGCTTGGGGCTCCTGGCCTTGCTGCATGTAGTTCTTTTCCTCTTACATACACGTGAGACATTTTAACCTCTCTGAACAAAGCCAATGACCTGTTGTCTAGTACACATTTATTTCTAAAGGGTGCTATTGGCCTCCAACATTGAATCATGTCTGTTCTCCCAGCTTGGGCTGTAGGTGCCCTTGTGGCTCCCATGGGTACCTCCATACATCAACAGGTCTGCTCTACGTGGCCTTTACCTGGTTTTCTCTCTCCATGACACGTGTGCTCAGGTTTCCTAGTTCTGGGTGACAGTTCATTTGACCTTCAAATGGTTTTCCTGCTTATTAATGTAGCCGAGGCATGATTCTAAGGAGTTTTCATGTATTAATCTAGTATTTTAAACATTTTAAGCATTAACCTCGAAACCTTAAAGAACTTACCATAGTGATCAGTTGGCAGTAAAGCCGGTGTTTGACTTGGGAAGTTAGGTGTAGAATTTGCACACTCAATTGCCACGCTTTGCTACTGTGAGGAGGGAGGGCGGCTTTAGAGTTGCGGTTGGAGGGTTGAGGTATTACACTTCTCATGGTCTCAGCATCCTCTGTGATTCCGATGGAGGAAAAGGTCCACTAGGATTGAGGGCTATGAAAGACTTGTGTGAAGGGGTGGCAGAGGTTTGGTCAGAGGCCTCCCATTGGTGCGGTTTTTCTATCCACACTCAGAAAGCCACAGGGGGGCTGAGGATACTGAGGGCGAGAGGTCAGGTGAGCAGGCATCCAGGATGAGCAAAGAAGAGATGCTTCCAGATAATTGTTGAAGAGGAATGTTTCAGTGAGAAATTTTCTGCATGTGAAAGGTGCCATTCCATTCCTGCTCTCTTAGAGTGGGGTGTGTACATTTCGGAGAATCCAAGGAGCGGTGAGTGGAATCTTGACTTTTCTGATCCAGGATGTCTGAGGGTAAATGAAAGGGTAAAGGAGGTTAGAACTGGTTTGAATCTTGAAGGAGGGTAGGTTTGTGAGAGGAAGAGTAATTTGTGGTGTAGACATTGCATCTCCACGTTCCAGTTGGAATATGGTCCCAGAACAGCTAGTCAACAGGGCTCCTTTGGATAATTCATCAAGGACAGAAGGAACAGCTACCACTGTGATATCAGACTTTTCTGCCAGAAAGACTCTTCAGGCCTCCCACGTGAAGTAACTTATCAACTAAATCTCTCTGATTCAGTTGTAGGCTGTTATGCATATCTGATAAGACTGTCTTTGTTTATAACTTGAAATAGATGGAAAGATTGTGCAGTGATTTCTATGACAAGATTTGAAACCTGGCAAAGATGGTCGAGGCTCCTCTTTTTATTGCACATAAATTCTTCTGCCAAAATCAAGGACTGAAAGAGAACTTTTTCCCTGTTTAGACTGTACGCCTGCACTTCTGTTATTTCAATACCATTCTTAACTATGTCTTTATAGCTTAAAACCACTCTGAATACATAAGGAGTCACTGGGCATGAACTATATGAAACGAGTATGCAAAAAAGAATCACAAAGCCCAGGACATTCTCAGGTTTAGTTCATTTATTTCACTAGCACCAGACTCATTTTGGTACCAAGCAGTTCTGGTCTTCCGCTTCTGCCTCCCGAATGTATCTCAAACCCTTCTACTTCTTCCCATCTCCACCGCTCCCCGTTTTAGCTCAGGCCACCACTACCACTTGCCTGGATGCTGCCCAGCTTCCCAACTGGTCTCCCTATTTTCCATCTTAGCTGCTCTCCTGATCCTCGCCCACCCTGAAGCTAATGTCATCTTTCTAAGGCAGAAATGCAAGTACCTCTATTGACGTCTTCCAGTTCTCTCATATTTTGCTTAATTAAAAAGTCCAGGGTCTTTCAGGACTTCTTTCTTTATCTTTCCCATCTTCTGTCTTAGCACAAATGCCCTTGATTCTAGGATTTTGATTCGAAAACTATTCTGTCCCCCATCTCTCTCCTGTCTCCTGTCACCTGTCTGATTCCCGGTTTCTCCTTCAAGTTTGAATGTCACTTCCTGTAAGAAGACTTATTGTTCCCTATAGACTAGTTTAGGTATCCCTTCTTTGTGCTCCCAAGCACCTTTATTTACTTCTTCCTCACTAGAATGTTCGTCTTTAGATCACCTGTTTCTTCCAACAGAGCGTAAGCTCCTTGAGGTTCTTGCCCACATCATTTCGTGATTGTATCTCAGTATTGAGCCCAATGTCTGGCACTGAATAGGTGATCAATATTCAATAAATTGAAAGAACTTGACATAACTCCACAACACTCTTTCTCAGTTCTCTTGAATAAAGAAGACATAGCATTGATTTTAGATGTTTCTTTTTAGATATAAAACCTGGCTGTATCATTTAATAATCTGGAGGGTGTCTGACATATTAAACTGGGTTACTGTGTCTTCCTGAATCAAAAATGTTCCTGGTCCAGCTCTTCAGGGACCTTCTGCCTATCTTAAATGTTTATAGCATGTTTCTCATTCTCTCAGAAATGTTCCTGCACCAGCTCTCCAGAGACACCCAGTCTGTCTTTAAAGCATCTTTCTCTGGCTTTCAGCTCCCATTATCCTTGGATTTCACCTCTGACTCAACATGCCTCCCTCTTGCTCACATAGTCACATCCATATGGGCTGAAATGTTTTCTTTAAGCAGTGCTTTGTGTTTTGGTCAAAATCGGGGCAATCAAAATTTCACATACAAATCCCATTAGGTAACATATACACAAACAGATATAAACCCGGAGAGCTTATGCACTTACATGTGTATCTGGGGAGAGACATGTGATCTCAGGATTGGCAGTGATAGAAGAGGTTGTATGTGATTAGGCAGGAGGCGTTGCAGGCAGAGATACAGGAAGTCTGTAGCGGCCATTGCAGGATACTTTAAACTGATACCCCAGAGCATAAATGTGTTTTTACCAGAAGTAAGGCAAATTCAAAGTAAATGATTGCAAATTCTCAAGTGTCTTCGAATTGTATTTTTATTTTAGACACTTGACTTAGTGTGGTGATCACATTATAAGGTATATAAATGTCAAATCACTATATTGTGTACCTGAATATAATATTGTGTATCAATTATACTTAAATAAAAAAGAGCAAATAAACACTGATTTAACATTTTTGTATATGACATTATGTAGACTCTGTACAGACTGATTTATTGACAGGTTTTCTACTGACACCGTTGCGAGTGACTCAAGTAGGAAGTAACGTTATAATTTTGTACAGGTAGATTTTTTTTTTTTCATCTATAGCATTGATATCTTCTTTATTTTCCCCAAGATAGCCCTTGGGTAAATGACATTTTAAGAAGCCACCAGAAGACAGATAACAGCATCTGATTACTTTAGGGTTAATCGTTAATAACATGGTTGTACTAGTGACATTGTTTATAGTGTTCAATTAAATGCCAATTTAATGACACTCCACAGTTAGACAGCGCTGCTGAGCTTTTATGTAGTTCCAGGCCAGAGGACTGACCAGCTGTCCACCCTTGCTGACCCACCACACGACTTTCTATCTTTCAAGGATGTAGGTAATTGCTAGTCCTGAAGGAAATTCAAACGAGCTATTTGTCTAGCTGTATCCATGATGCCTTTCTTAATGGGAAATGAATTGACACCCTTCATAGTGCCAAGTACCCGACGGAAACCTGGGTCTGCGTAGGAGTACAGCAGGACCGATGTTTTGTCAGGCCCCGGCTGGCTGTCCCCTGCACGTTGGCAGCGTTTTATTGCGTCGTGCGTCCTGGGAGGAACGAGAGCTGCGTTACCATTGACTGAGCCGCTGAAGGTTATCTATTCCACCCAACCGACTCACTGGGGCTTTCGGAAACAGGGCTTTCATACCTGAACATATTTCCATTCCGAGAGCAAGAGCAAACGAACTGCCGAAGCGCTAATGTTCAGCTACCGAAAATACAGACTGCAAGCCCCTGCTAATTTGCTTCTAAAGAGCTAGTCTGAAGCGGTGCTGCTAGTGAAATGTGTCTTTTACTAATAGGCGTCTAGAAATATGAAACTATTTGCTTATTCGAATATGTGGAAGAAAAATGGTGAGGTCACTTTGGCCCCACTGTCTCACTAGCTACTCGATCAAATATATTTTAGAGATGGCCTCCAATTAAAACTCAGAAATGTCGCTGTCTCTGGAAGCTGTCAATCCCGTCCCCTTCCTTATTCCTTTAAACAAATATGTAGACAAGAGCCAAGCTGGTTATTCTTCCTGACGGTAACTATATACAAGAGAGAGTGTCTGTCTCAGGGGATGTCACAGTCTACTGAAAACGACAGGGAAATAAACAGAAAAATATAATGTAGTGTACACAGGATGATGATGAAAGTGAGGGTAAACCTGGCAACACAGAAGAGAAAGACATTGTTGTCAAAACAAAGCAGGAAAAGAGTTAAAGAGACCACACAGAGAAAAACAATGGGTTGAATTGTCAATCTGAGCTTATTTCCGTGTACAGTCAGCATCTAGAATATAAAATTTTAAATATACCACACATCGCCTGTAAGGAAAATCTGTGGAAAGAATTGTATCAAATTAAATAACGTAAGAATCAATATCTTACTTGAATTCCTTAATGCAACATATAGCACCATCTGACATAGCAATTGTAAACATTTTACATAATTAAATTGTAATTATTATTTATTTTTATCCTCGCCGAGGACATTTTCTCATTGCTTTTTAGAGCTAGAAGAAGGGAGGGAGAGAAAATTGATGCAAGAGAGACGCATCAGCTGGTTGCCTTCCACATGTGCCCGGACCAGGGACGAGATGCATCTGGGCCATGCATGGCACCCACTGCGCCCTGACTGGAAATCAAACCTGCAACCCTTTGGTTATGGGATGATACTCCAGTCAATTTAGCCACACTGGCCAGGGCAAACAGTAATTATTCATAATGGGAGGTGATCCGAAGCTTTTTATTTTAATTAAGAAGATATATATTATTAAGAACCTATATCTCTGTCTCTGTCTCTATATCTGGAGAACAGAGGCAGACAGAGAGAGGGATAAAGTCATACATTATACATCAGATATCAGCACTACAGGAAACCTCTCAAGGCAACTTATTTTATGGCAAACCACATTTTGAGAAATTCTATTTTAACTAAGTTATGAGAAGAGGCAAATTATACTTTAACACACTTATTTACCATGGTACACCTTTTTTTGTTGTTGTTGTTTATTTTTATTTTTGCCACTTCTGTCTATTCAAGTGAGAATTTAATCACATGTTTCTTACTTGAATAAATAATCTAATAAAACGAGACGAGTGACGGCCAGTGACTGGAGGGGACTGTCCTTGGTGACTGATGGCTCTGTGAATGCAATGCTGCATCTGATGTCACATCGCATTTTGACTTCTCAGTAGTGCTTGATTTCAGGCAAAGCCAGTCCAAATCAGAATATTGAGTCGGAATTCTTGAGGTGGAACACAATCGTCCAGTTATGTCTCATCTAAGATTTTAGATCAATAATTAGAATTAATAATGGTTCTTAATGTGTGAAACATTGTCATTATAACTCCATGTAAAATTTATTCCTTATGTAATTTTATTTTATCTCAATTCCTATTTCTTATCCCTTTTTCGATAACCATCTGATCAGGTCAGTTTAGTTCTTTGATTTTGTGTGCATCCTTGAAAAATGTCCAGTGCTTTGGATGTTATCTTCGTTTTTCTTAAATACATGTTATTACATGGAATATTTTGCTGTATTAAACCATTTTTCTTACTTGTTTAACTCAGCATTTGTTTTTAGGTGTACCATGCAGTTGTATGTATGCATAGTTCATTTATTTTAACTGAGCCTTAGTTCTCATCATGTATAGCCGAGATCGTGATTTTTGGACCTTGAGTATTTGCATGCGTAATTTCATTAAATATTGTCAGAAGGTCTCAGACTCTGCACTCCCACCAGAAGTGCATGGTGGAGTCCATCAACCTATTTCTTACAGAGTAAGAATTTTTAACACAAATTGTGTGCAAATTGCCGTAGAAGTAAATCTGTGTATTGTATTATGTGGTATATATTTTAATCAAATCATCCTGGCATATCTTGTGTTAAGGAGTTTCAGAGCCTTGATGGATCAGGTGAAAATACGACAGGCTGAGAACTTACCCACTGTATATAAACGTGCTTTTATCCTGAGTCTGATGTAAAGCTTTAACATAGTTAAAAACCTCTGGTGATAGGAGGTCCATGCTATCTATACACCATTAATGAGTCCCACTCTGCCTAAGTCATGTTTATAGTGAGCTACAGGACTTTTTTTTTTTTTTGAAACTTTTCCAATCCTAATGTCTGCTAGGCTGTTTGAGAAATGAAAATCTTTAACCAAATCGAGAAAATCAAGTTTGGCACCTGCTTAAGTGGCTGTTGCACAATATGTTGAAAAATCCAACTTAACTCTTCCCTGAATGCATTTTCTGACTTTCACATTGGTCCTGGGTGCGTGGAAGACAGTGCAGAGTACAAGTGTTATACTTGCTGATTTCTCTGAGGCAGTTCTCTCAGTTAATGCCGTGGATAATTTTACAGTGGCGTTTGGATGAATATAACCGATAAATCCCAGTCCACTTACTTTCTTTCTTTTTTCTTTAAAATATATTTTATTGATTATGTTGTTACAGTAGTTCCAATTTTTCCCCTTTGCTCCCCTCTGCCCAGTACCCCACTTCCCTCCAGCAATCCCACCCCCCTTAGTTCATGTCCATGGGTCGTGCATATAAGTTCTTTGGCTTCACCCTTTCCTGTTTTATTCTTAACATCACCCTGTCTTTTTTGTACCAAACAATTATGCTTCTTAATCCCTGCACCATTTCCCTATCCAGTCCACTTACTTTCTAAGTTCACCACTGAACATTCTTGAATTCATTGGCCTTACAACATTTATAAATCCATGGCTATTTGAAATATAAGAATAAAGATAAAGCACTGAGACTCTGAAGTTTAACTCTGAAATTAGACCTGGAGAGACATGTTAATTTGAGATAGTTTAAGATCATTTTTCATTCTCCAGGTAAGATAATTGAGGGGATGCAGAGAGAGCCAATAGCTGGTTGGTGTCAGGAGAAGTCATTATGAGCGTGCATTGCCAGAACACGGACACCTTGTTCGGCACTTACCTGGGGCTCTGTCAACAAAACTGAATCCAAGTATTTGGAGCTGAGAAAAATAGGCTTCCTAATCTTAAGTCATCTGAAATTTACTTAAAACAAGCATAAACTAATAAGCTACACTGCCTCAGGCCCACTACTTTTCATCCTTAGTCATAATAACACTTCACACATAATAAGTGCTTGATAAATATTTGTTGAAATGAATTAAATTTACTCAAGGATGAATACAGTATAACACATATTTCCAAGGCTTTACCACATTGATATGAATTCATACATTTCACTAGCTTTGTCGCTTTACCTACTCAGGAACAGGATCTGTCCTTTGCTTAAAAACATGATTCCGAGAGACCCCAAAGCAGGTGGCCTCCAGTGCGCTCAGAAAATGTTATCTTGTGTTGTTTTGCTCTGAATCGAGGAACCCCATTCATGTCTCTGTTCTCTGCACCAGTCCTTCTAATATTGCCCAACAGGGCAGTGTCATCCTGTGATGGTGGCCACGGCGCCCTACCACATGCCAAAGATGTTTTAGTATTAAGGATGCAGGTGGAAGAATGAGTCTCCCATGTTTCTGTGCTTCTCCTCTTAGCCCAGCACTGCTGAGTCACCCAGGCTAGCACGTAGAGAAGCTAAACCTAAAGTCAGTCCGGCTTCAGTCTCTGACCTACTACCCTAAACTGGAGAGTGGCAATGATGTTCCTTCCATCCTCTACTTCCCTCCACCCTCTGGGGATCATGCACAGAAATGTCCTTCTATCTGCAGCCAAACAAACAACACTTGCACTTAAATTTCTTGAATAGGTCCTTTGTAGGGGAATGTACTGGGAAAGGGTTTCCTCTAGTTCCATTTTCCGTAACTGCCCCAGCTCTGCTCCAACTTCCAACCCAACTCATTGCAATAAAATAGCAATATTTCTATTCTATGATATATATTTGATACTTCTCCTTTGCATTTTCATACTTACTTATTGATCTAGAATACAGTCTCACTTTGAAAAGCCACATAGCACTATGCAATTGTTATTCTATGAGATACATTTCTTTTGTGAGGAGGCTAGATTAACAATAACTCTAAAATCTCAGTGACTTAAAACGCTATCGGTCATGGGCGTGCAGGTCAGCTGTGGCTCTGCTGGGCCCTGCTGGACTCAGAGAGGGTCAGCCGGGCTTGGATCCAGGCTACTAATCATATTCAGGCTCACTCACTATTTCTCCTCATCCAGGGCTCCACCAGGGGTGTTCTTCTCCTGGCAGATGGCAAAGGTACAGGTGTCAGGAAATACCAGTCAAGTATATTCAGTGCCTCTGCTTGCATCAAAGTCATTAGCATCCACTAGCTAATGCAAGTCACGTGGCTTATCTCAGAGTCAGCAAAGAAGGACGGATATTCCCCTATTGTACTGGGAGGCACTGCAGAGTTAGAAAGAAAAGGTTTGGATGTAATCCTGTTACAGGGAGGAGATGAGAAGGTAGAACAATAATCCATTCTACTACAGTTGGGAATAATGGCAATCACAGTGGTGATAATGATGATGATATAAGCAACATTAAGCTATATTCACTCTGCGAGTTTCATTCTTAATGTCAAAGACCTAATATGCTAGTGCAAGCTGCTTTCATGCAAACCAGTTTGTTTGGAAGAATTACAGCTTATGCTGTTGCTGTTGTTAGTATTACTACTACCATTTTAATTCACATATTAGTGTTTCTCTACTTTCACTGATGTGACAGAATAGTGAACTCGGACAAGTCTTTCGCTCACAAAAGACATATGTTTACCCAGCTCAGTGCCCTTTACTTGGGCTAAGATAGAGAAAACCTTGTGGAAACAGGATGAATGACAGCTTACCGGGATCAATAAAAAATTGTTGCCATTTGGAAAAGAATATGCCCAATGGCTGACAATTTGCTTGGCAGTTCTAAGTTTTAATGCCCATCTTATGTTGCAAAAGTGCTTGCCTTTATTTACTGCTATCAAGTTAGAAGAAAATAAAAGTTACCCCATTAGTACCATAGAATTGTATTCCAATGTGTTTCATCACCTGAGGGACATTCCACAGGCTGTGAAAATCTCGATAAAATTGGAAACCTCATTGCACGTCCCATACTGGGTTGAATATCAATAAAACTGCAATTGCATTGTGAAGTGCTTGCCAGCAAAAATGGGAATCACATTGATTTACATTATCATCGTTTAATATCTTTTAACAGACATCGTCCCCTAGGTTCACTCTTCAAATAACATTCTTCTATCTTTAAACCGATAATTTCTGTGGGACTTTTTTCCTTGGGAATCTCATCTATTCTTGGGCTTTAAGCACCGATGAATCCCGAAACTGTATCTCTAGACCTGCCTTTCCATCTCCTTGACAATCTGCCTTGGATATCCTACAAGGACCTGAAACTTGGCAGGTTAAAAAACAAATCCTTTCATTTCCTCTCCGCAGTATTTCCCAAAGCGTGCTACTCCTCCTGACTTTTTAATTTCTGTAAATAGGTCTAGTGTATTAAACTTGGAGCTATGATCCATCTCCCACTTTCTTTACATGGAATCACTGCTAATTCTATGCTTACCGTGCATCAATATTTTATTCCCACCTTTCCATTTTTAGTTCGTTTCCTTTACTGCAGGGCCTTCTAATTCTCAGAGCCTTTGACAAATCCTTCCAAATGTGGCTCTCAGGTTTACTTCTCTTGCCTTCTCAATTCATCTACAACACACATCTGCCCAGTACGCTTCCTAAGCTGCAGTCCCTCTGCTACCCCAAACCTTATCTATCTTTGGGGTCTGCTTCAAGCATCATATCGTATATAATGTCTCGGTCTTATGAATTTCCTTTTAAATTTCTCCCCTCAAATATTGTCACCCATGATTGATCATTTTTCAAACGTGGTGAGTTTTGTGTTTGTGCCTCCATTTTCCCAACCAGCGGAAAACCGAGAGTCTTCTGATGCAGGAAAGGTGAGTTACTTTTATGTAACTCGTCAATTTGCACAGAAAAGGTAAATGGTAAATTCTTACTAAATGTAATCAGTAACTCAACTCAGGCTCTTTGAATTCACCCTTTATTTTCTAGAAAAAGCAAATATCCTCATTTTTCTCCCAATGGTTATACAGTTGAAGAATTACATGGAGTCACGTCAATACACAGATGCTCACAAGTAACTCTCGATATTCTTTCTTTTGCTTTGATTTATTGGAAAGCATTTTCCCCCTGAACTGAGGAAGTCATTTTAAACTCATCTGTCAGGATAAAGTGCCTATCAGAAATACTGGAGGCTGTTCTCACTGAAGAGCTAGAATAGTGGGTCAGAAGCTCCTGCCTTTGATAATCTTGAAACGGGTACCTTCTACAGTGCAGATGTTACATATCTTTTTAATGAATTAATTTGGGTCATTGATATAAATATGGTGTAGTTTTGGTAAAATTAAATGAGGCATCCCACTTTGTCTTCAAATTTGGTGAAACCTTGTTTTGTGAAAAAGCAAAGAAAACCAAACCAAACCAACAAACAAAAAACATAAAAAAGAGAACAGGGAGGTATTTAATTTATAGGCCCAATAATTCTTTAGCAAAGTACCCTCCACGGTAGCTTTTTTCTGTTTCTCTTTATTACCCAGCCTAAACCAACTTGAACTGTTTCTCCCCTGGTAGTTAGAGTTGAACATGGGATGAATCTTGCAAGCATATTTGCTAGGAAAATAAAAATAAGTATGGTTCATTTGAGATGATCTCATATTTTCTTGGCTTTTTTTTTTCCCTTTGGTTGCATGAGTCTAATGATACATGCTCTCCCTCAGCTTCTATTTCATGAGTCGACATTAAATAAACCGTGAAACTCTGGTGTAAAAATGGACAATTCAGCAATTAAAGAGACAGAGACTAGAAATAGTATATTTACTTTAACACTGCCTCCATTATTCTAAACCTGTTAACAGCAGTAACAACAATTTTAAAAGAGTTTCCAGATGCAGTAGAAATTTAATTTTCTTCTCCTAAAGGGAGAATGCGTTCATAACTCACCAGAGAAGACGGGGCTTGTAAGTTATTCAGTTCTTATTGTGAAAAAATTGGGGTATGGAGTAATTCATTTTCTCTTCCAATGTGGCTGACGCACACAAAGCTAAATAACTGAGGTAAAAATTATCATGGGAGTTATAGATTGTTGCTTTGGGACATAGAGAGTCTTGGTGGTTTCAACGTTATAGGTCAGAGTGTGTCTCTCTGTTTTCGTCTCCCCCATGCAGGTGGCTTCGCTGATGCTCACATGTGAGTGGGCAGCATGTGGGAGGGTCACAGGAAACAACCTTTGCCTGTGCTGCCTTCACCCCAGTGGCGAACCCCAACACCTCACCCATGTGTGGGGTGAGCTTTTTAGGGACTCACCCTCCATCTTTGCTTTACGAGCTGTGGAAGCCACTTTGTGCGTCGCAGTGCAGGGGATGTGGGAGGAATGGGCCACGTTATCCTTAAAGAACTGGTTTTGGCCAGTGTCGTCGAAGGTCAGTCACAGATACTCAGGAAACACCCTTTCTCTATAGCCATTTCCGCTGACATCAAGTTCAATGTGAAAGATGTTGCTGTATCTGTAGAGTTCAATCATGATTTTTAAAAGTATTCTTTTTCTTATTATAAAAGTAATTCATGGGTGTAGCACCCTAGGATATTTTTACAAATACATAGAAGAAAACAGCATTTTTCATCCCATCGATAACACTGCAATGTGTTTTATTTAATTTCTTTTACTATGTATGTACATGTATATATGTATATGATCATATATGTGTGCATTGAATATTGCATTTCAATACATGGATAAATGTGTTTGAATCTTGCATTTTTATGGTACCCTGTTATTGGAAATATTCCTGAGTCATTAATTGTGAAAGAGCGTTACATGCATGGCTGTATGACAGTCCAATGACAGATGTAGTTAATTCATCTATCTATACCCCTGTTATGAAACATTGATTTTTTTATTACAAATTTTGCTGTAGTAAATTAACTTCTAAGGAAAGTTAATTTTATATAGACTATCTTCTTTCAAAATTTATCATATGCTACCTAGCTTATAGTTTTCATAGCAAGGACAGTTATTTTTATTAAAATTATACAAAACTATTCCTTATTATACATGTTGTTTACAGATGAAATTACTTGCCACTTTTAAATCAGTAGGTCCTTTTCTCTCATCTCTTAGTCCTCCTTACTTGGCCGTGTTTCTCTGACTCTGTTTAACACCTCCCATCGAAGATGTCTTCCTTGTGGACCTGTGTAACACTGTCTCGTATGTTGACCTCCTTCCTATATGAACCGTTTCTGTTTCCCTGTGCTCACGCTCTGAGCCCACGCCGGCCTTTATTACTTGGGGAACTCATTCATTCTGAAGATTTCAACAACCAAAGTCATGAGATTTAAACCTATTTTCATTTACACATACATCTTACTGTTGGGATCATAGACTACACTGCCTGCTTTTTCCCTTATTCTTTATACTTGATAAATACTATCGGCACTACTACTACTGTTACTGGCAATGCTCAGTGGCCATTCACTATGTTTGCCAAGCATCGTGCAAAGTACTTTCTTTTTATTCTTCTAAAGGAACCTTCACAAAAATTCCATATGAGTGTTGTTATTATTGCTTTAATTTTTTAAAAAAATTGTTCTATTACAGTTGTCCCAATTTTCCCCCCATTGCTCTCCACTGCCCTGTCCCTGCCCGCTCCCACGGTCAATCCCCACCCCGTTGTCCAAGTCCATGGGTCGTTCATACTAGTTCCTTGACTAGACCCTTCCCCTGCTTACCCTCCTTTTCTTCCTTCCCCTCCCCTCTGGTCACTGTCAGTCTGTTCCTTGTTTACCTGCCTCTGGTTCAATTTTGCTCGTTTGTGTTGTTCTTTAGTTTCCTGTATCAGGTGAGATCATACGGTATTTTTCTTTCATTGTTTGGCTTATTTCGAGAAGCATAATTCTCTCTAGTTCCATCTGTGTCGTTGCAAATGGCAGGCGTTCCTTCTTTTGTTTGCTGCATAGTGCTCCACTGTGTAAATGTACCACAGGTTTTTGATCCACTCATCCACTGATGGGCAATTAGGCTGTTTCCAGCTTTTAAAAAAAATTTTTCACCCGAGGACATTTTTCACTGCTCTTATAGAGGGAGGAAGGGAGAGAGGGGGGAGAGAGAGAGAAACATCGATTGGCTGCCTTCCTGCAGCTTGATTCCCAGGGTAGTAAATATTCTGCTAAGGCCTCTATGACCCTGAAGAGCGATATAACCTATTACGCTCTCAGGTTGCATCATAAACCACCCATCGCACACCGAGCATTGGCGTATCCACAAATAGCACCTTTGTAAGTTGATTTTTTTCCTTAATAATTAATTCAAAACTCAGTTCAGGGGTTGACCATGGAGTTCAACAACAGGCCTGAGAGAAAGCAATTCAGAATTGGAGCCTGAAATGCGAGCGTTCCCCTCGTTAACGTCACTAGGTCCTTATCCCATCCTGGAGCGCATCTCTTTTCAGGGTACGGGCTTGCTTTCGGGACCCCGTTCTGCAGTCCCAGCGGTCACCTGCCTGAGTGGCCCAAACGCTCAGCGACCCCATTTCCTCATGTTTAACATGGAAGGCTGTAACATTCAGCTGTTGTCTCCTAGCATAGGCTGCCGTTCATGTCTTCTTCGCTTCGTAGCAATGAGCAGGAAGGGGACGGGGAGAGGGAGCCCCGCGCCGTCGGTGTCGGGACTGGGCCGCAGCGGTCACTGCTTCCAGCTCCAGCCGATCGATACATGCGGTGCGATCGATTTTAAGTCTGTTAGCCAAAGAGAATGATTACATTTGAAACTAATGTGTTAAAATTGTCCTTAACCTTGCAACATTGCTAAATTGGAAAAATGCTAGTATTATTTTGACTTCAAAAATTAGGTGATTTCCTTGATCCATCCCGCACTCTCTCTCCTGCGCGCTGCATGCTGAACTGTGCGTTACCTTTTAAATTTCGCATCTTGTTTCTAGGGTGCCCTCATCTGCATTTGTAAAATCGGGTGTTCCTTTCAGGTAACACAGTAGCCTAATTAAAATATTAAAAGCTGCTTTTTGAATGAAGAGAATTTACATTGCCATTTAAAAAAAAAATGCTGGGAGTGATGTAGGATATTTTCTTTTCATATTTCAATGACACTTTCCCTCTAAATTATTTCAAGTTAGCAAGTTAACCCTCTCGGGCCTTGGGATAGATTAAAAGTGTGGGAGAGAAACAAGCAGCAAAAAGACTGGTGATCGAAGGAAAATATTGAATTCAGAGAAAAATTTTGTACAGAAATATTTTAAGGTACCTATTTTCTAATGAACTTCCACCACGGAGTCTATTTTCTGAAGTGGGTGATTGAGTCACTCACCTGGCCTTCGCTGCAGAGTGGAGCTCATCGCATCGTTTGCCTCGGAGCTCATTTCTCTCCTTAGTCCGTGGAAAGCCTTTTTCTGTTTCCTTTTCCTTTTCGTCCCCTGCCCTCATCTCCAGTTTCATCCCCCTCGTGCGTGCGGAGATGTTTGAAGTAAATCCTTGACCTTTTTCTGTAAACACCTATGTATTTATATGTATTTTATTGGAACGAAATAATGCCTTATTCTGTTTTCTACTCTCCTTACCCAATGTCAGGGTTTTGAGGTCTGGAAAGTATTGCTGAATGTGCCACTCGTGTGTTGCCTTTTAGAAACATTCAGTCCATTATTCTCATAAGGATTTTAGGAATACACATCCGAGCTGTAGTCAAATCCCTCCCCCCCCCACCCCACCGCAGCATAATAGACATCCTCGCAGAAGCGTGTCTGAGCCTCAGACTTCAAGCACGAGGTCACAGGGCATTTATTTTCTCAGACCTTCAATACAGCTTCCCACAACGGCTCAGCCAGCTTCTTCACACCAGAATGCTTATCCCCCCTCGTCTTCAGAAACAAGGACTGCCACTTTCCTCTTGACTGTTGTGATTGTAATAGGAATAAGCTATCGGTCATCAGTTTTTCCCCAGGAGCGAGCACAGTCCCAGGGAAGACAGCTCAGTGGAGTCTGGACTCTTCTACTCACAGACTGCATCACCTCAGGCAGACTTCTTACCCTCTGCGACCGCCCCCCAGGTCCGCCCTGGGGAAGGAGAAGCAAGACTAGCACCGAGCTCAGATCGCTGCTGTGGAAGCTTAGTTAAGTGTCACTATCATTAGTATGTGGACTTAACAAAATATAAGTGCCATGAGGGCAAATATTTGTTATTTATTCTTCTAATCCCAGTGCCTATCTTACGCGGCTACAGGGCCTCATTTGCCTGTGGGCATCAAAGCCTAATAAGACACAAATAGGAGTTTGCAGCAGAGAAAGTAAGGTTTGTTTGGCCTGCGAGCCAAGTGTCGCTGGTTCGATTCTCAGTCAGGGCACATGACTAGGTTGCACGTCAGGTCCCCAGTTGGGGGCATGAGTGAGAGGTAACCACACAGTGATGTTTCTCTCCCTCTCTTTCTCCTTTCCCCTCTCTCTAAAAATAAAAAAAAAAAAACCACAAATAAACAAATAAATTATTAAAAGAAAAAAAAAGTAAGGTTTGTTTTTTACAAAGTGGCCCATGCCTAGAGTCACAGGTGAGCTCCTGCTCAAAAGCTGCACTCCCAATGGCCTCCAGGGGGCGGGTTTCATAGGGGAAAGATTTAGGGTCAAGGTCAGTGTCCTTGTTCTTGCTGAGAGGTGGGTGCTGGGCCCAGGGCTGCCGATCAGTGCACCTGGTCCTGATGACAGCCATGGCATCTCTTCATCTGCTTCTCTGGGTCTGGAGCGGAACACAGCTGAGGCCTGGATGTTACCTCTAGTTTGATTGAACCTCTGTCTCCAGGAGCAACACCTCAGGAGCTTCGTTCCTGAGGTTATTAGAGGCTGATCAGAACCTCATTGTCCTGACGGCTTAATGATGAAGGGAGCAGGCATAGAAGGCAGAAGGAGGCAGGTGCGTCAGGGTGCTGGATCAGACCAGTTTGAGTCAAAAGAGAAAAAGGGAGATAAGATCATGTGGAAGAAGTGACATTTCTGCACGTGCACATACTGTAGTGTTTTCACACGGTGAAGTCGTTGGCAGCCGTCCGTCTCGAGAGACGATGGTGTAGCTTCTTAAAGTCTATCTGCACCGCCGAGAATGGCTGTGCAGTCCGACTCAGGGGTGACACGGTATCTGTCTCCTCCCGTGTTGAATCGACATCTTGCGATGACGCTGGAGTGTCCTCTCCAGTGAAGCTGAAGCTACAGAGCCTGGGCAGGGTGATATGGAGGGTCTGCTGTTGCCCATGCAGCAGACCCCCCCTCTCTTCGCAGCTGAAGGGTCCAAGGGAAAGACGGAGTCAATACAGCTTGGCTTCAGGTGCGCCGCAGGAGTTGCCGGTGTTGACTACAACGTCAAACCGCCTTAGGGACTCCGGCTCCGGATTTTCTGTCAGGGTTTACTCCCTTAGCCTTTCCCCTGAAGAGGTATGCCGCAAGGCAGCGGAGGTTTTTTGGAGTCAGAGTTTTCCTTCTCTGATGTGCCCTGACTGGAAGATCGAACCAGCGACACTTAGCTCGCAGGCCGACGCTCAATCCACTGAGCCAAACCAGCCAGCGTAAAGTACATTGTGAAGTACACGGTGAAGTACATTGGTGATATTGAATATTCCTTGCATTCCTGAAAAACACAGAACTTAATTATATGGCACCACTTTTCATATATAAATTAAGGAATTCAGTTTTTTGGTGTTTTTTCTTTACTACAGCGGTACAAATTTACAAAATCACCCGCCAAAGGCTACGTGGCAAAAAGAGAAAAACATAAATTAATTGCTCCATTCCACTTTCATCGTAATCAGCCTTCCTGTGCCCGAGGACACTTGGTCACAACTTTCCCTTAAGGATTTTTTCATGGGTTTTAGCCTAGCTTTTCAGAGCTTCTTCCTAATTCTATAGCATTTTAGTGTTGGGTTGTGTGAGGGGGTCAGAACCTAGGCTTCTTTTCCTTTTCTTTTATTAACTGATCAAATTTGCAGATGACCAAATGTTGAGAGAATTCACCAGTTCATTCAGTGAAATAATTATGATTTAAAAATACATTGATTTAAGTGAAAGTCAAAATTCAAATTAATGTAACGTAAAATAAAGTTATCCCATATACAACCTATATTACTATTTTCAATCAATGGAATATGCAACAATTTAAGATAATTTATGTTAAATTATTGGGGATATTTAATTGACCAATCAGTCTATTATGAGATAATGCAATGTGGCTTCTAAAAATATCTTTTGGGGATAGGTGCTTCTTGTAGACCAGATATTCTGATAAAATGTCCTACATCAGAAACCCAAGGCCAAAATAAAACAAGTTGTTTGATGCAGTGATGATGGAAAAGGACAGTAGAAGGGAAACCTCCACAGACCCTGCAAATTCAAATTATTCTTTCTTCTCCTCTTCCTCTTCTGTAGCATCATTATCCATGAGTGCATGAGCTGAAGCAGAGCGGTGTGGTGGGTGAAGGAATGGGGCTGTCTTGTGAACAGCTGCCAAAAGCACTTCTTCATTAGAACACTGGTCTTCAGGCCAGTAATGAGGTTTTTGAGCTGAATTTGGAGTATTGATAATGATCTGGGCTCTTAGGTGGGATCGCAGAGTTCAGATCAGAGGCAATGTATGTCTTCTAGAAGGTGGCAGTCTCCTCTGGAAGAAAGCCTTGCCAGTTAGGTTTATGAGAGCTGTCCCGTTAAGTTGGATACATGAGCTCATAGAGATGAGCAAGCGTAGAGGAAGGGAAGCTCCCACAAGTACTTTTCAGCACAGCTTCCATGGTTAGGCACCTTCACCCACCTGCCAGGCTGCAGACATGGAAACCCAGATATAGGTTCTTGAATAGTTATGAATCAAATGGTCTTTAAAATGGATGAAATAAAACATGGGGATAAGTGACAATTAAGGATGAGTAGGCATATTTGAAAAAGAAACCAATAGAACGTACAGAAATAAAAATTAGGATTGCTAAAAACCTTAAAAACCTGGTGCGCAGATTTACAGGGACCTTGCATAACTGAATAGTGAATAGTTGAGGAAATATATCTTAAGGAATTATTCAAAATTCAGTGCAGCTAGCATAGCTTATGGAAAGTATGAGAGAAAATTCAGAAAAAGACTATAACGAGAAGATCTAAATCAGAATTTCAGAAAGAAAGAACAGAGAGTAGAGGAGAGGCAATACTTTGAAGAATCAGGACTTGGAATTTTCAGAACTGATAAAACACATGAATGCACAGATTTAAAATGCATTAGCAACAAGATTTTGTTCACAGGATTGTGGCATGAGCGATGTAAGTTCCGGGAACTTAGCAATGTGATACAGACAAAGGAGACAGCAATGGTATTACTTGGGAAGGAAGTGATAATTTTGTTCAATAATAGAGAAAACTTACTAGCAATTGTCAGTATCTGTAAGTTTAAGGAGAGTGCTCTCCATTTCGAAACTTTTTAGGAGAATACCTATGATAATATAATTTTATATATGTATGATTTTTTTTTTTTTTGATGAAAAAATGTCATCAGTGGGCCTCTGGAACCCTGGCCCTGGAAGACTGTGTAAGGGAGGGAAGTTATTGAGGGTTGGCAAGCTCCTTTTTTCTCTCTTCCTATAGGGATGACAAACAAACAGCTACACACAGATCAACCGCCTCTGAGAGAAATCCAGGAATTGGTCAAAACACGCCCAAACCCCAGAGGTGAATGAGAAAATACATCAAAAGGAGCAGGGAAATCTCAGACACATGCACACCACAAAGCCCACCCCCGGCACAGCGCCCTCCTTTGGAGAGGGGTCCCCCGACTCCCAGTTCCTCCCTGAGAAGTGAAGGGTTTGCATCACGTATCCAGTGCCCCAGTATCTACGGCTGCTACCAGAGGCCTGATTCCTATACCTCTAAGCTCTCAGTCAAAGGGGCCTGGCATTTGGCAGACCCTCGGGACAACAGAAATGAAGAGGCCATTTTTAGAGGGGTGAGCAAGGACTCCCCAGCCCTGTGCCTCCGGACTTGGCGCAGAGGGCGCAGGCAAAGTGTCCAGCTTTCAGTTTTCCCTGGAAGGGTTTTGTCTGCAGGTTTCCCCCGCTGCCTGAGGTTGGGGTTGTAATGACCCTGTGACCGGTTGCTCACGGGCTCCAGGAGACCAAGGGGATTGTTGGGTACCTGCCGCCCCTTCGTCCCTCTGCCTTGCCCCAGCAATAAAACCACCCCAGCTTCTTCCCGGAAGGAGCTTGTCCACGACACACGTAACACCTCAGCTTTTATGGCCACCACCCGAGGCTGGCTCCCAGATCCCAAGCTCAGAGATTCACCGGGGTTAGCCCTCTCTGAGACCCCTGGGACCACTGAAGACCAAGAGTCAGTTTTGAAGGGATAGATGAGACGTTCGCCATCCCTCTGGCTCAGCGTGGAGGTGCGGGCACACACGCGCAGTTCCAGGATTCTCCCTAGAAGGGGGTTGACGATGTAATTTCCCAGCTGCCGCCAGGGCATCTAGCTTTGACTTAGCCTATATCTGGGAACTGCTGGGGCAGGTAAAGGACTTGTATCCAAAATATAAGAACGACTCGAGTCAACAGTAAGAAAAAAAGACCTGATTAAAAAATGGACCGAAAGTCTGAATAGACACCTCATGAAAGAAGAAGCGCTAATGGCCAATAAGGATATAAAGTGATGCTCAATTTTGTATGTCATCAAAGAATAGCAAATTAAAACAATAATGGCATACCACTACGCAAGTATGAGAATGACGAAAACAAAGTTGGCATGACCAAATTCTGGTGAGAATGTGAAACATCAGGAACTCTCGTTCATTTCCGGTAGGAGTGCAAAATGGTAAAGCCGGTTTGCAAGACAGTTTGGCAGTTTCTTATAAAGATAAACATAGTCTTGCCAGATCGTGCAGCAATCCATTCCTACGTATTTACCCAATGGAGTTGAAAACATATGCATGCATATTTATGCAAATGAATACTCATAGCAGTTTTATTTATAATTGTCCCAAACTGGAAGCAACCAAGATGTCCTTCAATAGATTAAATGGAAAAAAATAGTTGTATCCATCCATACAATAGGATATCATTCAACAATTAAAAAAAAAAAAAAAAAAAAAAAAAGAGCTATCAAGCCATGAAAAGACATGGAAGAGCCTTAAAAACATATTGCTAAGATACCAAAACCAAACCAAACCAAACCAGTCTACTCATAATATGGTCACAACTATATGACATTTTGGAAAAGATGAAACTGACAGAGTAAAAAGGTCAGTGACAGGCAGGGTTTTGGGAGGAGATAAGGCAGGATTAATAGATGAGCCCCAGAGGATTTTTAGGGTAGTGACATTGCTCTGTATGACATTCATGGTGACTATATGACATGCACCTGTCCAACGCCTAGAACCGTACAACCTGAAGAGTGAGCCTTATGTTAAACTATGAACTTTAGTTAATAATAATCTATCAATATCATCTCATTAGTTATAACAAATGTACCACAATGATGCAGGATGTTAACAATAAGGAAACCTGTGTATGGTGGAAATTCTGTATTATCCACCCAATTTTTCTGTAAATTCAAAACTATTCTAAAACATCTGCTAGTTAAAAATCTTATGCCGTATAAAAATAATATTGTTCAACTAAGTTTGACCTGAATAACAACACCTTTATATAGTTCAACTATTTAATATGTACACAAAATATTTGTGTTATGTACTAGATTGGTCTGGTTTGATATTTGAATTTAAATCTCAAGCACAGCTTTAAAATACTGTTGAATTTGATTATTGTTTTTGCTTAAACCAATACCCCCCAAATTGGAAACACATTTTATGATCTGTCGTCTAATTTTAAATACATATAATGTGGCTTCTAGATGTTCATTAATATTAATGTTATATATCCACAACCTTAAAGAAGAATGAGGATTAGATAGATTTTCTGAAATTAATCAAATACGGATATTTAGCTTGTCAACAGTGTTTGGCAATTTAAAAATCCAGTTAATTTTTACTATGATGAAGATCTTATTCTACTGAAGATTTGTTTGACTTGTTTTTGGAGTATTTTCTTCCTGATGGTAGTTTTCAGATGTTATTTTTCCTTCAGGATTCACTTTATTCACTCACTTCACACTACTCTTTCTTACAAGATAGGTACAATGTAGAAATCCATCCTTCAGCCCCCCTAGAAGGTCAAGTGTCAAGAGCGGGATCTTCATATTACATAAAGGGCGTGGGTGCAGCTGCAGTGAAGGCCATGCACCACAGCGGGGCCACCCATTTACCTTTCTAAGCAGTCACTTCAGTATTTTATATGCAGATTAAGCAAATTTATGAAGAGATAAAATGAGGCTTTCATTTTTTCACCACTATTCCATGATTTTAAAGCACATAAAATTGCACTGTAGTGAAGTTTTCATCTAAAATTCCTCCATGGCTTGAGTGAGGAAGGCTGAAGTGTACCCAGCTCAATTAGCCACCCTTTACATAATCATATACAAGGGGGGCTAAGTATTTTCACATCACTATGATAATTTTGTTCTCATAACATCAGACTCGTGATTATTTTAAAGTTAAAAGATAATTGTTTATCTGGAAAAAATATTAATATGTAAGGAATTTTTTATTTATTCATTTGTTCCATAAGTCATTAAAATTAAGTTACTCAATATCTATGTGTAGTAGGCAAAAATCACTGGGAAATATGGATATAAAACATACTGTAATTATATAACTCTCATTTGGAAATTATTGTTTATGTTTTGCAATTTGAATTAGAAATTGACCTTTGAAATATTTAAATGAATTTAGCATTTAACATTTTGTTATTCTAAAAAGTTAATTGTGTACACTTTCTATATTAAAAATCAACTATAAGTGATAAAAAGATATATTATTAAATAATTTTTATCATAAATAAATACATAAGGCTGGCACATAATGACATTCTTTATAGGAAAGCAAAAAGGAGGGATGTGAATAATAGATGCTAAATGGAGAAAGAGAGAGTGAAGGAGGGAGAGAGAGAGACCCTGAGACCATCTGTAGAGAGAAGTGGAGACTTCTTGATTTCGGCATCTGGGAGTTATTTTAATGTTCTTATTTCCTGTTCTGGCTAAATCTCTTGTTCTAACCTGTCCTGCCACATGCAAACACACTAGCAATTATTCCTATGTTAATTCCTATTCTTTATTCTGTTATAAATACCCTTAAGTATTGTCTTTATACCTAAGTTAAAATATATTCTCCTGTGGTTATTTGACTATTTCAATCTTTATTTTTTTCTGTTATAGAAGCTATGTTCACTAAGTATTTACAGTTTGAAAAATACAAAAATAGAAGACAACAGAATCCTCTCTGTCCGGTCCTATTTCCTAACATAATACAATTGAATTGCTTGGTATCCCACCTATTTTTAAAACTTAATTGAAACGCATTTATGATTTTTTTCCTTCTTGCAGCCTTTTCTGGGTTTTTCATTTAGACTCTTTTCTACATAGTGTTTTCTGAGGCACCTCCCCCCTTCTGAGACTTAACACATCTTACTTTAAATACCTGATTAATTGCATTCATTCAGCTCCCTTCCCCTAATGAGACTGGAGACTCTAAAACAGCAAGGGCAGTTTCTGCCCCATGCGTCACTGTATTGCTAGCAACAAATAAAGCACTGTGCACATAGTAGGGTTAATAAATATGTGTTCCATATACAAGGAATGATCATAAAAGTATATATCCTTCTTCTGCAATTAACATAATAGCATGGCTATTTCTCTATACAGCAGTCCCTCTCTATATCGTGGTTCACTTATCGCGGCCTCACTGTATCGTGGGATTTTAAAAATATTATATTTAATTATTTTTATCACTATATTACGGGATTTTTGGTACTTTACAGTAAATACTAAAATAAATGTAAGGTTCCTACTTTGCAGATTTTCACCTATCGCGGGGAGAGGGTCTAGAACTTAATACCCACAATAAGTGAGGAATCACTGTATTACAGTATTTAGTTTTAAGCAATTTTATGTGGTTCACCATCTGTTATTGCATAAAAAACAATTGCAAGATTGTTGGACTCTTTGACTTATGTTTATCACCACCGTAAACAAAGATTTTTAGCAGTGAAATCTCCCTCATCAGTTCCTACTATATCCTACTTTCTCTACACTTCTATAAACTACAGCTAAATCTTTGTTTTAAAAAGGCAGGAGCAAAGTCCTAATTCAAAGACTAATGAGTATGGCAGAGCTAATAAGAACAGTCCTAAAACTTTCTCTGTGGTTCTTTATGCCTGCTGGCTTATTTTATAATTTAATGACATCACAGTAAGCACAAAAGACCTTCTTCTCTTTCAAAAGTATGGCCTCTGTCATTCTAGTGAAATTTAAAATGCACTTTCTGAGTCTAATTACTACATTTACATAAAAGTATTGAAAAGATAGGAAAGCATCTATATATTTGTTAAATTTGTTACTTAATATCTGGTGATAATCATTTACTTACTAATATTATTATGATTAGCTAGTGTTATCTGAGGTTCCGAGACCCAGTTTAGTGGGATGAGCAGTCATGTAAACCAAATTTGTGACACATTTCAAGAACAGAGGTAGTAACAAAAATATGTAAGTTATGTTAAGGGATGTTTATATTCTGCACGGGGCTTTCATTTTACGGGACGGTCATCTGGGAAGCTTTGGCAACAAAAGCTGTGGCCTGAGACTTGGATAAAAATTTGCTTGAAGGATAAGGAAAGACATTATATTTTTTAAATAATTTTTACAGTTAAAGTATATAGCAGGAACAGTATCCTGACTTTTCTGAAAGCAACACAAAGTATTCAGACAAGTTCATTTTATATAGTTTAACCTGGTGAGAATTTGATTTTACAATTAGAAATCTATCCTTAATTTATAAAGTGTAAGTAATCAGTATGAAAACTATGAAGTGTGAAAAGCTGTGAAGTATTGCCTCTTAAATCATTTTCAAAAAGTTGTTTGGAAGCTTAATAAATTTCCAAGCAACAATCAATTACACATCAAAAAAGACTAAAGCTCGGATTGTCTGTGAAAACATGGATCGATTTAAAGTATGTAGGGCTTTTTTTCTTCTTTTTTTTTACTGGAATGATATCTATTTCAGTAGGGAGTTCTGGGTCCTTTATGCAAGTATTTTTACCTGAGTATATCTGAAATTTCCTTTAAAAATCATCTTCAATATGCAGACAGATCGAAGTGCAGGATCCCGGAGGAAACAAGCACTGTGTTTTTTAAAAATTATTTTTTGCTTTAGTCCAAAACATGTTAATAAATGCTATCTCCTCAACATCATTAGAGAGAAGCAAATTCAATGTTGGTCCTCTCAAATGCCTTTCCTAAGACTAAGATGGGCTTGCAAAAAATAGAAGCATAGGAGACTATTCTTTTTATACACTGAAGAATAACAGCAAATAGTACCTGTAAAATGTAATAAAGGTACACAATGGGAAAACATATAAAACCTTTGTGCATACCTTTGCCTTAGCACTTACCACTTTGGATTGTCATAATATGATTATATTTATTTTCTGTAGCATAAATCTCTAAAGGATGGAATAATGTCCTATTTACCTTTGAACAAATATATGCCTCATCATAGCTCCTTAATAAATGTTTAAAAAACTTAAAAAAAGTCCCTTTGATAATGGGGTGTTTTTGAATATGCATTGGGCAGGATAGAACTTTGTCTTGTGAATAATTTTGTCATATGTATAACCTAAAAGGACTTGTAAATGGCCTAATCAAATAATATTTACTCTGGTTTATTTTTCTACCCATTTAAACAATTGTATATATGAGCTCTGCCTGCAAAAAGTCCAGCCACTGTTAATATGCTATAACAAGAATGGGTTGCATGACATTGGTGTAACCTGGCAGCCAAGGAAAGTGGACTGGAATGTACATGCATGAACAATGAAAACTTCACTGTACTAGTCTGCGGGGATGGTAGATGCTGTTGAGTGAGCATGTGTGCTGTGTGGCTGTCACATTCAAAATGACTGAGCGAGTAGAGCAATGAATCTGCATCAGATTTTGTGTTAAGTGTGAACATCCCTTCATGGAAACTATTCAGATGACTCAAAGGCCATAGCTATCAGCAACTGGTGATAGGCAGCTTCATCATGACAACATGCTTGTTTTGCATCCCATCTTGGGCAGAGTTTTTTGATGAAATATCAAATCACTCAGGTGGCTCAGCCCTTGTACAGCCCAGATTTGGTGCCCTGTAACCTCTGGCTTTTCCCAAAACCAAAATCACCTTTGAAAGGGAAGAGATTTCAGACTGTCGATGAGATTCAGGAAAATATGAAGGGGCAGCTGAAGACAATTGGGAGAACGGTGTGAGGTCCTAAGGTGCCTACTTTGAAGGGGACTGAGGCATCATTGTCTTGTATAGAATGTTTCTTGTATCTTGTACCTACTTTAATAAATGTCTCTAATTTTCATATTACATGGCTGGATACATTCTGAACAGACCTCATATTTTACCTTAAAGTATAAAAACAACTCAAAATTATAGCAAAGCTATGAAGAATACTTTAACCTTTAGTTTCCTTTAAAATATAATTATGTTTCACTAATATGAGAAATTTATAAGATGAAATTAGTTATTTGCAGTAGTTTAAATAAATTGCACAAGGTCATAAATAAATCAGAAATTCTCAAATGAACATGCATTTTATTTTTACATTATTTTTAAAGAACTTAAACAAAGTAACTAACTGATTTATTGATATTTTACATGGAATACAATAAATTGTTGGAACTTCCGGCCAAGATGGAGGCTTAGACGGACACGCTAGGTCTCCCTCTACAACCAGATAGGAATACAACTACTTCAAAACAAAGGATAACTAGAAATTCCAGAAAATAAAGCTACACGGAAGCCCAACACATGAAGTTATAAACCAGCGGTGCCATTTGGGCAGGTAAGAGTTAAAGAAGGCAAAGCTGTCTGCGGAGCGGCGGCGGGGGCGGGCGGCGAAAAAGCCCGGAGGCTTGGCGCGACTCCAATCAAGCCCCTGCCGGTGCGCGACTCCGGCGCTGGGGAGAGCAGTCGCAGCATCGCCTTGAACAGTGAGGCCCAGGGGCGCGGGAGGACGGATCCCGGTCTCCTAGCGGAATAACTGTGTGAATCCATCTTGGACCCCCGCCCCCAAAGAAAGAAAGCACCACAGGGCTGCGAAATAGGTCGCAGACAGGCGCCGGGCGCTGACTTGTGACGCCAAAGGGCGCCGGTCGCTGGGTCATTACGAGTACACAGGCACCGCCCCCGACAGCCAGCCCAGGAAAACAAAACGCATCTGTCAAAATGAGGCAAACAACTATAGAGATCCCGGTGGTGCAGCTCACCAGACAGCAGATAGAGAACCTGACAGATGAACAGATAAGAAACCTGTCAGAGGCTCAGTTCTGGGCCATTGTTATCAGGTGGCTTACAGAATTCACAAAAGAGCAGGAAAAAGATATGAAAGAAGCGAAAAACTTTCATAACGAAAGGAACAAAACCACGTACGAGACAGATGGTGAGGAATCCAGAGTTCATTTCAACAAACTGGAATATGGAGAAGGAAGAAGCAGTCAACCAATGCAGCGAGAGGAAATAGGAAGCAACAATGAGACGATCAGAAACCTCTGGGACAGCTATAAAAGGCCCAACATAAGAATCATTGGTTTGCCAGAGAATGAGGAAGATGAACTAGAACTTGAAAAATTGAGTGAAAACATAATAAAGGAGAACTTCCCAGACTTGGGGAAGGGAATAGACCTGCAGGTCCAGGAAGCAAGGAGAGTTCCCAAGAGACTGGACCCAGGGAGAACCACCCCAAGACACATTATAATCAAAATGTCAAAAATTAAAGATAAAGAGAGAATCTTAAAAGCAGCAAGAGAGAAGAAAAGAATTATGTACAAAGGGGTCCCAATTAGACTATCAGCTGACTTCTCAAGGGAAACCCTACAAGCAAGAAGGAACTGGCAAGAAATATTCAAAGTAATGAAAATCCAAAACCTACAACCACGAATACTCTATCCAGCGAAATTGTCATTCAGAATAGAAGGACAGAGAAAGTGTTTCCAGGACAAAATAAAACTGAAAGAGTTCATTAGATCCAAACCACTGTTATATGAGAAGTTAAAGGGACTGGTTTAAATAACAGAAGATAGGGAGATGAAACAAAGGCAAACGAAACAGGCAACGAGAGTGGAAAAGGAACTGTGGGTAAGGGAAGCATAGTGGGGGGAGGTCAACAGGGAGGGGGAGTGGGGAGAGGGAGGGAGATGATATAGGAATTGGGGATCATGGTAGGAGGGAATGGAATAGACAGAGGTTGGGAGGAACTGTATGCACAACTAATGGACATAATCTAAAAGGGGGGGACAACTGGAGGGAGGGGGCCACCGGGTGGAGGGGAGCAGAGGGAAGGGAAATTGGCACAAATGTAATATTTTAATCAATAAAACACATTAAATCTGAAAAAAAAAAAAAATAAATTGTTAGAATTTCTCTATCAAAATCTGCTACATATTTATAACTATCAACATTTAATAAGACTATAGCAGTGAATAAGCCAAACATATCACATGTGGATATGCTTTGAAAATTATTCTATAGAGTTTTAATAAAATTTAAAAAATTGCTTTCACAGAACATTGTCTCATGAAATGTCCCTTGGAAATAAAAACTAAAGGAGACTAGATCTCAGTGGTAAAGAGATTAAAACTCAAGTTGTCATAATTTATTTATGACCTGTCTAATCTGTGGGTAATTGGGAGTTGATATTATAGAATTACGATTGCGTGGATGGAAGTTTCTGGATTGAAATTGTTACCTTGCTTTCTTTCTTGTAGGAATAAAATATGAACTAGTGCCAAAATCATATTGTCTAGTCTGGCAATACCATTTCAAAATGTATTCATCATAAGTTAAATAAATACTGCTTAATGTGTCAAAAACAGCAAAAAATATTTTATTTGATTTCCAATAAGAAAAAGAGCAATCATAGTTTCCATGTTATGAGTCAGTCCATATGAATTTGGAAGCAGAGATCAGAGGCCATCTTTTCCCCAGATGCATACTTATGCCTATGGTGGTATCAACACCTTTGACGTCTATGTCTGCGTTACTGACATCCACACTCACACTGCTCTATGTCTGTATTTCAGAGCAGTCCCCTGGTGCCTCCTGTGTCTAGCACAATTGACCTGGCTTCTGAATACACCCACACAATTTAGGAACTCAGCCTTCTGCAAAAATACCACAATGGTTTCTGGGGTTCCCCACCGTGTCTCAAAGGTATGTACAGTCTCTTCATGTTCTGCTCGGGCCATTCCTTTACTGGGTTTTCTCTGCGTAAATGGCTGAAGGCAGTATCTTTCCAGAACTCTGACTCTCAGCACTCTCCAGAGAAGGTCAAGGTCTAGTCAAAAGAGCAGGTTCTTTGTGCTACCAAAGCTGCTAATCCTCAACTAAGAAAAAGAAAAATACTGTTACCTAAGAAAATAACTATTATAAGACTGATTCCAAAACTAGGTGTAGAAGTATACAGAAGACTTTTTATTGCATATGCTCATTAATTAAAATAGTGTCTGAGTTTACAGTACCCAGGATCAGTTCTAGGTTCAGAAATTCAAGAAAGACGAGATAGAAAGATATGAAAAAAAAATCATAGACCCATAGAAATAATGGCTCAGTAAGTGTTGGTAAAATAAAATCTGTTATATGATCTCCAAAATAAAAAGATCTTCAAGGGTCCTTGTGCAGCTCTTGGGGAAAATGAAAATGTGTTCTAAGATTTATGGTTTGAGCTTACTGGGGACTCAGGAGCAGGAGAGGATGTGGGAATACAGTATTGAGCCAAGGACCTTCGATGGTAAACAAGAATTTATTAAGAACCTGCTGCGATGCATTAGTTGGAAAATCATCTCTATCGGTTATGGCATGACGCTAATGAGCCCAAGGTTGAGTGTTCTCTGTGGACTTCAGGGTCAGTTAGGTGTGCTCTTTGGGGGCCTCTCATTACAAGGAAGGCTTGGCAGGATAGTCACATGTGCTGCTCGGGCTCAGCATACAGAATGATCGGGAAAACGACGGGGGCTGGAAAACCGAAAACTTGTTCTCACGTTTTCTACATACTTCTACCTAGGCTAATAATCACATTAATGGAGACAGATTAATGAGAGAAAATGTTTATTATGAATGCACATGCCAAGGGGTGTCATAAGGTATGAGACCCCAAAATGCATTGGACAGTTGAGGTTGATGGGTCATTATGGACGGAGGAAAAAGGGGGCAAGCAAACGGGCAACTCACAGGCAGCAGAGCAAAGGCCGAACACACCGGGCAGGCAAATCCTCGCCAGGCAACCCAGACCCGGCGGGACGCAGGCTGACCCGTCAGTGGGCCACCGTGAGTCAGCTGAGACTTCCCACCTGCAGCAGGTTTTCCACCCCCATCTCTCGGGCAGGAAAGCAAGGAGGCTCGAATGTCATTTCTGAGTCTTGCTTCTTAGCAACCAGCTTAAAATCAATATCCCAAAAGGCAGTTTCAGGGTGGCAACCTTTGGTCCCCTCATAACTCCATATATCCATCGTGTCGACTGGATGCATACTCTCAAGCCATGTATATTTCCGTGCCTGTCACGGCAACATCTGAAAGGTGTTTTGTCACGAACAAAAGCAAAGCTACTTTTCTTAAATCGTTGTTTCATTTATATTTTTCTTTTGTGTTTGTACTGGAGAAAGTGGCAGTGAGACTTCAATAAAGCATTTTGGTATTATGTATAAGAAGTCACGCCGGTGTTCATATACTTTAACTGAAGAATCTCTCTTCTGAAAATTTAGCTTGGAAAACAATTTGATAACTAGAAAAAAGTTATATGTACATATAAATGTATTGTAGAGTTGTTTATATCAGGCAAAATTAAATGCAAGCTAAATGAAATGTCAAATCATAGAAGAATGCCTTTTTCAGCTTTAGAACATTACTGTATAGAATGTTATGCATGAATAAAATGAAATATAATTATGGCAATTGAAGGGGAATGCAGAAAAACTTATGAGAGGATGCTGGAAGAAAAAAAAACAGCGTGAAATGTTAGGTACATTATGAATTTGACTTTTGGATATTTTAATATGAATAAAGCTATTTGAATACACACACATACACAAAGAGAGAAACAAAAATATATCAATCTAGTTGCGAAAGAAAATATTTAGGTTCAAGTGGTAGCAGAGTGTACTCTATAGATTAGTGCTCGAATATGTAGGCGGGGGTTCTGTGCTCACACAGATGTGGTTTTGAATTTTGGCTCATCTCTTCACTGGCAATGTGTCCATGATTAAATTACTTTAATGTTCTGTCCCTCAGTCTCTTCATTCGTAATTCTGAAATACTAAGGATTATTAATCTAATAAATTATTCTATTATTCTCACTCTATTCTAAGGATTACTAACCATTACTTTATGAGGTAATTCTAGCTTCGTAAGGATGTTTAACTATGGAATGAAACGATCTGTGCAAAGGCCCTGATCCTGCAATGGACCTCAATATATATTCGTTGTTATTGGAGCAATGAGAATAGAAATTATTATTATTTTTGCTATTGGTGATTTTGTATTTTTCCTAGTTGTCACTCTTTAACCTGAAAGATATCAGCAGATGTTTAAACGCTTATTGTTGGGCGGGAGTGAAAAGCATATAGTACGGAATCAGGCATACGTGACCTGAAGCGGGGTTGACACCAGCTCTGTAAGTCCCTCGTTTTGCAGTTCAGGGAATGTTGCCCATCTGCTCTGTCCGCCTCCTGATCTGTAAACAACCACTCACGGGGCTGTTGCACCGATTTTGAAAATGATAGTTTTAAAGCACTTGGCAATTATTTAGCAAATGGCAGTTATTCGATGTAAACTTTACAATAGTTTCAGTAGACAGCTGTCTGGAAGATGAAACTTATATACTGCAGTTGAAGAAACCGGGGTGTAGAGAGTCATGAAGCTCCCCGGCCACTCCAGTAATACAGGGCTGAGTCAGAATTGTAACTTCTATTTGGTCTCAGAGAGTAAGTTCATAATTGATCCAGTACACGGTAGCTATTTCTGCCTAGTTTTGCCTAGTCTTTACTATAGCCACCTCCATTTAAGGGGAGAAGTAGTAAACGAAGGGCTGAAATGACAGCCCTCTGGAATCCTAGCTTACGGGAGAGCGCCGTTGGGGGGTGTCGGGGCTGGAAGTGCCCTGGCTTCACAACCGCCCCGTTTCCTTCTCAGCAGGGCCCCTGTGTCCTAAGCTGCAGGGTCATCTATGGTCCTGGCCCTGCCACCAGCACAAGACCTCAGTGCTCTGCTCCCCCCACTTGCTGTGTGTGTTATTTACCCTCCTCACTTCTTTCCATTCACATTCATGTGGCCAGTGGCCTTTTCGGCAAGGCACTCAGGGACTTGTGAGCTATCTACCAGCTTGATACTGAATGACTTAACTGCTCAACTATTTCTTCCCCAGCCCAGGAGGAGTGGACTTCTCAGGCTCTTGTCCTTCCCCTGTAGTGGAATTCCTCACCCCTTCCTCCTCCCAAGGGCCTGGGGGTAGGGAAAAAGGGTGCTTGAAGACACCCCACCACTCACTGGTATGATGGGCAGAAGGACTCTGTATATAAAAAAAGATAAAAATAAATAGCAGCCCTTTGTGAGGTAGCATAAAAAGGCACATGACATTTAAATCAAAATGTTGTTAGCTTTTTCAATAAATGTTAAGCAGAAGTCTATTTATTCAGGTATTTTCTCCTCTCATGTATTTTGAATCCACAGTCAAATGTTTTCCCTTTACATTCAGACCCCCATACTTTTTTCCATTTGGAATCACATCAATCAGTTTACAGCCAAAGGCAGTGTCTTTTTTTCTTTTTTTTTTTTAAGTATATTTTATTGATTATATTGTTACAATAGTTCCAATTTTTCCCCTTTGCTCCCCTCCACCCAGCACCCCCCTTTCCCGACAATCCCCTCCCCAAGTCCATGCCCATGGCTCACCCTTTCATATATTCTTCTTCTTTTTTTTTAAATTAATTAATTAATTAGTTAAATATTTTAACAATAAAAAATAACAATCCTTCCCTCTCAGACTTGAGACCCTTTACAATCTTATAAAGGACAATGGACGAAGGTCTCGAGCTCCTCTAGCTGCTTCAAGCTGGACATGGTCGTCGTCCTACCTACCCTTGGGTCAAGAAATCCCTAATAAGAGTGGGGGTGTGGAGGGGAGGGTGGCCTTCCCACAAGGGGAAGGATCGTGCAGACTCCAGGTTGGTTGGCTGTCTCTGGACAACGGCATGCTTGGTTTAACAGGCTGGCATCCTTGTTGTATTCTGGGGGCAACAGGGTTAAAGGACATCATTTAATCCGTAACCACTAGATGACAAAAGACAGGTATTAATTTTTCAATGTCCCACATTAGGGAAAAGAAGGGCTTCTTTGGAGGAAGGTATGCCACGTACATCTCACCTGTCCAAAACCCTTTTGCCCATTATACTTAGTTTGGACTGAGGGAAATATTTTAGGTATCCCCCCTCTCAGGCCTCTGGGCTCTTTCTGTCCAAGCCATTAGGCTAGAAAAGAGAAACCAGTTTTAAAGTGAAGCCCAAAGGCAGTGTCTTGCTAACAGAAGCTGAACACCGCATGATCTGGTGTCCAGTTAAACTTGCTCTTGGCTGCTCTCAAAGTCCGGCTAAATCCTTTTCCTTTAAATGGGGAATGAAAGCTTCAAAAAGATTCATCTTCGTTAATTACATCATGGGGACCTAGGATGACAGAGATGAGTAGTACTTAGATCGTGGCGTCTTAGCTTGGGAAGGAAAAGTTTGTGTATTTCGGGTTGTGAATATGTCTTTGGTGTTGGTGAACTTGTCTTTGGAACTTCCTTTATTCCCACAGCTTTAGGAACCACATTTTGTAATAATTTTTTAAACAACTTTCCCTTTTATCCATGAAAAATGTCTTCTCTTTTCTTTTATGCTTATAAGTTTCCCTTCTGTTTCTTAATTATTTGACTCCCTCCTCTGTGTCTAGCTTATATTCCCCCCACTGTCAAGTGCATAACTATAAACGTGGCCAAACCTTCGTTCCGATCTCTGAGTTCTCCCTTGAGGGACAATGACGAACTCTAAAAACCTACCACAGAGTGCCTTGTGATCATCTGACATTTAAAACTGTCAGGACAAAATTCATTCATTTTCCTCCACACCAACTTCATTTATGTTTTTTTATTATCACATTTCTATCCATAGACGCAAGCTCTGTATATCTTCTTGATTCATATATCTTGTTTTTCTGCATCAAATTCAATAAATTATTGATTCTCTTTCTCTTTTTTGGGGGGGTTATGCTGTCTTTGAAGTTTCTACTTTTTTTTTTTTTTTTTCTAGAACAGCAGAATTATAATAACTGGACTCATTAAGACCACAAACTTATGTTTCAATGATGTGATGGCCAGGTTCCAAGATGGCCCCCAGTGATTTTCCACCTCCAAATATTCATGTTCTCACGTAATTTGTTCCCAGCTTATGTTGGGCAAGTCTGAGTGGTTAATAGAACTCAGCGAAATTGATGGCACGTCGCTTTTGAGTTTCTGTCATAAAAGACACTATAGTTTCCACCTTGGCTGTGCCCTCTCTCTTGCCCTTTTCTCTTGATTCACTTCTACACTATCATACGGAGCCCTGCGGAGAAGTCCATACGGCAAGGAGCTGAGACCCACTGCCAATAGTCAAATGCGGGAGCCTGGGAAACAGACCCCTCAGCCTCAGTTAAGCCTTTTGATAATTTCAGCCTGAGAAGTGTATAGCCTTGTAAGAGACTCAGCATCAGATATGTGTAGTTAAGCTTCTTCCAAAGTCCTGACCTACAGAAGCTATGTGAGATAATAAAAGTTGGTTTAGGATCAGTTTGGGGGCAAAGTGTTGTTTATCAGTAGATAACTAATACAATACTTTCTAACATCAATAGAATATTTATATGATTAAATTATCTTGAAAAAGTATACAAAAGGGTCCAGCAGAGCCCTGTTGGAGTCACACAGTCCCGGGGAGAGAAGTCTGCCTCCTGAGTTGGGAAGGTCTCGGTGGCTCTGGGAACATGAGCAATTGCTACCCATAATGCTCTGTTGTAAACAATTCAGGGTTAGAGGCAGAATAGATGTTACAAGTTATCTAAGTTAACCAGAAGCAAGCATCTCCTCTGCAGTCTTTTGACACATGAGTAAAAGTACATATCTAAAAGGAAAGAAGAGATTGACTTAGGATGTTTGAGTGTTATGTATATGATAACTGTGGTCAGGACCCAAGTAACATCTCAAGCTCTGGTGAAAATGAGGATGAAGCTGTTGCTCTTTACCCTGTAATCTCACAACTAGAAAATGTTAATTGATGGGTCTGCACCTATGGAGGTGATAGTTCTGACAAAGCTACTGGCACACTGTGTGGAATAGTTGGCGTACAGAATGTTTTTTCCCTCTAAAAGCAAAGTGTTCTTGCAGTGTTTCATGTTCAAGAATATATCCATCAAACTCCAAGAGTTTTGGCTAGATTTCAGGTAATGGGTAAGCATGCATCAAAGAAAGCAAGAGTTACTCAGACAGACTTGGGGGCTAAGCTAGCAGCATATGCTCAGTGTGATGCCATCTCACAGGATCAAGTGAAGAAGACTAAAGTAACATCATCCTTCATGGAGATAACATGGTTAGCAGAGGCTTTATGAAGTTAGTTACTGGCTTTAACTAAACGCCCATTGACCTGTTGGGGTAATAGCTCAGAAGACGTGAGAATCCAGGATCCTATGTAGACTTCAGCTTACCTACCATAGTTTCTAGACTGTGATTCTGTGCTTATCAAATTTGCAAACTGTCATGCTTTATTAAAATAATAGCAATTGGAAATGACCAAAAGTCTGGACTACTGGTAACAATGCATGTGGTCCTGACTTTCATCACATTGATGTGCTGACAGTGGGGGAACATCCTGTCTTCCCTAGAACTATTCAACAAAAATTGGAAAGCTTTGCTAGTGGAATGACTCAATCCCAAATGCTTCTTCCAGACTTTCAAAAAGACTTTCAGAAAGTACCCAGGCTTTTCAATCGTTGAATGAGAATAGAAGTGGTTGAAAAGGCCTATTATGTCAAATGTCAGTAGCAATGGTGGAAAGTGTAATTGGAGAAAGATATAAGACCCATGCAAAAATAAAGTGAAAATGAAACTGGAACCCCAATATGGCCATTCATTCATCATTTTGATTGATCTTGAGGTATAGGCCATTGATTCAACAGATATGATATGATGAAAAATAGAATGCACATTTTGAAACATTTATTTGCTGAGATAGAAGAAATAGAGCAGAGCAAGGAACAGTTCCAAGAATGAATAATATTAGACAATAGAGATTCATTAAATATATAGTATGTGTTTCAACCATTAGAAAATTATGACCTGATGGATTTCTTATTTTGGGGATTCAATAGTCTGATTAGTTTTTTTATTATGCACCTTACTCTTCTATTTCTCTCTTGGTTTCTGGGATATTAACATAATTGAACTTCTTACCCTCCGAAATTGTACAAAAGTTCCTTTTAAATGCTTTGAACACTGAAGAAACTGGGTCCATCACAGAACCATTAAAACTGTTCTAAAATGGAAGCTCCCAATCACAGCTGTCACATGGGAATAACATTAAAAGGGATAGCTTTTATGAAGCTACATTTAGAATGTGTATTGTAGTCACAGTAGCTTGAATTACTCATTGTCTCCTGAGAATACATTTTCATGGATGGGAGACAATTAAATCAGTGGGAAGAGGTGATGCCCTGACCTCTTCACTGTAAGATGATGACAAGTAACTGAGTATCAGCTACTCCCTGAGAAGGGTACAAACAGATCCATCACAACAGAAAACAAGTCTTAATTCCAGCAAGACAAGAGTTATGACAAAAAAGTCACATTGCATCTGATGAGTATTTATAAGGAGAGGATTGTTATTTTGATCAGTAAAGTAATGACTGATCAGTAAAATAATGACTCCCTCAACTTCTTCAATTAGCAAGATCATTAGCTCACTCAGAAACCTTGGGAAGGGAATTTTACATGGAACAAATTTATAACAAGCCCACTGTACCACAGCACTTAACTACTGGAAAGTTGCACTAAACTTGGAGGATATATTAGTTGCACATTTGCTAGGTGTGTGGAGAAACTCGTAGTCAACATGGCAGAAGGGGCGCTGTACCAAGATGGAGAATTTTGTTCTTTCTTTGAAGTTTTGGGCAGAATTTTGTAGTATATTCTGAGTTTGGATTTCTATGCATTGTTAACAATAACTGAAATCTTAATTCTCTGGTAAAGTTAAAGCATAAGTAGCTGGATTCGAAGAAATTATAGGAGAAAGGGAGCAGTGCAAATGTGTAGGAGCTGCGGATTCAAATGAGGCTTTTGGGTACAGGTTAAATATTTGTAGGTTTTAGCAGTTATGCCAGTCATAGCTGTAGTGTTATTTCCTGTAGAAATATGCAACAATATTTTCATGGTTAGTTCATCGCTGATTATGGAAGCCATGATTAATTCTGAGTTCAGTAACATTTAAAAATTTTACATAATGTTTTTGTTCTCTGAAATTTTTATTTGGAGGTCTCTAGGAAACCAAAAGGCACTATTACTATTGTATGTTATATAGATTTGCATCTTGTATTTTTAAAAAAATCAAAATCATCCTAATGCTAAAACTTAACTGAAATGTTTGACAAAATTTGATGGAGGGGAACTTATTCTCTATGTTGAAAGCTGAGGAAATATAATATCAGCCCAACTTCAGTTTTTTATTGTCCTTACAAAAAAAAAAAAAATACTCCCCTGAAATGGAATTCTCTTGTTTTCTGGCATTTTCCTCAGTCTCTGAGATAATATTTGACATACTACATCCCAAAACTAATATTCTGACTTATAAGAGGTATCTAATTGCAAGGTGTTTGAAGGTAAATTAATTTCAGATTTTAAAACCATTCCAGCTGTACTTTAATTATCATTAACTTATTAAACTAATCTTCAAGTGAAATAATTTTCTTAAATTTGACTTCATTGTATTCAGTAATAATTTTAACAATAATTACCTGCTTGTAGGATTTCGAACACCATCTTCCAAAACAAGTAAAATATAAAAAGGAGGTGTAGGTAAATAATGACATGCTTACATCCTCCATTTAAAGTAAAGCTTTCTAATGAGTTGTGACTGAATAAGAGAGTTTTAGCCGTTTCCCATGAGGCCCCTAAACTGAATCATCAGAAATTTACTGCGTTTGTTCTAGAAGTGCTGCTGGATCTTAGCCGGGCCTCTTCAAATGGGAATATTGATCATCTCCTCTGAAATACAGGTAGAGCTAATTAGAAATTAATCAAAATGATTAACCTCTGCATTTCTTCAGCCAATTAATCACTGTAAGAGATGTCAAAGGAAAGGCCCAGGGGACCGTTTTAGGTAAGATTTTTGTTTGAAGTTAACAATGCACAGAAAGTTGAAAACCAGCAATTGACTAACATGGCCGTATTTTGGAGAACCACAGATTTGGTAATATTCACAGGTTTACTTCATATTATGCCCCTGGCTGGTTTGGCTCAGTGGATTGAGCGTCGGCCTGCGAGCTAAGTGTCGCTGGTTCGATCTTCCAGTCAGGGCACATCAGAGAAGGAAAACTCTGACTCCAAAAAACCTCCGCTGCCTTGCGGCATACCTCTTCAGGGGAAAGGCTAAGGGAGTAAACCCCGACAGAAAATCCGGAGCCGGAGTCCCTAAGGCGGTTTGACGTTGTAGTCAACACCGGCAACTCCTGCGGCGCACCTGAAGCCAAGCTGTATTGACTCCGTCTTTCCCTTGGACCCTTCAGCTGCGAAGAGAGGGGGGTCTGCTGCATGGGCAACAGCAGACCCTCCATATCACCCTGCCCAGGCTCTGTAGCTTCAGCTTCACGGGAGAGGACACTCCAGCGTCATCGCAAGATGTCGATTCAACACGGGAGGAGACAGATACCGTGTCACTCCCGAGTCGGACTGCACAGCCATTCTCGGCGGTGCAGATAGACTCTTAAGAAGCTACACCATCGTCTCTCGAGACGGACGGCTGCCGACGACAACTTCATATTATGCAAAAGACATTTAAAACATAAATCTGCCACTTGAAATATTGCAAAATTTGTCTTTCTATAATGTAAGAGTATCTGGAACCACGTGTCTCTTTGGAGAAGACCAATGCAGCAGGCTTTTGCTTAATGGAATTCCTGGTTCTTTGAACCAGAGAGCGGAACAGAGCATGGTACTGTCTATTCTGATGGAGCTGCAAGGATAGGGAGGTGGGAAAGAAGGTATTTTTCCTTCCTTTTGTATGAGTGTCATATGTCTAGGGGCAAAATATGTTAATTCTGAAATTCATTCAATTTAAATCTATAGTTCTTTTGGTTATGAGGGCTTTTCTTTGATTTTGGAAATAGGCTAATTTTGCTTTAGGTAGCTGGTTATGTTGAAAGTTTTTGCTTTAGTGTTATCTTCATAAATTTAGAAGGAATTTGGCATTGGTTCTACGAGGGAAATTGACATCATTTTAATAGAGCTATGTTAATACATGTACATCAACGCTCATAGGAACATGTACTATGAGTTAATCATGACTCAGAAGTCCACCACTTATATTTATGGAGTAATTAATTGTTTGTTTTGTGAGTACAGCATTTGAGGTTGCACTTAAATGTTAGAGTGCCTTAAATGTTAGAGTGGCGAAATACATTAAATAACATTGACATTATAATCACAGAAACAGGGGATCTGAATATTGAGATACTTATTAAGAGAGTTGCATCTTTAGAGAGTAAAATAGAAATAATTTTTAAATATAATTCCAAATTGGCTATATGAATAATGTTTGACTCTTTGTATGTCTATTCTTTTTATTCAGAAAATTTGTACTAGAAAAGGTGGTTTTTTTATTTTTTTAGCGTATTCTTGGCCACTTGATGACTTTCTAGCTTCCTTGATGTTTCTTCCACAAACCACGCACATTCCTGGCTAGGTCTGTGTGCTTTCCGCTTCCTCTGACTGCGCTGCTGTTTCCTGAGGTGTCTTGTTCGTCCTTTTCTTACTTCCTGCAAATCTGTGTCAGAATATTAATTCCTCTGAGAGGCTTTGCTGGATTAACATGTAGAAAATCATGTTTTCTCTACAACCTACTCACTTTCATTGTGTTTTTAAGAGTGCTTATTATTTCTTAAATTCTTCCATACATTACTGTCATCGATCTTTCCAATAGAATATAACTTTCATAAGGATGATATCCCCAATTCTGGAATAGTGCCAGCACATAACTTATGAGACTAGGCACTTAGGAGGTTCTCAGCCAATATCTGTAGCATTAACGAATTCCCTGAGAGAATAAACAGAGTAACTGAATGACTCTCATTTATGTGCTCTCATATATGGTTCTTGAGTGGGTTGAGTGCTTGCTGCACCGTCCTCACAGAGCACCAAAAATGACAAGGAATAACACGTATAGTCAATACACCAGAGACCATAAACTTCCTGACCACCTTACAAAGAGGTGGTGTTGCAAAAAAAAATTGATTTGTAGGCAGATTTTTAAGATTCTGGATCACAGTGCTACAAGAGAGATTTGTTCCTCAACTGACTCATGAAAGCTTATTTAACTCCGATGGCAGCTGAATTATAATATTAATCTCCCTACTATTTCTTACTGTTGCTTTCAAGAATGTTTCGTTCAGGATCCCAAACCATCTACAAACATTTGTCCACTCTGGCGGAGTGTGGCCAGGATGGTTCTAAAATATGTCTTAGACCTACCCAAAAGTGCAGGAACCAAGGCCTTCCAAGGGCTCGTATTCTCGTATTTATATACAAGGACAAAAGTTGCTGAAACTGGAATGTGTCACTTGAAGAAAGAGTTGGGCAACACTGCAGTGTCGGAGCAGCTCATACCACGTACGGAGAGTTGTGTCGAAGAGAGCCAGGGAGCTGTCAGGCTCCTCAGTGCTATGGCCTAAGACAGGCTGCCTCCCTCTAGACACCGTCGTTCTTTGGTCTGGGTCTCCGTGGCCCGATAGCCTTGGATCAGCCTCCTACTTTCCTTGCAGATTTTCAGGCCTTCGTCACTGCTCTTATATTCTCAGCTGGAGGCTCTATGCTCTGAAGGAGTTAGAGTCAAAACGACTGCTTAGTTTTTCTGCGTCTGGTTGCCCGGGATAAGCCCGTGCTCAGATTCCTCAGAAACCAAACCCAAAAACTGCTAACACTGTGAATACTGTTTCATCCCATGGGCCTGGGACTGGAGCTCTCACAAATGTAGCCCGTGTTTTGATTCTGTGCTGATTTCTTTCAGTATTTCTTTCTTTCAAGTCTTCTGTGGTTCTGTGGTGATTACTTTCTGTGTAAGATGTGTTTCAGCTCCCAAAGAGAACATTTTCACTTGATCCTATTTTGCTGGTTGAGGGGAAAAGATGGTCCTTCTCTTAAACCCAATACTCATGGGATTCCTACCCTGCTTCCTAAGCAGTTCTCTCTGTCGCTGCTTGGAGCAAAGGTCACTGCTGCCAGAGATCAGGAGGGTAAGACTGTAGTGATGAGCAGGATAAGGTCTCTGCCTTCAGGGTTACAGAAAAACTTGATACTCTATACTTTAATTCAAAAAATTTCTGAAATATTTTTATTTTCTGGATTCTTTTCAAAATAAGGCATTTTATTAGAAAAGATGGTAGTTATCTAACATTCAAGCATAAATATCTGTATTCTTAAATTTGATGCTAATATTATGCCTTAAATTTCTCAGATTGTGAAGGTGACCTTGTCATAGAGATGATTTTGTGGCATAAGTCTTTCATTAGCACAAAGTATGTTCATTAAATATGCCAAATTAAGTAACATTCTGCATACAGAAGAAGTATTATTTTAAAAGTGTTATGAGTATAAATTACGCTAATAATTTGATTTATTCTTTTTCTTTTTTCCAGATGTTTTTAGCAAAAAATAACAAGGTCCCAATGTGCTAGGTTGAACCAAATGAAACGTTCACTTTGTAGGTCCCAAACGGTCACGTGCCAACATATTTGTGTGGCTCCGACACTGATAGAGTGTATATTGAGATGCACAAAGGCATGCTTACTGCCATTTTCTCACAAAACTATATCTTTTCCTTTGTAGCAGGAAGATATTAAGTAATCTCCAAATTGGTTGGCATTAAAGTTCATTGCGGTGTAATCTCTCCCAGTGACTGGTTCCTGGAGACAGAATCAGCATTTCTATTCTTCTGTGTCTCTGTGATTTTGTTGCAAACAATAACGTAGATTTTTTTTTCAAGACAATTTATTTTCTGCAGTCAAAACCTATGACCTTCTAAATGGTTTTCACTAGCTCACTACCTGATCCACTTTCCGATTCCCTCTCAAACTTAATCTCAACCTGAGAGAAGGATGGGAAAGCAAACAGAGGGCAGGATATTGTGTTCAGTATAAAGACTCATCTCGAACAGAATGTTTTAGTGAGAATCCTTGGAAAGTGCAGAGAGAATCATTGAAGTTTATTGAGCTTTGGAGTAGATCACCACCAGATAAGCTGGGCGGAGACATGGGACTTCCACTCATTAGTACAAGTATCTTAATTTCTCTCTGCATTTGTTTTTGAATCTATATGATATCAGTCATAATATTATTCCTTTAGGTTCATTGTAGAGCTGTTATAATTTTATTTTAATGAAATGGTGCTTGGAATATAGGCATCAGATATCTGGCACAAAGTAACTTGAAGAAACTGGCAAATAATGAAGATCTCTATATCTCAACGTTATTTCCTTGTGAATACACAATTTAGAAGTAGAGACTAAATATTGAAATTAGTAGCTTTTCAAAAACTTTTATTGGACACTTGTCTGCCTTTCAAATTTTCCATTAAATAGAGACAGATGATGCTCCATCTTATAGATTTCATAATTGATTGTCCTGACAAAGTCACATCTTCAAATTTTGATATTTTATGCAATAAAGGCATTCCATTTAAAAAATATTATTTGTATTCCACCAAGGGAGTTTGTAAATAGAACATGAATCTATCCCAGGATAGCAACTACCTAGTAAATAGGTCCAGATGTTTAGGATAACATGTTTCCACCTGCATGTCTTTAGGACTCCTTTGCTTTCTCCCTCTCTGCTTCCCGCCAAGTTCCCTTCTGTCATATCTTATTTAATGTAGCAGATGTGAAATAACTAGAGACATACAACAGCTACTAAAAACTGAACAATTATGGATTTTATCAGCATGGCAGTAAAAAAGTTACATCTTCTAAATTCAAAAGCCATTGGTTACTAGAAAGCATGTAAATAAGTTTATAATTCTTACATTAAGTTTCACCGATTTTTCAAAATAGTTTCTATGACAGCCACAAAAAAGATTTTGGGAGGGAGAATGGATGTTTTTTTTACTAAAATACGTAGTCCAATCTACACATGATGGCTGCATTTGAATGCAAGTAGAGTTAGAGAGATGGGGAGGGTTCGTTTCCAAGGGAAGAAGAGACAATACGAGGGGTGGGTCTTGAGGGAAACCAGACCTATCCTGATAAAGGGAGCTCCAGTAATGTGTTGGGTGTGCCCTAGGGCTGAGGTATTCTTATGCAGATGCAACAACCAAGGTTCTGTATGACAGGTTTCCTCCCATGCACGAAGCTGGCTCCTGTGACAAGCTACTGAGGGAGAGAAAAATGATTACACTATATGTCCAATTGATTCTGCCTCTCTTGTGGAGTGTGTCAAATAAATTGCATTTTTTCCTGAGCCCATTTAGATGAGTATTATCCTGCTGTGTTCTCTTGGATCTTGTACAGATTTCTGATTGCCGAATTGTAACACCAATCATAATAATTATCTATGTAATAAGTTCACAATATGAATTGTTGCAGATGGTCACATTTTCTATCACAGAGCAATCAAGCTTATTTGTACAATCTACTTGCTCCTAGATAAAACAAAAAGCAACATGGAAGTTCCTGTGTGTTCATCACACATTATAAGTGGCAATTTAGGCCCAGTACAGCAGAGAAAATGAGGGATGATAAGAGAGAGTACTAAAGAACTTTTCAATAAAAGCATATTTAGATTTTGCTATTAGCTTTACAGATATTATCATTATATATCTAATTAAATACCAAAGTTTTTTGTTTTTTGTTTCACAGCAAGCAATTTCTTTTTTCCTATCTAAAATCTGAAATTCATTTTTAGAAAAGAAGACATGCAAATGGGTTATAATTCAAATATAATAGCAATATAAGTATAAGTTATTGAAATAGGCATAGAGCATACTTATGACCTTCAAAAAATGACCTCCCAGGAGACCACAATTGGATGAAGTTTACCTTCCCTGTCACTGTCGCAGTTGCCAGGCGGTGCTTCAGTTAATAAGCCAAACCCGGTCATCATTTTCAGGTGGTATCAGAACTGAAGAGATACTTTGGTATAATGATCCTTTTTTTTTTCTTATTGCTGATTCTGAAACATGGCCCATTTTGCTTACTAATGTTTTCTAATAGTATGCCAAAAAAAATTATTACAGCAAAGGGAAAATTACTTCTCCTCTGACTTTTATTTAATATTCATCTAAATTGTAGAAAACTTTTGTTTTTTGAGAAGAACTGTACAGAACATACCTGAAAAGACTAGCAGCCTCAATGAATTGTCCTGTGCTCTCCATCTTGTATCTACTCATAATCAAAGAGAAGTACATGTTCATATACACATATTCATCAATAAAGGTGGTTGCACATGTGACAATAAATTTTTAGCTGAATGTCATAAACCCATTCGACTAGCCACACAACGCTTGTGTTACCTGAGAAGTGAAGAACTCAAATGTTCTTCAAAAATAGTAACATGCAATGTGAACCTTTTTTAAAGACTTATCTGAGTTTACCCTATTTACGTTAATATGTACATGGTGAATTTCTTAAAGCTAATGTAATTTTTAACTTCTTTTTTTGAGCTACAATTCCGATTTGTTTATATTTTCTAAAGACTTGATATTCTCTTTATTATACAGAACAGATCTTCAGATTTTCTAACTTTCTGATTTGCAGACCAAAGGAATGAAAACTGTTCTGGGACAGGCAGAAGACACAATGGGCTCCTTAAACTCTAACAGAAAATAAAGGTAATAGATATCATGTTTCTTTTTGTGCCTCTGGCAGAGAATTAACTGAACGATTTCAAAATGTTCAAATATAAATAATACACACTCAATATTATTTCCATTAGATGGTAAAGGATGCCTAGTACAGTAAAAGTCATATAAAAATCCCACTGAGATTTCCATAACTATGTGTTTTCTCTCCAGCTCCCAAGGATGGGTCTTCAAAGACCATGTTCTTACATGAATGACTTTTAGGATAATCTACATATGTCTTTTGGTAGTTTTCAAGAGTGATAGTTACAATAGCTAACGTTTATATTTTGGTTATTCACCTGTGTATTGTGGCAAGTGCTCTATAGAGATTATGTAATTTTCACAGCTTCATGGAGGAGGTATAGATATTCCCATTTTCAGTTCAGAAAACTGATGGTTAGTGCTATTACTAAATTTACCGTGCCTAGGTCATTTAGCTGGACCTAAACCCTTATCTTTGTCATTCCACAGTCAGAGATCTTAAACAGACTTATTTTCAAGAAAACTATTCAGGGGTGTAGATTGTATAGGCATACAAAATAGTCTGTAAGTATCTTTGCTTGTTGAATATGATTTCTAGGTTCTAGGCGTCAAATCATAATTTTCTCAAGGGGAAATTATTACTGACTTATAAATATAGAATGTGTGTTTGTCAGAGATTTATTAACTCACTAAGGATTCAACAAGTAATACGGTAAAGCTCTTTCAAAGAGCATTTATATGCAGGTATTTACCGTCAGTTAAAAGGTTAGAACTGGTTAATGCCCAACAGAGCAAGAAAAAACAAAAATGGGATGGTATCTTTCCTAATGGCCATTATTTACATCTTTACCAGATAAAAACAAGTTAATGTGTAACTTCCAGAATCCAAGCCCTTAATTAATAGTAAAAGCCAAACAAAAGTACTTTTTATAAATGATAAAATAATCCTGGAGTAAGCCTGGCGATGTTCTTTTACTCTTTGGCCTTATTTGCATGTTTTCAGTAAATGTTTCCTTACACAATTATTAATTCTAATTCCTGACACTTTGTTTGTGGCTCTGATGTCATTCACAGCTGGGGTCCCTTATCACTCAGTCTTTCCATTTCAGTTCTTCTCATTCCCTGATAGTCTATAATTTACTTACAAAGTAGGAGAGTGAGTTTTTCTTTATCATTCTTGTTTAGCACTCTGCGACCTCCTCTGTAAAAAAAATCTTGGAAATTTATATTCATTATTACCTCAAATTATTATTACTCTTTATTTTTATTCCTTCTGTCTTTGAAATGAATAAATCTTATTTTCCAAAATATCAGCATTTTTATTTCTAGCCTCTTTACCTCTTAGTTTATTATTTAATCTTTTGCATTTCTTTCTTATCTTTTTGTCTGAGAAATTTTCTTGTTCTGATCTTCAGTTTTTCTAGTATATTGTTCATCTGTATTCATATGGCCCTTAATTCCATCTTTTTTTTTTTTTTTGGATATACTATCATCCCTTTTATCTTTTAGTTTATTGTTTGGCACATTTTAAATCTTGATAAATGCTCATATGTTTTAACATTTCTTCTACCGGAACTAGCAGTTGTGTTTCTAAAGGGTCGTATTTCAAGCTGTGAGTCCATTTTCCTTTAGGACTGTAAGCTATTCTGTCTTTCAGTGCTTATGGAGGAAAACCAGACTCTCCACGTTAACGCTAGTGCGCTAAAGCAATTGGGGGGGAAACGGGGGTGGGGGAGTCCTAGAGGGGAACCTTCCAGGCCCTAGAGTCCAGTAGCAGTGACTGACTCCGTTACCCAAATCCTTAGATAAATGGCTTCACTCTTTCCCTCCAAGGAGAATCAGCATTAAGACAGACAATTCCTACAACCGATAATCATCCGTCCGCTCGGGGAGAACAGAGACGGTGTGGGACACGGCTGTGCCAATGTCGTCCCGTGTTGGCCATCTATATAAGCTGTCCCAATTTAATTTAATTCTGGAAGACGCGTGTATGGGAGCTCTGAGTAGTCATATGTGTGGGGCAGGTACTCTCCGTCCCAAGATAGTTTTACTGGGAAACTGAAGCAGAATTCCCACGGGTCCTCCCTACTTTTTACGCCCACGGACTGTCTCCTGCCCAGTGAAGAGCAACCCCAGCCACCACGCCAGCTCCAAATGCTCTGTCACCACTAGATTTTCTTACCTTGCAGTTCTCATTGTTTGATTTGTTTTTCATGCTTCTATCAAATTTGAACTAATGTTTTTATTTATTATACACAAGTTTATAACATGATATAAGCAATGTTAAGTGAAAAGATTATAGTTCAAATATAAATACTTCATTGTTAAGTTTCTATGAAATGAAATAATGGTTCAATTGCTCTCGCCAGGTGGCTCAGGTGGTTGGAGGGTTGTCTTGTACACCGAAAGGTTGCGGGCGTTGATTCCTGATCAGGGCACATACCTAGGTTGCAAGTTCAATTCCTGGTCACCCCAGCTGGGGCACGTAGGAAAGGCAACCAGTTGATATTTCTCCTTTTTCTCTCTCCATTCCTCTCCCTTTAAAAAAATCAATAAACATATTTTTTTTTTAAAAAACCACAATAGTTCTATCAATGGACACGTTTTGTATTCTCTATGCATTTCTCTGCAGTCTTTTAAAAGTGTCTGATAGAGTAAAAAGAAAAATATCTTTCAATCTTGATTTTTTTTATGGCAGTTATAACTGAATTATCATTTGGAAATCTTCTGTTTTGCAAGGCAAGGAAATATAGCGAGAATCTTTGACATTTATTTAGACCGAGTTGAAAGGTGGTATGAAGATTGGGTCTTTCATCTTTTGAGTGATTTCTTATTCAAACTCAGCTGGAGTTCGGAGAGCAGAGCGTTCTGCTTTCTTGGTCTCCAGTCAAGGGAACCTTTAATTCACTCAGCTTCATAATAAATCCAAGGAAAGCCAGTTACGACAAACTCAGTGATAGTGGGCCCAGCTTGAATACTGTATGCATTTCAGTTCTGCCAAATCACATAGTCTCCATGCATGGACTTAATTCAGGCAAAAGAATATGTAAAACCATAGGCTAGTGAGATGCCCTCTTGATTGATTGTACATATATTTAAGCTGTTCTAAGCACTTTGATATTGAAAATTTTCCTCGCCGTTCGTATTAAAAGGAACAGAGTGGTATTGTTATTGTTTGCGTGGAGCTTAGAGCCCAGGTTTTGTGTATTAACTATTTTGCAAGATATTATGAGTTTAGCCAAAACCTTTGTATGTATTTTTTTCTTTTTCATTTAACTTTTAAAACATGCATAGCTTGTGATTATCTGAAAAACTGATATGTACCCATGACCTTCTCTTGTGAAAAATAATGCTCTGAAGTTAAATTTTCCTTTGAAGAGAAATTTCATGTCTTGACATGGCAGAAAGAGAACCCAGTAACGTGATTCCATGGAAATAAGTAGGAAATGAGTTAGTTTTGACATAAGATGAGCACACCCACTTTGGGAAGGACTGATTCTTGCTCTCCTCTGGGTCACACCTGCTGTGTGGCAGGGTGCTGTGCTCTCAAAGCTACTAGTTCACGGGAAGAACGGGCTGAGTCCTTGATCTGTTTACAAAAGCGCTGGGTGTTTTTCTTACATGAGTTCTGGCAGAGGCGAGCAAGGACGGGGACGAAAATGGCTTAATGCACAGGTGCTTCTACTACCCGACTGCTCTTGTGTTTCAGGTCATAATACATGCCCTTACCTCAAATCCCATTTTTCACATAATGTAATAATAACACTGCTGTTGCATAGTGATTGGTATTATAAAATGTGCTGTGAGATAAATGCTGTTATTATGAAAATCCTATTAGCAAGTCCCTATGTACTATACATGCGGGACAGATTTATTAACACACACTCTGTAGGCACGTTCCCGAAAACAGTTTTACCAGCTATGAAATACTATGCAGTAATGTCATTAATAAATGAATCTAATTGCAGTATATAAAAGTGAACCACTGGATAGCCCGAAATGGCTTCTGTGAAGGGTGAGATTATTTCAAGTCGATTCACTGAGCGCAGATACACTATGTTCCCCTTCTCTTCTGCTGCCGCATGTCAAGTAACAGTTCATTAAAGTGCGTAGTCAGACAGGCTAATAAGAAAATGTTGGTTCCTTTACAAAAAGTTGTCAGTAGATGGCAATGTGACTGCTTTATAAGGCATTGTCATTCCAGATGGAACTAAAAACTTGAGATCATTCACATTGCTACCTAAATTACTGTAATTTTTTCCCCCAAAAGGGTTCCAAGAGCCATTTGAAACTATTCTTTAAATAATTGATAGTTACAAATGAAAAGCTGGGCCTAGAATTTCTAAAGTGATCAAAGCTGTTTTAATTTTCCATTGGTCATAGTTGAATAAAAATAATGTTACAAACTCTGCCATCAATAATTAGGGATTGCAGAGCCTCCATTTCAAACTAAAGCATGTTTAGCAAATCCATTTTAGACCCTCACGTGGGCACTGTGACCAGCCCACTGGTGAGCTCACTATTTATTACAAGACCCAGGAATTAGGGTTCATTGAAATTTTTATTTCAGTTTCTTTTCTTTTATGCTTTCTACTCTCTTTTTGTCCAAATAAATCATCTCTGTTGTTTTTAGTGATATTTTATATAAGTACTCAAAGTATATAATATTTAATATTACTAAGTAAGCATGAAAAACACAGGTCATGCTAGGCAGTCTGCATATTTCATAAGAAGCTATGACTTCTGAAATCATTGTAAGTTATAAAAACCAAAAAAGAATAATATATTTCGCAGAGAAATTTTTGGGACTTGAGTTTTGCCTAATGTGGAAATTCTAAGAAAAGAAAAAAAATTAGTTGAAATTCTTCAACATTTCTACTATAAGAGTCAAAAGTTATTATTTAGCTCTATTGAATTACTTGATTGTGTTGGGCCTTAAACTTGTAATCCCTTTTTAGTCTGTCTGAGGGATGAGGTTGAAGTGGTGTTAAAAGGAATGGGATTCTGTGAATGAGCGGCGTGGTATAACGGGGAAACTCTGGTCAATTAAAAAGCATGATTCCTTGTCATAGTCTATCATGTGTGGAAGTCAAACACATAAATTGGGTTACCATTTTCTTGATAAATTGTATGAACGTATCTTGCTAATATTTAATATTTCATCACTCCGATATATGATTGAAAGTCTTGCCTCGTCAAAATGGGGTAAATCCAGTTCTGGGAAATTCTATTCAGTTCAGGATCTGAGACCTACTTAGAGCCCAACCAAATGAAGTAGAACTAATAAGTTCACATACGGGAAACTGGGGTTTGCAAGGGCTGGCTTCTTCCTTTTCATAACTCCTGAAGAAGCCTTCTTAAATCTATCAATTGGAAGGCGTAAACTACAAAGGATCCTTGGATTTGTATTCAGATATATAACTTAAAGAGTGACTGTGCTGGTATTTAAAAGTGAAGATAGCCTCCTCTGTTGAAATGTACAATTTAATATTGATATATATTAAAGAATTAAGAGAGAGAGAGTAAACTTGCTCTGAATTTTTGGCTTTATAATTTGAAACAAATCAGTAGCTCTCTCTTATGACTTATTTTAGATTAACCCTAGCACTTCGTTTTGCAAGGACAAACACAGATTAAAAATAAGGAACTTAATTCTCACTGTTGAAATTCGGGAAGAGACTTCCCTTCTCTTCTTTCCTTAGAGCATTTGCCTTCGCAAACTTGTAACTGTAGTACATCCTCATCTTTCTACAATGTATATGTAGTAAATCCTTTGCAAGAGTAAATAAGCCCTTTCTTTGCCAGTTGAACTTCCTCCAGCTTTATGACTCAGGAAAATCTTTGTTGAGAACCTGCAAGACATCTCTCTGAAATGCGAACAAAGGGAGGTAGCCCTGAAGTCTCTTTATTTCTGGTGGGAGAGTGAGAGTCCAGGTCCTTCCTTGTTAGTCACCTTGCTCCAAGGGGCAAAACTATCTCTTGTCAGAGAAGTGAGAAGCTTGTATTTTGTTTCAGATAAATCTATTTGCTAACCCAGATGGCCATCCCAATTACCAGATAAAGTTAGGATGAATTCTGTGTGAGAATAATGGTGTGGTCATGTCCTCCTGTGTGAGGACTAGTTATTGTTCGTCTTGAAAACTTTCATATAGTGGATTGTGTCTGCCTGGCCATATAAGAGTGAGATTTCTTTTTGTCTTTGCAAAGTCTTAGCTGATTGATCAAGATACTCATTATTTTCTGGTCTAATGCTTATTCAGTAATAGAAGGGTTTTCTGTGTCAACAAATGTTGTGGAGAGGATTCCTGGATTGTGAGATTTTGTTTTTAATTATATATTTTTTTTCCAACAGTATTTAATCAGAATTCAGAGTTAACTTTTTTGTTTTGTATTATCTTCCTACCAACTCAATTCAACCTTAACTATTGTTTTGGGCAAAAATCAAATTTCTGTTCTAGTTACCAATTCCTATTTCTAGAGTTGCAATTTATCTTCATCATTTTTTGTGAAGATAATTGTGTGCCTTATAGCATTGCACTTTCTTCCAAATAAAGCAATCAAGCAAGACATGAAGAAGGAAGCCATCAGGGAAACTTTATGTTTTATAAAAGAAGGATGCAAAGCCTTTAGATGAGTTTCCATTTTTATTTTTTAATTTTTAAAAATTATGTTGTATTGATTATGCTATTACAATTGTCCTAATTTTTCCCCCTTTGCCCCCCCAAGCACCCCTCCGCTCCCTCAAATAAGCCCCCCCACATTGTTTATGTCTATGGGTCATATTTATAAGTTCTTTGGCTTCTCCATTTCCTATACTGCACTTCACACCCCAATGGCTATTCTGTAACCACCTATTTGTGCTTCTTAATCCCCTCACCTCTTCACCCATCCCCCACACCCCCTCCCATCCGGCAACCATCAAAGTGCTCCCCGTATCCATGATTCTGCCTCTGTTTTTCTTGTCTGCTTAGTTTATTTTTAGATTCAATTGTTGATAGGTTTGTATTTATTGCCATTTTGTTATTCATAGTTTTGATCTTCTTTTTCTTAAGTAAGTCTCTTTAACATTTGATATCCTAATGATTTAGTGATGACGAACTTCTTTAGTTTTTTCTTGTCTGGGAAGCTCTTTATTTGCCCTTCAATTCTAAATGAGAGCTTTGCTGGGTAGAGCAATCTTGGCTGTAGGTCCCTGCTTGTCATGACTTTGAATATTTCTTGCCAATCCCTTCTAGCCTGCAAAGTTTCTTCTGAGAAATCAGCTGGCAGTATTATGGAAACTCCCCTGTGGAGTTTCTTTGCCCTTGCTGCTTTTAAGATTCTCTCTCTCTTTAGCCTTTGGCATTTTAATTATGATGTGTCTTGGAGTGGGTCTCTTTGCCTCCATCTTGATTGGGACTCTCTGTGCTTCCTGCACTTGCATGTCTATTTCCTTCACCAAATTAGAGAAGTTTTCTTTCACTATTTTTCTTTCAAATAAATTTCCCATTTCTTGCTCTTTCTCTTCTCCTTCTGGCACTCCTAAGAAGCAAATGTTGGACCCCTTTAAGCTTCCTAGAGGCTGCTTATACTGTCTTCATTTTTCTGGATTCTTTTTTCTTCTTCTTGTTCTGACTGGTTGTTTTTTTGCTTCCTTATAGTCCAAATCATTGATTTGATCCTTGACTTAATTTACTCTACTGTTGTTTCCCTATACATTGTTCTTTATTTCAAATATATATCCTTTGTTTCTGCCTGCATCTTTTTTATACTGTTGAAGTCCTCACTAGGTTCCCTGAGCATCCTTATAAGCAGTGTTTTAACTCTGCGTCTGATAGATTGCTTACATTCATAAAGGTTAGCTCTTTTTCTGGAGTTTTGGTCTGTTCTTTCATTTGGGCCATGTTTCTTTGTCTCCTCATTTTGGCAGCCTCCCTGTGTTTGTTTCTGTGTATTGGGTAGAGCTGCTTTGACTCCATGTCTTGGTAGTGTAACCTAATGTAGTAGGTGTCCTGTAGGGTCCAGTGGCACAGCCTCCCCCATTACCCAAGCTGAGTACTGAGGTGTGCCCTTTGCGTGGTCTGAGTACACCCTCCTCTTGTAGTTGAGCCTTGCTTGCTGTTGGCAGATCAATGGGAGGGATTTACCCAGGCCAGTCAGCTGCAAGGACTGGCTGTGGCCACTGACCACCAACCTCTGCTCTCTGTGGAAGACCAGCTGTGCAGAGGCAGGATGATGATGCTCCAACGTGGTCTGTAGCTGTCCACTTGGAGTGCTGGCTCTGAGGTTTCCTGGGTGGTGTAGGCCAAGGTCAACCCCCACCTGTGTTTTGCCCAGAGTACCCTGTCTGAGCTGTAAAGAAATCTGAGACGGATGCTGCCTGTACTGGGTTTGGAGATTTCCAGGCAAAGTCAAGCTGTGAATCTAAGCTGGCTGCTGCTAGTACCAGGCCTGGGGCTCACTGAGGCCAGTTGTTGCTTGCTTGATAGGATATAGGAAGTTGTGAAGCATGAGCCAAGACCAGCCATTCATAGGGAAAAGAAGTTTAGGTGGGCCCAAAGTGGGGTGGAGTCCGAGGGGGTCTCAAGGTCGTTCACATAGTGTTAGCCAGTTTGATGGAGTCTTAGGAGAGTTTAAGAAAGGGACAATGGCCTCTGCTCATCTTCATGCCAGATACTTTAGTTCTTTTCTGTATGGCACTGGTGCCTTTCAAGATACTACCCTGGTGCTGGAGCTCAGACGGGAATGAGTTTGAGTAGGTGAGGCCATGTGTGGGTTCTTTAATAGGAACAGCTTGGGGCTCCAGCAATTCCTTCCCTCAACTTAATCCCCACTGGTTTTTGCAACTAGAATTCGTGGGGACTTAACGTTCCTGGCACTGGAACCATAGGTTGAGGGGGGTGTCTGGTGTGGGGTTGGGACTTCTTGCTCCCAAGATATCCCTTCCAAATTATTATCTACCACATGTGGATGAGGGATCAGCCCATTCCACATCTGCACCCCTCCTACCAGTCTGAATGGGTATGGTTTCTTTACTTCCAGAGTTGTAAGATTTCCATTCAACTCATTTTCTGATGGTTCTGAATGATGATTGTTCTGTATTTCAGTTGTAATTTTGATGTGCTTGTGTGAAGAGATGAGCCATGTCTGCCTATGTCCCCATCTTGAATGCAAGTCCACATGAGTTTCCATTTTTAAAAAATCCATGAAGTTTTATATAAAATACTTTATTTAATAAAATAGCTTTGTCTGTCAACATTTGTGGCTAAAGCAGTGCTAAAAATAGTATAAAACTGCTAAAATACTGCTCAAGTTTGATGATTCCATTTGAAAAGGAAATTATATTTATTATTTAAAAAAGATTTGTGCATATTTCCAATTAAACTAGAATCTTTTTAAGAAAACAAGAGAAGACAGAGACTTGGATTTCCTGTGCAAGTAGTCATATTAAAATAATTCATGGTGAGATCTATGTATTTTAAGTATCTTTCCTTCAACTAACCTTGAAGTTGTTCGTTAATCAATAGTTTCATTAGACATCTCTCCCTCTTCCACTATCACATACATATGTGAGTGAGAAAACCTATTCTTTGAGGTTATACTTTAATAATTTAAATGAAGTGTCTGGATTGAAGGTTGCATACCTTTAATTTTGTAAACTTTTCTTAAAGACCAACTAAGATAAAAAAAATATTTGTCTATTATAAATAGCAATATTTTCACTTTTTAAAACAAATTATTTTTCTTATATAATAAGCATAAAACATCCATAGTACTTTTCTTAGTTTTATCATTTTTGCTTTTTTTTAATTATAAAACTGTGTACAGAAACATAAAATAAAGCCTACCCTTTGTTCTTTAATAGACTTTGCAAATCAGTCTCAAGGCATAGATTAGATTCTTTGAGAAGAGAGAGTAGAAAGAATAGCATATTTAATATGATTATTCTTAGTATCTGAATTCTGTGCTATCCAGGCCTTTTAAATGATTAGGTGTTGAAGGTTACATTGGACATCATTCAAATAATGATTTTCCTTGGACTGGCAATAATGTCACAGACTGGCCTAAGACCTCAAAGTCATAAGTTATTATCTACCTGTCTTCAGTAGAAATGTTATTTTATAAAAATCTCTAAAGTTAAAGGAAGTGATTCAACTTGCATTACACATCTTTTACCCCCCCTAGTTTGAGGAGTGGTACACAGCAAATTTTCAATACTTATTTCTTCTAGAAAATTCATGATGAATCCACTGTTAACTTACTACTGTTAGGAGATTGACATTACACACTGATTTCTATACCACATGTATTTTCTGTAAGTAATCAAGCCTTATTGATGTCTTCAGTGTTCTAAGTATTATACCAGGTATATATGCATGCTAAATAAAAGACTGTGTCAGATTCCACTATGGAAAATAAAAGCTTCTTCATTTCTCAGTATACTTTCTCAGATTTTTAAATATTTTGTTAATTTACTTTTAGGGTGAGAGAGAGAGACAGGAAAAAGAAACGGAGAGAAACACCAATGTGTAAGAGAAACAACGATCAGTTGCTTCTCACACACGCTCCAGCTAGGGACCTGCCCACAGCCCAGGCACGTACCTTGACCAGAAATCTAACCGGTGACCTTTTGCTTTGCTGGACAACACTCAGCCAACTGAGCCATGCCAGCCACAGCATACTTTCTCAGGTTTTCAGATGTAGCTTTGATACAAGGCTGAGGTGTAAAAATCTGCAGGCTAAATGGACTCAGAGTCCTACAGAATTAGAGGGATCCTAAGAGACTTGGTTTCTTCCTTTGGTCAGAACAACATTGTCTCAGTATGTGAGAATAATTGTAAGAATATTTTTAAGAATAACAATCTTTTTTAATGTGTAGCAACCCCAAGCCTAAGGAAACTGTTTACATAACCAAATCTGTTACTCAAGAAAATGTTCTTCATTTACTCTCTCTTAGGTTTAGTGGAATTTACTAATTCTTTGATATAGTCTGATACAGCTAATCAGTTTTAGTTCTCAATTTGTGACTTTCTGATTTGAATAAATAATTCTTTTATCTTGTATGATTTTAGTTCCTGGAAGATAAATATGCATGATTTATTTTTTAGGACATATCTTGATTTTAAAATAATACCTAATTTCTAATCATACTTAGGTAGGTATGCTACATTTTTAAGAAAGTCATTTAAGTTTTTTTTTTCATTTTATTTAATTCTGACTTAGAGTCTTTTCCTGAAATAATTAAAAGGAATAAAATTAATGCTTGTCTTACTACTAATTTTTTTTTCTGAAAACTAAAGGTACTATAGTTCATACACGTTTTCTTTGAAATTCTCTATATTAAGACATTCTTTTGAAACAAAGTACTTTTCATTTACTAAGAACTCCACATGCTTAATAACTGGTATATTAAAATGCATAATTGTTATAAGACCTCATATATTTAATAATTATTCTTACCCTGATTTCATACCAGACTTATGGTAAACTCTAATTTCTGTGACATCTTGAACCGTATTATATAGTCTGATCTTATGAAGGCCAACTCGGTTTTATATGTCCTCAAAATTCTATAAAAAATAAGCTGGTTGTTTATTTAGAGCTAACTTAGTTTCACAGCTGCCGCAACAAAATGAAAGGGAAATTGGATGGACCCAAGTAAAAAATGATCCGTATTTTTATGTGCTGTGAGCTTCACGGAACCAGTGTGGGGATTCCTGAGAGTTAAGGCATTGACTCTTGAGTTTGAGCTGATACCCCTCAGTGCTCTGCTGGGAAGGGTTCTGAACATTTTTTAAAAATTGTTTTATGTGTAATGTATCTAAAATAACAATTGGTAGTTAGCAGCAAAGGCTAGGTACTTAATATACCCAGCATTTAGGAGTAACTAAACATGATTACATCCTTTTCCAAGGTTGGGTTCAAAGGTTTGCACATACAGGTTCAGAAAAGGTCACTGATTAATGGTGCCTGAGATGGAGCAGCAGCCAGCTGGCACACAAGGAAGTCCTGGAATGGGACACAGTGGGAGGAGGACAGTGTTGACTTGGAAACTGTTGACTATTTCTTTGCTGAAATGGACATAGACTTTAAATATATGCATGAGTGTAAATAATATAACATTATTGATATTCATATCTGAACCAGATATGCATTACACACCTAAAATTTACTGATGATTTCATTATTACAGTTGCGTTTTACATTATTCATTTTAAAGGTAATTGTGTGTTTATTTTTAGATATTTTTATACCTTCTGTTTGGTATTTGCTAATGCACATTTATATAGGCAAAGGGGAACCCTCCTGTCTTACTGGTACCCAACCATAACAACTTCTCACTGTAAATTAGAAGGTTACTAGTTAAGATACGGCACAGAACTAACTAATATCTTTAATGACATTGTTCTGTTAAGTGCACCTGGCTCTATCATACTAGAGGTCCACAAATCATTGTCCGCAATGCTGAAATCTGAAAGTTTGAAAATCCCAAGTACTTTTGAAACCAATTTTTAAATATAACCTTTCTCAAACGGATATTATTTACAGTGTTTATCTTTCTTCATGTGTTTCTCTGCATATATATTAAGGTTTGATTACTGTGTGGAGCGCTGTGAGAATTACACAGTACACAATATATGCATCAAATTAACCTTACAAAACTAGATAAATTCTAAATGATGAAGCTCACCGGGCCCCCAGGGTTGTAGATGAAGAACTGGGACTTGCATTATTTAAGCCAAGGTGAAGTCTTAAACCCTTCTATTCTGAAGTTGCATATCTTAAATTACTTTGTGCGCCATCAAGTTGTTGTTGAAGGTTGTTTAGAAGAACAAAATATTAAAGGTGGAAGGTAGTTAGAAATCCTTTACTTCCATCACAAGCCTTCTTTTTTAGCAAAAGAAGCTGCTGGCCCAGGAAGTAGATTATTTTGTTTAAGATCATAGCCAATAAGTGAATGATTGCAGATTGAATCCACGTCTTTGCTACTGTCACCTCCTGTAAATGAAAAGTGAAGGGCATGAGGTTATCGCTAGCGATGGCAGCAGTAGAGGGAAGCGTGGCGAGATCCTGCACCTCAGTGGGGAAAATGTCCTGGGACAATTAGACGTCCCTGTGCAAAAAGGACTGTGGCTTCTGCCTCACATCACGCACAAAAGTCAATTCACGATGATTCACAGTCCTAAATGAATAAAGTAAATCAATAAAGCTTTAAGAAGAAAACATAGGAAATTATCTTTCTTTTGCGCTAGAGCCAGATGTCTTAATTACAGGCACAAAAAGCAGTAACCATGAAAGGAAGACAAATAAAGGATAACTTGACTTCAAAAACATAATTAGACTTTTTATCAAATGACACAGTTAAGAGAGGGAGTTGCAAAATGCAGAATAAAAGAGTTCACAAATTTCTGGCAAATATATCAAGACTCTGTGAAGAACTACCACAAATGAATAAGAGAGAGAAACCACCCTACAAAACACACACACACACACACACACACACACACACACACACACACACACATTGTTGAAGTCACTTCACGTGAGACGGTAACCAGACAAGACTAACAGGCAAACATAGAGGGGCCCATCAATGTTAATCATTAGGGAGAGGCAGGTGGAGGTGAAATGTGATAGCACTATGCCCATCCGAATTCTGCAAAGTAAAAGGAGTGAGAATATGAAGTTTTGCCAAGCCTGTGGAGGAAGTGGGACATTCCCTCACTGTGGAGGGCATGTAAATAAATAGGTACGATCAGTTCAGAGCACTGTTTGATGGTATTTGCTAATCATAAATACACATGGGTAAATCTAACCAGTATTAATTACAGCGAGTAAAAAAATAAGCCAAGACTAGAGGGAACCTGCTATTGTTTTAAGTCATATAAAGTTCAAGACTGGGAAAAAGTAATCATTTGTGATACAGTTTAGAACAGTGGTTTCTCTGGAGGACATAGATTGGGAAGGAAGCCAGAGGAACCTTAGGGGGTAATGGAAATATTCCATAAGTTGGTCTGGCTGCTGTTAAAGTGGGTGTGCATATGTACACACTTCTCCTTATGCTGCACACTTAAAAATTTCTAACTTCAGTAACCAAGTGAAATTAAAGAAAATAAATTTAGTTTAACATAAATCTCCTCCATATTATGAACATTACCTAAAACATTTAAATGCTTTTACTAAGTCTTAGCTATCTTTCTAAACTTGAGAGAAAGAAATTCTAAGCCTGAATGGAATAAATTAATGTTTTCCCCCGAGGTCTAGAATCAGACAGTGCCAACTGAAATAATGTAAGACGAGAGAGCAGAATCAAAGTTGTCTTTGGGGAAATATATCTTTCTTGTGGAAACTTAAATTTATCTGGAACAAGGTCAAGTAAACTATTTACCTATAATATGTGGATGTTAATTTTGAGGTTTCAGATTCAGTCAAAACCACGAAAATGTATAAGAACAGAGGCAAATGCATAATTCTCTTGGTAGTTAAATATTTATGAAACGAATTGAAGAACTTTATGAGACAAACTCAAGAAAAATATATTATTCACATCCTAAACTATGTTTAGTTCATCATACTTTTTTTAGCTATCCAAAAGCTTGTTATAAATCTAGCATGAAATCAAAGGAAAAAAAATTCCTATGTAATCTTAATCCCTTTCTTAAATTTCCCTCTTTGGTTAGTGTTACTACATTTAACTAGGCCACCAGACCAGGGACATGGGAGCTCTTTCCTTTCTCAAGTCATAAGTATTGTGTAAAATGCATACTTTCAAATAGCTCTTCACTAGGTGATTATTAAATGAATGAAAAGTGAATAGGTGGCCACCTGAATTTATTATTGAAACTAAATAAAGATGAGAGGATTAGAATCTCTCATTTTAAAAAATTGTCCTACCAATTTGGGAATACACAGATCCAAGAGAAAATACTTTTATTGTTGGGTAATTAATACAGGCAATGTAGGCAAACCAAGGGATACAGTGTCTATACTACCTTCTAGTCCTCTTCTTCTTTCATCCCTTTTAAAGATGACTCACTCAGACAAGGACTATGATATCAGGATAAATTTAATGACATGTTCTGATATGCCTGCAATAAAAATAACATTTTCTTTCTGAAGAGACACTATGTAAGAGTTTCTTAGAGGAGAGGCAAGGGTATCCCAACAACCCAGAGCTAATAAGGCACGTGGCAGGGAGAATGCCCGACTGACCTAGGGTAAGAAAGTTCTTTTCTGTTTTGTATTCTTTTCTACTTTGTACTTAAAACAAGCTTATTAAATTATATGTCTTCAAGTAACTTTTGGAAAGCAAAATATTGGGTATTTTAACCAAATTCATTCTGCTACAATTAACTCTTATCTTTTGTTATTTAATTAGAAGACACGTCACACACATCTAATCAAAAGCTTTCATTAAGCGGTAAAATCATTAATGTCAATCATACATAAACTAGGTGGCTATGACAGTTTTTAAGAAATTGTCATATAAACGTATTAAAAGCACAAAATCATGGCCAAGAATTTTAAATAAAATGAACTTATTTATACTTAAATCAACAAATACTATAGGAACTACAAAGAAAATTAAATTTCACCGAAATCATTCTTGTTATTCAAGGTACTTCCTGGGTACATGAACTAAAAAATGACACATTCATTGTTTTCTATGAAATATTGATTATTTATCATAGATATAAATTAGTTAATTCTGTCATTTAATGCTCTTAATTAAATTTTAGGATATTCTCCTCTTTTAACATTTAATATACAGTGATAAAAACATCTGTTCAAAGAAAAAATGATTAACAATTGTCGTCGGCAGCGGCGGCAGCCGTCCGTCTCGAGAGACGATGGTGTAGCTTCTTAAGAGTCTATCTGCACCGCCGAGAATGGCTGTGCAGTCCGACTCGGGAGTGACACGGTATCTGTCTCCTCCCGTGTTGAATCGACATCTTGCGATGACGCTGAAGCTACAGAGCCTGGGCAGGGTGATATGGAGGGTCTGCTGTTGCCCATGCAGCAGACCCCCCTCTCTTCGCAGCTGAAGGGTCCAAGGGAAAGACGGAGTCAATACAGCTTGGCTTCAGGTGCGCCGCAGGAGTTGCCGGTGTTGACTACAACGTCAAACCGCCTTAGGGACTCCGGCTCCGGATTTTCTGTCGGGGTTTACTCCCTTAGCCTTTCCCCTGAAGAGGTATGCCGCAAGGCAGCGGAGGTTTTTTGGAGTCAGAGTTTTCCTTCTCTGATGTGCCCTGACTGGAAGATCGAACCAGCGACACTTAGCTCTCAGGCCGACGCTCAATCCACTGAGCCAAACCAGCCAGATTAACAATAATATTACAATTTTAACGAGTTTTCTTTGCTCTTGTAAAAACCATCACGGAACGAAATAATTTAAATCCAAATAGCCATACCTTCCACCGTCACTTATTCCCTCATTACATTTGTGGCTCTATAATTCAATCCTGAGTCACTTTCTTACTTATTTATGTGATTTCAAGACTTTAAATTGTTTCTAGTGATTATGTCAATACCTGTCACTTCATGAGTCGTAGGGTGCTCTACTTACATAAAAAGAAAGTTGATGAGTCAATGGTATGAATCATTATATTAAAGCCCTAATTATAAAGTTAACTTGCATTCTTTCAGAAAACTTTCAGAATCCATGGTATAGTTTAGATTTAAATGATTTTCTATAGGTGGAGGTATTCTGTTCCCAGAGAGACCTTCCACAGACTTGATTTTAAATTCCGACTCTCCATAGTAGCATACTGTTTTTTTGTCCAAGGAGAAAAACAGATGAAAGTCATTATTTTGAATAATTCAGATGGGCTCAGTTTGGAGGCTATTCTTTAGGGTTCAATTAGACATGAATCTTTTAAATTTCTTGTGGGATAAAAATCAGGTAATACTGACCTTATTTTACAAATAAGTAAAGAGTCAAGCAGAAGACGAGTAGCAAGGACATGGGAGAGCTTGATTTCAAACTCACCGTCTACTTAAGTTAGATATTATTTTCATAAATTTTCATTTATTAAAAATATTTGGGAGTATTCATTTTTTCTCCCACAAAAAGTAAATGCATCCTTTTGACTATTGTAAGTATTTGGCCCCAGTCAGTCAACTCAGTATTTGATACATGAAGTCAAGTCACCATTTTGGTTGAACTATTTGACACATATCTAATGGACTATTAATCAATTAAGCTGATGGCTTACAGATTCAGTTTTAACTGTGTTATACTAAAAATCAAAAGCAGTATTGACTCTAAAACAGAGTCCTTCATTTTCTTGTGTAATACTAGAGAATATATCTCAAAAATATAGTGTAATATAATCATCACATTATAATTATTAGTACCTGTTCGGGGTAAGTAATTTAATTGTACATTTGTATATATTTGCCCACGTTTCATCTTCATAATACTTAAGTGACCTTGTATGAAATAAAACAGAATCCTTCACTGGGTTTGGTAACAATTTAATGACAGAGGGAAGGCTTACCAGCCGGGGCTGTTCTCGGTTATAGCCACTCTCTTCCGGTCATCATCACGGCATGAGCGTTCTGAACGCAGTTCGTGGGTGTAACGAGTAAGCGAGACCCAGTGAGCAGGCCCCTGGGCTGTAGGTCAGGCTGGATCCAGCCTCAGCCCTGGTCCTGGCCAGTTAGGAGTCTTAGCTTCTCAAGCTATGCAACATGCTTCTTGAAAAATCTGAAATGAAGTTTCATTGTCTATAAATGATCTCCTACCTCAGTTGTTCTTTCAATCTTAGAGTAACTCACTTGAGGAAAAACTATTGAATTTGTGGAAACTTGACAAGTGCTTTTTGGGAGCTGTTGAAAACCAAGTCAAACAAAAGTTTGTCTGAATTCCTGCAATGATAATTTGGGTTCAATAGTAATTAGTTCCTTTGTTCTATGTTAATTAAAATGTACACTCTCCTTGGTAGCAGTAGTATAAAGGACTACTAATTGTTTCTTTGCATTTTTAAATGAACTTTAACATATTTCCATGGAATAAAAACTATACAGTAGCAGAATAAAGGCTTAATATTTCAATTTTGTGCTGGTAAATATATTCAACCCTATATATCTTGGTAATTTAGAATAAATTTATGACATTAAGTTTCACATAATTTAAAAGGCTGAGTAGTGTTGAAAGGTTAATTCAAGCATTAACTTATATTGTGTTAATTTTAGTAACGCATAGAAATAATATTAATAATTAAAAATGTATTGCTTATAAAACTGAATTGAATTTCTAGAAGAGTGCTAACCAAGAAATCATCCTCTAAACACTTCTCAGCCTCCGATACATGTTAGTGTTTAATATTTTTCAGAAATATTTGTTGATTTTGTTAATACATAAAATTTATTTGCAAGTAAATATCAAAAGTATTGAATTTAGGTTGCAGGATTCTTTTAAATTATTTCTAGATAGCTCACTCTTTGAGTGTCATCCATGTAGACATCATAAGTATTGGGGAGCATTTGAGATAAAAAAATAAAATATAGATGATGTTTTATTTTTGCTTCAGGCTATAGGACGTCCCCTCTGAGGGGAACAGAGTTGTGGCACCACCCACACTCATCATTTCTCATCGGGTGGATTCTCTTTACAGGGAAACCTCATCCTAAGTCTCTTTTTATTGTTTTCAATTAAAGTTTACATTTAGTATTATTTCTATTAGTTTCAGGTGTACAGCATAGTGGCTAGACAATCGTATATTTTACAAAGTGTTCCCCGAACCCCGATATTCCCAGCACCCACCTGGCAGCCTACATAGTTATTACAATATTATTCACTGTGTTCCTTATGCTGTACCCTGCATCTCTGTGACTATTATATAACTACCTATTAGTACTTTTTAATCCCCTTCAATTTTTTTTACCCAGTCCCCTCTGTCAGCCATCATTCTGCTCTCTGAGCCTATGAGCTTGTTTCTGTCTTGTTAGTTTGTTAATTTGATTCTTTAGGTCCCACATATAAGTGTTATTATATGGTATGGGTCCTTTCCTGGCTGACTTATTTCACTCAGCATAATAGGTCCATCTATGCTGTTGCCAATGAGAAGATTTCATTCTTTTATGGCTGCATACTATTCCCTTGTGTAAACGTACCACAGCTTTTTTACCCACTCATCTGTCGATGGACACTCGGGCTGCTTCCATAGCTTTGTGATTGTAAATAATGCTTCAGTGAACATAAGAGTGCTTATATTCTTTCAAATTAGTGTTTTGGGTTTCTTTGGTGCATACTCAGAGGAGGAATCACTGGATCATAAGGAGGTTCTATTCACATTCTACATCTTGAATGCTGTTTTCAAATCCGTGTCTGAGAAACACATACCTTAGCTATCCCAAACATGTGCTTAAGACTCTCCCGCGTGGCTTCTCCATCTCCATTGAACTGCGTACTCTTCTTGGGACCAAGCCAGTGCAAACTTCTTTGAGTCAGGCTTCAGGTCACAGTGTTCCTTCCAGTGACAGCACTCTCACGTTCCCATTCACCCTCAAGACAGTTTAATGTTTTTTTGTTCAAAAGTATTCCCACAATATCCTGGCCCCATCTGTACCTCCAATCTTCTTTCTGACCTACCCTCCGGCTCGCAAGATAACTTAGGTAATTGTCTTATATTTGTAGATATGTTAATTTTCCATAAAGTAAGCTCGTGACAGCACGGATTTTGTCTGATTTTCCTGCATTCAGAATAGTTCTTGATACCGATGACATATTTTTTAGATGAGTAAGTGGTTGTCTCTTTTCCTTGGGGCTGTATTATCTGTAGAGTTGTTTTGTTTTCCATACTATAGAGTTATTAAGCCTGGGGGCTTCAGACAAAGCCACTAGGTGGCTTAACTCTAAGTTGACAGGAAATAAATTTTTCTGAGGCTGTTTAAAATTATGAAATATGTGAACTAGCTGTAAGCCTGTCTGACGCTTCAAATAAAAAATAAAGAAAAAATACAGTTATTATGGGTCCAGGAACACCACAAATTTCATTATAGTTCTGAGGAGACAGTTGTCTTATTTCTAATTATCTTTTTGAAATTCACCAAACTGAAAATGCATGCTTAATACACCCACATAATACTGTGAGTTTACAGATGGAATATTTGGTATAACATTTATTCTTCTTTTCTCATGGATTTCACACCCTTGCAAAAAACCTGGGGACAAGTGCTATGTCATTTGATTTATTTAACTCTGAATTTCTTTGCTTTCAGATTATAAATCAGACTCTTATTGTCACTTTAATGCAGAAAGAGTTCTTTTGTGTTCATAATATAGATCAAGATGTGATTTAAGTTGCATCTTGTCAAGGTAACTCCTTTTTAAACTATGAGAATAGACTTGGCCGTATCCCAAAACTAATGGGAGTCATATTTTATAATAAAAAGCAATATGTTCATAATAGAGGCTTTGCTGCTTCTCACAGGCCCCACAAGCACAAAAATCTTGTCAGTTTTCACAGCTAATGCATTTTTTTTGTCACGTCATAAGCACTTTAAAAAAGCCTCTCCTTAATATGGTGGAGGACAGGAATTCTAATTTTTCTAAGAAAGCAGTGAAAATAGAGATCCTCGCCCAAAGAAATAAGATATAAGATGCCTGACTATCGAAGGAATCCTATTTTGAAAAGAGAGACCATTGGAAAGTAGTGTGAATGTAAAATTGAATGAAATTTCAAATTGATCCTAAATGGGTGTCATGCTACCAGTTCTTTTTCACACCCCCAACATTTTATAAGTGGGCCCTTCAACTGGTCGCATGTAAGACGATGATGACAAGGAGGAATTTGGATTATTCACCTCTCCTCTTTGATGAGTCCTGTGAGGAATGAAAGCTAACTTCCTTTGTGTTTGCTTATACTGCAGACACGTCTCATGCAGTCCTTAAGTGTGGCTACTTGTCCGTGATGTAGAGTCGGGTCTTGACATGCAATTACTGCAGAAGTTTTGAGAAAGGCTAGGTACTTAAACTGTTAACTTCTGCGACTGCCAGCGTGAGAAAGCCAAAGATAAATTGCATAGCAAGAAAGACCAGTATGAGCCGTTAAGTCAAATGGGGGAAATTCATTTAAAAATACATTAACAAGTCATCTTTTTAGAGAAGTAAGTCAGTTTTATTTATGAAGTTTATAAATTTTTATGAAAAAGGAAGACTAGTTCAATTTACAACTTTAACTTATGGAAACTCACTTTATTCATCATTTTTTACATAGTATGTGAGATTTCCAAAGCTCTTATTTGCCTCTGAACTTCCTGGGTTTTCAAAGTTTCGCTCTTTCAGAGACCTTCATGTAGCATTTTAATATCGAGTTTTGAATTATGCACCTCTACTGTGTTCACATTGTTATATCCATCTTTATGCCTTCTTCTTTTGTGTCCTGTCACAGATGGAGGTAACTAGTCCTCTCTGATGCCAGCCAGTGTAGCTTTCTCCAACAGGCATCATCAGTGGCTTAGTAGATGTGAGCTTCTTCTTTGCTCTCATATGCTCTGGAATTAATTTATTATCTCACAGATGCCTTTTAAAAAAATTCCCCTCTTGAATCATATGATAATCATGTGCTTTACTTACATGACCAAATTCTAAATAGCAACTAAGTTGCTTTGGACATTATAATAAAATCTATTACTTACCCTATCTCCTTTTATTTTTCACAAAATGTTTTGTAAAGTGATTGTAGTATTTAGAATATATTTTTTGGATGAAAACCCTGCAGTTCACAAAATTTAAATAAACAGTAAAATAAAGATACACATATAGGTCTTGTAACTCTAGTGGGCTTTTCCCCCTTTCAAAGTACAATGTGTCTTGTTATTTTCTTGTTATAAGAACCATGGTTCCAAATAAAGCATTTCAATAGAACCTAAAACTTTAACTTTTCACCTTACCTCTTCTTAAGAGCATATAGAGATCAGTTGGCTAAAGAAAAAAGTTTTTAGACAAAAAAAAATCGTCTTTTTATAATCTAATAAAATACACTTAATTTCATTCTCTAACAATCTGTTACTAGGACACATAATATCACGTTCATAGTCCTTGACTATTATATTCAATGTCTTATTTAGGTCATTTCTATTGAAATTAATTTGCTTATATTACCTAGAAATTAAAATTATTTAACTGTTATATTTTTTTAATTTTCAGAATGTCTTAAATTAACTGCTTTTATTCTTTCTATTAGCACCTATTATCAAAAACCTTTACTTCTTTAGAAAAGAAGGTTGCTCTTTTTGATCCTAGGTTTACACTAAAAATGGAGAATTGTTTGAATAACTCCATTTAGATCATTGTGTAGCATGAAAGAATATCATTCACCTCAATTCTATATCTTGATTTAACATGTGATAACATGTACTTGTTATCTATAAATATTCTCCCTAAGTAGTCTCATTCACTTCCAGGGATTCAACTGTTGGAAATAAACTAACTCTTGAATTGTCAAATCTAATATAGAACTTTTTCTGAGCTACAAACTATATATTAATGCCTCACTAAATCTCTCTACTGTGATGTCTAAAAAAACAAACAAACAAACTGATAAACTCATGATTCCTCCCTCCACTTGAATGAACTAACTCTTCCTTCACTGTTTTTAGTCTCATTCGATGATAACGCTGTAAACCTGGTTGCTGAAACCAATCATTTTGAAATCATCCTTGACTCTTCCATTTCTAAGTTCTCCCTCAGTTCATCGCCGAAGTTTATTGGTCCAAACCCTTCTCCATTCTGGCACCTTCTCTTTACCACCATTGCCATTCTATCAACCAAGAGCCATGGCCCTTTATTGCCTAGGCCAGTGACAGGGTCTCTTGGCCATTCTTCCCAATTCCTATGGCCAATTACAAAGTTACAAATGCTTAATACAATTAGCAAGTATTTCTAAAGCATTGTCTCTGCCCATCTCTTGAGCTCTATCTCATTGCTCTCTACTTTGTGTATCTATCCTTCAGACCAGTGAGACTTCCTTCAACTGGTTCTACACACACTTTCTCTATTTACATCCAGCCATTAAAACAAGAAATTGCTTCTTCCTGGAGCTCCTCTTCCCCACCACTACATCTTCATATACATATGGTTCCATCATCCTTTTTGGGTTGACGTACGTACTTTGCCACGTACTTTGCTAATCTCCCAGAGCAGACTGAGTGCTCTGTGAATGATATTTCTGCATGTCCTTTCATGAAATTCATCAAAATTATAATTATGTATTTGTTACCTGTTTGTCCCTCTAAAATTTAAATTTTATTAAGGCAAAAACCATTTTATTTTCTCTACTGAATTCCTTCTGTCTTAAGACCCTGAACAAAGACTGAGTGAAATGAACATATGAGTATTTATTGAGTAAATAAACGTAATTTTGATTCTTGATTATTTGCCCACTATGCTATGTATTTCTGGAAACATGGTGTCATCTGATTTGTGGACAAATATATAGCTTTCCTTTAATCCTACCCTTAGTCTTTGGTAAATCTGAATTTTAAGATTTGGGACTCTTCTCTAGAAAGCAAAATTTACTTCCTTAGTAGTTAAACTTATATATATGACTCTTGTTTCCAGAACAAGCCAGAAATGATTACATTTGAAAGTTTTAATTGCACTCTATGGTGATGTTGGTCTAGTGTGAATTAAATAAGTTTGTTATTAAATAAAAATTAAATAGCATTTTCATATTATTGGGCTGTGGTTTGATGTTTCCTGTGATTTTGTGAAATATACCCTCTGGCACAAAGCTGCGTTCCACCGCTAATTATGAATCGTCTTGAGAGCATTGGCCGCACGTAACGCCCAGGAGGACACTGCCGCCGGCCGTGTCTGCTCACAGCTGTCCTTGTTGCTGTCTTCTGCGCCCGTCATAGCCTGCGGAGCACCTGAGTGGACAGGGATTCAAAACTGCTCCGGTGGACAAAGCAAGGATTAAACAACACTCCTTTAAGAGAGTGGCAGTGTCTAGGGAATCCCAGTGTCAGAGTCTTAGTGGATTTCCTTGGGGTGACATTCTGAGGTTGCTGAAGTTTAGAATTAGAATTAGTAAATGCATCGCTCTGGCAGAGGTTCCTAACCTTTGCCAGTATCTGTTCTCATACCACCCCCCTTCCGTGCTGGTATCAGAAAGGGTCCCTGGAAGTCGAGCTGGAGACTACATTTCCCAACATCTCAGTCTGTTGCTGCATGGCTAAGTTCTCACTCATGGAAACCTAGCAGCAGTAAGATTTCCCTTTTTATTTCTTCTCTTCTTCCTTTCTTGGGTGGGTAGAGTATAATCAGCTTCAAATATTAGGTATGGGCAGTAAACAGAGCAAAGAGTCAAAAGCAATCTGGGTCCTTAGGACATGTATGCAGATGGTGGCTCACCTAACCTGGGACCAATATGTGGAGGAACATACAATTTGAATAGAAATCTATATGTTTATATTTCTTCATAGTCATCTTTTTTATTTACTAAATAATACAATTAAAATATAAATACTTACAGGTATTTATGTATGCATAACTGTATCCGTGTGCATGTAATGTACACATTTTAAATTCTGTTGATATGAGGCTTAAATAATGTTTTGTGTTAAATTTTATAATTTTTTCAGTTGTACAAATGTGGTATGATTAAGCAAGAGATTATCAAGGAAAGTGGACTTGAATTTTTCAAGAAAATTTTTTTTCTTTTTTGATGAAAAATACTTGAATATAGGACTACTCTGTTTAGAAAATACAAAGAGGTTAAAAATGACTGACTCTGAAAGTCTGTCGACTTTTGCATGGTCCTGTGCAGCCTCCAAGAAGTACAAAGTATTATAGATGATGTCTTCCCCTGTATGCTTTGGCTTGATGAAGTTATCTTTAAATCTCTTTCTAGATTCTGAGTAGCACTTTATTTTAAAGCATGAATATTGTATGTATGCCTAAGAAAGGCTTAATAACATTACCCTGAATCTTAACTCAAACTCTGGATCTCCAAATAAGCAATTTAACTACACAAACGTATATGAACTATTTGTTTCTTTTTCTTTATATTTTAAAATTTCTTTTGTGGTTGGTACCTGTTATTTTTTACACAGAACTAACATGAATGGCATTCATAGTAACAGTTATCCAATTAATCTTTCTTTATCCCAAAGTGCTATATAGTGCCTTGCGCTTTTAACTCTGATATCCGTGATTAATAGGATATGTAACTTAAGAGTCTGTGTTGACAACCCATTAGTCATTCTCAGATCATCACAGCTGCACACAGGAATAGGGGTTAATGTCGAGATCTTACTAACTTGGGGTGCTTTCTAAGATGTCTTAATTTTACAACTTTAAAAGGCAAAATTTAAACTTTCATTTCCTAGAGGCTAATGGAAGCAGAATGCTCTAAATTTTACTTCCCAAATGAGTGTCATTACCAGAAAGCCCGGATGCCCACTAGGCGGGCTGGTGACGACGCGATTGTGTTCAGACGCTTCCCAAATTCGGTGCTATGTTTGAAAACTTGCCCAAGCTTCTGAGGGAACAGGGAGAAAAACAGAAGGCAGGTCAAATTTGGGCCTGCCAATCCTTGACGGGCTGGCTTTGACGTTCTCGTCATGAAGTTCACTGTTATACACTTTCTCATCACAGCAGTTGTGACACAAAGGTTATGACAACCATGAGAAAATAGCTGGTGACTTATTACTGCGTGCCCTGACGTGAGAGCTCCAGAGCAGCATGGTGGGGCCTTGCTGATGTGGCTTCCCTTCCGTGTGATGCTGCCACTCTCTTGAGCTGCCCAGATATGTCAGGTCCCTTCCAAGAAACAACACCCGTGCGTTAATATGCTCCTCTACCTCAGCCTCAATGCTCACAGATACTTGTCGCATCAGCATTTCGCTTAAATCAACTTCCCCTGAAATTTAAGGATACAAAGCACTTGTTCTTGAAATCCTATTGCAGGCTCTCTTCAACATTCCATTTACATAGACATTGAAGTAATGGACATTCCTAACGAACAGTTGTTTTCATTTATTTATATTTATCTTTGTGGAAAAGCTTTTTAAAAAACAAACTGGCTCTAACAGTTAACCTCTTGAGCCGTGGTTGTCTTTCTTCTTCTGTCCTTTTTTTCTTTTGTTTTGTTTTAATGAGAATGTCATTTTCATTGCCTCACATTTGAGTACTGGTACTCAGAGGCCGTCCTTGTAGAGCTAGAGCTTATTTTGTTTCTCCTGCCTCCAGAAAAGTAAGGCATGGTGTTGTCAGTACCAATAATAAGACGCACTTTTGGGAGCAGGTCTGTCACTGCACACAGTGATGGCTTTGAATTTAGAAGACAAATGAGGGGAATTTGGGGGGAACAACTTAGCATTCCTAGAGCAAAGCAATTCTTCTTATTTATCTCTGAAGAGAACAAAAGACAGCTAATAAAATTACTTCTTCACACCTTCTTTAGTTTTATGTTTTTGGCTCTTCACTGTTCTTTCAAGAGCATATCATCTGCCAGATGAAAGTGGATGTGCATTTTGACTCTCACTATTCTTTCCAAAATAAACTTTTTGTCCAATTACTGGTTTTTTAAATCTATATTTCTAACATGAATTTTGGTTGTAATTGTGATATAAAGACAGCAAAGCACTTAAGCAAGCCTTGTTTCGCTCATTGTGATAAAACAAACTGATCATGTAATGCTTTAATATATAGTTATTGATGAAAATAGTAGTAATGTTTAAATTTATTCCTGTTTTACCATGCAGAAGGCATTATCCTAAGTACTTTCCATATACTGTTTCTTTTTAGCCTCACAGAAAACCCTGACAGAGATTTTATTGTTAATCCAGTTTTAAAGGTGAAGAAACAAATTCCTTCAAGGACCTAGTAAGTTTTTTAATTCAGAGTGGGCAAAAGTAGACTTACAGCTGTGACTATGTGAAACACAGAGTTTATGCTTATATTACTATTTATTTATGAGCTATATTATTTCCATACAAACCACTGTAAACCTACTTTTGAAACCCCTGTATATAATGAACGTAAGTTATAAGAGTTAACATGCCATTATTATAGAACAGTCCAGAATTTGTGATCATGTCTGTGCCTGCTAAGCACCGTGTGACTGATAAACAATTGAAGACTTTCACTTTCTCTTAAAATTTGCCATACCATGAAAGTCTTCTGACTACTTATTCCAAAGCAAGGAAGTAGGATGGATTTGACTTCTGTATGCACTCATATTGACTTCTTGCCTGTAAAATTTTATATTTTGATTGAAAATAGCTATAGCTTCTAAAGAAATGGTGTCTATCAAGCATATTAAACTCATGCAACCCAAGATGTGTTGAAATACGGTTGAGGGTATCAAACAATATTTCCACATAGTTTGGACCCTGTGAACTTCCCAATAATCACATAAACTAGGAAGGACACACATACACACACACACATTCTGTATAATATGAGGAAACCAAGGCTCTAAGTTGTAAAGTCTGTCTCTTGGTTTATTGCACTTTGTACACAAATACTTTTCATTCAAAACCTTAAGTAACAGCTACAGTTTTTTTTTGTTTTTTTTTCTTGCTGGCTATATTAAAGAAATAATCTTTCTCAAATTTTTAATTTTCCACCTAATGTAGTAATATCCACTTAATGACTTGTGCAAAGTTTGACTTAAAAAAAAATCTTACTGTGCCACCAACTGGAAGTGTTGTTTTGCAATCACTTCAATTCTCTGAGTTTCGGTGGGTGATCTGTCAAATAAGAAGCTGGTTTTGGACTTTCTATTCCCTTGCAAGGTCACCGTGGCTGGTGCAGCACATTTCAGGGCTGACAGTGACAGAGGCAAAATGGAATCGGATCTCATGGCTCCATTCCGATTTTCCCATCGCTCATGTCCTTGTTAGAATTTGCGTCCAGACAGCGCTGAAGCAGGCTGGTGCATCCTGATTTGAGGTGAACACAGAGTTCACGTGCAAGGTCTCTGTCAACACCGAGCTGGGGGAGCAGAAGCAGCAGGGCTGGGAAACCACTGGGCCTGTAAGTCAGAGGTTTTAACGCTTGGATGATGGAGAACCTCAGATTCACCTCCTATCCACACACTGAAAGGTTAGCACATTATTTAGTGTTCTTAATGATAGTATTTAATTAAAGCAAAATTGCAGAAGAGTAATCAGCATTTAGCTGTTCCTAAAATGTGTGCTTTGCTTTGAATATAAATTGAGTCCCTTTGTCCTCTGTGTAAAATCCTTTCCACCAAACGCACATTCATCTACTATTTGGCCCTTTGTTGTGGTTTATTTGAGGCACACGGAAGATCACCCTCTGTCTTTATTTTCTTTTTATTATTGTCATATGTCAATATCCTGCTGGCTAACCACCAAAGTCTATCTACATGACGCACAAAGAGAGTTTCTTAGTCAGCTTACTAAGGTTCTGGAGACAGACAAATCTGAATTAAGTGACCTTGAACAAGTCTCTGTTTATCTAATTACAGGTTCTCTTGTGAGATTTAAATGAAACCACACACACATACACACACACACACACACACACACTCTCAATTAGCACTGTATGTGGGACAGAGTGAGCACTCCTTATCAAAGAGTGTAAATAAAGATTAGATCATCTCTCCAGATGCTTCCATGACTGAGACAAATTTAAATGTTGTTATAATTTGTGAAATTTGCAATAAACATGAATCAAATGAAATATGAACCTGAGAATTATATTGGGGAAATTAGACACATTAGAAAGGAGGGCATTTCAGAAATCAGAGTGACAGAGTTCTAGAGTTTCTAATTATTTCATAGATCCTTCATAGTTTTTAGAAAGTTAATGGTAAAGTATATACAACAAACTCCCCTGCACCACTGATTTTCAACCATTTCAACACCAAGATTCACTTTCCCGAGTGGACATAACCCTCAGTATATTTGTCAAAGCATTTGCTGTGCAACACGCATGCATGGATGTGAGATTTGTACTGACTTGGAAATACCAAAAATATTACTCTATTCAGGCACTTGTGATTTCTTGGAAATGTGTCTTAGAAACCTTGCTCTAAAGTGTTATGACTTTCCTTAAGTTTGTGTATTGCTGTGGAGTGTATAAAATGTTTAAATAAATTATGCGTATAATCCTGCAGAGAGGACTTTATTATACTCTCAAAATGTTATGTAACTAACATTCACTAAGAGTCATGAAGTGACTCTGTCAGCTCTCACTGGTAAGTGCGAGAACAAAGTCTATACTCGCTGGCTTCTGATTATCTGTGTATTTTATCTACACCTTGCACCTCCTGAAGGGACGTACAATGTAAATGGCATGCTCAACAGCCGCTTAGATGTTCAGGATGTTTGTCAGACAAAACCATGGGCTTTGATTTATGAATCAATTCTTGATTAAAATTTTAAATGATCATTATCCTATCATCAGATGACACATACCCTGAGAAATGTCAGTTTGGTTAGCCAGATGGTGGTATAGCCGAGAGATGGAGGGAGGACCCAAGGAGGTTAAGTATGGGACTGGGAGGGAACATGGGACTCAGATGCCCAGCCTCTGTTCTCCATCCATGTTTCTGATGCTGGGTTACTCTTGCCAAATGTTTCTACAAAAATCTGTGTAGAAATAATATTCACTTGCGCTTGTAGCATTCATTAGTTACCCCAAATTTTCTCCGAATACCAAATACGTGCCCAAGTGAGATGAGCTATAAAAGCAGCAGGCAATGCCATGCAAGTGCCCCAGGAATACGGCCTGTCCTCGGCACAGAGGCCCAATGGCGGGACCTGAAGGGCCCTCCACACTGTCCTCTCATTGCTCATATCTGGGAGTGCGGGCTGGTCATCAGCTTTAAAGAACCCCATGAATTGCTTTAAACAGCCCTTGGCTTTTTAAACACGTTACGTGCATTTGTACTTGGAACAGAAATCTCATCCATCTTTGTCTGAATATCTTCAGTGTCATAATCCTTCCTCGACTTGTGTGTGTTTCCCTGTGCGCGGCCTCATATTTAGGCTCCCCTCCTCTGTGATTCTAGCCCGCCCACATTGATGCCTCAGATGACTGCACGCCCCGACATATTTTTCATTGTTTACTGATCCATCTATTCAGCTGAGCTACAGGGTGTCAGTGAACTCCCTGCAAGATGACGCGGATGACGCTGGCAGGCGCAGCGTGGGAAAGACCCGGGGGGTATGCGTGGAGATGCTAGATTGTTCTGTTGCGGAGATCTCTGTCCTGCAATCAATATTCTGTGCTTTAAATTGCTCCTGGATTTCTACATAGTGGCACCATCCAGAGCTGTGTATTTCCATCTGTGCTTATAATTGCAATTTTGATTTTTTATTTGGATTATAAACCTATCCCAGCTGGGGATTTTGTGTGGCTTCATTCTGGATGTCAGAAATGAGATCTATTTAATATTTTAAGCATATTGCAGCTTAAAAAGTACTTTTGCATTCTACCCTAGGGCAGGTGGTTTCATTTACATTTAAAAATAAGGAATTGGAAGTTATTGATTATAAGTTGCCACGCAGTTCACGCGGAATGCATTTGGTTCCAGCATTACGTACATACTACACATCTGTCTTTCCTCAACAGGTAATCTAAGGTAACGAAGAACAGAGATTTTTTAAATAGTTGTCATTCAGCTTCTTTTCTAAAAATACCTTTGTTATCACTCAGCAGTTCTTTCCTGGGCACCTTCCAAGTACCAAGCCCAGGCCAGCTGCTGAGTACAGGCGCGCTTTCTAGGTGCCCTTGTCAGCCGGTAACGACCTCATCTATCGTTTGATAGTAATTAGTGCCATTTCCCAAACAGTCCCCTTCTTCCAGGCGTGTGTCAGAACGTCGCTTCCTCCCTCCCTTGTCTTTGTTTGGTGCGCGTGACCAGTTCCATCCAATAAGTGTTATCACGGGCGTCCCCTCAGGTTGAGTTTGTGTCCTTGTGGACTCAGTGATTGTCTTCTCCCCACGGCCGAGGCCAGCCATGCCCCCCGGGGGGGGGGTAGTCTATTAGCTGGTTCTGAGAGTGAGGACAATGACACATACAGAGGAGTCCTCAGTGTAGGCATGATGGGATGTGGGAATGAGAAGGGATGACATTTTGTTTTGTAGGTGACTGAGGTCTGGAGGATTGTTGCTTAGTGCTGCATAATCCGTTATCCTGACTGACGCAGAAAACTTTAGATGGAAGTGCCAACTTGACTTCAATCTGTCTTCATGATAACTAGGAAGTCTTTCACCTTTGGATAAATTATGCAGTTACTTTTACCACTTACACTAATAATAAATTACAAGGTGAATGTATTTAATGAGATTATTGATTTAACTGAGGAGTATTATATTTTGCTCCCAGCCCTCCAAAAGTTAGATCTTTTTTTTTTCAAATAATTCATAAAATGAATATTTACCAATGACATTACTTTTCTTATTAAGATATCAAATGTATAAGAATATATTTTAAATCAGCTAGTGAGGGTACTTGGGAGAAAATGACTAACATGTAACGAAGTAAGCTCAGCTTCTCCAGTCATGCAAGTTCGCAGAGAAATCTGTTGTTCTATGTCTCACTCACTCTCACTCCATCTATTCTGCAAAATACAGACAATGTTCAAAATTTCTAGTCCTCTTCCATGGGGACAAGGTTTGAGGTGTGAAAAGGAGACTAAGGGAGGTTGGAATATCAATTAAAAGCTTTAAGAAAATAGAAGGATCTTTGAAATACAGCTTAAATATTGATATGAGTTCTTGATTCCAACCCAAATTCTAAGTTACAATTGACCTAGGCTCTCATATCTAGCTAGACCCATGCCAAAGTTTTCCAGTTGGAGACTTCTTTTCTTTTCAGTATTGAGAAAGCTGCTAGTCACAAAGCTGCTGCATATGTGGCCATCATATAACTGTTGTGAAAAACAGGCAAAGCAAATGAGTGTGAGTGGAGAGACCCGTGCGCACGTCTGCCAGGCCCTACCAGGCCCTGTGCATGTAGCATCTCATTAAAGTCTCAGAGTTATCCTGAAAATTGATACTATCCATTCCATGGTTTGCTGTCTTTCAGCTAATAGAGGACCACAGTTCCATATCATTTCTGACCACAAAAGCTTTCCTCTTCCCATGAGGGGGCCTTAATAATGATGATTTGCTATAAAAATAGCATATCCATTATTTAACTACCGAGAACTGAACTTGCCTTTGAATGCAACCTTTCCCATTCTGTTTGAAAGATTTAAAAGTTTTCTGTCTTCACAATACATGTATTTTATACTGAAAGCATCTGATAAAGTAACTGAGCTAATATCAGCGCGAGTCTCCAGAAGTGACTTTAAATCACTGAGCAGACGATTGGTAATGTGTGCTGTGCTCCCTGTCAGCCCAAATAGGAATGATGGTGCACTGCTCCTAAGCTCCATAAATTCAGACAGAAAACTCAGATACAGCCTCTCTCTCTTTTTTATAAGTCACCCAGCTTTCCTTTGCATAAAAGCAAGACTCTAGGGAGACTTTCACATTAATACCCATGTCAGTGAGGGGAATCAAAGTGACTAGGCTTGCAGCACACACAACTGGGGACATGTGAGAGACCCATGGTTCTGCCCCGTTGCCAGCTCATTTTCCTTCCTGCTGTGAACCAGGGCGACGGCAGCGGAAGCTATCCCTATCGCTGTCACTAAATAATTTGCCCCATGGTATAAACAAGGGATGGGACAGGATATCCTATCTCAAAATTAAATTAAAATAAAATAGGAAAAATATAAAGAAAAGAAAAGAACCCTTCTATCTACGCTGAAATTTGAAATAGTTGACGTCTATCCCCAGACGGCTTTTAAACCAACCTGGTGAACTCTAATTTATTAATACCATGAAATAGTATTTGGCTTAAGTTTTCAATACCCTGGCTTAATCCCTGCCGTATTTTATGACTCGTGCTGTGAGAATGTATGCTAGACCAGTAAGCGGCAAGCGAATGGTGCCTCGGTCCCTCTCTCCCCCGCTCTCTCCTCCCCTCCCTCCCCCTCCCTTTTCCTGGCCCAGTGCCATTAACTAAGCGAAACAAATTGCAATTGTTGAACAAAAGCATCCAGTTCTTTTTGGTTTGTAATTTCTTTTATGTTCACCTTTTATGATAATACTATTTAAAGAAACAGTTGCGAAGAAATACTTTTAAGTAATTCTATCAATCGGCTTTCCATTTTAATCAAACAAAGCTCTCAGAAATGAAGTATTCTAGTCACTTTTCACCATGTTTTCTAATGTCACTAATTTCCCTTCACTCTAATGGGATCATGTGCCATTGACATTCTCAAGAGATTTTTAATAATATAAATCCATAGACATGATGTTACAATGTCAAAGGAAATAAGCTAGCAAGTTGAAGAAGATACATGTCTACAATGCAAATATTTCTAATCTGTTGACGTAGCAATGTGTCAAGATGATGGCAAATAATATGAGGGGATTTCTGGGGACACTATTTTCTGCAAAAAAACAGTGCAAAAAAGAATGTCAGTGCAGTTCTTTTGAGATGGTGATCTGATTATCAAGACTATAGTAAAAGAACGATTGCTAGTGTTTGTGACCATATGAATTATTATTTTTCTATGTTTGGGGAACTGATATTTTTATGTACCCCATTGCAAAGTATGTAAGAGCTCTTGTATCATAAAAAGAAAATTTCTATCTTATAAAAACATCCAAACCAAGAGGAAGGGAGACTATCATCAGATTTTAGCATTAAGAAGGCATACATACTTTTACTCTGTATCTAGTCTAAATCTGATTATTACCCATTAAAGCAACAATTAATACTTTTCTTTCATGCTTATTTTTAGGGGTGGTTCAACTTGGCAAAATCTGAGTTTAACAAAGATATGCTCATAAAACTTCTGAAATAAGATTTTAAAAAATGAGGCATGACTTTAATCAGATAAATGCAGGAAAGAAAAAAAAAGGGTTATCTGTGATTTATTTAATTTTTTAAGTGAATTCAAGATAATGTCACAAGGGGAGTAATTTGACCTTTCTGGGTGAAGCAATTTATTATAAATAAAGATATTTTTGGTACCACTCATTTAAGTTTCTAGACATGGATAGAGTCCAAAACAAAACATTGAAATTCATGATTTTGAGTTATGTGAGCTATTCAATCATTACTGCTGGAGCACTAGGCATAAGGAGGAATTTCCGGCAACAGAGTTATTACAATGATAGTGAAGTGGCTGGGTAAGCTTGTCCTGGGACAGCACTTGAAGAAATAATCAAAGTAATATCATAGCCCTTCAGGAGGAAGAGGAGCTTATATATATACAAACACATATCTCAAACCTTTCAAATAGCTAAGAGTAATTTCAAGTATATTTTATCTTCCTTTATTATAATATTCTTGTGATACAAATAAGGGCAAGGACTGTTCCTTTTTTTTTTTTTTTTTTTGCATGTGGAAATGAATACAAGCTCTAATGATTTTAGTTCTTTTTGATAACATAACATCATTTGAATTTAACTGTTATTTCTAAAGTATCCCAATTTTTACTTATTTCAGGGTAAGGTCAAATGTGCACATAAAATGACTTTTTAAATGTTCTCCTTTTTAAATTAATACCTTGTTTTCCAACATTTCACATTGGGATTGATTCTAGTGCTTAAATGCCTCCAATGATTTTTCTCTTATAAAATTCCATCTCGGCAGGGCTGGCAGTACCGACCTCACGGCTTACAATACAGCTACTGTGATAGAGACAGTGAAGGATGGCTGACTAATAGACAAATAGATCAATGATGCAGGATGTAGAGCCCAGAGAAACAGACTCAAGTAAATACAGTCACAAATGGAGACAAATAGGCGGGCCCACAGGACTTGTAGGGCAGTGAAGCTCTCTTGTGTGATGCTAGAGCGAGGGACCCATGCCAGTATACATCGGTCCACACCCACAGCATGTACAACACCAAGATGGAATGCTCACACAAACTTTGAACTTTGGGTGATGATGATATATTGAAACAGGTTCATGAAGGTAACAAATGTACCACTTGTGGGGGAAGTGGATGGTGGGGGAGGCTATGCATGGTTGAAGGCCAAGGATAAATGAGAAATCTATGCGCCTTCTGCTCAGTTTTGATCTGAACTTAAAACCCCTCTTAAAAAACAAAGTTTATTATGAAAAATAAAATTTCATTTCAGGCAATTGACCTACTGTGAGCCAATATAGGTTTATTTTCATTCAGCACTTAAGTTCTGGAAAATTTTATTTCTTACACTAATGCCCTTAAAATAAAGTTATAAACCTTGTTTTATAGAATGAAGTATGAGACCTGGAGATGTTGAGTAAATAGCCAAAGTCAAGCAGAGATAACCAAGAATGTTCAGGCTCTTCTATCCACCCATCCATCCATCCACCCATCTGTCCATCCAGGAGACAACCATTTTCTGTGGAAAATTTTTTTACCCAATCTGCCATTATTAATGGCACTTTGTTAAGAGAATAAATAATTCTTGGGCTTCCTGTCTCCTTTATACCACTCAGCAAACTGCACCATATATTTTGGGCAAGGATTAGGAAAAACAGGAGTGATTACATCTTCTGTAGAACTTTTTAATTTTTTAACTGTTAAATTAAAAAATTATTTTTGTTTCCCATAAACCCAAGTTAACAGGATAATGCTCTGAGTAGATAGTGATTTTAAGATTTATATACAAATATTTTTGTGAAAATGGTGAATTCTGCAACCCCTATCATCTTATGGAATGAGCCTTCATAGGACTTAATAAGATCTTATCAGAAATAAAAGGCGTATAAAATTTTAGAGTCCATGTAAGCATTCCATTTGCAAGGAATTGAATAAAATTTTAAGTCATGCGTGGATTACATGAAGTCAAAGCAAAACTACAGATACTATCTCATGAAGGCATTTGAAAACTTGTAGTAGATTTTATCTGTTAGGGACTTTATATAGGATGCCAAAAGTCTACCAAATAACTGTGTATTTCCTTTGTAGCTGATAAAACATATTATTTACTGATATGAATGGTGTGTTTCTGTTAACTAATGTGACTCTGTAGCTACGACAAAATGTTAGGCCTGCTGTTTCTTGAAATGCCATTTATTTTGTAAATCTGTCTTAAAATTTTGGAGAAAAAACAGTAACCTCCTCCTCACGTATTCATGTCCCATGAGTCCCAGTACTCATCTAGAATTAAAATCTCTATCACAAAAATCAGTCTTCCCCCTTGGCTTTTGCTTCCTAGTATCTAAGTGGCCTCGTCTCCTGTTCAGAAAGCAGCCTGTGATTACTCCCAGAGCTATCACCAGGCTTGTCTTCAGACTTGCATTCCCCAGCTCACCTGTTTCCTTCACCGCGGACATGCATGGTGCTTTAGGGCCTAGTGCAACACCAAACTATAGACCTCTTATTCTGAAATCACTAACCATTTCACAGAGGTGACAGCAGAACATTAGACCAGGCGCAGAACACTTTGAAACACAAGGTGCTCTGCACCCATACATGTCATGAGCCCATGACCCTGGCTCTGATCTAGTCCTTGGGTCGTTACACCCTAGAAATGCCCTTTTTTGCTACATCCGTACCTAAATATAGTCTTCATTCCCACAATCTGATGTCTAAAAACATCTATTGAAATTTTCAAGTAAAAATCTTACCTACATTTAGTTTGATTGACATATTATATTTGAGTACTTCATTAGTAGCCAAACTTTTGCATGAATACCTTATTAGTAGTCTAACTAAGTACAAAGTCAATTTTATGAAATGATTTTTATAATCCTTTATGTTTGATCAAATGGTATCACTGAAAATGTATTTCCTCAAATTTAAATCATCATAGTAATTTCTAATGATTCTTCTTTAGAAATTCCATTGGTTTAAGATGTTTAATTTTGGGAGGTGAGAACACCTTCACATTCAAAACCATTTTATTTTAGTAAAACTTGTTATACATGATATACATTATAATTAATTTGAAGTGCCTTATGTAAGTAAAAAAAAATTTATGAAGTTCTTGAATGACAATTGTTATTCTGTCTTAAACATTTTTGTAAATTGCCATTCTTATCCTTAAAGGAAACCACATATGAGCTCTTGCTAAGAAAAATTAAATTGAAGTATTTTGTATATATAACTTACACTTAAAGATTTAATAAAGATGGGCCTCATAGTAATAATTTAGTGACTAGGCCTATAAATAACATTAGGAAAAATTTTGTTACTTATAAAATTATTTCTTTACATTAACTGCTCTTACATTTATATTTTGAATGCTGCAGCTAAGAGGTGGTAAGAAATATTTGTTGTAGCAGGTCATAAGGATAAAATAGGGACAATGTAGTTTAATCCATATTTACTTATTCTTTTTGAATGTGCCTAATGGAAGGGATGAGTAACTGCCTTGCTTCAAAAATAATTCTATTGCCTTGAGTGAGAGAGTTGAGTATTAGCATAACACTCTATTTATGTGAGTTATGCTGCAGTTTTTGTCATTTTTTACATTACAGTGCAGAGAATGCTACTGATTTATTGTTGCATTTTTAAAGGGCAGTGCTATACTGAGACCAGAGACCGAAGGAAGCTAAAAATCGTATTTGTCAAAAACTCAGCCCTGACATAGTTTATGATCACTATTTGCCCTATTTATAGGGCTGTATTTAAAAGTAAGCTAATCTACCAAGATCAGCCACTATTGATGTTTCCCTATTTATTATTTTCCAGTGATTCAGTTTTTTGGCTTTAAGATGGTTATAAGATACAAGATCTATGAAGTTATGTGGGAGTTAGAGAATGCATAGTGCTTTCCATTTTCAATATGCTCTTTTGAAAAAAAATTTCTTGAATATTCATCTTGGTTCCCTTCAAAATCCACTATAGTCAGAGTAATTTTAAAAATATTAGATGGATTATGAATACCCTCTTCAGCTGTGCAAGTGAGCTATTAAATGGTTGTATGAAGCTTTGAATGCTATTTGAATAGAAGATAATTATCACCAATGTGAAAAAACTCTCCTGCTTATAAATTATAAGGGCTTCTGAACTTGAAACTTCACAAGATTATGTCTCAGTGGAACTATGGAAAGCAAAATCTAGCTGACTACTTTCTTAGCCAAGCATCTAGAAACATAAGGAGTGAGCTTCTATGTTACTATTCAAATGCTTAAGTATATAAATATATATACAGTCTGTATTAAAACAAATTTCTTAATTCAATCTCTTAGGTTCATAGACAGTAAGAATAATAGCTATATTTGCTTTAGTTTTAAAAATATTTATCAATAAATTTTAATTCTGATGGAAAACTTTAATAATATTTTATTTTGATATGCCTACCAATATATTGTACTCTGATATTCTATATATCACAATGTAATTATCCAAGATATAGGCAGAGTGGGAAGCTACAGGAAGTGACTTGAATAGCATGTAAGCCACTAAGTGAGAAGACAGAAGACCCATCCATTAAAGGGTAGTACTTTGCATATGGATCCAAAGATTATAACCTCTGGGACTAAACTAGAGGAGAATGTCTGACTTGCCACATCCGGTTCAGCTGACTGAACCGGCTCCGGTAAATGGCATTGACGAGAGTTGCCATTCCATGGGACTTTTAGTTAATCATTTGGGTCAAGAATGAAACTAAACTGAGATATACTTCTCAATTTCATAGCTACTCTAGATATTATACTCCGCCTTAGAAAAAAGATTTTGTGTTTATTGTGGGAAATTCAAGTGGGTGGTGTTTTTAGACTTCAGTACAAAATAGGGCTAAGAATGAAAGATGTTGACTAGTAAGGCTCAATCTATAATTAACTCTTACACCAGGCAAGGGAAATATTTTATTGCAACTGACCTGCATAATAGGGTGGAATGGATGGAAGAAAGCCTCTTTATTTGAGACTACAAGTGAAGACTATGAAACACGATGGGGCAAAGGCAGTTTCATTGAGAATAAAATATTCATTTGATACCTTACATAAAACAAAAGATGGAGTATTTTCTGCAGGGAAATTACTTTCTTTGATGAGCTCCATTTATGCATGATGGAGTTTTAAATTTTTGAAAACCCCCTTGGTTATTTTTTTCTTCCTTTCAATTCTTGTGGTTTTAATTTCAAACATAAACAGATGTAAAATTTTCTTGCTAAAAGCTTTTTACTCTGTTTAAAGTCATATTTATGACATAGAAAAAAATCCTGAATGCCTTTTTACAATGACTGTGATTAGGAAATCAATATTTAAGACATTGGTTTTATGAACTGCATAGTGAGCAGTGATTCCATTCATTTTGAAACTACCCTATGATAAAAACATATCTTAATTTACTTTTACTCATGTTTACCATTGTCTTGTTTGAAGCATATTATTCTTGAGGGATGCTGAGTATTATATCCACTAACTATAGCTTGAGTTTGGGAACAATTTCATTTGGGTGAAATCTACAATATAATGACTTTGAGTGGCCTGAAAGCTGCATGTTAAGGTTCAAATATTTACTCCTTGAGAACAGAAAGCTATTGGTTTTACTTGGTAATTTAATATGGGAGGTATTTTCAAAGCTGCACTGGCAAGTAAAGATTAGAATCTTATATATTGCCTATCACCCTAATCAAAAGAGAAGGGAAAATAGAATATACCTCCTCTCTAGAGACTCAGATTCCAATGGTAGAACAAGAGACAATGGGAAAATAAATGTGTTGGTCTTAGTAGGCAAACTTGACTGTGCGTCAGAGAGTCACCATACATCTGACATTAGTTGAAGGAGGTTGCTGCACAAATGGCTGAAAAGGCAGAAAAGAATGAATATTTACAAGTGGATGTACATCAGCAAAGCATTTGCGAAGGCTGTTTGCAGGAAATTGTCTGATCCATTAAGAGCACATCTTTAGGGAAATGTTCGGGATAACATAACCCTAAACAAAGTCCCATGGAATTAGCAAGTGTGGTAGGCTGTTATTAAGCTAGAGGGACTCTGAATTTGCTGCCTGTATCCAAATAGGTCAAACTCTCTCTCAGTGACTCAATTCTGCACCACTGCACAGCAGGCATCCGGCACATAGGGCCCGTCCTGTGTCTTCACACCTGATGATCTAGCAATATCTAGTGACAGCAACTAGCGTTTTGGCATCTTACAAAAGGCTGAACAAATAAATGGCTGTACTTATGCTTACAATGATGCATACATATATATTCCACATAGACATTTGCACTCACACACTGAACCCTCATATTGAGTTAGTTCATTGAAAAGCGCGTAGATTCATAAAAGAATATTGTGTAAGAAATCCAAAATTTTAGAATGTCTCCATCCCTAAATTTGAGACAGCGGTTTTGCCAAACTGATGTACATTGAACAAATATTTATTGATTGTTAGTCCCTGGAGATTCAGAGACAAACGTAACCCATTATCACCCGTTGAGAAGCTCACAATGAGCTGTGATAGAGAAGGCAAGCAAATTTTTATGGGTTAAAATGGTAAGTGTTTTATTAGTACAAGCTGTTAGGCAAGAGGAAGATTTTGGAGATGGTGATGTGGACTGAGTTCCGAGGCATACGTGAATGGAAGGCTGTGATGGCGTGTGGGGCTAAAACGAAACAAGAGACATGAGCATACGTGAAAACCTGAACCGGAAAGATAAGAAGGTGTCCAAAGAGTCCCCTAACCCTGCCACAAGGAAGCTGGGTCAGTGGAGAGGTCACTGTCTGGCAGCCCGTGCTGGACTGGGAATTGGCTCTCCCCAGTCACTCTCCTCTGGCCTTTGCAAGCCCTTAACTTCCAGCCCTCATTTCTTTATCAGTACAATGTGGTCAGTAATTCAGTGTCTCTGAGGGAGGCTGTGAGGGTTTGCTTTATGCATGGTACATACACAGTAAGGACTTGAAAAATTGTATTTAAAGAGGTTATAATGATCCACAATGGCTATAACCAGGGATTCCCAGTCGTGGCTGCATATTGGAATTACCTGGGAAACTTTCAAAAATGCTGATGCTTGTGTCTCACCACCAGAGATTCTGGCTTACCTGGCTGTGGTCCAGACTGGATATCGGGTAAAAACAGAACACAGGGAAATAGGAGAAATAAAATAAAATCAGAGACAAAGCAGGCAGCAGCTGGGAACCGTAGTCTTCTCTAGAGAAGGCTATATTAGAGTATAACAATATGCTAAGCAATAGATTTCTTTCATTCCACAGAACAGAAGGACTGCCACTCTTAGGTGTGGTTGAGAAGTATTTCCAGGCTTCACTTGTTCCAAAGTAGTTGACTGTTGGGGGCGTAACTCACCAAAGGCAGAGTTTCTGCAGTACGGAAGTCTCTTCTGATGGGGCCTGTTTAGATTCTATGCCTTATATTTTGGTGGAATAAATTATGTTTTAATTCCTTGGAATGGTATAGGAGCATGGAAGAGGTACTGAGGGGATCTGATACTGAGGTTAAAAGTTCCTGGAGCCTTTTCAAGCACTATAGTTAAGACTAATTAATATGCATCTCAAAAGAGACTGAGGCTCTGTTTCAAAGATGCGTCGTGCAGCCAAAGCAATGCTGTGTAAGCTTTTAACCACGGGATGGATGGCGGGCAACACATTTTTAACTATGTTAGGAGGAAAAGAAATAGGCTGGATTTTAGCAGAACAGATGTTAAAATGCATGCTAGAGAAAGTGGTTGGTTTCAATCTTAAAGCAATTGACTCTGGGTTTTTTTTTTCTGGCCTATCACAAAGGAACCCTGATATTCTACCCTGATTACCAGAGAAGTGATTGTGTGTCAGAATCACATTCTCTGAAATTGAACATCAAGGAAAAACCAACAGAAGCAAAATTCCTTTTAGGAGATTCTAATTCTAAGGTCTAGAGTGTATACTTTACATGGAGAAGAACTGGGCTGATATTTTGATTATGAAAATAAAATACAATATGCTATACTGTTGTGATTACTATCGGGGACCTCCAGATAAATGAATTATTTTACCCATATATTGTTTTTCCCATGAAAATACATCAGGCTAATTGGAAAATAATTAACTACGTTTATTTTCTCCCTGTGAAAGTCTTTTTGCTTTACAGAAATATTTCCCTGTGAAATATATAACAGCTGAGCTATTTTCCACCTCAAGTCATTCTGGTTACTTTGCGCCATTTGGGGGATAGAAATGCTTGAAATCTCATCATCATCAGAAGAGATTTTATTTCAGATCTTTAATTCAGTGCTATGCTAGACAACACCTATAAAGTGTTTCAAGAATAGAAATTAAGGACCAGATTATAACTGGAGTGTATAAGGGTAATCATTGGTGATATGCATCCATTCTTATGTTTCTTCAAGGTCAAGCTCACACACTTGCTAACTTGTATGAAACTTGAGGAAAAAAGGGCTTGTGGTAGCTAACAAACAAACAAACAAACAGAGCAGAGCCTAGCAGCCATTTCTGTGCAGGGGCTCCTCTCAGGCCAACTGCACTTGGCAGAGAAGCCTCTGTCAGACCGTCACCTTCTGCTCTGCACCGCCTGCCTGTGCTGTGTCCTGCCATCTGAGCCAGCCCTTATAAAGGAAGCCCTGGAGTCCGGTTTCAACCAATAGGAATGAGGCTTTCCCCATCCAATTCGAGCTGCACAGCGCTGGCCAATTAGAGTGCTCCATTACGACCAATTAGGGACAAGGGGCGGGGCCTTCTGTTTATATAAGCCTGCTCCCCTCGGAGTCTGGGAGCTACCTGCCACTGAAGAGTAAGGTTCCTGGCTGAAGCTGAAACACTGGAGATGTCACACAGCCATGCTCTGTGACCGTCCTGCTGTTCACCCTAAATCAGTTTCCCTCTTCACTGCGCCCCAAATTAGGGAGTCCTGTTGGAATTCGAATTGGCACCAATGACCACCGGTTGCCTGCTGCTTTTTGTTGTTTACTTTTCACTGAGCACGTACACAAGATGCCATCAGAGTAGGGCATGGGCTTCAGACACACTGATATGTTCATGTAAACAAGTCCCATGATCACTTCTCAGCCTCCGTCTTATTTGGTGTCCCCTCAGCCTTTGATGCACATTAATACGGGGGCATTCTCTTTGTTGATGTCCTCCGGTCAAAGACCATCAGACACACACCTGTAGTCGAAGAAGTAGGGGCTTTGAATACTTGGTGTGAGGGATCTTCTGAACCGGGTGCTTTCAGGGAGCAATGGCACTCCACGGCTGTGTACCTTCCTAATTTGTCCTTAGTAGGTAGGAGGCAGAGTGAGAAGAAAGGATAATTAATAAAGAAGCAGCAGTCACTAGTGTTAGTAGGGAGCAGGGAAGTTTGGAAACATTTATAGCTTTTAGAGCGCTCTTGGTTTTGTCTGCGTTCAGGCATGGTCACAGAGGCCCCTGGTTTATAGCTCGCTCCATGGTGGTTGCACAGTGACCTCGTCTCACACGGGGATTTGGTGAAATTATGCACATGGAACAGGAAAACACCATGGCCTCGCTTGGTGCCAGGCCCGCCCCCAGCTGACAGCTGTCAGGACCGCCTTTTCCTTTTTTACGGTGATGGTACCGTATTCTCTTTGCCTTTTCAGTATTCCTAACGGTATCCTCTTCCTTTATATGATCTTGAACTCTTAGAATTTCCCAGGCCTTGTGTCGGAATCATCTTTTATCTTCTCCTACACTGCTTTTCTTATAGAGTTTTATTCATTTTTATGACTTCAATTACCACCTGATTTCTTTGGGCTGGACTACTTTGTGCCTAAAATATGGGTTTGAAAACTATAGCCCATCGGTCAAAGACAGCACACAGCATGCTTTTGCCCAGGATATAAGATGGTTTTTATATGTTTAGATGGTTGGAAGAAATCCAAAGATGAGTGATATTTCATAAAAATTATATTAAGTTCAAGTTAGAGGGGCCATAGATAAAGCTATATTGGAATACAGGCATGTTCATTTGTTTCGGTATTTTCTACGGCTGCTTCCTTGCTGCAAGAGTGTACTGAAAAGTTGCAAGAGAAAAGCCAAAGTTATTTACTAGTTGTACTTTTATTTAAAAAGTTTGCCACTCTCTGCTTTAAAGTCGGGTATTGAATACCATTTGACACTTTTACTTGAATATTTCGGTCACATCAAGTACTTAAAACGGAAATCGCATTCCTCTCTATTTCAGGCCCCTCTCCTACTCCTGTCCATCCTAACTACATCTGGGGCCATTGTCTGCACAGTCACTCAAACCGGAAACCACAAGTCATCATGAACTTTTACTTTTTTTCTACCTCCAATTTATAATTCTTTAGAGAGCCCTTTGTTTCTACATCTTACTATCGCTGAAGGAGATCTCCACTTCTTCTGCCGTCATGCGGTGTGATCCCACCACTGTCTTGTGTTCGGTCTATCCAAACAGCCTCCGCTGGTCTGTTACCCAATTACCGAATATTTACATGAATATTTGGGTTTAAAGTTTATATATTTATTGGCTTTTTTATCATTTATTCAGACAGATAAGCTCTGAGAAGATAGATTCTTGCCTTGTAGTTCATCAATAAATATAAACAGTGTGAACAGTGACCGGTATGGAGAAGGCATTCAGTAAGTATTTTTTTTTTAGCCAGGGACTGACTTGGTTAAAGACCACAAAGCTATAGGTCTTTACCATCCTTGGTTAAATTTAGTCCTAGGTATTGTATTTTATTCATTTATTTATTTTGATGCAATTGTGAATGACATGATTTTCTTAATTTCCCTTTCTGATAGCTCATTATTGGTGAATAATAATGCAACTGATTGGTGGATATTTCTTTTGTATCCTGCTACTTTACTGAAATCAATATTGGTTCTAGTAGTTTCTTGGTGACATCTTTGAAGTTCTCTATATACAGTACCAGATTTTACTTTCACTAGAAGTGAACTAACTTTCATCTTGTTCCTGAACTTCAGCAATACCTTCATGTTTGTTTTCAAAACTGCAATGCATTTTTGGCAGTCTCTTGTACTTTTATTGTAATTTAGAAAATTTTATTTCATTAAAGCACTTGGAAAAAATAACACTCCCACCCCACACACAGATGTACAACAGTCCAGTTCTAAGAGAAAATGTATATAAAATCATACATAGTCCATTGATGAGCGTGTTCATCAGCTATTGGGTCTGTTCATGTTCATCAATTAGCTATATATCACTTTATATTTATAACCACATCTATAGGAGAGGCAGTTTGCTCTGGGAAGCAAGAGATAATATTAACTTTATCTTGATTTTTAAAATTAGATCCTGGTCTGCTCTTGTTGGTGTTGGTGGTGATGGTAACATTTTCTCCTAGCAAACAATTCACATCTATCCTTTTGGTGACTCAAGAGGTATCTCAAGGTGCACTAGTTAATTATTGAGTAACTAATTTGTCAAGCATTTGTACTTCATTTTATACAAGAAGGAGTTATCCAGGGTGGATTTCATGTAGAAACTTGGAAATGATACCAAACTATGCTGAATGTAATTCTTCTGGAACAATACTGAGATAAGAACGTAGAGTAACTTGTATACGCACCATTCGGAGGGAAGTTCTGCGATTAGGAGAAACTGCCAAATAAACAGATTAGGTTTTAGGTAGAAACAAGCTGGTGAAATCGCCACAGGATACAGCATGAAGAAGGTCACTTGAGAGCAGATTTTGGAAAGAGACCGGAAGAGGGCAGGGACAAGGCTTTATAGATGAGGTACCTGGGACGAAAAGAAGGCAGTGAGGCGGCATGAAGTGGAGAACAAAACCGGGATGCAGGACAGATGGCGACTCAGACAGAGCAGGAAAGGAGACGAGACTCCCCCGTGTGTGAAGTGGAAGGAAAGAAAGTCATGAAGTGGAAACAATGACATTTTGCCAGAGAACGAGGGAAACAGAAGAACCACACCACCCAGAATCTTGTGTTCTCCCAAGTTTTGAATGATCATTTGGATTTAAAAACAGTTTTACACAACTTCTTCCTGATGACCCTCGCAAACACGGTGCAAGTTGGAGTGAAGGAAGACAGGTGGGTCTGTCCCCATTTCACAGCCCGGGAGGCAGCAGCCCGGGTCCTGGAGGCGCGCCGGGGCACCGCGTCAGAAGGGAGAACAGACGCGTGCTCACTCCCACGCGTTTCTGCGCTCCGCGGCACCACGCCGACAGCATGGTGTTGATCCTGAACAGGAGGAGACCAAAATCTGCTGTGAGGAAGCGAGGCACTGAAGGCAACGATCCAAAGGAAGTCTCTCTTTCCCACGCACTCAGTGAAACTGTTAGCACACGCAGGGAATTTCAGCGAGCCAGGAGTGCAGGGAGAAAGGACCGCTCCGGAAGCGCACGGACAGGCAGCATTCACGGGTCTCCGAAGCCCTGGACACGCACCGGGTGCCCAGCGTGGGAGATGCAGCGGTGGGGAAGGGAGTCATAGTTGCAGCCCGAACAAAGCTCGGTGTCTAGGAAAAAGAATAGGCGTGGAGTCACGTAACAAAAATGAATATTTGAGTACAAATTCCAACATGAAGGCAGAGTTAACAGCGCTCTGAAAGGACTTACATGGGGTCTCATGGAAATACAGGTTCAGGAGTGGGCTGCTTACCTGTGGCAATGACAATGGCTGTACACTCTGCAGGAGGAACCGGAGCGAAATATCGGAAGGGAAGTGGGGCAGGGAGACTCTTGCTGACGAGGGAGTGATCGGATGTGGTTTGACCAAAATGTTTAGTTTGCTAATGTGTGTGTACCCTGTTATAACCAACATAACAGACCTCTCTCTTCATTTAAGTAGTTACGTAATGACATTGAGCCGTTTAGTTCCAATTCAACATTTTTCTCAAATGATGGCTTAAAAAGAGATAATTGACTGTGGCAAAATGTTAATTTCTGGTAGAATAGACATGTATAGATTGGGCTGGACAAAAAGTTCATTTAGTTTTTTCCATAAAGTAAAAGACAGATTTTTCATTTTCACCACAAACTTTGGTTTTTTTTTGTTTTTGTTTTTTTTTATATTTTGAGTATGTCGGCTCTCTCCCACATGATATAACATTGATTGCCTCAATTAATGTCTTGATTAGATTGCTATCAACCTCAACTGACCGTGGAGCATCATCCAGAGAGAAATCTCCAGCGCAAAACTTCACAAACCACTTTTAACACATCCGATCGGTCACAGCACCATTGTTATACACGGCGCACATCTTTTTTTATTTTGCATTTCAGTTGCATTTTTACCTTTCTTGAAATAATAAAGCAATGATATGCCAAAAATGTTGTGTACTTTCTTCTATCTACAATATAAAAATGGCTACACAAAAATTCACAATTTTGGTAAGTTTTTTTTTAATGCACACTGATGTGACAGATGCCACAATACAATCTAACAAAATTGTTTCGAATTCAGTTAAAGACAACTAAGAGCTACTAGAGCTGTCATACAGAAAACAAATAAACACATTTTGGGGGCAACCCAATATCTCAAATAGTGTTGTGTACATGATAAGGAATCAAGAAATAATTATCAGTTAATTTTTTCAACATATATTTATTGAAAACCTAGTAACCACAATATGTGGAAGCATCTTGCTGGATACTTTTGCAAGCTTCTTATTCTCTGCTATTTGACCGATGAATAGCGAGGTCATGCTTTAGAGGAGCTCTTCTTGCCTTCAAAAAGCCATTACCATGTGTGTTTGATGTACTTACATTCTCCATATCTCTGCTGTCTTTTTGCCTTAGCCTCGGGTAGGGCAGACAAACTGTTCTGGCTGCGCTGTCGTGATGAAAATGTTCTATATCTGTGCCATCCCCTGTGGCTGTCATTAGCTGCATGTGGATTCTGAGCATTTGAAATGTGACTCGTGGAACCGACAATGGAATCTTTTATTTTATTTAATTTTAATTAATTTTAATGTACAAAGCTGCATGAGACTAGTAGCACTGTACTGAACAGTGCCACTTCAAAGGGATTCAGGAAAGGACTTTGAGTTCCCACTGTAATACTGCTGATATATTTGATATAAACTTAATTTTTCTTTTTTGTATCTTGTGGCCTCGATATAATTGAAAGGGATGTTTTCTTGGTATACAGGAGAACTTATCTTAAGGTAAGAAATGTAGGTGTGAACAAAAGCTCATTTCCCCAGTTCACATGGGGAATAACAACTGAACTTGTTTATATCAAAAAATACGCCAAGCTTGTAGATAGAATTGTATAGAAAGTGAATTTTTTCAAGGACCCAAAAGAATTAAAGAAAAAAAAAAACTTTATGTTTGCCATTTGAGTAATGACCTCTTACAAAGAGACAGGAACCATAAAGTAAACAAAATAAAATTACTTCTATAATAAACATTCAGGAAAATCTAGTGGTCATATAAAGAAGACAGATGGGAGTTAATTTGTGGTCAGCCAACTCATTTCTCTCCATCATATCCAATATTTAGTGTTTCTATGAGACATCTCTCTAAAATGTTTATATCTGAACCTGAATGTATGCAATTGAATGTGTTCATTCAAAAGGTAGAAGAAGAGTTTATAGAGTGAAAAGTGTATTTCTTTTCCTTATTTTTACCATAATCATTTAGGACCACTGCTTAGAGATTGTGCTTACTATTAATTTTTTATTTTTCTTTTGAAAAACCAGATGCTTTACTTACTCCTTCAATGTATTTACTGGGGTCTTTTATATTATATGCTAAGCATTGTTCTAAGCACTGGTTTATTACAGTGGAAATTAAAACAAAAACCAAAAAAATGCTTAAAGAAATTACATTCTAAAGGAAGGTTATAGGCAAAAAACAATAATAATTTTAATAATAATATATTATATTTTAAATAATGATAAGTGTTACAGACTTTAAGGATTTTAAAAGAAGTGAAGCCATTGAAGGATGAAAGGTAATCAGTGACTGAGTGCCTCAGTTGGAAAAGCAGTTTACTTTTTAAGTAGGAAGAGCAGGAAAGGACTTTCAGAGCCTTATTTTCATCAAAGACTTGAAGGAAATAAGAGGACAAGACAGGTATCAGCCGAGAACTGCACGTGCAAAGGCCTTAAGGTAGGACCTGTCCAGCACCTTCCAGGAAAGCATCTGTGCACTGGGGCGGGAGAGGGGTCATCAGGCAGGGGCCTTTTCCATCAAGAAATTAATGCACCAGGCAAGTGATGCTTTAGCATAGACAGTCTCTGTACTGCGTGTGTCTTTTTTCCCATCAAAAACTTTTATGAGGGAGTGAGCACTCATTTTGCTCAGAGGTTGGATCAAGTTTCACCTCTACATCAGAGCTGAATACCTGGGGCAAGCTACACCTTTTATATGTTTCCAGTTGTGAAAACTGAGGATCCAAATCACAGCACCACCTTTGCTATTCGGGGCCTTGATTTTATCCACTACTCATATGTTAGAAGCCATCAAGCTTCCTAACTTAATCTGTGAGTGTGTCCTTATAAATAAAGACACCACTCAGTTGAAAATAAACCTTCACATGCCTCAAAAGACCATAGATCATTACATTATAAAAACAGGACTCTTAGTTTTATATCAAAATTTAGTACAATATCACTATAAAACCAAAAGTATCCATTTATTTCAAGGTGAAAAGAGTTTATTGAAATTAATACGGTACTCATTAATTTGCCCCATATTATCTGCTCGTTTTTCACTTTTACTTTTTACATCGATTTGACCTTTTGATTATGTTGAATGAATGAAGTTCACGTTGTCAGCACAGACCATTATGCAACCACATTGTATACGGCCTTTAAAAAGCAACTCATTTGCACACGCAGAGTTATACACACCAAGTTAGGTTCATAACAGTCATTCATTGTTTATATTGGAAATAATGGGATATTTTTTTCAATTTAAATGGATTTTCTTTATAAGGTAAAATAGCTGGAATAGGCTATTAAGCTGAAGTCATAACTGACTTTTATCGTGGTTTCCATGAAGCAAAGTTTTGTTACCGTGATTGCTGTGTTTTGCCAAACATCTATTTTTTATCCTGTTCTTTTGTATATGAAAATTACGGGACTTAACCACTGTGGGTCAGAAAACTTGAAGTTATTTTTATGTTATTAGTAATGAATTTACAATAAGCTTCCAACCTCCCACACCAAGACCCCTAGTGATCAACTGAATGCATTTACTGGGTCACCAGCTGAGATTACAGGGCGTGATCTGCGGCAAAGGATCAGAGATTACACGGTGTAAATTTAATTCACCCTTATGGGGATCAAAGGCTCATTAATACCCTATTCTTTCCAGCAGTGCTACAGGCCTGAAGCAATTAGTATTTGAAAAATATTTTTCTTTCATTCATTGTTTCAGTATTTAATCTGTATTGGTTCCAGTTCACGTATTAGTATGTTGTATTTTAAAATTAGAAATACTTATTTTTTTTTGGTTTTGTGTTGACTTCTGTTAGTTTTGATTATTATTCCCTAATACAGATTTATAGAGCAATTTAAACAACAACACAATAAATGTAGTGTCCAGGTGCTCATTTCTTCTGCTTTCCGAATGAAGTTACTAATATCTTTGAAGATATCTAGATTATTCCTGTACGGAAGAAGCAACAAAATATTTTTAATCATTAACACAAGAGAGTTTGCCGCTTTTCAGCGGGTAAGGCATTGCATACCAGCTGCTGTAGCCTGAACGCTGCTGATTAGTCACACAATGTGCCAGACATAGGTCTCCCAGCACAGGTTAGCATGGCTATGAATGAAGCCCAGTGTTTTCTATATACTTCATCTAAGACATTAGGCCTTTCTTATAAATTATTATGTGCACATAAAATGTAAGTCTGTGTGCTTATACAATTTCTTTTATATGCAACCGTTATTTATCAAGAAAATATTCATGGACAGAAAGGACAGAAAGAGATGATCAATGTTGGTGAAAAATAACCAAAGGTTTTTGTTTTGTTTTAATATGCTGACATAATTTGAACTATGATATATTACTAGGCCTCTTTATTATCATAGCATGTTGACAAATGATACCGTGACAGGACAATCTGTAATACTACAAACCACAGATGAGGATTTTGTACAATAACTTAGAATCATTCCTTCATCAATACCCTTCCTTGGCAGTGCACGGGGTACTTAGAGGGCTAGATTCACTCTTTCAGTCGGTGAATGCGACTTGGAAGATGTTAATAATAGTGGAAAACATGTAAACACAACTACGGTGGCTCTAAGACAGAACGGTCCTATCAATGCCGTAGTACATACTTTGAATGCTAGTATAAATCGTTTGGAGGAGGATACTAGCTAGTGTCATAATGAGAGCTATCACAGAGCGACACTCTTTACCTACTCTTGGTTTACCACTTCTCTGTGGTTGGGAATTGTAAAACCTATCTTAGGAAAATAACAGAAACTTTTGTGATCAGTTGTTTCTTTTTCAGTAAAAGTTTATTTTTTACCACTCTATTGAGGTATAACTGACAAATGCAGTTGTGTTATTTAAAGTGTATAACATAATAATATGACACACTTACATATTGTGGAAGGATTCCCTCCGTGCCTTTGCATTCATACTACCGTAATCTTACGTATTTAGCTTTTTAATTGTTTTTTGCCTGAACACTTACTTTCTGCTCTCCTAGTAAATACCAGTTATGCAATACAGTGTTATTCATCACAGTCACTGTGCTGTACATCCAAACCTCAGGCCTTATTCAACCTACAGCTGCAAGTTTGTAGTATCCGTTCGACCTCTCCCTATTTCCTCCGCCTGCCGCTAGCCACCGACAACCAGTTTTTCTCTGTGTTTCTGTGAGTTTGACATTTTCCTTTTTAGATTCCACCTGTAAGTAATACGTGGAATTTGTCTTTCTGCATCTGGCTTGTAGTAATCATTTAGCATAGTGCCCTTCAGGGTCATCTGTGTTGTCCTGGATGACAACATTTCCTTCTTTTTTAAGGCTGAAAAATATTCCACTGTGTGTGGGTGATATTTTCTTTATCCTTTCATTGGTTTACAGATACTTAGATTGTTTGCATACCTTGGCTACTGTGAACACTGCTATGAACAAGACAATACAGAAATCTTTTGGAGATAATGATTTTATTTCCTTTGGATATAGACTCAGAAGCAGGATTACAGGGTCATATGGTGGTTCAATTTTTAATTTCTTGAGGAACCTCCACACTGATTCCAAGTGGCTGCACCAGGTTACGTTTCACTGATAGAGCACCAGGGTTCCCTTCTGTGCCAACACCATACTTTCTCAAGGTTGCTTTGACTATGTGGGGACTTTTGTCCGTTCCATAAATATTTTAGGATTTTTCCCTCTTTTTATAAAATAAAATTTCATATTATCCAAAGTGAACTACAGATGCAATGCAATTCCTATCAAAATTCCAACAGAAGATGGAGGCATAGGTAGACATGCTTCACCTCCTTGCACAACCACAGAAAGAATTACAACTAGACCTCAAATCAAATAGCACCCAGAACTGTCAGAAAACTGAGCTGTATGGAGTCTAACAACCAAGGAATTAAAGAAGCCACATTCATCCAGATGGGTGCCTTTTCTAAAATAGGCCAGGCTAGTAAGACAGGGAGTCAAAGCAGCTCTACCTAATACACAGAAACAAATACAAGGAGGATGCCAAATTGAAGAGACAAAAACATTTGCCTTAAATCAAAGAACAGAACAAAACCCCAGAGAAAGAACCAAACAAAAAGGAGATAACCAACCTATCAAAAATGCAGGGTTCAAAACACTGGTCAAAGAACTCATTGAGTATTGCAACAACGTAAAAAGGACCCAGGAAGAAATAGAGTGAAACATATTAAGTGAAATGAAGAAAAATCTACATGGAACCAACAGCGGAGGGGAGGAAGCCAGGATTCAAATTAACAATTTGGAACATAAGGGAGAAACAAACATTCAACCAGAACAACAAGAAGAAGAAAAAGAATTCAGAAAAACGAGGATAGTATAGGGAGCCTCTGGGACATCTCCAAACATGTCAATGTCTTAGTCATAAGGATGCCAGAAGGAGAGGAGGAAGAGCAAGACATTGAAAACTGATTTGAAAAAATAATGAAAGAAAACTTCCCTCATTTGGCAAAAGAAATAGACTTACAAGTCCAGGAAGCACAGAGAGTACCTTGGATCCAAAGAGGACCACACCAACACACATCATAATTAAGATGCCAAAGGCTAAAGATAAAGAGGGAATATTAAAACAGCAAAAGAAATGCAGAGAGTTATCTACAAAAAAAATGCCATAAGACTATCAGCTGATTTCTCAAAAGAAACTTTGCAGGCAAGAGGGGACTGGCAAGAAGTATTCAAAGTGATGAAAAGCAAGGTCCTACAACCAGGATTACTCTATCCAGCAAAGCTATCACTTAGAATGGAAGGGCAGATGAAGTGCTTCCCAGACAAGGTAAAGCTAAAGGAGTTCATCATCACCAAACCATTATTGTATGAAATGTTAAATGGACTTATTTAAGAAAAAGAAGAAGATTAAAACTATTAACATTAAAAGGGCAACAAATTCACAACTATCAACAACTGAATGTAAAACAAACAAAAAAAAAACTAAGCAAACAAGCAGAACAGGAGATCATTTGGAAGGTTATCAGCTGGGAGGGGGAAGGGGGAGAATGGGGGAAAAGGTGCAGAGATTAAGAAGCATAATTGGTAGCAACACAAGACAGAGGGTGTTAAGAATAGTACAGGGAATAGAGAAGCCAAAGAACTTACATACACGATCCATGGACATGAACTAAGGGGGTGGGGATTGCTGGAGGGAAGTGGGGTATTGCGTGGAGGGGGCCAAAGGGGGAAAATTGGGACAATTGTAATAGCATAATCAATAAAATGCATTTTAAAAAAGAGCTTAAGTAACTTGACCAGAGTCACACAACGAATAGGCCGCAGAGTAGGAATCGGAACCTGGGTACTGGGTGCCAGATTTAATGGAAAGGGGAATATGCAAAGTCTTGAGAAGGTCAGGAGATCTGAGTGGGGGATTTCAGAAAGCGAAGTTATACAGCATTAGTCAGATTTTCTTACAAGGGGAGTTTTTGATCAAGGAAGAGCTGCTGATCTTATAAATGAAAAATATGGGGATTTGCTTAAGCTGCTAAAAATTTAGGACCATCAATTAATTTGAGAGTGAGAGTGATACCATGAAGATGCTTTGCTCTTCTGAAAAGTTGCCAAGACCTAAACTAAGTTTTTTTTGTTTGTTTGTTTGTTTTTTTTATGATGTGAGGAAGCGGCCTTCAGAGATGACTGTCTTCTGCCTTGCTCTAAGTAAAATTGAATTCATGTCTCCAAGACAACCCTCACTCCTTCCTTGTCCTCCATTCAGCTATCCAGGGACACCTATAATACCTCTCTGCCCTTTCTCCTGTGACCCAAGCTTTCGGTATATCATGTTGGGAATCTCACTGACGTCAAGACAATTGGAGTTCTGGTCTTAAGTAAAATGAAATGTTAGGAGATTGGAAAAGCTATGATTTAGCCACAGCCCCCTGGCATAATTTAGGAGAAATTTTACAGCTGCAATTTGTTGAAGCTAGACATTGATCTAAATGCCTTCCAGGCACTATTCCATTTACTTCTCACAATAAGCCAATTTATGTGGTACCTAGTACTATATACCCATTCAAGAGATGAGAAAATAGATACTTTGGAAGGTCATTTGCCTAAAGTCACATAACAAGTTATTGGCAGCATACAAATTAAAGTCTTATAACTATTCTTTATGATTACAAAAAATTTACTTTTTTTTTCAAATTGTACTTTCCAAAATATAATGTATATATTTTAATGCAGAAACTTGACTCTATGCTTATTTTAACACTGGAGCATTAATTCCTGAGAATTTGAATGTTTTAAATAAAAGTATTTATCATATGTATCGTCGTCGTCGGCAGCCGTCCGTCTCGAGAGACGATGGTGTAGCTTCTTAAGAGTCTATCTGCACCGCCGAGAATGGCTGTGCAGTCCGACTCAGGAGTGACACGGTATCTGTCTCCTCCCGTGTTGAATCGACATCTTGCGATGACGCTGGAGCGTCCTCTCCAGTGAAGCTGAAGCTACAGAGCCTGGGCAGGGTGATATGGAGGGTCTGCTGTTGCCCATGCAGCAGACCCCCCCTCTCTTCGCAGCTGAAGGGTCCAAGGGAAAGACGGAGTCAATACAGCTTGGCTTCAGGTGCGCCGCAGGAGTTGCCGGTGTTGACTACAACGTCAAACCGCCTTAGGGACTCCGGCTCCGGATTTTCTGTCGGGGTTTACTCCCTTAGCCTTTCCCCTGAAGAGGTATGCCGCAAGGCAGCGGAGGTTTTTTGGAGTCAGAGTTTTCCTTCTCTGATGTGCCCTGACTGGAAGATCGAACCAGCGACACTTAGCTCGCAGGCCGACGCTCAATCCACTGAGCCAAACCAGCCAGGGATTTATCATATGTATAGTTTTTACATAAAGAAAGAAAACCTTAACTTCGATCCACACGAAGATATTTAAAATATAATTTTAATCCGATTATTTGGAGTACTTTTCTGCTATTGATATTATACTTCTCTTTTGAATAAAGTATAATTCATGCATGACATAGAGAAGAAATATTTTTTAAAATTAGGAACTAAATTATATTAATTTGTCTAAAAGAGTTACATCTTTTTTTTTTTTTTGCCCTTTATAGACTTAGTCTCAAATAGATGAAAATACATTTGAAGTAAAACTTTCATAATACCTACATATAGTAAGTACTTAATAAATACTTGCTAATTGATTAATTGATTATGTATTATCGATTAAACACTGTGAGCCAAAGTGAATCCCTAAAATATTCTATAAATCAGTATTTTCATTTATTTCACAGGGCAAAGGTTTACTGTATTTTACTCCATGATTACACCTTGAGTTATTCATTTTACTAATCACTAAGGTTGCAAAGCTGAAAAAGATACAAGAATCTCAGCACAGAGTAAGAAATGCAAACCAGCAAACCACATGACAGGGATATGTATAAAGTTCCAAGGGATGAGGTTGCAGGGAGTGTCTGAGTCTCTAATGCAGCAGAGACCGTGGACAGCCTCATAGAAGAGAGAGTGACTTGCCGAAGTCCTACTCAACGTTAAAACTAAACAGGTTTTGAGGCTGAGTAGGACTCTGACAGAGCCATATAAGAAATGAAGGGTGTGCGTGTTTGTTACAGTTGATTACTATGTGTATATGGAAGGTTATGGTGGGAGTGGGCGCATTGTGCTGGGTGGGATAATGACCTCCCCCAACCCCGTGTCTCACCCCTGGAACCTGTGACGATACCTCATATAACAAAAGGTCCTTTGCGGAGGTGCTTGAGTGAGAGATCTTGAGATGAGGAAATTATCCTAGACTTTCCTGTTAAACCTAAATATGATCACAAGCGTCCTGATAAACGTAAGGCAGAGGGAGATTTGACTACAAAAAAGAAGGTAATTTGCTGAGAGACACAGAGACTAGAAGATGCATTTTGAAGATGAAGAAGCATAAACCAAGGAACTCAAGCCATCTCGAGGCTGAAAAAGACAAAGCAATGGGTGTTCCTTGGAAAGCCTCCAGAATTACAAGCCCTGCCGATAAGTCGACTTCAGTCCCTGTGTCTGATTTCAGACGTATGACCTCTCAAACTATAAGAAAATTAATTTATGCTCTTGCATACCAGTAAGTTTGTGACAGTTTGTGACAGCATCAATGGGAAACTATTATAAGCATGAACTCTTACCCTGAAATGCCTCACATGACTGATATGTTTTTGACATTAGCCCCAGGAGGTTATCTTAGACTCACTCTTTAGCATCACAGATTTGATATGCTGTTATTCAGATGCATACCTGATACATAAAAGTCCCTTCTCTTTGTTTTTAGTTCAGTCTGCAACCTCTCTGGGAGTCAAAACTATGAATCTTCTTGCTCCAGGAAAGACCATGTGGCGCACGTGCTGCCTCTGGAAAGTCACTGAATTTCTATATAATCATGTGACTATTTTTCAGATTCTTATAAGTCACATGCTTAGATTTGAATTACATAACAAAACTTCAGTAGCAAGTCAGAAAAATAAAACAGCAGAAGAGAAATGGCAGGAGGACAAGAGCGGGGGACACAGGATTACATGTAGGGAAGGTTTGCCCCGTGTGCTGGCAACAGGAGTGCAGAGAGAGGGCGTGCGCCAAAGGCATTGTGAACCCAAAATTAATGGTCTCTGATTGGATTATCGGGATGTTAGGGTCACTTGGTCAAATGAGTCACGTGGTAGCTGATCTAGCAGATACATGCATAGGTGCAGGTGTACAGTTTTGAATGTATTTAGTTTTAGGTCGCTTGTCGGATGGACACTTTGTGGAGATTGGTGTACTGAAAAATGGGAATGAAATGCAATTTTTCCAATGTGCCAATATGGATTTTGCAGTAGGTCAAGTCCCTACCCTGGGAGGAAAACAAAGACTTATAATTCTAGAATCCTAGGAAACATAAACTTTGAAAACTCTGGGTATAGAAGATCCAATGAGAGAGGCTAAAAAAAAAAAAAAAAAAAAGAATTCTGAATAGATATGCATAAACCAAGGGTGATGTTGAATCCAAAGGAAGAATTCTCTAGAGATGTGTTCACTCTTGCTAATCAGGAAGAAATAGGGAAGGGTAGGTGATTGCAAAACAGTGTTAACATTCTAAATTAGATTATAATTCATAAGCCTATAGACGGTTCTTCCCCAAGATTTGACTTAATGAGATAAAAAAATAAAATTAATCGGATTATGTGGGTCAAAAGGATATGAACTTGCAGAAATCTATAAAATACTTAACGTGTTCCCCTTTTTTTTACTTTAGGGTATTTATTAAAAATTTCATGTTTTTATAATATAATTTTAAGATCATACAAACCTGCCCCTCAAATATTATGAGGCTTAAACATAATTGTATTAACGCTTTATGATTTAAAGCAAAATTCTCAGCCATTTGGGTTCATGGGTTTCATGCAAATTATGGTTTCTAGTTAGAGGCTAGAAATGTTTACCCTCTGGGAAATGGAATGAGAAGAGATGAAACACATTTATATCCCATGGAAACACAGATACCAGTTGATCTGTGAAATGTGAAGTTTCTGATGCAATCACGAAGCAAAGGACATTTAGGATGGAAAATGTTACCTGCGTTTGAGTGTCCTTTCAACTTCAGTAACAGTGTCACTGTGGTCATTACTCCTGAGTTGTGACCATCTCGATTTTCATGAAAATATGTAGCTAGACTCAAATTTGTATGAAACCAAAAGGCATTCTAAAATTCCTATTTCCTTAGTTTATATTTTGTAGATTCTTTGATTTGATCAGCAGGAAACAAGCATGACTGTTTTCCTTTTTACTCACATATAGTTTTATTTCAACAGACCCTTCTTTTGAACTAAAGATAACTTTTTGCTACTAACCATAAGTCATTCTAACTTTAGCTGTTATAAAATATGAATCAATGTTAATTAATCTCCCCAAGGGTATAATAATTGGATATTTTTACATTTTAATGTATTTATCACATCAAGTTTCAAATATCCACATGTAACAGACTTGTATTGTGTTTTCAATATTGAATTATGGAACTCTGAATAGGAAACATTTCTCAACACTGTTTACCAATAATTTAGGCAATGGAAGCCCTGGGTTCATTTAGGAATATTTGGTGACTCCCTTGGAGACATCCTAATTTTTCCATCAAGGCCCTTTTGATGTCTGAATCACTGGTTATGTGATTTTGATAAGTGTTTCCTTCCTTAAAATATTCAAATACATACTTTACTGGTCTAGAGAACATTGATGATTCCCAACAGAGCAGGTGGTCAATGAAGAGCATCTTTCTTTGGCTTCCAAGAAGCTTTTAGAGAGATTTTTGGCTTCCTTCTTTGACTCACTTTCTGGTACTCTGAATGGTGATGGGTCGGTCCCTGACTCTGACAGAGAGGATCAGCCACTGGTCTGTTGTGGCTGCTGTTCTCTGGTGTTATAGTCCCTACCTCTGTGAGGTCCCTGGGGAGGTAATATAACCCCGCTATCAACACCTCAGGCTTGATGTCAAACACATCTCTTCAAATCCAGGATTTACTGGTAAGTCCTCATGTAAATTTCAGAGAAAAATTATATTTGTGAACATCAATTTTGATCATTTGTAAATGAGGATGGTAGTACTTACGCATGAAAAGCATTAAGGTTTATGTAACAGTGAAAATAAAGTATCTAGAGCAGTTATTATAGCCCAGTTTAAAATATGAATTTCTTATGATTCATTCTCTATGTAGAATATATTTGTAGTCAGTTCATGGCTATTACAAAATAGAACCAATAGTGAGATACTAGAAATAGAAGGTGTTTGGGAGGAAGAAGTATAATCTCTCAAATCTCTTTTGTTGTTCCATTTTGTGATTTACTTTATAAAGGAAATGCTGCAGTGGGAGTTTCAGCTATTTTTCAGACTTCCAAATGATGTCTCAAGTCTTAAGAACCAACAAGGACTCAAATAGCAAAATGCATTAATTATTAAATACAGATCCATCATAATTAAGAGCCTACCAACATTATGCTCCCAATTTCAGGTATTCTAAGCAAGTGACTAAATTTTCTTGGCATTAAGTCCTCTATTTGAAGGTTTATGTTTCAGGAAATAAACTTTTAATTTCAGTTCTCCCACTAACCCCATCTAGGTAACTTTGGGAATTCTTATCAGCTTCCCCTGCCTCTCTATTGATAAAATGTTAATAATAATGTCTTACCTCACCTGGAAAATAAATTAGAAAAATGTAAAAATTATTTTCCATATTAAGATGATAAAAAGTAAAGTTTGTAGTGTTAACCGAATCTAAAGTGGCTGAATTTAAAATTTCATACAACTTTTTTTTTATTGAAAAATTCTGTGGCTAATGAAAAATATTTCCCTAAAGTGATATAAGCATTTCAATATTCAGGGGTCGTATTAAAACACTTAGCTTCATCCAACCGCAGTTCCCCATTCAGTGGGAGGATGAGCACCCTTTCTGTACTTTATGGGACTCTTATAAAAAGCACTGCTTACAAGTCGAGTTTTTTTAAGACTAAAGAATAAAATCCTAATGGAAAAGGAAAATCTCGGTTGCTTAGCCTGAAACCACGTGACAGGGGATTTCAGACGGGAAAGCAGGAAGAGTGAGAATGTGATGAGCCTGGAATACCCTAAGCCCTTCTGACTGAGATGTGGTGGTAATTGCTTTTTATTTTTTTTGGTAACATCTCCTGGAAATGGTAATGCTTTCAAGTGGGGATCAAAGAGAACGACCTACATTAGAAATGGATGGCAACATGTAGTTACATTTTTCATCCTTTGTAATATCCTTCTTGCATCCGTACTTCTAAATAAGAAACACAGCATAAGGCTCATCATTTCTTTTTTTTTTTAATGAGTTGTCACTAAGGTCAGATGGGATACTTGGAAACTAGAAAAAAAAAAATACAATTTGGACCAATAGAAGGATCAGTATATGGCTCGCTCTTAACATAACACATTACTACAGTTAGAAGAAATAAGACCAAAAATTCAGAAATATGTATTATTTACATATTTATGAATTTATAAATGTGTATATTATGTATATTTGCATATGTATATATTCTGTACATTTATTTCTGAATTTTTATGTGTATATATAAAATATGTATAAATATATATAATTTTATGCACACTACATATATCTATATGCACATACTCATATATTATCTATTTCTGATGCAGTATATGTGTGTGTGTGAGTGTGGGTATAATCAAAAAAAAGCAATCTATCTGTTTTTCTACCCAAAAGATCCTTTGAAAACAAAGGTTTAATATAGGGAGAGGTGATACAATGATATTGTTTTTGAACCTACAAATGCATTTAATTCACAAAATTGTGTTGTTTTTCTAGCCCTAAATTTGGCTGATCAAAGTATGTGGTTACTGGGAATTGTTCACATGGAAAGAGGTCTCTTGCCAACCCATAACAAGACCGAAGTTATGTCATTAGTGTTATATTCCCTAATGTACAAAGTCCCTTAGAGGTTATTGCCTTAAAATATTAATTGCTAAACTAATACATCAACTATGTCCAATGATGAAAGTTGCCAGAGGAGATCAGAGTCCTATGGAACTTTTCAGTGTCTAGGAGTTGGCAGAGAAGGACTTCATTGGGACCAAAAAATAAAAATAAAAGGCAAGCCACTTAATTCACAAATTTTCCTTTCCTAATTCTTCTACCAGTAAATTAAAAAATATCTGACACTAAAATATTCTTTAGAAATTGATGGTGCTCCTTCTCTGATATCATTTGTAAATGACCTTGATAGCAGAAGGTGAAAGAAAAGCTCTTTAGACATGGCCCTGGCAGTGTGAGTACATTAAAAATAGTTGCATTTGTTTTGATTGAAGATGATTCCTATCCTATACAGAGATCCAAAGTGGTGTTCTGTGGCTATCGCATCACCCTTCTTTGAAAAGGTAAAATTAATTTGCGCATAGAGCCTAGACATAAGCCTGCAGAGTCATTTCAGGGAGACCAGAATGATCCGATGGCTGTCTGCCAATGTGCACTTAACAATTTTGGGACAAGCATAAAGGGCTATAAAGGTCCGAAAGGAAATAGAAATGGATTAGTCAATATGCCTGCAATAAAAGGAAAAGCTTCAATAAAGAGATAGCTGCACTTTACATAACCGCCTTATCTATTGCACAGAGTTTGATATACATTCCTGAATAGGTTTCGTTGGATCTTATTTGTCTCGTTAGCATGATAAAATTTGATATGTATTTCTATGAAAGCATATTTTTTCCAATAAATCAACCCCAGGCAATAAATACATAAATGGCTTAATGAAATGCCCATCCAATAGAAGACTAGTGTTTAAATAAGACATTTGATACATAAAATACGGAAAAATTTTACTTGCAGTTGGAACTCATCTTAAATTTTGAAGGGAAACTGACCGCCTCTTGGAATAGAACTTGCGTCTATCTCAAACATCTTTCTAATATTCTACTTCACACGCTGTTTGGGCTTGTGCCTGACTGGAAGGGATGCTTTATAAATCAACAGATGAACTTAGACTCACACAGGAGGTGATAAAAAAGACACACCATTTGTCCCAAATGAAAATGCTTAAGCAAATGTGAAAATGTGCTTCACATTTACAAAAATTATCTACTGAAGAGCCTGAGAACTCTGCCTTCGGATAACGCACAGTGCAGAAATTCCTTAGTTTATTTATTCAGCTTGAAAAAAACTGATAGAAAAAAATTACCAAAACTAAATGTGTTATAATAAAAAAATTGAATGCTCAATAAACATGGATTTACTAAGCTAATAATTTTAAATGTTTAATATATATGAAATCTGTATTATGAACACCCTAAGGAATCTCTACCTGTAATATATGGTATATATTAATGCTTACTTTATTAAAATACTACAGGAAGTTTTCTGTGATGAAACCTGTCAAATATGAATAAGTGTTAGAATTTCTAAGTATGCCTTTTGTACCCCTAGGACAGCACTTTATACCTGGAGAGTCTTTTATCTGAAGGGTCTTTAGTTTGTATCTGCAACAAATTGAATATTTAAAATGACATAAGTGTACAGATTGGCTATTCTCATTTTTGATGCTTCATGTTTTCATTTTAGCAGACAGTGGAAGTATTTTTCATGTACCATGTTTGGCCAGAAAAAGCACAATCTTCTTCATGCAGACACTCAGATTTTGACTAATGGGTTAGAAATCTGTAACTTCAGTGAGAACAAGAAGGAGGAGTCTCCATCCAGTTAAATAACTCTCTTCAGAAAGAACTGCAGAGATGAAGAAATTACCTTTGGGATCGGGGTCAGGATTTCGGAAAGATCATGCATTTGCTGGTTTAGACGTGTTCCCTTCCTTTACAAGATAGCTATAGGAAGAGGAATCTCGGTATCTTTTTTTTGGACATAAGAGATATTTTCTTCCACACGCACAGAAGTGAAAGTCATATTTTCTCACAAGCATGGAAGGTCAGTTTCCTTTTTGGATTGTGTATTTGGATTCTAGACCAGAATGTCAGGCGAGAAGAGATCTTAGATATTGTAGAGGTTAACCTTCTCATTCTGCAGGAAGGAAACCGAGCCTGAAAGAGATATAACTACATCCAAAATGACTCCAATTTGTACAGGCTACAACCCCCAAAGGGTGCATCATAGGGAATTTATATTCAGATGCACCATTTAAAAACGTGCCTACTTCTTTGTTGCTCCTCTGGAAACACTTACTGTGATCCTAAGAACTTAATATGGTTTGAATGCATCTTTCCTCCTCTATCTGTTCATCAAGACAATGGTCACCATTGACATTGTTGTGGATGATGGGTGATATCAAATACTTAAGGCATTTTAAATTATGGGACTATAATTCCACCAAAGGTTGTCATAAGAAAAACAAGTGGCTATGTGTCAACAGCACCCTTGTACATAATGTTATATTCTCATAATTCAAACTATAATTAAATGTTATTTGATGTAACACAAGAGTTCAAGAATAAAAATCTTGTTTATTATTTAGTCTTCAGTTTTAGGATCATAACACTTCCTAAAAGAAAGATATGCCTCCTGCCAAGTCAGCATGACTATACATGACATTAGTCACTTGCATTACTCAAGTTCACCTCTTCAGCACATGTATCAGCAGTCTCCTTAGCAATGGGTGTTCATAGTCATCTTTTCAAAAATCCTGTGTACATAGTTATTTCCTTTAGGCACACAGGCGTATATTTTACTCTGTGACCAGAGCTAGAATTTGAGACAATCTCTTCTCTCTCCATGACTTCTAAAGCTTAAGGTTTTCACTCATAGATAGGAAATATGTTATTAGGCATGTGTTAAATGTATTTCTCCATTTCTAAGTTTGATTGGTTATTTATTTGCTTTACTTAAGAGAGCCTGGGTCTAGAGAAAAGAAAACACGAATACAAGTTTTAGTATTCTTTTCATTTAACTCTTTATGGCCCAAATCACAAAACCAAGCCGAAGTCCCTCCAACTTACTCACTGGCCCGATGGGACAGTGGAGTGGAAGGGAAGCACCAGATAAACTGTTCAGCAGTTGCCACTCAGTCAAGGACCTTGCACCCAAGGGGCTTGTGGTGAGCAGTTCAGCACCCATGCTCATTCATAAACAAGGTGCAGAAAAGCTCACATTGTTGCCCAGAACATAATCATACGGTGCATTTGGTAAAATTGTATTCATGTGCAGTAGCATATTATAAGTGCATATGTAACTTTTTATTATTTCTGGAAAAGTTATATTTGAAAATACTATATTGAGATTTAAAAAGAAAAAGTATTCAATATTTAAATTTTTTTCTATTTTTTTCTTCTCTTTTTGCCTGCATGCCTTACTATATAGGTTACTAATCATTCAGTGTTAATATTAATCTAGTGTAGTTAGCAAAGTGATTTATGCACATGCATTTAACATTTGTGTCCTGATGATCAAAGCAATAAGCGCTTTAATCTGTAATATGCAGAGCAGAGACAAAGTCACCCAGATACAACATTTCTGACCCATCACCGTATATCACAGGAGGACCCAGTTGAAAATATGACAAGCCTTTAGTGTCTGCTCCTTCTTTTGATTTTTAATTTAAAGAAATACAATCTAAAATGAGAATAAGGCACCAAATGCCAGATTCATTTTTCCCCCTAAATTATATAGTCTGGGTAATCACTCATAACCTTAGGTAACAATGATAATCTACAAGACACAAATTTTAAGTGTTTCAGTATCTTCTGTCTCACTGTTTTAAGGTAATTCTGCCCACAAATTTTCTTTCTTTTCCTTGTTAGCTTTGCCCAGCTTTTCAGATCATATTTTCTGATTCATTCATAGTTTACATTTTGTTATTTTTAAAAATAGAAATATATTTAAGCAAAGGCTATTTAAAATTTTTTCTTAGGGAATATAGTCAATAATAGTGTAAGAACTATGTACAGTGTCACATGCAATATTTTTATAAGCTCTGCATAGTGTGTATGTGAGTGTGTACACATCCATCCATTGTTAATAAAAATGGCAAAGAAACTAAAGATCATTTTACTTACTCTTCTAATTTTATATATATATAAATGAGCCTCATAGAGATTAAACAAATTGTGCATGTTTTTGAAGCCCTGTTAGGTATATAATTAGGACCCCAGTTTCCAAATGTCCCCTCTCCTAGCAAACAGTTGTGAAGATTCCAAAGGCATGTAATTGAAATAGCCATCAGTCAACCACAATGAATGGAATTTTACCAAAGACTTTAAAGAACACTTCTGAGCATCAGCAAATGACTAGTATGGCTGGTGCTCCACTGTGTTATTTTGATGCTTTTTCATGTTGGGTAGCATAAAAAGACGTATTAAGATGTTTTTAAAATCTGCTCATTAAGCCTCTGCTATGCAGTACCTTGTAAAGTGTATCCAAGTGCTAAACCCACCATCCATTTATCTAAATTTCTATAGGCACTTAGCTTACACTTTTAGACATCGTGCCTAAGAGCCTACTTTTATGCTGAGCTGATGCACTATAAATCATAGGCATTCAACGGGTATTTCCCTAGGAATGGTATGTCTGACTGCCCTTTGTAAGAATGTATCATGTCTACCGGTACTGTGCAGAAGGCCATAAAGTAGTAGGTAGCTGCTATACTTCTGAGATGTATACGTCTCATGGGGTATCTACCAGCTGGAATTTCTCCAGGTTTTATTTTGACATAAACTGGTCTCAATTGCTTGGGTCTGGCCACTGACTTGTGACCATCTCGGCAGTCTAGAAAGTACTGCAATTTAGTGAAGAAATCATGTACAAGGAAAGTTTAAAATGGCATGGAATTAAAACAGGATTCATATTAGTATAAAGGCAGTAGAGGGAGTGGAGCTGTAAAGGTCCTTGAGATTTTTCATTTTAACAACCTATTTTCAAGGATGGCAAGCCAAGCCAATAAACTTGTCTCTAAAATTAAACCTGGAGAGTTATTACAGGTGTCAGACTAGAAACAACATTTATTGGCTGCCTCTGGAAATTTCAACATAGTCCCTTCAATGGGAAGAGAATTTAGTGCAGAGAGTTGGTAGGTCTTAGAGCCGTTCTTTTTCTTTTTTTTTAAAATTAGAATATGTGGATCTACTTTGATGATCAAATTAAGAGATAAAGTAAAAAATGGCAAGGTTTCCTAGTTTATTATGAAAGAACCATAAAGACACACCTATCAGTATTGGAGAGTAAGGGGATCCCATATTTTTTATAATTTTTACAGTGCATTAGTTTACTGGTGGGTTTGTACATATATGTATTATATAATGCTAACAGATCTAAATTAAAGCAGTATTAAAATAATACAAAAGATCAATGATACGCTTTGGACAGGTCTCTTACAGAAACCTTTTGTTAAACTAAAACTGATGAGCACATAAATATCCTGAGACAGAAAGAAGATAATACAGTAGGTAGATTTCAGAAGAGAGTCTCGTGAAACTTTGATTAATATGTTTTCTGAAGTTGCTTCTTTTAAAAACAGTTCCTTGCCATGCTGTGCAGTAATGCTTGTTGGAAAAGTCATTGTTTTGTTCATTTGAAATTGTAATCTTAGTCCCATGTAAATTAAGTAGAGTTGATTCTAGACTCTTTTTTCACACATGAAGCATGGGACACATTTGAAGAAACAAATCTTTCTTACCTGCCTCAGCATTGTCAATGGGTGTTCTCAGAGATTCACGCTATGCATATATTTAGACAGCTTTCTGTGGGTTCTGTAGTGGCTAAGTTTACATTATGGTACAGCATCAACTAATACCGGATGATTTTAACGGAATTTTAATTTCCATTAAAAATTGAAGAGTTTGGAAAATTGTTTGCTAAATGTTGAGTAGATACATTATCTGTATTTATAGAACCTAGAAAATACTTCGCAGAAAGAACAGGGAAGAAGTAGAGCAAAGTTGAAAGTCAGTATAGGTGTACGTAACAGCATGTGGTTCCACCTTTGCTTTACTCTGGGGACATTTGTAGCAGATGAACTTTCTCTCCAAAGCCTGAAACTGTTAACGCCTCTGCCCTCTCTCATTCTACCGCTTACGTTTGCCAGGTCTGGAAGCCAGTCCCCTCTTTGGCCCCATGGTGATATACACATTCATAGCAAGACACCCCCAAAAGGCATCCACCCCCTGAATCCTGTTTTTGATCTAAGATTATTGTTTTAAAGTACCAATTTCCTGATGATTGTTAGAAACATATTTTGTGTAAAATGTATTTTAAACCTCACTCTTAAGAGAGTGAAAGCAAAGAAAGAAACCTGACGATTAGTGAATGATGCCCATAAAAACTGAATGACAGTATTTGAATCCTTCAGGTTACATTCATATTCTGAAACAGTAATTTCTTAACTCACGAGATGGATTTCATCAACGACAGTATTTTAAAGCTCCTAGTTATGTTTGCACTTGGAAAGAATATTTCCTTAACCTATAAAGTGAACTAAATCAGGAATTTTACTGGGTCAAAAAAATATTTTTTATGAAATAGTTCCCACTGTTTTTAAAGATAGAAAGGTTTCTGGGAAAATATGGTATGGAAGTCACAGAAGTACAAACCGTTTTTTTTTTTTTTTTTTTTTTTTTTTTTTTTTTTTTACTGTTTTATAATAAATACAATAAACAAAAATAGGTGAAAATGCTAAAAGTTAAACCTATAACCCTTAGACATAAAAAGGAGAATAAACTCATAATTTAATTTTAAAAGAACAGTTTGGGAGCAGAAATTTTAGCATTCAATGACAGGTCTCTTAGCTATTGCTGTAAAGAATAATCTGGTGCATGAACAAGATTTCAGTCATTAGAAATAAAAAGGCTAGTGGTGGAGGTGTGAAAAGCAGAATAAAAAAACAGCATGCTTTTCTCTAGGCCAGTAAAGGGTAGGGATTTGCTCCACCACAAATCTGAAGTGATCTGGCTGTTCTGGAGAGGTTTCGTTTGTCACAAGTAGAACTGGGGGCAGTAGCTGCCCCTAATGGGGAGAGACCGGGGATACTGTTAAACATGCTAGGCACAGAACAGCGCCTCCCAACAAAAAAGTTATGAACAAAGAAAATTATTATATTCACAACAATAAAAATAATTAATATTTGCTTTCTGTTTGTTTTGTTAATAGAACTGCATCCATCATTATATCCTGAACTATGGGACATTCACATATGCGATCCTCAAAGTGGGCCAGTGTTTTTTACAAACAGACATTAATTACATTAGACATCTGGTCCACTTCTGTGTGTGCTCATCATGCCATTGCAGTGTCCCAGTGGTAGATGACTTGCCCCCTTACATCCGTTCTCTGGGAACTTTGCTGGGCAGTCAGTTGTGCAATGGCCTCAGGGTGGCCTTGTAGAGGGCGGCACTGTGACTACACCCACACATTTCTCTCCAGGTTCGCTTTGCCTCTGGGCTTTTCACTATTGTTTCTATTTCCTGTAAGGTGACCTGTGTACATTTTATAAAGGATCCCCCAGAAGAGTAACATTGGGTGGCATTTTTCCTCATTTTTTCCTAAATTCTTATTAATGGTGGTCTTGGAGCCCCAGCAGATTCTGTAATAGCTGTAAGCAAGTAGTTGTCAGCGGAGCAGAGAAACTCCCATGCAGAGAGCTGTTAGGTTCCCCGACGCGATCAGATGTATATTTCATAAGAACTGACTTTTCTTTGAGGCCCAAGAGGTATGGTCTTTTACTGTAGGCAAACAGTGGTACAATGGTCCTAGAACTCCCTCCCACTGAGGGTTATTTAAAACTTGCCCTTCATATTGTGAGAAGTTTATCTTAGGGAAGGATTCACAGGGCAGTTGTAGTTCCTGATTTGTTGAGAAATACCTTGGCCCAGGTCATAGGATGTTGTATACATTGCCTTTTTTATATACATTGGTAGGTGGCCAGGGAGGAGGTCCATGGTAAGATGCCCTTGACCGTGTGTCCAGTGCAAGGTCTTTCCATCTCAGTAAGTACTAGAGGAGGAGAGAGATCATTGTCATTAATAGGAACAGAGGCCCAAAGGGTATACGTGTTGGCAGAGTTTATTTGTATCATTATCCCAGGGATTAGGAAGAGATATAATCTTCTCTCTACAATCCTTCAGGGTTCATTGGTACAGATTCTAGATTACAGAGTTTTAATTTGACTGCACTAATCATGAGCATCCTGGTTATCACATTAAGGGCATACTATCCTTGGGCATTCTTAAATGAGAGGCGGCAGGAAGTGGTCTATCGCTCTATTTGATGACCCTAGTTAATAATAAGTGTGGAATGTATCTGACTTGAAGTAAAAGTTGGCACATAGGGTTTAGAAGGAATTTAGGAGTCACATGTGGCATCTTAGAATCTGATTTTGCGGGAATAGATGTTGGTAGTAAGGCTAGACAGAGAAGGAATAGTGTGAACCTTTGATGTGTGTGATCATGTTAGCAGGACTGGCTAATCCTCTTGGTTGCCAGCATGGCTCCCATTGTCGCCAGCATGGCTCCCATTGTCCCCAGCCTGACTCATGGTGTATATCTCCATGTGGTGTATGTCTGTGCAGTGCATTGTTTCCTAGACGTACCTGGGCAGCAGTGGACGGAAATGACCAGGACGAGAGCGAGCCATCAGTGGATGTGTGGTGGGCACTGTGAGGAGTTCCATCCTCACAGGGATGAAGGGCACAGAATCAGAGTACGGGTGAAAGTCAGAGATCATCTGTGGCCAGAAGTGAAGGCTCTGATTGTCCCTGCCTTTCCCCAAGATATGGCTACCCAATCCAAGGGCTTTTAGTTCCATGTCCTGGGTGTCGGAAGTCCGGGTTTATTCCAAAAATCTACCATTAGTTGAGCAAAGTGCAGTCGACCTTTGAAAAATCAGGGGTTAGGGACACTGACACCCTTACTGTCCAAAATCTGCTATATCTTAACTCCATCAAAACTGAACTGTAGTTGTTCCTCCATATCCACAGGGGATTGGCTCCTGAACCCCCACAGATAATCCAAATCTCCAGATACTCAAGTACCTATGAAGGAAGGCTGAGAACAACAAATACTGACCATCAGCATCTGCAGCTTCCCCAACTGGGGGTGCAAAGTACAGAGTCACCCACTGCAGAGGAAAATACGGTTTTTGACCCCCAGCTGGTGAATCTGCATGTGAAACAAGGGCTGGGGGATCGGAAAACCCAACTATATTTATTGAAAAGCATCTGTATACTCATCTAAGGGGAGCTACACAGTGCAAATCTGCGCTGTACCAGGGTCGCTTGTAAATGGGCATTGGATGAGGGTGCTGCTCTTTCCTGAGAGTGGCGAGCAGTCTGTTCGGTTTGTGCTGAATGATAAGAGGATAGAAGCTCATGGTCCCACAGCAGGAGGCTCCCATAAGGGCCTTGTGAGGAGCAAGGGGGAAGGGGAAGGCTCTGGATTTTTTACGAGGGAGAAGGGAAGGGTGAGAGGACCGGGTGGCTGTTTCTTTGGTATGAGCAGCAATGTCGGGATTCCCATGTCTGTAAAAACTGGTGATTGGATGTGCCTGGTCTGTGTATAAATACCAGCAAAGGTCACAGTATCTCTATCAGCGGTCTCCATGTTTATTGTCCATTAACGTATGATGTAGTTAGGCTGATTGTGGGAATGTGTATTTAATGCAGTCAGAGTTGTGAGCAGTATTTTTCCGATTTTAGAATACTACTCAGCCGTAAAAAAGAAGAAAAGTTTACCCTTTGCGACTGGATGGAGGGACCTGGAGAACATGATGCTAACTGAAGTAAATCAGACAGAGAAAGACAAATACCGTAGGATCTCACTCATGTGTGGAATCTAATAAACAACTGAGCTAACAAGCAACGTCGAGACAGACTCATAGATAGAGAGCAGGCTGACAGCTCTGGGGGGGAGGGGTCGGGGGGGGAAGGGATTGAGCAAAAAGAGATACTGCCATTTGCAGCAACATGGAAGAACCCCGAGAATACCATGCTAAGTGAAATAAGCCAGAAACTCAAGATCCATATGGTTTCACTCACATGTGGGGTATGAAACTGAAACTCATGGACACAAACAACAGTATGGGGGTTACCACAGGGAAGGGGGTGAGAGTAGTAAAGGCCAAAGGGGGTCAAATATTTGGTGACAAAAAATGATTTGACTTTGGGTGGCAGACACACCATGCAATGTACAGACCATGTATCGTAGAAATGTACATTTGAAACCTGTATAATCTTATTAACCAGTATCACCCAGATAAATTTAATTAAAAATAAAAAAAAAATGAAAACAGTGTTTAGGTGAGGGTAGATCATTTCAAATATTTCATTCATTCTCTGTTCCTCTGTAGTAGCACGTTTTCCCATGGACCCTATGTTAAATATTGGCTATTTCTCAATTTCAATTTCTTATATGTTCTTAGGAAAAGTATTCATTTGGGATTTTCTGAAACACTTTCAGGATCCAGTTCTTAATCACACTCACTTAAATGAATGATTGACGTAATCCTATGCTTAAAAGAGAAAGAGAAAAAGCAGCTAGGTTGTATGAAATAATCCCAAGATTATTATAAATCTTGGTATAAAAGAATGGAAATGCAGTAATCACTGTTTTGCTCTGCGGATAGTTTTGGAAGAAGAAGCACACAGGTACTGACAAAGACCTTCTCCTTGCCCAGACTTCCATAAGGCTTCTCTGAGACTTTTCTTGATGAGACCTCCACCTTGGCCCCATCCCTGCTGGGGCTGCCTAGCCCGGTTTTAGCAAAAATCCTGTCTAGCAGGAATCACGCTGTTGTTGATGTGTCTCCACAGTAAGTTTCCGTCCACTGGCCCCTCACCCCTCCTTGGCAATGGCCCCACTAGTCCTTGCGGTGTTTGGGATGGAGCCGAGTTCCATAATGAGGTCTCTTTCCCCCTGTTGCAGTAGTTTCTGAAAAAAACACCTGTTTTTTACCACTTTAATTACAGTCTGGCTCTGGTGTCCTTTAAAAATACACTTCAGGAACATACCATATACTAGAATACATTGAAACTTGAGACACAATGCTTCAACAATAGGAAATAAAAGATAATTAAAAAAAGGAATTAGACATGATTTTATCATTTTAAAAAAGAACATTTTAAAGGGCAAAATAATAAAGGAAAACCTGAACAGTGGGGTTCCACCTGCAGCGTCCCCCTGAAAACCTTGCCCTATTAAGCTGACTGGTTTCCATTTGCTTCCCGGCTGGCCACAGGTGCCTTCTGCTCTGATGTGTAAGAGGTCCCCATTTATCGAGGAGGGTGTGAGTGGCTTATTCAGTGTGTAGTAAACACTCAGTAAAAGCTCACTTCCTAGCTGCTTCAGCTGAACGGACTTCCATGACAAGGCTGAAAGACTTGCTTTCAGGGGAGACCAGCCCAGCAGACCATGGCTCCTCCTTCCAGCCCTAGAGATCTTTTCATTGGCTATACAATGTGAGGGTGGCCAATGCAAATTATCAAAAAGGAATGACGAATGTCCTATTTTATGTTAAGAGAAATAAAAACAAACATCTTTCCCAGAGTGCCTTTACACACCTCATTCCATTTAATGCACTATCTTCATAGCAAAAAGTTTTAATATTTATTTATTTATTTTAATAATTAGTATTATTTTTAATATTAATAACTGGTGAATGTCTATTTTATTATCAGTTGTAAACTTACTATTTTTTAAATTGATTATATGAAACATCATGACTTAAAAAAACGTGTTTTAGAGAATTCATTGGTGCACTCAAAAATGGCCTCTACAGACTTAGTTTTGTGAACAGGGTAGTTTTAACTTTAATTCCTGATGGGACAGAAATATTTGAGTATTACACAGTCTAATTTGGTTCTTACACATGAACTTTAGAGGGTAGAATTGATATTGTACAAAGATATTATTTTAAGAATGAGAGTGTAGAAGTAAATAGGTTTACTTGCTCTTATCTGCAATATCTTTCTAAAACTATGAATTTTTCTGTCACCTTAGGAGCATTTAAAGTGACTTCAGCTGGAGTTCTCCAGGCTGGGTAAGTCAGGTATACGTTTCATGTGGTTGGGCATTAGTCTGGTTATTCTCTGTCAAAACGCATTCTTTAATTGTGAATGTCTTTCATTTTGACTTCTTTATTTCCTTGTGGCTGAGAATAAATATACTGTGTGATTGTAAATTTTATACAATGTGTTTTTAGGTCGCCTAGCTTCCTTAGTTGGTATTCCAAAAAAATGTTATTTTATATTTGAGTACTGTAAACACCATCTAGATAGACCTCTTCTTAGACCAGAAACAGATTGTTTGACATTTGGTTGTTCTTGATTTCGATAAAAATGATATGTTTAAAAAAAAGGTTAGCTTTTGAAAAAAAAATTTTGTAAAGTGAGCTTAGAAAAACTGTCAGTTTACTCAAGGGTTTGGTGAAGCTTAAATCTTAGACAAAACAAGCTGGGATTCATAATGGAAACAGCAAAGAGGATACTTTCTTCCTCTCACTCATGCTTATAAAAGGTCAGTTTTCATGCCAATGGTTACTGAGCAAAAAATTAATGATTTCACACACTGTGTTCACCACAGGAAGGAACAATAGGATCAGTGTTTTTAAAAATGGGCTCCTAACAGCTTTGTGCTATTTCATAATAAACTAGCAAACCAATTTTGGTGCCAGTTCAATTTTGGGATATGCCAAAAAAACTAGAGTTCACAGCTAAATAAATAAATCACGTGCAATGCCTTGGTTGAATTTAACAAAATTTATTCAGCTAGTTGGAAAGATTGCTGGGGAATTGGGAATGTCAGAACAAATCATAACAAAATCTATAACTGTTCCGATTTATACCAAATTTTCCTAATGAATGGGACAGTTACTTCAGTTTCTGTTATGAAGTTGTACAGTAGAGGAAATTCATTTCTCTATTCCTTTATAACACATTCTAATGGTTGTAGCAATATGAGAGCATTTTTAATACAAAGGCCTCGGAGTATATGAACCATGTGTGAGATTTGAGTGGGGAAAAAGTAATTTTCAATATGCTAATGCTATACCGTATTGCGGAGAAGAGAGCGGTCCCCTAGAACCGTAAGTCCTACATGCAATGTGAAATGTTCCAGCAGTTGAATGTAAAGGAATAAAGAGAAACTAGTGAAATGTATTGTAACAACATTTTATTTAACCCCAGATATTCAAGTCATTATCTCTTCCACATGTGATAAATATAAAAATTATTGAGGTAGTTTAAATTGTTTTTCTGGACTAGTAGACCTGGTGTGTAGTTTGTCCTTATATTGCAGTCTTGGTTTAGACAAGCCACATTTCCAACACCCAGTAGTCATATATTGAACAATACAGGTTTAGAAATATACCTGCATTACCTCTTCCCTTGATTTCAGTAGTACAGTTGTCTTCACAAATTCGTACTTGTCATCTGTCTCTCTCATCTTATTAAACAGTGATTAAATTGAGAAATTTAGTTAGATGGCTGGAATATTTCTCTATAAAAAGAAACTGACTCATGAAAATTAACACTCTTCAAATAGAAATGCTTCATTTGTATAGAACAGATGAGAACTGAAAGGTATAACCTCCCAGTTATCATTTTTATATTGATGGATTGTTCTTATATAACAAAAAGCTATTCTCTCTTGTGTATTTTGATTGGGTGTGTTAATATTGCTTGAATGTATAAAATGGATATATGGTAAAACAGTTCCATGGGAAATGTGCTTATTGAAATGTTATGAATCCACATGTATCTCCTCTCTTCGTAAAGGACTGAAGTGCTGTAGGATCTGTACTGCCAGGAGCACTATAAACGATTTCATTTACCTGCCTTCTCTGTACGCATGTCTTATCTTACTGAATGACACTCTAATCCCTTAATTTGTCTGTCACCACTCATCCTGAGATAAAGAGCTGACCCCTCTCTGAACAGGTAGCCTCACCCAGAGATAACGCTGAATATTTGTTGATGAGGAAAGTGAATAATGGGTATGGGCCAGTGATGGGCAATACCTGGGTAAAGGAAATGTGGGTGGTCAAACGCTCCCCATCAGGGCAATGTCTGCCTGTGCAGACAGCCTATAAAGGCAAGAGAGACAGCAAATCACGAGGATGACTTACTCAGATCACTTTAAGAAACATTAATCAACTGGTTTGCCTGAAAAAGCCCAAAACCAAAAACCAAAATAAAACAAAAAAACAAAATAGTCATCCTTGATACAAGTCAAGGAACCTTGGAGTAGCTGAGAGCAAATACTTCATCATATAGTTTAGGTTCACAGGTCAAATTTACTAACAAGTTAATTAATTGATAAACAGTGGTTAAGTTCTTAAAATTAAAAGTTCAACTTCACTGAAATCCATGGTCTTTTTATTTCATAGCAACGTGTTCATTCTGTCCCAGTAGTGCAGAGGTGTGAGCTGTTGACCATTTAATTGTCATTTTAAGTTTTAAATATTATAATAATTGACCACATTATTTGAAATTTTTAACTTCCAATTCTTTTAAGTTTCATTAAGCACAAACATTTCCAGTCATGGTTGTAATGCATAGGCCAAGAATTGGTAATCTTATTTCAAAAGTGATAATTATTCTTCTCTGTGATTTATTGCCAAAGCAGAATGAAATGAAAGCTAGTGAGTTTCAGACCTTGAAAAAATAAGAATCATGTCTTGAAATAGTAATAAATAATGCTCTACCTATATAAGGAAATTTTATGGTAACAGCACATTAAGATGTATATTGAAGGAATGTAAATATTAAATGTCCATTTCAAGTCATAAATTGCAACTAGTAAAATTAAAATATAAAACATGAATCATAGGCAATTTTATTATTAAACAACATTATATATTTACTTTTTTTCCATAAATTTAATAGTATCCTAGATAAACATTTTAACAAATTTTATGTAACAAAGCTCCCATATAGACAAAACATTAAATTCATCTAGTAGGTATGGTAAAAAGATTAATACAAATGAAGACAAATTTATCCATAGCCGATTGAAAAATGTGCAGCTTAGCTTATAAATGGCGGGAAAAAAATAAGTGACTGTTTGAACTATATTATAATATTTTGTGTTTATATAACATTCCTAATTCCACCAAAGTCCTCAGCCTCAAGAAGTTTATCAATAAAAAGGACCCAGAGGCTCAAAGCATGAAGTAAATGACTTCAGAACTTGTGAAAAGTCATTGACCTAGAAGTGGCATTTGAAATACTCTAGTATAAATTCTTTAGTTATGAAGAAAGAACATCTGGCAGTTTTTGCTGTATAACATGCCTTTACACTTTAAAGCCTGCATTCAGTTTTATCCATTAAAAGACAATTCTACATTTCCATTGGGGACTTGGCCCCCTCTGATCAAGGCATGCGTTTCTGAAGGCCGGGTCTATCTCTTCTCAACTCTAGGAAGGAGACCTAATTGGTTTCAGCCCCGTTCCAGGCTGAAGTGAATGACCAGGTAGAAGCACAGTTCCTGAGAGCCGGGTCATCACTCTTATCCTGCTGTTGGGGGGCGGGGAGGGGGGATGCCTTTCTTTTTCCACTGGGCTTGAGATTATGAAGATGTGAGATCTGAAGTTCTTGTAGTCATCTGGCAAACATGCAAGGGAGCTCAAGTTTGAGACAACAGACAACACAGAGTTGTAGTTATCACCCCATGTGGTGTCGATCCCCTTGTCCCCGAAGCCATTTCTGTAGCTGGACTTTGTAATTAGAGGAGGGAAGTAATTCAGTTTTATCTCACTAGAGTTTTGGTTTGGTTTTCTGTCACTGTCAATTGTAAGTGTCTTAGTTGGTTTAAGATATTAAAAATAATAACTATTTCTAGACTCAAGGTTTTAAAATAGCCTACAATTAAATTAAAGGTCAGTGTAGGGATCAGAGTCTTGCTTACTGGCTTTCAGTTTATTGTCCTTGTCTCTATAAAATGTTGTATTCCTCAATTATAGAAACTTCTGGAGCATGGACTGTTGATATGTGAGGAGTGTCACCATGGCATTGGGGTTCTGAGGTTTTGTTTAGTCTACCAATTGTCAGTACCTTCACTAAATGGAAAGACATCCTTATCACTCCATAACAGTATACAAAGTATATGTTTTTATCTTTTGGGATAGAAATACATTTGACTAGAAGACCAATAGCAAAATAAGGAGCAAAAGACAAATAAGTTCAGAAGATGTGGTAGACTTTATTAGAGTTCAAATTATTCCCTAGTAGTTCTTTCCTGCGAGAGGGTTATACATCCCTGCTATGAAAGCTTAGTGTGGCCCGGTGACCTGATTTGGTCAATGAAATGTGAGTGGAAGTCATAGATATGTCTCTGTGATGGGAATTTTCATGGATGATTTGACTAGGTTACACTACCCAAGTGTTCAACCTAACATTAATTTAGGCGTTGCTGTGAAGGTGTTTGGTAGATATGACTAACATTTAAAAATAGTTGAGTTTATGTAAAGGAGATTATCCTGGATAGCCTAGGTGGACCTGATCTAATTAGTTAAAGGCCCTTGAAAACCAAAGCTAAGATTTCCCTAAGGAAGAAGAAATTCTGCCCTTGGACTGCGGTGTCAGCTGCTGCCCAAGAACGTCCACAGCCTCCCTCCTCCCTGTGGACTTCAGGTTTTGAATTTTCCCAAATCATCAGTGTAACAAATCAATCTCTCATTCTCCCTCCTCCCCCACAACTTTAATAATGTTGCAACACACACACACACACACACACACACACACACACGTAAATGCAAACGAAGACGCATGAGGCAGAGTCAAGCTACCTGCAAAAAATACACAATAGGAGAAAAATTTAATCTCTGCAAAGTGCTGAGGTTTGGGGGTTGTTTATTATTACATGTTTTAGTTTTTAAGCTGACAGATTTAGGAAATGAGATAGAATATGTCCAAAACTGAACTTCTCCAACTTTCCTGGCTTCTATCAGTTTATGTTCATGTGGCGTCTGCGTCTTCCTGCCCAAAAACCTGTGTGGGACCAGTGAGGACCCACCATAGACATTTCCATGGCAGGCCTCATGGGAGGGGCAGTCACTGCACCATGGTCTGTAACGGGGGCTGTAATCACGGGCTCAGCCCCCCACTCTTATGTTCGCTCTTTCACGCATTCTTAGCCCAGGGACCTTAGAGGAACCTGGACCATGGCCTTTTTCGGTGTCTCTTCCAAGACCTCCTCGTTGAGGTACAGGGGGAAACCTTAAAGATCCTTCTCCCCACTCTGACTCAGTACATTTCCACTCCTAGCCCAACCTGCTCCTACTCTGCACCCTGAATCCATAGCATGACAGACCCTTTTGTTTGGGGCTCCCTCCGCAGTGAGAGGATTCCCAAGTGTGTGCGGACACCCCCGACCCTCCCAGGGAGCCATTCCATGGGCCAGATGGACACATGTCTTGCTCTTTTGCCTCCTGCTCATGCTGGTGCTGTGATTCCAAGCTCGATGGCTCTTTGTGGCCTGAACAGACTACTCTAACTCAGGCAGCTCAGCTCTGTCTGGCTCTGTCACAACCGTCTGCAGATGCCACAGAGTCATTTTTGACTCCTTTATTTTTTCTCCTTCTGACATCCAACCCATCAGGAATTGACATCAGTATGTAGCAATAAACTGATCACGTGTCAGGTCCCCCAGGGGAAGTATCAAGACTTGGAGCCCCGCGCAGGCCAGGTGAAGCAAACGAAGCCTGTAAGACCTGACCAGAAAACTGGGAAAACTGGGTGCATATGTGCCCCGATGCTATAGCCAGGGGGCCCCAGGGAGAATCCGGCCATGAGAAAATGCTTTATGTCCTTTGAAGCTTGCCTGGTCCTTTTACTTCGCTTGATTACTTTATGGTACCAGCAGCAGAGGTTTTAACTTTAACTAAAAATGAACTTCCCCTCCCTATTTTATGGCCATTTGAAGTCTTTGTGACCAACACACCCTGACCTGAGGGAGATCTCAATGTTCCTTCAATTGTTACTCCTGAAGAATATCTGTTTTCTGTAATCAGCACTGTTTGACATTGGCTGCTGTATGCCCTGAAGCTGACCGCACTCAGTAAAAGACCTTGGAGGAAGGCAGTCGAGGCATCTGTCTCTCAGACATTGGCCGCCCTTCTCTCCCCTGGCACAAGCTGCCTGGGAAGTCTTCATTTCACCCACGACACCAGGGGATCTCTGCAGGTCGGGGGTCCCCAACAATCATGGTTCTTTTTGTCGTTTCTGCTGCCATTGCCACGGGCCCTAGCAACGCCATCTGTCACCCAGGTTAGTGTTAGTGCCTGTGTAGCCCCACCATTGTTCCCATTGCTACCGCTGTCTGTTCTCACAACAGTAGCCAAAATGACCCCGTGGACAGGTCATGCTGCTTCTTGGACCATCGAACATCTTTGCAAGGATTGGCAAAGCCCTGACCTACACCGCTGCCCGTCACCTCTGTGACCCTGTTTTCTCCACCTGCTTCCCAGGCCTCTCAGCTCTGCTTCCGGGTAACTGCCTTGCTATCTCTGGCCCCTCTTTGGGGCCCTTATGAATATGTCACTTTCTCAATAAGCCCTACTCCAGTTACCTTATCTAAAATGGCAATATAGCCACCCCAATCCATGCACCTGATCCTTCTTACGTGGCTCTATTTTGCTCTATTTCTCAATACTTTGTATCATTTCATATTATACTACATATTTCAGTTATTAATTATGCTTATTATCTGTTCTCTCCTCTCAAGAGAGTAAACTTCGAATAGGGTGAAATTTCTCTTCACTGTTATATCTTCTTCACTAATGAAGCCTAAATGCTAGAACAGATATTGGCACAGAATAGGTGCTCAGTAACTTTTTTTCAGTGAATGAATGGGTTAAAATTTTATTCATAAACAAACAAAAATAAGAAGACTGTCCTGCAGTGAGACCCAGAAGCCTGTAGTTATCACTGTGTTCTCAATATTTCCTAGATCCCCATTCTACCATGGGACACCAGCAGGTAACCCACCCCCAGTCAAGAGTCAGCCCTCTTCTGCGCCGACCCCATCAGGTTAAACCCAAGCAGATCTGCTTTCCTGGTCCTGAAGCCACAGTAGATTGCAGATAATCCCAGACAATGGCTCAAAAGGCATGTTGTGTCACCTACAATAGAAGGTGTTGAATTTTCAGATTCTTTCACTCTCTGGATCAAAGGATGTCTGTGTAACAATTTTCCACAGCAATGCAGTGGGTGCTCTATGAAAAACAAACAGTGGCCTTTGTTTCTAGTCATAGTGCAGGAGTGAGTCCTACGTAAGAAGGGCTATGGGTAAGCAAGCATCATGGATGGTTAAGATTTTATTTTTTCTTTTCTCAAATTGTAGGAACATACTTGGTATTTTGGATTACTTTTTAGCCAGCCATTTCACATAACCCAATGGACATTTTAATATTAGTACATGAGGGCCAGGGAAATGCAACCATCTATGTGAGACTGTTTCATACATGCACACACAGAGATATGTACATGTATAAGAAGTTCTGAAGCATAAAAGGATGTATATATTCTCTTTATTTTAATTTTAAGTGATAGCAATTTGATAATATATACGTTCACAGAAGTTCACCTGGCCAAATGGGAAAATGAAGACAAGTAACATGAATTAACTCCATGTTTCTTCTTGCAATTTAAAAAGATTTCATTATTCTTAATTTAATCATAACTGAATTAGGATATTTAAAATTTGGCAACTTGAAAAAAATGTAACTTGTGTTAAAATTGTGACAACCTGCAGAATGACTTGAAAATCAAATTGGATCTGCCTGTTATAATATAATCCACAATAAATGAAGAAATTGAAAATTCAGTCCAATATCTCTATCAAAAAAAAAAAAAAGAAAAAAAAAAAAAAAAGAATTTAGTTTACCCAGACTTTAACTTGCCCTTATATCGAAGTATTTCTACAGATGTTAAACACTGGATTTTCCATTATGCTGATTGATTCCAGTCATCTGAAGAATATCCCTCTTTATGAATGTCAGCACAATGGGTTTTTTAAAAGCCATTGTTCTGAGCAATGATCCTCGAGGGAAGGAATGTGACACTTCCCGGAGAATTTTGGCATTTCTGTTAAATGTGAGATTAGCTCATGGTGATGGAGAGAAATGTATACTAACGTCAAACACTTGAAATCCTTATAACGAGGTCTCAGAATCTTGATCATAGGGAGAGGAAACCTAGATAAAGAGAGATTCTTTCAGGGTGTTTTATGTATTTAAGGGAAAAAGAGAAGTTTCTCAGTGCTGCTGTAGTCCTCAAAACACAGTGAAGGTCACTGCAGTAGGAAACGGCTCTGCTGATTTAGATAAATGTGGCCTCATTCCAATATATTCTGTTTCTCTTTTTATCCAATTGAGAACCTACCACAGGTTTTTACTGTGGGCTGTCAGACAGAGCACAGATATTTCATAAACCATAGCGGGCTTATTAAGTTGGCACCAATTTTAGCCTTTAGGGTAGTTTACTTCATGATTTAAAATGATCTCCCCTCCCTTTTTTTTTTTATTATAGAATATACAATACAGATGTTCTTGCCTTGAAAACCTAATGACAATGACATCTCCCATTCCATGTGTTGTTATTAGTACACAAATTGGAGGTTACAGACCTTATTGCAGGAATGAATGTGGATACCAAGAGGGGCTGTTGATGAGTAACTTACATTTAAAATACCCCAAAGAAATCAGTGTTTTAAAAATTCAAAAATTCGATGACTCTAATGTCTAATTTATGCCTATACTGTCTGGTTGTCATGAAAAAAAAAAAAAAAAAAAAGAAGGACAAGTCAGGCATAAAAGTCATGTAATAAAAAAGTTTGAAATTTAATATCATTTTTTGATGGTTACGCTAAGCCAGACACTGTTAGATAAACGTAAAATATAATGTCATTAATTTGTATGAGAATGCTATATGTGAAGAATTATTATTGTTACCATTTTCCAGACAAGAAAAATTAGATAACTTTTTTGAAGCCCCGTCTCTAATCAATACCAAAGGG